>NC_133622.1:163119918-163830751 GCF_048593235.1 Sminthopsis crassicaudata | reverse complement strand
TGAACTATTGAATTAATTTATAAAATGCGACTTCTAAAAATCCTTCCTAGTTATGAATCTATCACTGTCATTTCCTTGTGAAATATTGATTGTAGAAGTTGAGAGCCAGACAGTTGAGGAGACAAAGTGAGATTGTTTTTAGATTATTTTGCATAGTTTGAGGTAAAATTCTTTCAGGTGGTGGGATGTTTGCCCTCAAATAAAATTATTTCCCCCCTGCTGTGTGCAAGGTTGCTCAATTTTCTGGCTACTGGAGTTTGAAAGCAAAAAAAATGTGGACAATGGCATGTTGAGCGGATTTGGACCAGCCACTAAAAAGCTCCATCCAAAACATCAGCAAAGGGATCAGGTTCTCCTGCCATGAGGAAATTGAGTGTGATAATATTACCCTAGAGAGCTCAACAATCACCCATGAAAAGATTCTGGTATAGAATTCTTGGATAACCTTTGTCATTGTGTCACTTTTCAGCTGATAATGCCCTTTTAAAACCCTGTCACAAACTAAATAACTGGTTTTCATAAGGTTAGTTTTTATTCCCTTCCCTACTCTTACTCCATCCCATTGCTTGTTATAAAACATATTTGTTTCAAGTTCTAAGCAGGTTTTAAGGAAATACTAAGTAGATGAATTGTATATGTGAAAATGTCACACTATTCACATTAAATTGTAGAAGTTTGAAACCTTAATTTAGAAAATCAACTTTATAATAGCACCAATAATTTATTTTATTTATTTAAATTTATTCTATACTAGTTCCTTCTTCCCTCTATCTTTTCCTCTCTTTCTCCCTCCCTCTCTTTTTCCTCCTCCTCCTCCTTCTCCTCCTCCTCCTCCTTCTTTAGGTTTTGCTTTTTAAAATAGATAGGGAGTAACACAATAGGTATGGGTAGTAGATAATAATGTACTAGGTTACACAGTAGAGTGCTAGGCCTGGAGTCAGAAAGATTCATCTTCCTGAGTTCAAATTTCTCTTTATAAATATACTAGTGTGTAACCCTGGACAAGTCACAACCCTGTTTGCCTCAGTTTCCTCCTCTGTAAAAATGAACAGGGAAGGAAATAGCAAAGTATACCAGTGTCTTTGCTAAGAAAACTCCAAATTGGGTCACAAAGAGTTGGATGTGGCTGAGAACAACTGAATAACAATAATAATGATTTGACGATCAAATTGAGTGGCAAGAAACTTGGATTCTAGCCTCCTCTTTAAAACTAGCTACATAGAAATTTCCTTTAAAATGAAGAAACTGGACTAGATCAAATGATCAAATATAAAGAAAAAAAGTCAGTGAATATTGCTTATGAATTCAAAAGAATTTTCTTGAGTAATCAGTGAGCAAACTAAACCACAAAGTCTGTGTTAAGGTTCTTAATAAAAGAAGATAGATCATAGATTACATTTCTGTAATTCTTCAGGGTTTACTTGGCTTAAACCTCCCAGTGACCCTGCCCTGTGGGGTAGATAGTATATGGATCTTTATCCCCATTGTGCCAATGAGTCTTCAACAGGTCATAGTATAGTGAATTTAGGGAGCACGGAAGTTATACAGTCAAACTTTTGACTTTATAGATGAGGGCAAGAGAGGCACAGAATGGTTATTTGACCTGGTCATTTGACCAGGGCCATATAGTCAAAATATGTGGGGGCACGAGGTCCTATTAATGAGTTGAACATTATATAAGCAATGTGAACAATATATAAGCAATAATCAGCACTCTTTCTACCATATCAGATTGCTAAAGGACAAAAATGAAGACAAGTCATAAGATATTCTATAGAATTATATATATATATATATATATATATATATATATATATATATATATATATATATAGAGAGAGAGAGAGAGAGAGAGAGAGAGAGAGAGAGAGAGAGAGAGAGAGAGAGAGAGAGAGAGAGACTATCAGGTGTTACCTTTGATACATACTGGCTGAGTAAATCTGCTCAAATGAGAATTTTAAAAAAACCCTCAATATTTTATTTTGTAAAATTGAACACAATTCCTTGCATGCAGTAGGTATTTAATAAATGCCTATTTCCTTTGTTTCCTTCTAGGTAACTTTCTAAAGACCATAAGATGTCTGATCTGCATGAGTAGAGGGAATTTCCTCACTTGCGACTTCTCTAAACCAACGCAATAATAGTTGCTTTTCCATGATTTAGTTGTTTAAGTGAGTTAATGTTTGTCAACCTTGAATCAAACAATGCTTCTTAATGACTTGTATTCTCAGTAACTATAGCTGGGCAGAAAGCAGTTTCATATTATCATAATCTTGGTTCACAGTAATGGACTCTTGGCTCCTTTCAATGTGTATTTTCCCTCCCAGTTTCTCTGTCCTATTGCCCAGGGCTGAACAAGGGCCACAAGTGTGTTTCTTTTGGCTTAATGTGAAGTCCATTCACTTCCTGGTGGAGAAGCACAAAGGCATTTAAAAATTCTTATGTGTTAAGCACTCTATTGAATTACCATAAATACTTCATCAAGTCTAGAGGTCTTATCAGTAAATGAACAATTATCCAAGGAAATCTTTAAATCTTTCTTGTCTTGAGACAATGGGGAAAAAAGTTTAGTTTTTTTCCCCTCATTGATTTTCTGGAGGAAGTCTAAGGGTTATTGCTTAATAAATGGAATTCAGCTTATTTAATTTAATTTAATTTTTTTACTCAAATATCTTGAATAAAAGGCAAAGTGGTGAATATAGTTAGCTGGGCAGATCTGGGTTCAAGGCTGCCATTGACAAGTACTGGCTATGTGACTCTTGATTTATTTTACTTAGGGCTTTAAGCCACTGTCTGGATTTAGACATTTTGCAATGTTCTTCTTGGCAGTTGCCATGCCCAGGACTCCACTTCTTTCCCTGTGTCCTGGCAGTCATCCTGAGGGTTTTCCCTGGACTCTTATAATACTAACCAGACCTTGACCACCAGCTTTCTCTCTTCAAACCTTGCCCCTAGACAGTCCTCCACATTGGCATTTCTTACCTCCCGGATTATACCTTCACCTCTTCCCACCTGCTATGAGACAGGTCTTCTGGGCTCTTTCCTAGGACCTATCACCACCTGTCACCAAGTTAGATTTCCAAAAGGGACCTTGAACAGTCTACATGTCTGTTCTAATAGACCTCCTCATCATCCATTGATACTCTGCCTGGATGCATTCCTCAGTGATTAGACTATTTCTACCTCTTTATATTCACTCCTCCCCAGTAATTCCAAGTACCTGGCTGATGATGTACAAACTGTCATCTCCCCCACCTCTCATTATCTGGTCTCTTACTACTATCTCTCTCAGTCATTCTCCAATATCCCACTCCAAATCTACCCATCTCTTCTGCTGTGCTCTCTGGAATGCTTGTTCCATAACTAACAAACTTACTTTTATCCCAAACTTCGTTTCACACTCTATCTTCTGGAATTCATCAAGACCTGACTCATTTTCCCTACGTATGCCTTTCAGTACAGGTGGCATTACTTATACTTCCTTCTTCCACTCATTAGGTATGGAGAATATCTTTTCTCCCTATTAATACTGCTTTTTCCCACCATTTCTTAATATGTTTATTTTTTTTCCAGTTCGTTTTATTTGAATTTATCACCTAATTCCAGATCCTGAAAACTTTTATCTACTGACTGACCTCTTAGGGCATTTTCTCTCCTTTCTCACTGAGCTCAGTGACTAATTCAAAGTCTTTTTCTCTATTCAAACTCCATTTCCCACATGAGGGTACTTCAACACACCTATTGGAGATGAGCCAAGAGGTGAGTCAGAGAAGGAGAATGTATTTGAAAAATTATGCACCTTTTCCAGTGATTCCCAAGTTACTTTCTGTTGGTAAAACTGATGTCTTTTTTTGAGGGGGACAATTGGGGTTAAATGGTCTGCCCAGGGTCACACAGCAGGATTTGAATCAGGATTCCAAAGCTATTCTTCTGCCTATTGTACCATCTGATTGCCCCCAAAGCTCATGTCTTTAATGGGATTATTCTTTCAAATCATAGAACACATGTTTTATCTGAATGCCAACTCTTAAGATAATATTTTTATAGATGTTTCATTTAGCTAATTTTCTACAAATCATCAACAATTTATGAGAATTCATTAGGTATGCACCATTGTATTTGTAATACCACCAAGTAGGACACCCTACCTTGTGGGTCAGTCTGGGATAGAATGTTGACTTTGCTGGGTTGAAGTGCTACTTCTGATACTTACAGACTAGGGGACCCTTGGCAAATCACCTGCAAATCACCTATCTTAAGCAATTGTGTAAGAGTCAAGTACTCAGGGCATTTCCTTATCTGGGAGTGCCTTTTACTAATGAGATAATTTTTAAAAAGCAACAATAATAACTAACATTTATATAATGCTTTATGGTTTTCAAAAGCTTTACATTGTTATTTGATCCTCATAACAACTCTGCAGTAGGTGCTATTATAATCCCTATTTTACACAATTAAGAAAACTGGGGCTACGAATCATGATCTTGGAAGGAGACAACATGCAAACACTTAGGTACAAATAAGGCTTACAGAATATCATTGGAGACAGTAATTAGTGAGAAAATATTGGCTTTAAAGGGAGAGTGGGAGACTCCTTGGAGAAGATGGGAGGAAGCCAGGGAACCCAGGAGGTGGAGATGGGGAGAGAGAGAATTTCAGGAAGAGAGAAAATGCCCATAGTCTGGATATGGGGTGTCCTTGGGAAGGAACAGTTAGGAGGCCAGCTTCAATGGAATGGGAGTAAGGAGTAAAACATAGGAAAAGACTAGAAAAGCAGAGGCCCAAGTGATTAAATTCTTGATTTTTATTTTATTTTTATTTTATTTTTCTAATTACATGAAAAGATATTTTTCAGCACTTACTTTTCTAAGATTTTGAGTTCCTTTTTTCCCCTTTCTTCTCTTATCTCCCCCCCTCCCTGAGACAGCAAAAAATCTCATATAGGTTATACAAGTAAAATCATTAAAAAAAAGTATTTCCATATTACTCATGTTGGAAAAGAAAAATCAGAACGAAAGGGAAAAACCACAAGAAAACAAACAAACAAACAAAAATGCTTTGATCTGTGTTGGGTCTTCACGGTTCTTTCTCTGAATGTGGTTGACATTTACCATCCCAAGTCTATTGCCATTGCCTTGGATCACTGTATTGTTGAGAAAAAGTAAGTCTATCACCCTGTGGATGAATTGACAAGATCTCACAGGTAGTAAATGCCAGAGTAGGATTTGAACCCAGGTTCCTTTGAATCACCTTCCAAATGTCTGGGTTGATTATGCCATATAGTAGGACTACAAATACTCATTTTTAATTTGTAGAGTGTGTTAAGACTTTTAAATGATGTCCTCACAAGAAGCTAAGAGAGATTATTTCTATTTACAGATGAGGAAACTGAGGCTCAGGAAGGTTAAATGGCATATAGGGCATCATTGGCTATTGTCCTTAGTTCTTGAAGAGGACCAAAATGACACTACTATTTTAGAGTCGAGTTATGTATGTCTGACTATAGCTGATCAGACTAGCTGATAATGCTTGGTTGGACACAAATAATCTCTATGAACATTTGGAGTGGACTCTGACTTTATGCATCTTGCGTTTCTTCTGAGCTAATTTAATTCTGCTTTGCTCATAGAGCATCTTCTCTGATGAGGGTACACTATACTTTGAGATCCTGGGCCAGTGTCTATCATGTCATACAATTAATTCTAAAGTTCTTAAGAGAGACCTTGAGAGTGTTCTTGCATCATTTTTTTTCTGACCACCATGGAGTGCTTACTCTGTGTGAGTTCTCCATAAAAGTCTTTTTGGCAAGTGTACATCCACTAAATCTCACCAGTGGCTCCAAGAAGTTGTAGCATTTGATAATACAACTAGGAACTCAGCTAAGATTTGGACATGGGATATCAAATAATAAGTCCTTTTCTCTTTCCATTATACAATAGTTCTCAGAATGTGCTCTAGGAGCCTTTAGGGCAGTCCCAAGATCATTTCAAGGGGTCCATGGGGTCAAGGCTATATTCATAATAATACTGAGTTGTTTTCATTTCTAATATGGTAATTATAGATAGATATAACCCACATGAACAAAAACTCTTGGGGGAAGGATGTTGTTCTCTACAATTTTTAGGAGTATATAGGTGTTCTGAGACCAAAAAGCTTAAGAACTGCTATACTACACGATTGACATTACAGAATGTATGTAATTGTTTCAGAGGAGCTCCTCTTCTTTTTTGTCATTATACAATAGAATTTTTGTTTAAATCCAGATATTCTCCTTCCCTTCCCTTTTCCTCCTTCCTCTCCCTACTTTCTCCCTTCTTCTTTCTTTTCCTCGCCCCCCTCCTCTCCCATTTTCTCTCCTTTTCCTCCTTTTCTCTATCCCCTCTCCTCTCTGTTTCTGTGTCCTTCTATCTCTCCATTTCTGATTCTGTCATCCCCCTTCTCTCCTTTATATTCTCTCTCTTTCTTTGCCCTTTGCTCTCTCATTTCTCTTTCTGTCTTTTCTCTCTCCTTCTACATCCCTGTCACTTTTTCTCTTTTCCCCTCCTCTCTTCCCTTTTTCTTCTTTCCTCTCTTTTCATCTCCATTTCTTTGGGTCTTTGTCTACCTTTCTTTCTCTTCTGTGTTTGGTGCTCTCTCTCTCTCTCTCTCTCTCTCTCTCTCTCTCTCTTCTCTCTCTCTCTCTCTCTCTCTCTCTCTCTCTCTCTCTCTCTCTCTCTCTCTCTCTCTCTCTCTCTCTTCCTCTCCCTTCCCACCTCCCCTGCTTTGACTCTGTAATTTTTTATCTTTTAATTTGTTTTACTTGGCATCCTCCTCCATATCCTTATGGCAGATATTTCCTTTGGCAAAAAAAAAAAAAAAAAAAAAGATAAATTCCAGAGCTTTCCCTAATTGTTGCTCTATGACCTGACCCATAACCTTATCTTATTCTTGATCCCTTGGGAGAACTGTAATGGTAAATATTCAAGGAAAGGGGTTCTGTAGGGAAATTTCAGAGAGCTTTGGGAAATTCCACAGGGGCCTCTGGTCAGATGACCAAAGCTGGGGTATGACAGTGTATTTTGACAGAGTTTTAGTCATGTTCCAGACATGCTGAGGTTAGAAAGGGGGCATACAGAAGGAAGCAACATGTGAATTGACACTTTTTCTACTTGGCTGTTGCTTGCACTGACTCATGAAAAAAAATTATGATTCGGATATTCTCAGAGGTGGATTTTCAAGGTATTTCAAAGAAAAGAGTCCAGTATATCAAAGAAAGTAGTTATAGGGGAAGTTAGTTAGAGCTCTGAACCTCGAAGTCAGGAAGACCATATTTCAAAACCAGTCTCAGGCACTTAATATCTGTGTGATGCTGGGCAGCCTCAATTTTCTCATCTATAAAATGGAGATAAAAAAAAACACCTACTTCCCAGAGTTGTTGTGAGGAACAAAAGATGATGGATGATATTTGTAAAGTACTTAGCATAAACTTTGGCATGTGGTAGGCACTTGACAAATATTTGTTTTCTTCCTTCCTTTTATTGGTATTGGGAAGAAGAAAGCAATGGCATCTGCCTCTAGGGGAAGAATGGGACCACTCTTTCCTTTCACTAAAATTTTATCTACTTATTGAGAGAAAGTGAAGAGCTACAGGATTGGCTTTTGTTGTTGTTGTTGAAATGGTTAGGTGAATGGTTATAAAGTTAAATATTAGAAAGCCCTCAGACCAAAACATTTCTTATCCAGGTACTTCAGAGCTTCTTCCATGAGAATGTCAATGTTTTAAACAGTTTTTTTTAGGCTCATTAGTTGCTTTCAGAAGGAAAATTCTAATGCTTGAACATTTGTTATCAATTGACTTATCAGATTGCTTGGGGAACTAGTTTCCAAACTTTTTCCAACAATAAAAAATTGAGCACCAATCCCAGTATGTTTCTATTTACTCATTTGTAAGTTATATGCAGATACTATTATACTAACAATTTATATGTGTTATGAAAGTGAAACAAAAATAGGATAGAAAAGAAGTTGAGCTAAAGATAAAAAATGGGGTGGTGCAGTGAATAGAATAGAGATTTAAAATCAGATCTTTTGAAACTATATATTATTCTAGAATTAATAGAGAGGAAGAGGAGTTTATTGACATGTTCAAACCCTTGTTTAGGAAAATCAGTGGTGATTTTATGAAGGATGTCTTGAAGAGGGAAGAGAGTTGAAGGAGGAAAATCATGTAAGAGGCTATTTTAATAAACCAGGAAAAAAATGATAAAGGCACAAAGGCCATGAACTGGGGTGGTGGCTAAGGGATTGGAAAGAAGGAAACAGATGACACCTGAGGGATAGAGAGGAAGACCCAACAAGATTTGGCAACTGATTGGATATATCTAGAGAGGGAGAGATAGGAGTAAGCAAAGAGGTTGTGACAACATGGGTTACAAGAAGGAAACTGGCAGGAATTCCTAGAAGTATCTTTCCAGTCTGACTGAAGAACACAATGTCTTTTTGTGTCCATTTTTTTTTGTTTCTCGTTGAATAAGCATTTGACTAACGATTGCAATGGTAGCTTAAAGTATTTCTTCCAACTGGGGTTTCTGATTCATATTAAAATCATAAAAATCCATGATCTGATGACTTGGTGTGAAAGAATTTTTCTCCTTGGAGCCATGATTTCATTGGTTGCTCACAGAGTCAAACTTCCTCTATCTGTGCAGATTGGCACCTGGTGAGCAATTTTAATCTTAAAATCAAATCAATTAGCATTTATTAAGCACATACAATATGGCACTCATTGTGTTAAGCACTAAAGAAAGGCAAAAATGTAATCTCTATTCTCTTTTTTTTTTTTTTTTTGAGGCTGGGGTTAAGTGACTTGCCCAGGGTCCCACATCTAGGAAGTGTTAAGTGTCTGAGATCACATTTGAACTCGGGCCCTCCTGAATTCAGGGCTGGTGCTCTATCCACTGCGCCACCTAGCTGCCCCCATAATCTCTATTCTCAAGGAACTCACTGTCTAATGTGGGAGATAACATGAAAACAATAACCAGGGTATCTATCTATCTATCTATCTATCTATCTATCTATCTATCTATCTATTGATCTATTAATATATCTATCGATCTAGCTGCTTATATACTTACCTATCTACATATAGCTTTCATTATTTGGGTATAATTCTATTTAGATATAGACCTTGTTATCTAAATATATGTAGAGCTATCTATCTATCTATCTATACAAAATGTAGATCTTTCTAGACTATATATATATACATATATATATATATATATATATATACATATGTATATTACATCTATCTATATGAGAAATTGAAGACAATTTCCTACGGAAGACAATAAAATAAAGGAGAAATGGGAAAGACTTTTTCTAGCAGGTGAGACTTTTTCTGAAGCTTGAAGAATGATGGAGAAACCAAGAGATGAGGAGGGAGGGAATTCAAGATATCAGAAACATTCCCTCCAATCAAGGAAAATTCCTGAAGCAAGGATATCCTAGAAAAGACTGTTCTGTAAAGGATAAGTATTTAAGTTAATTTGTCATTTTTATGGCTTGGGAGTTGATTGAAATTCACTCATACTTGCCCATACTCTGGAGTTCCCAATTGTGTTCTGAACTTCACCACAGATGGTCCCCTCCTTAAGACAGAGGCTTTCCTTTCATTCGGTACAATGAGAGCACATAGTCAGCCAACCTGTAATCCCTTGCTCTTGCCAAATGCAAGCCCATCTTCACTTTCTGTCTCACAATCATTTGATGTAAAAAAGTATATTTCAATAAAAGAGTTATAGAATTACAAAATCTTTAGCCAATCGATTGATAACTGCATTGTTTCCTATAGAAAAAAATTTCAAACTATGTAGAAGCTGGGTCTATGATGAAGGAGTGAATTTAAAAGGCTGCTGGAGAAGTAATTGGCCTGGATCTACCTGGTTTGATTCTGTAAGAGCTGCCCACTGCCCACTGCCATTGCATCCGAGGAAGCAGATACACAGAGTGTTGGGGAGAATATTAAGTATTTAAAACTATCTTCCGAAATAGAGCCACAGAATCTAGGTATTTCTGTTGCTTTGAACATGCTGACAACTCAAATCTGCTCCTTGAAGGACCCATTCTTTTACAGTTGGCCACACAGTACGAGCTGAGAGTGAGAGACAGAATAAGAAAGTCTGGTCTCAGAGTCAGAAAATCTGAGTAAAGGGGTTCTGGCTGGGTGTTGTTGTTCAGTTGTGTCAGACCCTTATTGGGGTTTCTTGGTAAAAATAATGGAGTGGTTTGTGATTTCTTTCTCTATTTCAGTTTACAAATGAGGAAAGTGAAGTAAATGGTCATGCAGCTAGTAAGTAAGTGTCTGAGGTTACTTTGAATTCAGGAAGATAAGTTCTCCTGACTCTAAGTCTGGGGCTTTATCCACCAGTGACCCAGTGGCTGACTAGGGAATAGAATAAAGGCACTGTATGTCCAGGAGAAAGGCAACCAAGAGGAAATAGAGGGAGAGGAACTAGAGAAGGTCAGCAGGTCTCAGCTTTGCTAAAAGCTATCCTAGGCTACAGAGGAATCCTGGCTCTGCTGTCATGCCTTAGCTTGGGAGAAGATATCTCAAGGGAGCTGGGTAGCTCAGTGGGTAGAGATATTGCTATACATGGAGTCAGGTAGACATGAGTTCACTTAGTTCTATGACTCTGAACAAGTTACCACCTCCTTTGACTCAATTTATTCATTTGTTAAATTCTACCTCACATAGCTGTTGTGAGAGTCCAAGGAGATTGCCCATGCAATGAATTTCTTTCTCTTTTTTAGAGTTTATAGCATTATTATTAATATTATTCTTAATAATGGCTTTTTATTTTATTTCTTTAATTATAGCTTTTTATTTACAAGATATATGCATGGGTAATTTTTTAGCATTGACCATTTCAAAACCTTTTGTTCCAACTTTTCCCCTCCTTCCCCCCATCCCAGATGGCAGGTTGACCAATACATGTTAAATATATTAAAGTATAAGTTAAATACAATATATGTATACATGTCCAAACAGTTATTTATTTTTCAAGGTACATGCAAAGATAGTTTTCAATATTCACCCATGCAAAACATTGTGTTCCAAGTTTTTCTTCTTTCCTCCTCCCCCTACCTTCTCTCCCCTAGACAGGAAATAATCTAATATAGGTTAAACATGTGCACTTCTAAACATGCAATGCATTTCTTAAACCTTAAAGCTCTTATAAATATTAGCTATTATTATTTCAATGGTATGATATTGACCCTCAAACTCAAGAGATATTAATCATATTCAGGGTAATATTCATTTACCATAAGCAAGATGTTATAACCGGTATAAGGATATCCTTGTCTTAGTGGACCCTGCCTCTGTACCAATTTATAGGAACTTGACTTCTCTTTGAGAAACAACTGGAATTTAGACAAACATGTCTGTGCTCACACAAGATCTATTAATCAATCAACAAGTGCTTATTTGCATGCTGACTACAAAAGATACTGTTCTAAGCTTCTAGCAAACAGGGACTATAGTTCAACAATTATTGCTGTCAAGGAGTTTCCACTGGCTCAGATCTCAGGAAGTGCTGAGCACTTCCATAAGGCCATTCAGCCCAGCCCAGCCCAGCGAGATTTTCATAGTTAGGTTCTGTTATTAAAATAGAATTACAAAGACATTAAACGGCTTGCCAGAATTCATCCTACTGAGTCATTGCTCAGGACCAAGGTTATAATTATTACAGGATTTAATGGGCATAACCCAATGGGTATTGCATTTAATGAAATGTTTGTATCTATGAAAATTCTTGTCCTCTAGGCATTAAGTCTAAAAGGACTGAAACCTGCTCCAACCTAAGTTTAAGCAAACCCCCAAACAGATTCTCTTTCTTCCTCTTCCTTTCTTCTTCTGTTGATAAAACTATTTCTTACTCTTTTTTTTTTCTTTTTAGCATTTCCAAATATCTATGAAAGAAGAATGGGAGGGGCAGAATAAATGGATTTTTTTTTCATTGCAAATGTAAGAAGCCTAGGAAATAAAAACAGAGGAGAAACTTTAGGCCTGGAGTCCTCAGAAGAAAATTGAGAAAATAGAGAGTATTCAAAAGTTTGGGTGATAGAAATTGGTTACCACATGAGAGTAAGATTAGACTTTTTCTGTCTGGCTTCAGAGACCCCAGTCAGGAATGGAAGACACAAGCTGATTAGAACTTTTTTTCTTTTTCCAAAAAATATTATTTCAGAGCAGCTAGGTGGTATGGTGGATAGAACACCATCCCTGAAGTCAGGAGGAGCTGAGTTCAAATATAGCCTCAGATACTTAACATTTCCTAGCTGTGTGATCCTGGGCAAATCACTTAACTCTAATTGTCTCAGCAAAAAAAAAAAAAAAAGATATTTCTTCCCAAATTACATGTAAAAACAATTTTGACATTTTTTCTTTTCAAATTTTGAGTTCTAAATTCTCTCCTTCCCCCCTTCCCTCACTGAAAAGACAAACAACTTGAAGTGAGTTGTGCATGCACAGTCTTTCAGAACACATATTCTGTGTAAGCCATGCTGTGAAAGAAAATGTAGACATCCTCCCTCTTCAATAAAGATGTAAAGAAAAATTATCTTTATTTATATTATATTCATAATCTTGCATTACCAGTTCTTTCTCTGGGGATGGATAGCATTTTTCATCCCAGGTATTTCAGGATCATGTTTTAGATGATTGTGTTACTGAAAATAGTTAAGTTATTCACAAGTAGATCATCAATTTTGCTGTTATTGCATCCAATGTTCTTCAGGTTCTGTTTGTTTCATTATGCATCAGTTCATATAAGTCTTTCCAGTTTTTTCTAAAAGCATCATTTCTTACAGTATGGTACTATTTTGTTCCAATCAATATCACAAATTGACCAGTAATTCCCCAATTAAAGGATATTCTTAATTTTCAATTCTTTGCTACCACTGAAAGAACCTCTAAAATATTAACCTTAGTATCTTAAAAGATATCCAAAGTAATTAACAAAACTAGCAGGTGGTTTTTTTGTTGTTGTTTTGTTTTTTGTTTGATTTTTGTTGTTTGTTGTTTTTTTGATGTAAGTTCCCACTGTGGAAACTCTGTAAGTCTGTAAGTGTGACTTTCAGTCTTTGAAAGTTCCCTGTCAAGTTTCAAATCTATTCCTTTCTCAGTCACAAACAACTCCTGTATCTCCTATACTATGTTACTTCTCATTAAGGAACTTAGATTCTTGGAAAATCAATCTCTACACTTTCCAGATGAAATAAACCAGTTTTGGAAAATCCTTTAAAGGCCTTGGATCTTTCCTTCATGTGGGACTTTGGAATGGTGGTGATGGTTTGCATCCCACAGACCACAGATACTGGGGGCAGAGTCAATCAGACTTCTGTGGAAGAAGAATCTCAGCATGTTGAGAGCTTTTTTCCTGATGTTCTAGGGAGAAAAGAGCTTATAAACATCATGTCAAAAATTGGGACTGATTCTGATTATTCTAAAGTGTGTATTCTTACCCACTCTTACCCACAGTCATCACTTAGGATCACTTAAACATTAACATGGAGGGACACATGATTCAAATTCATTATAAATTTTACATAGCTCTCTAAGACGTTTCCCCCAGGATTTAGCCTTTGGGAATATATACTTCTATATTTCTTTAAATCTTTTAAATACTATGAAAAAATCCTGTAAATATTCTTTAACATGCTAGAAATTCCAGGATTTCATTAATGTGAGCAAAGAAGGTCTCAGTGTAATTCCTCATAATAATAGATGGTTTTCATGAATTGTGGACCAAAAAGCCAAAATCACCTCAGTCAATCCATAATTGTGGTTTTTTTTTTTTTTTAATCTACTATGTGCTAGACATCATGTTAGATACTGGGGACACAAGGATAAGGACTGAAATCTCTACTGAGTATTTACAATCTATATGGGAAACAAGAAGTTTACTTGTAAATGTGTTCAGGAAAAACATAAGGCGAATAAATACAAATATAGAGTAGCCAAAAAAGAATCAGGAAAAGCTTAATGTAGAAGTTGATGGTTTTACAATTTCCATGAGGTAGAGGTAAGGAGGGAGGCAATTTCAGGTAGAGAATGCCTTCTGGTATTGAGCTTCTTTGCCACTAGCTAGGCTGGTTTTTCTTTGGCTTTTATAAATTAGTTTTACTTGGAGCTTTTCCATCATATGGAGGACAGGTTAAAATTTATGCTACATATATATTGAAAAACCAAGGTTACTACCATAGTATGTTAAGGCTCTAATGAACAAATTCAATGCTTTAGTTATATTTCCTAAATAATTTATTTTGCTTTGTTTCCAATTTCTCCCCAAAATGAGTATTTTACAAATTCAGAGTAGGTAAGGGTAATTTATCTTCTATTTGCCACCATCATCATGGTACTTATTTCGCAATGGGGTCATACTATTGCTGCAAGTCAAGTAATGAGGCAGTTACATCAAAAAATGTGGCTTCTGATGAGACTTCATATATGAAGTTAGTTAGAAATCTGCAAAGAGTACAAATATTAATTAATCTCTTGTACCCGTGCCCTCTCAGATACCTCTCTGTCTGTCTCTTTCTCTATGTCTCTGCCTCTGTCTCTGTCTGTCTCTCTCTCTCTCTCCTCTTCCCTCTCTTAAAATTAAACAAATTTAAAAAATTAACATAAACATATTTTCTTTTTTTCCCCATCCTCTGTTGGAGGAAATGAAAAGAAAGAAATACAAAACTGTGGTCATATAAATTCTAGTCAAAGAAAAGAAATTTGACCACTGGCCATGTCTAAAAATGTGTTTCATTCTGTATCTTGAGTTCATCGTCTTTTGATCAGAAGTTAGGTATCATATTTTATTAACAATCTTTTGAAATTTTGGCTCATCATTGTATTTAATTCCAATTCCTAAGTATTTCAATCATTTTCTGCAATATTTATATCACTGTACATATTTTTCTTTTGGTTCTATTCATTTCCATAAGTTCATACTGTAGATCAGAGATTCTTAACATTTTTTTGCGCTTAGGACCCCTTCAGCAAGTTGGTGAAGCCTATGGAATCTTTCTCAGACAATGTTTTAAATAACTGAAGGAAGTGCTAAATATCATTTAGGGATTAAGGAAAATAAAGATATAATTTTTGTCCCATCCAAGTTCATGGATCCCCTGAAATCTATGATCCTAGGTCAAAGGCTTCTTCTTGAAATGACAACAGGGATGGTTTCAGAGAAACTTGGGAAAATATGAACTGATGCAGTCAGGTGAAAAATTCTATATTGGAGAACAATGTATACAAAGATGAGAATATGGTAAAGACAAACAGGAGAGAGCTGATAATCATGCATTAGTTATGTTTCTCTGTTCTTACTATTTCCTTTGTTGTAGTCATTGTATATATTGTTTTCCTGTTTCTGCTTCAATTGATACAAATTTCATTTCTGGCAGTTTTGTACTTTGTTATCTTACATTTCTTATCTTTTCTCTTAATAGCAATGAAATGGCAGGGATAATTCTTTTGCAGTTGTGGATAGCTGCCAATGAAGTAGAAATATTCTAAATGGGAGATTCTTAAACATTGAACCAAGTTTAATAAATGGTGTTTACTACCTATTCTGACTATGGGAGAAGGTACTTTCCCTTGACAATTGCTCCTATTTAGAACTTTTGCAGAGAGGTCACTAAAATAAATGATGTATGATAATATAGTCAGGGCAAGGTATATTCTCTTGCTCTCATACCATTTATTTTCTCAAGTCATCAAGAGTAGAAGGAATAGAACTAATATCAAATGTGCAATCTTTAAAAGTGATACAATGGGCTGGAGCAGGGCTGCAGGAGGAAGGAAGGGAGTGGAGGAAGAAGGGAGGTGGGTGGGCAGAGGGAGGGAGTAAAATTTTTAAAAAGTGATTCCAACGGAAAGATATCCTGGAAGTCAGCCTAAAATAACTTAGATAAAAACCTGTCATTCATTTCCAGAGTTTAGATAAGGAAGAAGTATAGAAAGATGATTTGCTTTTTCTCATCAGTAAACTAACTCCCTGAGTGCTCCAAAGCCACATCTTTTCTCCAGAAGTTCTTGAAACCATTGCTTTATGTGCCCATGAAGCCTTTTTTTTTTTTTTTTTTTTTTTTTTTTTTTTTTTTTGCTTAAGCAAAGTTGCACCTCCACAGTTACTTCTGTTATTGCATCCTCTCATCTCAGTCTAAGGGACTGTTGTTTGCTGGGCACACCTCACATTCCCCGAGAAAAAGAGGTGCAAGAAAAGTTCATCCAACAGGTTTGGGAAAACTTGTCTTGCATTTCAAAACACTTGTAGCTTTTACTCAAAGTAATTTCCTCGTTCTTGCTTTAATGACTATGGAGAAAGGTTTATTATGAGTAATGGATTACAATTAAGATAGAAAAATAAAGGGGCTATCTCAGGCTAAGTATTCCGAAAATCACTAATGAAGGTTATTCCAGGGCAAGGGCCAGCAAGATAAAGAAAACGGACCTAATACTAAAAAGTATCTGAGAGACAGCAATTTGTAGCCAACCATATCCCAGGCATTGGGCTAATGACCAGGGATACAGAGACCAGAAGATGAAAGCAATAGTCCTCAAGTAGTTTATTTATATCTAGTGGGAAATACACACAGTTAAATAAATATTGGGTAATTTAAATTCAAATTCAAAATAATTAAATAGGTTTGAATTAAGGATAGAGTTAACAACTAAGAGAATTGACAATGAGATAAATCAGTATAGGCCCTAAGTGATTATAAGTATTTCCTGACAGTTATTGCCAAGATCTATAAAAGCCTTATGGTATAGGACTTCCTCTAAAGTTTATGAAAGCATAAGTTTTCTTAAGTTAACATTGGGGTAAATCTGAAGGTATAAAGCCATCAATCTGCTCAGTATTAGTTCACTCTAATTAAGCTTGGAATACTTTCACAATACAGTTCCTTGACTCTTTGACTTTATAAAAGCCATTTTCCCCTCTGGAATTTATAAAAGCTACATAAGTATTTAAATCAAACACACTTTCCTAGATTGACGGGTTCTATATTTTCCCCATTCCACCTAATCTTTATAATAGTGCATGATCCAGAAGATTCCATTTTGATCAGAAGATTATAGATTTAGAACTGGAAAGAACCATCAAGCTCCACCTCCTCATTTTACCCACAAGGAAACTAAGGCACACAAACTTTAAATGATGCGGTCAAGTTTATTCAGATATTAAGTGTTTAAGGGCAGGATTTAAACCCAAGTTCTTAAATTCTTAAGATCTTAAATTCTGCATTCTGGCTAATACTTGATACTACCTCTAGGTATGACCATCCAGTTCTTCCTATTTCCTGAAAGCCCAGACAATGTGACTACTAGGAAACTGTGGCCTCTGTGTAAAATCAGAAATATTTCAGTAATTGAGATGCTTCCCTATCCAACTAATACCCAATTTCTGATTTCTATCAGTACAATATTAATCCCTGAAATGAATTAAGTGCTGGGCAAGGATGCTCTTTGAGCAAACTGGCAATGCTTCTTAAGGTTGTCGCCAGGTTTCACTGATATTTTATGTTCTTTCATTATCTAGTTAAATTTGAGTTTTACCATGGCCAATACCAAGATAAACAAAATATGGCTTCCAAATAATAGAAAATAGAACATTTGTTTTGAATTCATTCCAGGTTAATTATGCTAATGATTGTTTATCTAATTGTGCTCCCTTTTGAATCAAAAATAGAAGGGTATTTATACTAAAGGGATGAGGATAGGTAATATATAGTTAATGCATGTGATTCCATTCTGTAACATTATTAACTGAGATGGAGGTCACAGTCACAGGCTCAAAGATCACTGCAGATGGTGACTATAACCGTGAAGTTAAAAGGTGTTTTGTCTTTAAAGGGAAGCTCTGGTAAATCTGGACAGCATACTATAAAGCAGAGACATCATCTTGTCAACAAAGGTCCATATAGTCAAAGCTACGGTTTTTACAATAGACTTGTACGGCTATGAGAGTTGGACTATAAAGAAAGTTGAGTGACAGAGAATTGATACTTTCAAATTGTGGTACTGGAAAAGATTTTTGAGAGTCCACTAGACATCAAGGAGATCAACTCAATCAATAATTAAATTAATTCCGGTTATTCACTGGAAGGTAAAATACTGAAGCTGAAGTTTAAATACTTTGGCCATATAAGAAGACAGGACTCTGGAAAATTAGGAAAGGCTGAAGAGAAAAAGAAAAGGAGATAGCAAAGGATGAGATGGATAGACAGTGTCTTAGAAACAATGAACTTAAACTTGGACAGACTTTGAAAGGTATTGGAAAATAATAGATCCTGATGTGTCATAGTCTATGGGGCCACAAAGAGTTGGACATGACTGGACAACTCAACAACAACAATGCTTTCTTGTATTCTTCATCTTCATTTCTTATAGAATAGTAATGTTCTATCACATTCACAAGACACACTTTAAGTTACTTCCATGTTCTAATGAACTTTCCTTTCTACTTCCAATAAAGAAGAGAAAAAAAAGGTGATGATTGACTAAAAGGTGATAGCTATTGGAACATGGGACTTATTAGTATTTTGTTTTTGTTCCAGCACTGATAAAACACTTCTTAATAATAATACACTTTTAAAAAAAGTTTCTAATCCTAGATTATTTGTATATTCAAAATTATAAATAGCCCCAAGGGAGAATTAAAATACAGATAAGATAAAACCTCACAATTTCTGTTTGTTGACATTGCTTCTGTTCAGTAAGTTTCCCAGGGCTGAGAGGTTCATGGCAATCATCCCATTCTGCTCAATATACGGTGTATAATTCCAATCTGACTTCAGCAAACTACAGGAACTGAAATCAGAGGGCTTGAAGGGGCCTGAAAGTTTGTCCTACATCCTTTATAGATAAAGAAACTAAGGCAGCAAAACCCAGATCTTGTAATACTCAAAGTAGAAGAACTAAGATGAATATTTAATCATGCTTTATTTCAAATAGAAGGATTTTTAATCAGAAGGCTGGATGAAATCAAATCTGCCTCCATTGCAAGGAAGCTCTGTTTTTTTGTTTATTTGGTTGTGATTTTTTCGAGACTACTATATTCAGATCATTGAGTCATCACTTTTGAGGACTCTTTCCAAATAGATTGGTTCAAAGGTTCCTGTGCATTTATTATTTGTTCCATAACCACACTACATATATTCAGCAACAGACCAACTTCCCTTTTTGACAAGTGACTCCTTTCCTGTCCTGCTTTCAAACTCATGAAAAATTCTAGTATTATACAATACTTGGCACTTTTCATGAAGAAGATGGTTCAGAAGGATTGGTCACTGACAAAATAGATAAAATAATTTTTTTTGTTGTTTGTTTGTTTGTTTTTTAAGTCAGGTGAAAGGAAAGAATGTCATGTCTTTGAAATGCTCCCAGAATCTTTGCATAGAATTCCCAGTGAGCACATAGCTTGTAAATCAACCTAGAACTCTGTTTTTTTTTTTTTTAAATTATTATTTAAGTGAGAGAATTCTGAAAATTTTAGGATAATTTAAAGTTCCATATATCATTATGGAACCTGACCCATAGATATTTGCATGGTATACTCTAAAGTTACATAAATATGGTGGACATATAATAATATAATTATGATACCATTTAATTAATACTTTAAGTTTAGCAAAAAGTTTAAGTTAAGTTTCATGCCTTCTCTTATTTGGTCCTCACAAAAATTCTGTGAGATAGGTATTATTATCAACTCCATCTGGCAAATGAAGAAACTGAGGCTGAGAGAGGCTACTTGACTGGTTCAGGATCTGAAAGATCTGAGACCAGAATTTCCTGTTTATTTGTTCAACTTTCATTCTTGAAAAATAGCAATGGAGGAAGCTAGATGGCACAGTGGGCTCTGAAGTCAGGAGGACCTGAGTTCAAATTTTACCTCAGACACTTAATACTTTGACCTAGTGAAACCCAGGGCAAGTCACTTAACCCCAACTTTCTTGCCAAAAAAGATACCAATGATACCAAGAGATGATGTCTTGACATATGCATGAATTGGACTTCAGTGGGGCAAAGCTGCAAAAAGTCATTAGTTTTACTCTCTCTCACAGTCATCAGGGTTCAGTGATAAGTCAAGAGTCAATATGACTGATGAAGCTCATGTCAGGCTTTTCTGACCCTAAGTCTGGAACTCTTTCCCTTATACCTCTTAGAAAGCTCTAGGAACTTCTATAGAAATGCCGTACAAAATTTTATAAACTCTAAGCTTTTATCTAGTCATAGTATACACAATAGAAATTTTAGCCTGTACATTGCTGAACTTGCAAGCTTGAAGATCTGATCTCAGCTATGAATTTAGCTATAGTTGTGTAATAATAATGGTTATGTAACCCTGGGAATGCCATTTAACTCTTTTCTATCTCAATTTCTTCATCGGTAGAGATAATAATAGTACCTCCCTCCCAGGGTTGTTGTAAAAATCAAATTAAATGCTAATTGTAAAGTACTTTGCAAACTTTTAAGACAGTATATTAATGCTATTATTATTATTGTGGTTGATATATTACATTCTACTGTTTCTAGGGAGTAGAATTCTTTAAGAAAAAATAATTCTTGGAGTTTGGAGCTAAAAGGTATTTTAAAGATTATTTTGTTCAGGAAGTAAAACCCCTTTTGGTTTTCAACTTGAATGGAGAAAAATTATTTTCACTAATCTCTAACTTTAATCATGAATGTAGATAACAGGTATTTTGAAAAAGCATTATTAAAAGGACTCCTGATTTCAGTCTCATCCTCAGATTTTACAGAAAAGGAAACTGAGACCCAAAGAAGGGTTCAAGGTGACTTGATCAGCAGAGATGGTCCTTGAACTCAGAATATCTAACTCTTACTCCAATTTACCACATGCTTTGACTCAGCTGAATGAAACTAATATGAAGGAAGTGCTTATAGATGTGTTACATAATGCAATGAACATGAAATTTCCATAAAACAAGGACTCTGTCTTCGTAGAATTCAGTCTTCAGGATTGAAGATGAAAGTCTGGAATTTTAGAGGCAATAAGCTTTTAAGGTAATAAGCTGTCTGAAATGACTGTGTGTACTAGTGGCAATTGCTTCCCCTTTCTTCCCACTTCCCCCCACCTACACTATCTTCTTTTTTCTTTTTACTTTGTTTTAATAATAGCTTTTTATTTTCAAAATATATGCAAAGATAGTTTTCAGATTCTCATGTGTAGAGCCTTGTGTTTCAATTTTTCTCCCTTCCTTTCCTTTACCCACTTCCCTAGACAGCAAGTGATCTAATATAGATGAAACATGTGCAATTCTTCTAAACACATTTATACATTTATCATGCTGCACAAGAAAATTCAGATCAAAAAAGGAAAAAAATGAGAAAGAAAAAAGCAAGCAAACAACAACAGAAAAGGTGAAGATACTATGTTCTGAACCACATTCAGTCCCCACAGTGCTCTCTCTGGAGGAAGATGGCTCTCTCCAGCACGAGTCTATTGGAATTGGCCCAAATCACTTCACTGTTGAAGAGCCAAGTCCATCACAATTGATCATCACACAATCTTCCTGTTCCTGTCTCTTGCTTCTGCTCACTTCATTCAGCATCAATTCATGTAAGTCTCTTCAGGCCTTTTTGAAATCATCTTATTGATTGTTTCTTATAGAAAAATAATATTCCATTACATTCACATATCACAACTTATTCAGCTATTCTCCAGCTGATGGGCATCCATTCAGTTTCCAGTTCTTAGACACTTCAAAAAGTGCTGCTACAAACATTTTTGCAATATGGGGTCCTTTTTCCTTTTTTATGTTCTCTTTAGGAGACAGACCCATTTAGAGACACTGCTAGATCAAATAGTTTGCACAATTTGAAGCCTTTTGAGCATAGTTCCAAATTGTTCTCCAGAATGGTTGAATCAGTTCACAACTCTACCAACAATGTATTAATGTCCCAGTTTCCCCACTTTCCCTCCAATATTTATAATTATCTTTTTTTGTCATCCTTGTCAGTCTAAGCCATATATAAGGAACTTCAGAGTTGCTTTAATTTGCATTCCTTTAATCAATAATGATTTAGAGTATTTTTTCATATAACAAAAATGATTATAATTTCTTCATCTAAAAATTGTCTGTTCAGGATCCAGCCATTTTGGTGTACAATTTGAAACAATGCCCATAGAATTATGCAACTGAATATATCCTTTGATTCAGCAGTGTTTCTATTGGGTCTGTATCCCAAAGAGATCTTAAAGGATTCATAAAGGACTCACATGTGCAAAAATGTTTGGGGCAGCCCTTTTAGTAATAGCAAGAACTGGAAACTGAATGGATACAACCATCAGTTGTAGAATGGCTGAATAAATTATGGTATATGAATGTTATGGAATATTGTTGTTCTGTAAGAAATGATCAGCAGGAGGATTTTAGAGAGCCCTGGAAAAACTTACATGGACTGATGCTGAGTGAAATTAGCAGAACCAGGAGATCATTGTACATGGCAACAACAAGAATATATAATGATCAATTCTGATGAATGTGACTCTTTCCAACAACGAGATGACTGAAGCCAGTTCCAATGATCTTGTGATGAAGAGAGCCATCTATACCCACAGAGAGCACTATGGGGAGTGAGTTCACAACATAGCATTTTCATTCTTTTTGTTATTGTTCGCTTATGTTTTGTTTTCTTACTCATTTTCTTTTCTTTTTGATCTGATTTTCATGTGCAGCAAGATAATTGTATAAATATGTTTACACATGTTGGTTTTAACATATTTTAACATGAATAACATTTATTGGATTGCTTGCCATCTAGGAAAAGGTGTGAGAGAAAGGAGGGAAAAATCTGAAACACAAGGCTGTACAAGGGACAATGTTGAAAAATCATCTATGCATATGTTTTGAAAATAAAAAGCTTTAAAAAATAAAAAATAAAATTGGCTATTCATATCTTTTGATCATTTGTCAGTTGGAGAATGTCTTGTAGTCTTATAAATTTGAGTCAATTTTCTATGTATTTTAGAAACGAGGCCTTTTTCAGAGTCTTTGTTTATAAAGTTTTCCCCCAAGTTTTCTGTTTCCTTTCTATTCTTAGCTGCATTATGTTTGTGCAAAGCCTTTTTAAATTTAATATAATCAAATCTATCCATTTTGTATCTCATAATGTTCTCTAATTCTTCTTTGTTCATGAATTCCTTCCTTCTCCATGGATCTAAGAGGTAGACCATTCCTTGTTCTCCTGATTTGCTTATAATATCACTTTTATGTCTAAATCATGAACCCATTTTGATCTTATTTTGGTATAAGGTGTGAGGGCTGGGTCAATTCCTAGTTTCTGCCATTATTTTCCACTTTTCCCTGCGTTTTTTGTCAAATAGTGAATCTTATTCCAAAAGCTGAGTCTTTGAGTTTAACAAACACCAGATCACTATAGACTATTGTACCTATACTTTTTTCATGCTTTTTTTCACTTACTCTAGGAAATGATGGTAAGAAAAAGAAAAGCAAAGTTTATAGTAATGGCCATTTGAGGAAAGGTCTTATATTTATATTGTGAATCTGTTCTCAGTTGGCCCTTTAAGCCAATGGTCTCCAAAGTGTAAGTATATATGTTGGGGTTTTGGGGTGGGGTTAGATGTACATGCAGGTACGCAGGTGTGCTTAGGGATCAAAGCCTTATTCAAAAGAATTTGTAATCAGCTAATCAGAGTGTGGGAGGATAAGTTACATCCAAGGATATGTTGGTGCTATCTCATACTAGTTTGTGAACATTTTCAGTGTGAGCACTGACATCTTAGAACTCTGCAAAGACTACAAATCACAGTTTAATTTACTATTTTATCGATTGTCTAGACCTAAGGAAATAATGGAGAAAATGTTAGTGCTGATTAAAATTAAAAGTGAGTCTTAGTATACTTTTTTTTTTGAGGAGGAAAAAGTTGGTTGTTAAACATTTATCAGTACATCCCTAATAGCCAGTTAGGGTTAACTGGCTTGTCTCCAACACAACTACACCCACCTATTTATCTCTTCAAAATTTTCCATTCCTTTTCTGTTCAAGTTTCCACCTCCATCCCTTCAAGTATCCCCTGGCTAGGCACCTGTAGCTATGCAGGTGCCATTGGGAAAATATCATCGTCCTTCCCACTCACCTATCTTCCTGATTTTGGCATTCTCTACAATATCAGCATTGATCAATACCAGTGATGCTTGAGCATGTCATCCCTCTGCTCAATCAACTCCTCTATGTCTCTAAAGATCCTAGGATCAACTGTCATTCCACAGGATATTAGATTTAGAGATTTGAGAGATTTTGGAGAATAATGCATCCAAGTCTCTAATTTTGCAGATGTGTAAACTGAAACTCAGAAGGTCACATAGCTAGAAAGTGTCTGAGTCAGTATTTGAGTACAGATCTTCCTTATTCTAAGTTCTTCACTCTATTCATTGCACTATGCTGCTTTTTCATCATCAGCTCACTCTTTTTAGCTCTATTTTTGTATTTGTTTCATAATGAATATTATTATTAGCATAATTGTATCTGAATATAATTTACAAATAAATAAAGAAAGTGGAAGTAGTCCTCATTTTTTTTTCCTAGTGGGCTACCCATTGAAAAAACTCAGAGACCACTATTGCATGCAATCTGATAAACCAGCTGATAGCAAATGCCTAATAAAAGCAAGCCGGAAAGAACCAGAAAACTCTCAAAAATATTGCTTTCCTAATGGAAGAAACTTTGAAGTATGAGAGGCAGAAATGTTTAGGTTTGAAAACTTTTTATCATTTTATTTCACAGCCTGTGAAGCATCCATTCATGTCAACAAAAAGCCATTCCTGGGGCTCTTCACCTTTTCTGTAGAGGCAGATAAAATTTCAGTGAAAATGAATAATAGAAAGAAGGAAACTTTTTTCCCCTAGAGACAGAACTTACTATTTTTAATTCCCAACCCCAAATAGAAGGAAAAAGAAAAGAATTAAACATTAATTATGTGCTAGATGCTTTAGAAATTATGTGCTGCATCCTCCTGATGTTTGAGGTTAGCACCAAATGGTGAGATTGATGTTCAGACACCAAATGATGAGATTTTGGAGAGCAAAGGGCAACAAATGTTGGGGTTTGACACTAAACATTGGGGTTTAATCATGGCATGAATTCACAATGGCATTTCTCTTTGGCAAAAAGGTAGTTTTATTTATAAGGAAAGATTACAGACAAAATGAAGATACAGACACCAGATATGGTAAATATGAAAGAGATTTGGGAGAGCATATAGTTGGACAGGAAAGTAGCTTTAATAAATAATGGTAGAAAAGATAACTTCCCTAGTGAAACTCACAAGTAATCAGGAAAAAGGAAATAAATCATAAGGTGGAAGTAATCCACTGACTAAATCTATAAAGGAGTCTAGCACCCTAAAAAGAGTTAGTTTTCTATAAGAAGGCAAAAGACATGATGAGGCAGAATACCATGGTGGGTTAACCCAAAAGGGATTCAGCCATAGACAGATTTACAGGAGAAATTTAATCACAGGAGTTTGACCTAATTTGGATTTTTGACTGGACACAGTAAGGTGGAGCTATTCAAGACCTCCATTGAGGGTAGGACTACAAGGTTGAATTCATCCTCTGGAGTGCCCTTCCCTACTTGGCTCAGGCAGCAGTCCCATTAGTACTTAGGTTTTCTCTGACAACTCCACCTAGTTATCCAGGATCTCATAGTTCACAACAACCCCGGGAAGTAGATACTATCATTATCACCATTTCCAGATGAGGAAATTAAGACAAACAGTAATGAAAGGATGGGTCTACGGTCACAGAGCTAGTAAGTATCTAAAGTTAGATTTGGAAACTCAGGTCTTTCCTGTGTCCAGGACCAGCACTCTATCTACTGTATCACTTGCCTTCCGAAGAGAATCTCTACACCAGGGAAGAGGTCATGGTATTTGTACAGCGTCATTATATCAGGACAGAAAAGCTCTGCTGAAAGTGACAGCCATGAAGTAAATCCATGAGTGTGCTAGAAGAAAACTTTTTTTTTTTTCTTATCCTTCAAAGTGAGGGGAGAATGAGAGGCTCTCAAGATCATACTTTGATTCTCCCAATTCTATAAGATGGGAGGCTTGAGGATGATGACCACTCTTCACAGATAGTAGGATTTAAGTTGAATTGATATTAAAGTTCAACCAGTCCAAGCCCTTCACTTAATAGAGGAGATACTGAGATCTAATGAGATGAAATGAAAGGCTTTGCCATGTGATCCCACAGATAGTAAACTGATATTTAAATGTAAATCACCTGACTCCAGATCCTGAGCTGGTCTTTCTTTCCTCTGTGATACAATGATTCACATGATATGGGCTCCAAAGTGGCAAAATTAGGGACTAGGATTTCTGATGCTAAGATCACTGCTTTTCTGGATGCCCAATATTGAGTAACTTAATAGAGGAACACAGTTTGGTTCACATGTTTAAGAAAAAGTCCCAATTCTAGAAGACATAGTACTTTAAGGACTGAAGAAGCTTTAAAAAGCTTCCTTCTAGCTCTGTTAGAGAACATTTCATGTCTTCTTTAGTCTCAGTTGGCTGGTTTATTTGTGAAATAAGGAAGAGAGGTTATTCCGCAGCCTGGGGAAAAACGTTTTTCTTTTTCTTTCTTTTCTTTTCTTTTCCTTTTTTTTTTTTTTTTTTTTTTTAATTTTATGATTATATTCTGATTTCTACCAATGGCCTTTACTTTTCAGACTGTGGAGATTGGTCATGTGGGTGGGGTGAGAACATCTGTCTGCCTGAGATTGAATGTCTTGACCTACTTCTGTTTGCAGAACAAACAATGTAAAATGGGAAATTTCTAGGGGCTCTTTGAAATTGTTTGAATTTTTCTCTGCTCTCTAAACAAATGTTTATTTTGTACGTGTTCAAATTTATACTTTTTAGTAATTTCTAACTCAATTTATGAAATTTAAAGTGATACATCTTTAAAAAGATAACCATTCCAGGCTTATGGTTTCAATTCTACCCCTTTGGAATCTCGGAATTAAAGAGGCCTGGCACTGGATGAAATTTTAGTTCAACCTTTCTTCGCAAGCAAAAATCTTCCAGACAGATGAAGATACAGTATTTACCAGAACCCTTTTAGTGATGGAGAGTCATCATATTACATTTATAAACAGCTCTTTTCATGATTCAATTTGCCTCTTATGAAACTGAAATATGCCTCATTGTGACTTCTACCATCACATACCTGGAATGATTATACGAAAAAATAAAACACTAAAGACATTTAAACATTTGACATTTAAAATTTTACTAAATGGGTTTTTTGAAACAAATTGAGCAGTCTCCAGAAATGCACATCACCAGGGAAGTTTTGACACAATTATTTAGATTGCTCTTAAATGATATTAAATTAAATGAATAGAAATTTTACCTTATGCTTACTTTGTATTTACATAGCTTACTTCACAATATTCAGATAAATATGTAGACCTCCTTCTGATTTTTGTGATCATGTGAACGCATGTACGTAACTAGTCAATAAGTAATTTAAACACGTCTCCTAAATGCCAGGCACTGGACTAAGTCTTCAAGATACCAAAAAAGACAAGAGACAATCCCTGCCTTCAAGGAGTTCACAATCTAATGGGGGAGAGAAAAAGCAAACACATTCACATCTTTGCTTCTCATGTGAGAGATATCAACACAGGCATACTTAATACTTTTTATTTTTATTTTTTTTGGTTAATTAATTTTTATTTTATTTTATAATTATAACTTTTTTTTGACAGTACATATGCATGGGTAATTTTTTACAACATTATCCCTTGCACTTACTTCTGTTCAGATTTTTTTCCTTCCTTCCCCAACCCCCTCCCCCAGATGGCAGGCAGTCTTATACATGTTAAATATATTACAATATATTCTAGATACAATATATGTGTGTAGAACCGACTTTCTTGTTGCACAGGAAGAATTGGATTCAGAAGGTAAAAATAACAGTTTACACTCATTTCCCAGTGTTCCTTTTCTGGATGTAGCTGATTCTGTCCATCATTAATCAATTGGAATTGGATTAGCTCTTCTCTATGTTGAAGATATCCATTTCCACCAGAATACATCCTCGTACAGTATCATTGTTGAAGTGTATAATAATCTAGTTCTGCTCGTTTCACTTAGCATCAGTTGATGTAAGTCTCTCCAAGCCTCTCTGTATTTTTCCTGTCGGTCATTTCTTACAGAATAATAATATTCCATAACATTCATATACCATAATTTATTCAGCCATTCTCCAATTGATGGACATCCATTCATCTTCCAGCTTCTAGCCACTATGAAAAGGGCTGCCACAAACATTTTGGCACATACAGGTCCTTTTCCCTTCTTTAGTATTTCCTTGGGATATAAGCCCAATAGTAGTATGGCTGGGTCAAAGGGTGTGCACATTTTGATAACTTTTTGGGCATAATTCCAGATTGCTCTCCAGAATGGTTGGATTCTTTCACAACTCCACCCACAATGCATCAATGTCCCAGTTTTCCCACAGCCCCTCCAACATTCATCGTTATTTGTTCCTGTCATCTTAGCCAATCTGACAGGTGTGTAATGATATCTCAGAGTTGTCTTAATTTGCATTTCTCTGATCAATAGTGATTTGGAACACTCTTTCATATGAGTGGAAATAGTTTTAATTTCATCATCTGAAAATTGTCTGTTCATATCCTTTGACCATTTATCAATTGGAGAATGGCTTGATTTCTTATAAATTAAAGTCAATTCTCTGTATATTTTGGAGATGAGGCCTTTATCAGAACCTTTAACTGTAAAAATGTTTTCCCAATTTGTTACTTCCCTTCTAATCTTGTTTACATTAGTTTTGTTTTTACAGAAACTTTTTAATTTGGTGTAATCAAAATTTTCTATTTTGTGATCAATAATGGTCTCTAGTTCTCCCTTGGACATAAACTCCTTCCTCCTCCACAAGTCTGAGAGGTAAACCATCCCATGTTCCTCCAATTTATTTATGATTTCGTTCTTTATGCCTAAATCTTGGACCCATTTTGATCTAATCTTAGTATGTGGTGTTAAATGTGGGTCCATGCCTAGTTTCTGCCATACTAATTTCCAGTTTTCCCAGCAGTTTTTGTCAAATAATGAATTCTTATCCCAAAATTTGGGATCTTTGGGTTTGTCAAACACTAGATTGCTATTTTTATTCACTATCTTGCCCTGTGAACCTAACCTATGCCACTGATCAACTAGTCTATTTCTTAGCCAATACCAGATGGTTTTAGTGACTGTTGCTTTATAATACAGTTCTAGATCAGGTACAGCTAGACCACCTTCACTTAATTTTTTTTTCATTACTTCCCTTGAAATTCTCGACCTTTTGTTGTTCCATATGAATTCTGTTGTTATTTTTTCTAACTTATTAAAATATTTTCTTGGAAGCCTGATTGGTATAGCACTAAATAAATAGATTAGTTTAGGGAATATTGACATCTTAATTATATTCTCTCAGCCTATCCAAGAGCACTGAATGTCTTTCCAATTATTTAAATCTGACTTTATTTTTGTGGCAAGTGTTTTGTAATTTTGCTCATATAATTCCTGACTCTCCTTTGGTAAATATATTCCCAAATATTTTATACTATCGACCATTATTTTGAATGGAATTTCTCTTTGTATCTCTTGCTGTTGGATTGTGTTGGTAATGTATAAAAATGTTGAGGATTTATGTGGATTTATTTTGTATCCTGCAACTTTGCTAAAATTCTGAATTATTTCTAATACTTAATACTTTTTAACAAAAAAATTGTGCAAAGTTTTGTTGTTGATAATTCTGTCCTGTTTAAGTGTATGTAGAGCTGATCTCAAAGTTGAGAACTCTGACTTCAAGTTCAGAAAAACTAGCTGCCCCAGGCAATTCTGAAAGACTACAAGTTTCAAAGCAAATGTAGCTCTGCATTGATCAAAGGAGTTCCCTTCTTAGGAATTCCCTATACCAATGAAATCTAGAACAACATCAACATTTTTTTTTTAAATAGAGTATTTTGTTTATTATTAGGGATGCTAGCAAATGAGTCAATAATAATCTCTTAAATATCTACTTTGCACAGGGCTCTATATTAGGATCTGGACATACAAATACAAAAAAGAAAGGAAGAAAGGAAAGAAGAAAAGAAGGGAAAAGGAAGAAACATATATTATGGATGAAGACAACATGTATATCATATATAAAGATATCAGAATATAGACAAACTCCTTGTAACAAATGCATAGTCAACCAAAACAATTTTTTTCATTGACTATGTTAAAAATATATCTTTTTATATAAGCTGGAAATTCCACTTCTTTGTTAAGAGATAGATGATACATTTCATCATCAGTTTTTTGGAATTGACAGTCATTATATTGATCATAGCTTTTGCAGTTTTTAAAGATATTTATTTTTACAGTATCATTATTGTATAAATGTTGTATAAATCTTTCTCTTGGTTCTGCTTATATTATTTTTCATCAGCTTAAAAAAGTCTTCAAAATTTTTCTTTTTATGTTACATAGCTTGTTTTTATAATGTATTGTAGAATATGGTATACAATGTTAGTCTAAGTCTGTTTTCCAATTTTTACTGAAGTTTTATTAAGTAGAAAGCTCTTCCCTAAGTTATTTGTTTTGGTATTGTTGAGTGTATAAATACTGGGCTACTGAGTTGCTTCGTTTCTAATTCTCCCTTGTCTAGGCTGTTCCATGGAACTAACCCCTTAACATAAAAATCATTACCAAATGATTATAGTTTGAAATCTGGAAGTACTTTTTTCTTTTCATTCTTTATTTTATTTTTCCAAATGAATTTTATCATTATTCATGATGTGTCATAATTTTTTGGGCCTTTATTATTTTGGCACAGCCTGTCTGTCCATGAACATTGAATATTTCTCTAGATATTTAAGTTGTTCTTTATTTTCTTAAGGAGAAATTTATAATCTAATTTATCTGAGCATTTTGCATGCTCAGATATCCCATGCATTCTTTAGGAAACCCAGGTCTTTGCTACATAATTGTCTTTTGAATTTTATTATTATTACATAGAGATGTAGATTTAATTTGTAGGTTGTAATTTTGCTAGAGCTATGATTTCATTTGGTGTCTCTGTTGAATTTTTAGAAGTTTCTAAGTATACCATCATGTTATAAGCAAATAGGGATTATTTTATATCCCTTTTATTTATCTTTACATTTTTAAGTTCTTTCCCTTGCTTTGTTGTGAGACTTTCTAGAATTATATCAAATAGTACTGGCAGAGTGAGCATCCTTAGTTTAGTCCTATATTTTTTGACAAAAGATTCTATTGTATCCTTATTGTATATGCTTTGGTTTGAGATAAGTAGTTTTTTGTGATATTAAAAATGTCTGTCTTTGTCTATTATACTTTTTTGGGGTTTTAGCATATGTGAGCATTATGATTTGTAAAATGCTTTTCTAAATTGAGATAAAATACAGTTTTGGATATTTTAATATCTAATGTGATTGTCAATCTTTTAAATATTTAATCATCTTTAGATTTCTAGTATAAATTCAACTTGGACAGAATGAATGATTGTACACGTATGACCTATATCAAATTGCTTATTGTCTTGAGAAGGGGGAAGAGAAGGGACAGAGGAGGAAAAATTTAGAACTCAAAGTCTTACAAAAATGAATAATGAAAACTATATTTATATATAATTAGAAAAAAATAAGATACTATTAGTGAAAAAAGAAATGAGAGAAGAACATAGCAAATAACTAAAAAAGAAGAAAAAGAACAGAAAGTGAATCCAAAGCAGAGATGATGGCCTGGGTAGACAGATTGGACATCATGATAAGGTCAAAGGAGAGATAAACCTTCTTAGATGCATGATCCAGGGTGATGATATATTTTCATTTATTTTTAGTTTCATAGAAATGTGCAGTATGGCTCTAATTCTCATCAGTGGAAGAATAACCACACCAGAGAAACCACAGAAAAAAATGAAGTAATTTCTTACTTATAAAGTAAATATTTGCTTTTGCTATAAAAGGTAGTGTTACTAGCTTTGGTACTTCCCCATTCAACTTAAAATAAAAAGAGGAAAGAACCTCAATCCTCTCCTGAAAGCAACTTTTCCTGTTGACATTCCTGCCTATACCTTTGTATATGTAGTTTTTGAATGTTTCATTTGTGAAGGCAAGGGGAGGAGGGAGAAAAATTGGATTTATCTGAAACTTTTCTGTCTTGTACACCTACCTAGAGGTGGAGAGAATCATGAATCCCTGTATTTTATAATTGGAAGAGACATAAATGGTCATATAGTTCAATCTGGATTCTGAAAAAAAAAACTTCCATTACAATATTCCTGAGCACTATTCACCAAGGCTCTGTTTGATAACTTCCTAGGAAGGATTTCCTGCTATCTTCTGAGGCAGTTCATTCCACTTGAGGAGAATTGTTAGGATGGGTTGTTTCTTCCCTTTCCCCAAATCAAGACTAAATTGTTCTCTTGGTCTACCCATTGCTCCTGGTTCTATTCTATTCCCCGAAGCCAAACAGAACAAGTCTCTGATATACCCTTTTCCAATGACATCCGTTCAAATACTTGAAAGCAGCCCTTTCCCAAAGACTATTTCTACCAGAAATCCAATAAGTCTAACAAACTCAATGGTAAATGGTGATGAGTAAAGGACTCTGAGAATAAAGTACTTACATGTATGAAGAAAGATTGAATTCAGGCAACAAAAGTTTCTTTTTTTTCTTTGATGACAACTTCATTTCCTGAAAATGTTATTTTTTCTATATTGTTTGATGCCTTTGCTTGCAGAGAATTATTGTGGTTAGTTCTATAGAAATAATGGAATCAGTTGGTGACACTGATTGTTTTGACCATGATTATCCATAGCCTGAGTTTAATTAATGTTTAGTTGATTGACCCCAGGAATTGGATTCACCTTAAAACTAGACAACCCCCCCCTTGAATGGTGATTCAAATGAAGCATGTATGGATTTTCATCTTAGCCCCCCCCTCCTCTTGATAACATTTAGTGATCAAAAGTAATAGTGAAAGAAATTAGCAGTAATTCTCTCAGGGAATTTGTCTTTACTGGATATCTCTTAAAATCCCTAAGGTATTGCTTTTCAGAAGTATCCTATCAGTCAATCAAAAAGTATTTATTAAGGATTTGTTCTATGTCAGGCTGAACTTGCCTAGCTAATTATTTATTCCTTACTCCTAACATATTGTATATACCCTACCTGATAATTCTCAGAAAGAAAATTAAAAGGAAGGAAAAAGACAAACATTTTTTAAGTACCTGCTAATGTTCTAAGCATTTCACAGATATATTCTTATTTCATTCTTACAATAAACCTGGAAGGTGCGGAGTGTATTATTGTCACCATTTGAAACTGAGATAATTGAGGCAACCAAATGTGAGATGACAACTGGAGGGTGTTTAGGGCTGAATTTGAACTCAGTTCTTCCTAACTCTAGACCCAGTGCTTTATTTATTGAGTCAACTAGGAACCTCTAAAAAAAGATTTCCAAACCAGGAATGAGTTCCCTTGTGCTTTCCTTTGAGGTTTTGCTGCAGCTTGCTGTGGGTATGAAAAAATTATTTTCTTATATATTCAATTTTTAGAAACTCGGGTATCATTCACATTCATGGTACTTATACCAGAATAGAATTATTTCCTTTGTTTGCCTGGTGAAGTGAATTGCTCTAACTTAAAGTTTGCCATACTTCTGAAATTTCAACTCAAAAAGTCAAACTTAATTCACAACTAAGGAATAAGATGTCCTGAAATAAGGTAAACTCTCACCTAACAGATGGAGCAAGATTCCCATGAAATGAAAGTATATGTTGTAATGTAGCTCACCTACCTATTTCAAAACCTAGCCTCTGGTCCCAGTAGAAACTCCACACAAGTCAAGGGAAATGCCAGAAACAATCCAACCTGTTGTTTGGATTGTCATATGAATAAATAGGAAACTAATTAAGACCTGGTAGATGGGTATTAGCAAGTAAGGGCATCATTGGAAACATGCCCCAACCAAAGACTTTTACAGTAATATTATCAAAGCATACTAGAAAAAAGTAAGTTATAGTTAGAACTCATTTAATCTAATCTGTTAATTTTACCAATGAGGAACTAAGGAACAAACAGGTAAATTACTTGCTCAACACCATGCAGCTAATCTAACTGAGATTTGGATTTAGTTCCTTTGAAACCAAATACAATGGTGTTTCCAATTCAGTTGAAATCAAGTTGGCAACCACTAATAGAATATGCAAAACAATATTATATATACAACATAAAGACGTGCCTTATCTCCCTAGATAATAGGGGTATGACAAAAGATAATTTTTAGCTTATGGTCAGTCCACCATATGTACACGCTCTCTCTCTCTCTCTTTCTCTCTCTCTCTCTCTCTCTCTCTCTCTCTTTCTCTCTCTCTCTTTCTCTCTCTCTCTCTCCATATAAATATAAATACTTGAAAAATATAGAATTTATTTATTAAATAAAATTATTAAATTAAAATATTTGAATATTTAACAAAGGTGGCAATTTGCTGTACTGAATTAAATACTTTTTATAGCTAGTGAAGAAAAAGAACAGCAGGGAAAAAGGCTAATTTAGTACTATAGTTAAGAGATAGTGAAGGTTCAAACTAAAGTGATGGATATTACATTACAAAGGAGAGTTACTTTGGGCATAGAAATGACAAGATTTGGAAATTAATTGGATAATTGGGAGAATAAGAAAATTCAAAAGAGAAAGAAAATTTGCCCAAATAATGTAGTCCTTCACCAAATAATGATGATGATGGTGATTTTAACAATGAGACTAATGACAATAAAATTATTTGCACAGCTAGTTGTTATGCAATGTAATAATGTAGAATGAATAAAAAGAAAAAATGGAAACAAGCTCAGAATTAGTAGAGTGTAAGGTTCCTTTTCTTAATATCCAAATATATCCATTAATAATGTGGTCAGTGTCATGTATTATGTAAATAAGCATGATCTTGAGAAAAGTCTGTAAAGGGGTTTTTATTCAAGAGTAGGATGACTCAGTTTAATGCAATATGCCTGCAGGGTTGCAGATTGTGGAATTTCCTCTGACATAATGCCCACAAAGTTGTAAGAAGTTTTGAGACTGTATAAAAGAGCCACCAATATGCTCCAGCCAACAGAAAGCCTCTGAAACAGCACAGATAACAAGTTCTCCAGCTGACAGCCAGTAGGAAACCAGAGCAAAACAAACCACAAACTAACTGCGAAAATGACTTCCAAGATTCTAGGAGCACTCTTGGCCATCTTCCTGGTTTCTGTAGCACTGAATGAAGGTAAGTAGATCTCTTTTTTAGCATCCAAACTGAAAAGATACATTCTCTGAATAGGGTGCATACTTAAAAATACAAATTTCTAGAAAAGCAAATTGTGATATCATTGATAGTAAACCATCTTTCTTAAGGGATACAAGAGAAAATAGATTACTTTTGGAACTGCTTCTTTTTTAGGCCTTTTCTATATCAGTTTATCCTCAAGCAAGTATTTCTTGTTCAGTCATTTTTTAAAGTCATGTTTGAGTCTCCATGACTCCATTTGGGGTTTTCTTGGCAAAGATGCTAGCATAGTTTGCTGATGAGGAAACTGAGGCAAATAGGGATAAGTGATTTATCCAGGATCACCATGTATCTGAGGCCAGATTTGAACTCATAAAAATGAGTCTTCTCAACTTTATAGGCTTGATACACTGAACTATCTAACAAGGATAGAATTTGGCTAATGCAAATGAGATTGGAAGATCAATTCCCATAATTCCCACCTCTAATTTCGAAGTTGTAAAATCATGAGGAAGTTATCATCTCAGGACTTCAGCTTCCTGATCTGTAACTGTATAATACATAGCTGATAGGGTAGCTGAGATTCTCCTAGTTGCTGCTCAATGTAAATGTTATATGTAATACAAATACCAATTTTTGTTATAACTATTCAAGTCCTAAATGCACATTATATATACATATATAAAAATATACATAAATATATTTACACATACACAAAAAACAGAGATATATAGACACACATTTGTGCACACACACACACATATATATCTATAGTTATCAGCATATACAATGTATGTATACACATTGGTGTATATGTATGCACATGTATAAACATACATAATGCATGCTACACCTATATGATGAACAAAATAAAATGTGAATACAGTATTTTGCAAATGAATCAGTAGAAGTAGTGGTATGGATAGAGCACTTTGAGCCTGGAATCAGGAAGACTAAGTTCAAATCCTTTCCCAGACACTTACTATTTGCCTCCATTCCTTCCTTTGTAAAGATGTAATAATAGCACTTCTTCCCAGGGATTTTGTGAGTATGAAATGAGGTGATAACTGTAAAGCACTTTGCAAACTTTAAAGAGCCAAATAAATGCTAATTATGTAACATGATTAATTATAATGCTAACTATACAATATTTGCTGTTAGTGTATACTATTAATTATTTTAATTATTAATATTAGTAACATAATAATAAATATGTGCATATATGTATGTGCATCCCTAGCAAGAGCGGAATCACACATGTACTTCTACATTCCAAAGTATGGCATGAATAGCATCTACAGATTTCTACAAGTCCTCCTTATATTGTATTTAGAGACTACAGATTGCTTATTGACATCAATAATTGGCCAAATGTCCACCTTACTTTTTTGCCCATATGACAATATTCCTAATCCATGGTTTCCTAGACACACTAATATCTGTAAAAAGACTTAGGGATACCAAACACTTAACAACTCTAACCCTTTCACAATTATTTAATGGCCACCTTTTGTTTGCATTACCAGGAATATTGACTAAAATGTCTTTTAGAATATTAATTTCATTAATTCATCATTTCTATTAGCCATTTCCCCCTATTGTTCTACTTTTTTTTTTTTTTTTTTTTTTTTACTTTCTATCTCAATATCAAACAGAAATATGGGAGGACAAATGAACAGGGAAACATTTGCCAAAAGATTCCAAAGATGTACCTATAATAAAATCTTATTAGAAGTGGCCAGTAAAAACTTGGAGAAACAATTTGGGAATGATGAAAGATAAGGTTTCAGATTTAGAGGAATTTGTGTGCTAATGATAAAATATGTGAAAAGTTTTCAAAATCACCAATTAATTTCATGGTCAGCAAAATCTTAAAATTAGGGTTAAGGGGGATTAACTTTCTTTAGTTCTAATGTTTTTTCATTATCTTATTCCTTATAGCTGCTGTGATATCTCGGACAGCGACAGAACTCCGATGTCAGTGCATAAAAACTTATTCCAAGCCTTTCCATCCCAAACTCATTAAGGAGGTGAGAGTGATCGACAGCGGACCACATTGCTCAAACACAGAAATCATGTATGTATTAAAAAAACAACAATGGTTTCATTTAGGAGATGGGTGAGGGTGGGGATGAAAATGAGGGGAGAGACAGAAGGGAAGGAGGGATTAGGGCAGTTGCAAAAGAATCAGGAGAAATCACCTAGCTACCAAGATATCTCCATCATCTGTATCAACCCGAACTTATCAAAAATAGATTGATTAAAAAAAAAGTTTCATGGGAACTGGATTTTGGGGGCATATTTTAACATATACTATAAAAAAGAAATTTAATGATTCCTATGGTGAACTTTTAAAAGAGGAAATAATGCCCTGTTATTGATCTTTTAAGTAAACTGTGATTTTCATAAATCTTCTTTTGTCCTCAGGGAGGATATCTACAGTCTTATTTTCAAAGGAATCTAATTTAGGGATTCTAATTTAGAACTTATTTTGATAAAAGTAGAAGGAGATGGGACCCGCATAAAATTACATAAATTCTGATTATATGAGGTTTCCAATTATTAATTATCAGTAGGCTCAATAATTATTGTTGTTATTTAATATTTACAGTCATTCAACTCTTTGTGAGCCTATCTGGGGTTTTCATGGAATAAGTACTGGAATAGTTTGCCATTTCTCCATATTATTTTATAGATGAGGAAACTGAATCAAACAGAGATAGTTAAATTGCTATTAAAACTGAGGCCAGATTTGAACTCAGGAAGATGAATCTTGCTAATTCCAATGCGGGTGTTCTATTCACTAGGCCACCTAATTCTCTTCAATAATTAGTTATTAACAGTTAATTACTAGATTATTAACAACAAAAGTTAGCATTTACTTTTACAAAATGTTTAACATATGTTATCTTATTTCATTATTACAATACCATGTGAAGGAGGTACTATTCTTATCCCATTAGACAGATGAGGAAACTGAGGCAAAATGAGGTTAAGTGACTTACTCAAAGTGACATAGCTAATAATTGTAGAAGACAAGAGTAGAGTTCAACACTTAATACTTCTAGTTGTGTGACCCTGGGCAAGTCACTTAACCCCAATTGCCTCAGCCAAAAAAAAAAAAAAAAAAAAAAAAAAGTAGACTTCAGGTTTTCTAACTCTGAGCTCAGTGCTTTTATTCCAAATTATCCTATCTCCCTAATTGTTAAGTGGAGGCCAAGTTTGGTATTCTTGGAAGAATTTGCAGAAGTTTATCATAACTTTGAAAAATATTTCCACATTTTTGAATTTATGGAGCTTATTGAAGGCTCCCTCTTTCTCCCTGCTTTGAAATATAATTTCTTTAAGACATTGCAGAAAATGGAATGAGGAACTAGTCACCTATTGCTTTAAATTAAAAGAACAGAAAGTGCCCAAATTTTGATATTTCAATATGAGCCATCAATAGACTTCAATGATGATCTGCATCATTGTCATCAATGTCGTCAGGTCATCATTTGTATTGTGTGAGTAACAGCCCTCCTGAATGCTCTCCCCTAGACCTTTTGAATTTATGGTGCTAAATCATTCTATCATGGTAAGGGAAAAAGTTTCCTGGAGGTTGATCTCATGAATGAAAGAATATAATTCCCTATACACTTAGAAGAAACTTCATGGAGAAGAATGTCAGTGTTCTGACTTGAATGCCTACATTCTCACTAATTTTGATAGAACCCTTCAGAGTGGGATCATTATTGATCCTTTTTTTCTTTTTCTTTTTAGTGTCACTGTTAAAGACAACAAGGAGCTCTGCCTTGATCCTAATGCAAAGTGGGTGCAGAGAATTCTTCAGGAGTTTTTGAAGAGGTGAGTATATTGCAATTACTTACAGAGAAATCAAAAATAGGAGGTAATAAAAAATGAGATTAAATGAAAGGAATTTTCTCATTTCTTTTTTTATTGTCCCAGAATAATTTGTTTCCCTCTTTCTGAAATCTACCTTTCCAATAAGAGAAATAATCATAATAGTAAGAAATGACATTTATGTAGTTGGCTTTAAGATTTAACTAGTATTTAATGTATATTATTTAATTTGATCTATATAACAAACCCATGAGATAGAAATGCCTGATAAAATGGATATTTAATGAGAAGAAAACTGAGGCCCCAAATGATTAGATTGTTTGTCTGGATTTGCCAGTTACCAAGTGTCAGAGTCTGGACTTGAATCCAGGTCTTAACTGACTTCAACTTCCTTTTTTGGTAGCATACTACTACTACTACTAATAATAATAATAACAACAACAACAAAATTAATTATTTTTTCCATAACATATTTTAAAAATTGCACATGAAACTGAAAATTTGTCATATTCCTGTACAGCATATGATAAAGTGATGTCTTTTTTTTAAGTGACTTGAAAGAGAGAGCAAAATTAAGTTTAGAGGCTATTAAATTCCTGAAAAGATGTATATTTGAAAACTCTCTTTTTTATCATTGTTTAATCTCTTAAAATATTTTTCCATTTCAGAACTAAGGATAACTCAAAATAAAATGGAAAGACTCCTTCTTTGTCTTGAATTTATCTCTCCATGAAGATGCCAATGATGTTTCAGGAAAATCTGCTTCTCTTTAAAATATGCAACATGAGTCAGAGAATTAAGGAAGCTGGGTTTTGACTTGGCCATTGCTTCACTGTACCTCAGAATATCTACCCATTCCTACCTCATCGGGATGCTTATCATGAGCTGTTTCTGCTTTCTTTCAGGATCAAACAACATAACATTATTTTCGGTTATAATTTAATTCAGATATTTACTATTTATGTATTTATTAAAATTAAAAGGATATGTAGAACTAGAACTGGATGACAAAAACTTCCCTGATAGGAAGTAGGGGACAAAATGACAATTAAATTTTATTTTATTTTAATCTGAACAATGCTTAATATTTCTCCTACCTTCACTGTTGGGAATAGGATTCTGTCTTCCAGAAATATTGATGGAGGGATGGCATTAGTGGAAACCTGAATTAGGGGCTTCTGCCCTAATTCTGGAATCATAGTCTTAGAATGGTTTAAGAAATAAAACAGCAAAGTCTTACTGGGCCCAAGTCCCAGAATTCTTCTTGGTGGGGAAATTATTTAGGATGTATAAATGCCTTGTTATGAGTTTATTTAAATGGTTGTGCTCTGTCATCACCATGGTTTATTTATTTAACTTGAGAAAACTTTTTTATTATGTTTGAGAGTTTTCTTAATATTTTTGGTAATTTGGAAGTCTACATGTGACCATGAGAATATTTATGAAAAATATGTAACTTATTGCCTACTTTGTAAACATTTGCTTTATACTAGTTTTTTGTTGTTGTTGTTACAATTTCCTGAAAGTTTTCATTCAATAAAAAATGCACATTTTGATTCAAAAAAGAGTTGAATTCCTTGTTTCTTTACTTCTTAATTTCCCTGATAACTCTTGGTTTTAGCAGCCCAACAGCTATATCTATTTAATTATTTCCCCAGGGTCAAATACCATAAATCAGGTTTGCCTGAGTTTGGGTGCGGTAGTCCTGAAAGGTATAGGGAACTCCCTGGAAACTATTGGGAAACTTGTCCCTAGGTAGAGGAAACATCATTTGTTAATTCCCAATTTTATTTTACTTTAAATTTTTTCTTATTTAGTTTTTATACTTTTTTGTTTCAAATTGTATCCCTCCCTTCTGCCTTTCTCCCACATACTGAAAAAAAAAAAAAACAATATATCAATTATACATGTAAAATCATATAAAGCAGATTTCCATATTAACCTATTTTAGTTTAATAAGTATTGCTAATTACCTGGAACAAAAGGATAATTAGCTTGGGAGAAAGATCTGAAAGGGAAATTGAATTCAAGGACCGACTAACTCCTCCAAAACCCTTTCTATTGATAACTACACAAAGTATAATGATAGAATATCAGTTTTGGAAGAAAGTAATTTTCTTGATTAAGTTCTTCCTTTTGATCCTAAACTGAGGCGCCACTTAAGATGCTTTTTCAAAAACTAAGTTTATAACATCTGAAGCTGTTAGAATGAAGGAGGTAGTGTGATCAAATGGAAGGGCATATTCTCAGAAGTCAGTTCTACTATTGAAACTTAGCACCTATGTGATCTTGATGCGTTGCAACCTTTCTTGGCTTCCATTTCTTCATTTGTAAAATGGAAGGGTGCTGAGCTAGATAGCCTCTAAAGTCCTAATTGGCTCTGGATCTGTGGTCTTTTTGAATATCTGCCCCAATAATGGGCAGTTTCTATAGTTTTCTCACTTAGAGGAGTATGAGTGTGTGTTATTGCTGAGTTTTTAGTCCTGTTTTCTGTGACTCCATTTGGGGCTTTCTTGTCAGAGATATTGGAGTTGTTTGCCATTTCCTTCTCCAGCTCATTTTACAGATTAAAAAAGTGAGACAAAAGGGTTAAATGATTTGGTCAAGCTTACACAACTCTATCTGAGAATAGAGTTGAATTTCGGAAAATGAATCTTCCTGGTTCTATAGACTTGGCACTCTATGCATTATGGTGCCACCTAGCTGCCTTAGAAGTGCTTTTAGAACCTTCTAAATCCTCCAAATCCCAACCTTAAGAATTTAGAAAGAAAGATCTGATTACTGAGCCTTGATTCTGGTTCTGAGAGGAGGCAGAGTGTGGAAAACTTTTTTATAGGAGCTTAGAGATATAGGATGATAACTTAAGGATGGCAGGGTCAAGGGTGATTTTCTTTTTCTTTTTAAAGGACCAAATCTTTCAAAATAATGGGGGAAAAGGAGCCAACTAGTAAAGGACAGAAAGAAAAGGGGAGGGGGAGAACAGAGAATGGGGGGAAGTAGTGAGGAGAGAGAGAGAGAGAGAGAGAGAGAGAGAGAGAGAGAGAGAGAGAGAGAGAGAGAGAGAGAATTGAGCTCATTGTCAAAATGGCAATTAAAAGCAAGCTAATTAATTTAGGGCTTAGAATTACTCATGTATTTTTTTTAGAGTGAGGTAGATTAGCAATATGGATAGGAAGATGCTCTAGGAGAAAGAAAAACTTGGATTTAAGTTCTGTTCCTGACACATATTATGTGTCTGACACTCTGAGCAAGTAGTCTAATTTATCCTTACCCTGGGCAATTTTCCAATGCTGTAAATTTCAGAAAAAAAAATGCTATTCTGCATTGCTACAAGAAGCTCCTTATGTCATAATGAAGAAACGCATTCCTATGATTTTCAGTAGCTCTCTTTAGAACTATACAGTATCTCCCCAAAATCTTTTTATTTTTATTAAAATTCTTTTTTGGTTTATTCATTAAAAAAACACGCATTTCCTTGTGAATATTGGGAGAGAAAAATTAGAAAAAGAAAAAAACACCAGAGAAGAAAATAAAGAAAAAGAGGGGGGAAAGTATACATACCATGTATTGATTTACATTAAATCTCCGTAATTCTCTCTCTGGATGCAGATGGCATTTTCCATCAGAGTTTATTGAAATTGTCTTGGATCACTGAACCTGCTGAGAAGAACCAAGTCTTTCATAGTTCATCTCACAATCTTGCTGTTACTCTGCTTCATGTGTTCCTTGTTCTGCTTGTTTTGTTCAGTATTGGTTTATGTAAATCTTTCCAGGTCTTTCTAAAGAAGTTTTTTTTCATAATTTTTTATAGAACAATAATACTCCATTTACTTTCATATACCATAAGTTGTTCAGCCATTCCCCAAATGATGAACATCTATTTATTTTACATTTTTATTTTTGCTGAGGCAATTGGGGTTATGTGAATTGTCCAGGGTCACATAGCTAGGAAGTGTTAAGTATCTGAGGCCAGATTTGAACTCAGGTCCTCCAGACCTCAGAGCTGGTGCTATTTTACAATTCTTTTGCCATGACAAAAAGAGCTCTACAAATGTTTTGCACATATGGGTTCTTTTTCCTACTTTATGATTTCCTTGGGATACAGACTCAGTAGGGGCACTGCTGGATCACAGGTTATGCATAGTTTTTTAGGCCTATGGGCATAATTCTAAATTGCTCTCTGAAATGGTTGGATCATTTCACAAGTCCATCAACAATGTACAGGTGTCCCAGTTTTCACACATCCTCTCCAACATTTATCATTATCTTTTCCTGTCATCTTAGTCAATATGAGAGGTGTGAGGTGCTACCTCAGAGTTGTTTTAATTTGCATTTTTAATCAGTAGTGCTTTAGAGCATTTTTTCACATAACTATAGGGGACATTAATTTCTTCATCTGAAATTTATTTATATTCTTTGATCATTTATCAATTGCCCCCAAAATTTTAGTGTAGTTTCCAGCATTGTTAGAGAAAAAAAATGTGTTTTGCCATTAACACCATGTAAAGGGGAATGAGAATCAGGAGCCAAGAATTGGGAGTAAGAGTGGTGAGATGTGGGAGGTAGAAACAGCTAGAGTATGAATACAGTTGTCCTTGCCTCAAGCTATCATCTATATATGCACCAATAAGGGCTGGAAATAGGGAGGGAGAAAATGGATCCTTGGAAATGGTACCATGATGATTATATCCTAGAGACAAGATCAGGGAATGAGATTTGCATAAACCAGCAGACTATGATGAGATGGGAGAAATAGGGATAAAGGAAGAGCATGTATTCTCTGCTGTTGCCAGAGTCCTGGGCCAAACCCCTCATAATCCAACCCTAGTTATATGTCTGAGGAGACTATACCAGATTTTTTCTGATTTAGTGAGAAATTCAATTGTCTTTGGATAGTAATACATAAGAGGACCCTCTCAGGAGCTGGTATCTTCTTTATCTTATAATTCCTGCCAATTTCTGCTTTTAGTACACATAGAGATCAGAAATATTGGGCTCCTATTGCTGAGGGGAGCCTGAAACTCTTTCTCTTTCCTTCTCTATGACTTTGGGGTGGAGGGGACACTAAGCTCTCCCCTGAGAGACCCACCCTAGAGAATCAAGATAAAGTGGTTTTCATTTTGTTATCTGGATGGGACTGGTTGAGTCCAGGATCATTCCTACTTAGCCTGAGCTGGAGATTCCAACTCTATTGAGTTGAAAATTAGCCCAGAGACACTTATTCAATTCAAAGATTTTCTATTTTGATTCCAGCTCGAAATGCTCCCAGCTCTCACCCAAGAGCTGCTCATAAAACAAGTTTCCCTCAACCCATTTCTTTGTAGAGGACCTAACATGCCATGCCAAGGAACCTTTCTCTCCCCTTGGTGTAAGCTGCAACCCTCTGCCCGCTGAAATAATATTCTCTTTCAGCATTATTCCCTCTTTATCCCATTCTCTCCTATTCCCCTAACAGGACTATGCCTTCTTTACCTATTTGCTGGGATTCTCTACTTCAAACTTTATATCCCTCTGTCAGGACCTTGCCACCAAGAAATTCTAGCAAAGGCTGACTTCCCAATGTCAATAGTAAACTTCTTTTGCCTGTCTAGCTTTTTGGGTTTGTAAATTCCTTTATGAAGAACCTCTGCGCTGTCCAAAGGGGTTCCCACAACTCCCTGCCCTGTGCCAAACCTTATCATTTGGGGACACAACCCTAAACCTCTTCAGTTGGTTCCCTGACTGGGAATTGAGGGGAGCTGAACCTCTTCACTATCATATCCAACTGGGTTTCAGTCATTTGAAGGAGATACTAAATTGAACCACAGTCACTTGGAAATCTGATATATCCTTTCCTTCTGGTATCTGGATGATATATCTTTTGCCCAGGCATGTACAGGTGTCTCTATGGCCTTGACAAAGCATCTCAATTTTGACCTAATTATTTCTCATGTATCATCTGGGTTCAAATGGGCAAGGATATTCAAATTCCCCAGGGCTGTTTCCTGTAATACCTAGCTTAGCAAGTGTGGGTGGGGAAAGCTACTCACTGGCCAAAACTATCATCCAATATAGGACAAAAAGAAAACTGTCATTTCTGCTTAATATTTTTTTGTAGCACATGAAGTGAATTCACTATTCTCTTTGAATAGCCATTACATGATGGTCTGTAGCAGGCAAATTATGATGGGCTTCAGAGGCCATTGGAATAGATGAGCATGAGCAAAAATAAATTCAATTTTCTTCATTTTTTTGTCCTTTGAATTTTTAACACTGCCCATCATTTTAGCCTGAGGTCATTGTAATTTGTAGGATCCCAATGAAAATAATATGTATAATATTAAATGAGAAAGAAGTGTTAGGGATAAAGTCAAACTCTTTTATTGATAAGTTAATTAAGGCCCAGAGAAATCCAGTGAATTTACTGAGATCTTAGAGCTAGTTTGAAGAGAGCTGAGAGTAGAATTGGGGTCTCAAGAGACACAATAGGCAGTTCTCTTTTATACTTCTATGTGCCTCATTACCATGAATAGCCTCTTTGTTTTTGTTTGTCTGTTTTTTGTTTTACAAGGCAATTGGGGTAAGTGACTTGCCCAGATTACCCAGCTATGATGAATTAAGTGTCTGAAGCTGAATTTGAACTCAGGTCCTCCTGACCTGGGGGCAGTGCTCTATCTATTGAAGCTGTTCCCATAAATAATCTCTTTGTCATAGATGAATTGGACAATTTTATGGTTATTTTCCAGATCTACAAATAATCACTGGCCAACGTGTTATTGCCTATTTTGATTTATATCCAAGATAATGTTCCTTTTAAAAAACAAGAACACATACCATGAAATTGAAAGGAAAGTGCTTAATGTTGATTGTTCCTCCTTTAAAAGACTGTTTCATGATCAATTGGATTCAAATATAAGGTCTAAGTTTATGATCTGGTAGCTAACTCTTTTTGTTTGTTTGTTTTGTGAACTTCTGCTACAAATGAATCTAAATTGGATTTGCTTGTTTCTTCCTCAGTGCTCTTCTGAATTGCTTCCTTTCAGTGGTTCAGGCATGAATGACTGTGGGCAAATAAATTAACTACTCTCTGGACCTCTGGTTTTTATCTTTTCTAAAATGAGGGGATTGGATTACACTGTCTCCAAGTTCTCTTTCCAATCTGAGGTCTCTGATTCTCTCATTAAGAAATAGAAATTTATTAAGACAGTTATAATATCTAATTTTTTCTCTTTGAATTTTGTGAAGAAAAAAAAAAGATTGTATTATGTCCAGGATCCATGCTAAAAATATTTAGGGCCTTGGCTGAATTTAAAATCAAACTTGGCCAAGATGCAATCCCATTTTTAAATGACTACCGATTCCATTTATTCCTCATAGCTATGGTTGTATAAAGAAAGGATTTAGATGTATTGAAATAAATTTAAGGAAACAAGAAAATTGCTTGGAGATGGTTTTAGTTTTGTGTGAGATGGGTGCAAGACCCCCTTCCCCAAATTAACTAATCAGAGACATCTTCAGGTACAAAGGGAAAGCATTTATTTTGTCCCTGCAGGGAGAGGCCCAGACAGATCTGGGAGCCATCCCAACTCTCCCGCCATGTCCTTCTGGAACCTAGCCAGCTTTCTCTTGTCAGGATTTAAAAAGCAAAAGACCTGAGCCTTTTCATTGGATAGACTAAAAGGAAGTAACTATCCTTGACCAATGGTCACCAATGTTGTCTGCTTCCCATAGGTCCCGTCACTTCCTGTAATTTCCTATAACTTAAGGTTTGACTTTTTAGAGATCATGTGATTTCCTAGGGTCCAAGGTCTGGTCCCTCAGCTTTGGGAATAGAGATCATGGGACTTAGAACTAGTCTCATAAACTGAGAAAACTTCATCCATTCAGTCTCATTCAGTTTTAACATGACTCAACCATGGTTTAGATAAGGAAGGTTTAGAAGAATTTAAGAGTCCTTAAGATCTTGTAGGGGAATAGCTAGGGTAAAAATCACCTCTGAAACCCTAAGAAGTGAAGAGAGCTAGGGATTTTTACCTACCATTGGTAGACAAGAGGTAGAGAAGAAGAATTAAGAAGAGTGTTGCATAATTGACCTAAGTAGCTCAGGGAAATGTGGCTTTTGTATTGTAGAGGGAAGTCTGGGCTTGGAGTCATTGTTGCTTCTTCAGGCCAGCACTTGGAGGCTTGGAGAATTTCCAGGGCTGGATCCCATGGAGTCATTAAGGAAAGAAAACACACCAACTTTGTCTGGATTAGCCAAGTACGAACATGTGGTTTTTGGAATATAGATTTAAATCTGGGAAGGAACTTAGAGGTCATTTAGTCCACTCTCCTCATTTACAAATAAAGAAACTGAGACTGACAGAAGTCTTGGGTCATATTAGTAAGTGTCTGAGGCAGCATTTGAACTAAGGTCTTCCTAATTCCAAATCCAGTCTTTTATTTATTTGAGACCTGGCTTAAGTCACATCAAATCCCCACCTGAAAAAAAGGAAGGTCCTTTAGCTAAAAAAGAAATCTCAATTGATCTGGAGCAAACTCATACTAGAAGCTCCCTTGTACTTCCAGGTTTTGAGACTGACTAGAGCAAGGGACTAAGCAAGCATAGCCATCACTGCTAAAGATCAGTTAGGGAAGAATAACGTCTCTCTAAAGCTCACAGTGGCAAGTTCTCCATGAGTATGCGGCATTGTGTGTCAGTCATAACATTGGAATTTTTTGAACTAAGGATCAAGAGATGCTTTTTAGGAATAGTACGACTGTCCTTCATACCTTGTATGAAAGGACTATGAATATCCTGTTTAAAGGATGGCCAGTCTTGAAATTCTGAGCTTTGATAGGTGAGCTTTTTTGCCTTATCTAGTCCAGAACTATACCTCCACTCCCATTTCTTGGGCAACTTCATGCTATGTTTTCTGCACATTTCAGACATCATCTTATCAGTCCTTGTTGAATCGTTTACATTATCTTACCTGGAATCAATTCTATACTTCATTTATTGGCTATATTCACAAATGATACCTGAGCTGCCCAACTTCCCTTTATGTGTTGTCTTCTATTAAAACAGGAAACCTAGTTTAACCAGTCTGCCAAGATGGTATACCAAGGTGTGGTGGTTGTGTATGTGCTAGTTTCTTGTAGCCACTGGTGAGAATTGAATGAATCCGGTGTCTATCTGTCTGTCTGTCTATCTATCTATTGTATTTACTTATCTATTGTTTCTGTCCATCTAGTTTAGCTATTTACTATTTCTTCCTTCCTTCCTTCCTTCCTTCCTTCCTTCCTTCCTTCCTTCCTTCCTTCCTTCCTTCCTTCCTTCCTTCTTTCTTCCTTCCTTCCTTCTTCCCTTCCTTCTTCCCTTCCTTCTTTCCTTCCTTCTTTCCTCTCTCCCTCCCTTCCTTCCTGCCTTCCTGTCTTCCTTTCTATCCAGATATCATGTTTGGCTATTCATCTGTCTTTCATGTTTAGCTTTCTACTATTTCTATCTATTTCTCTATCATGTTTGGCTATCTGTTATCTCTATCTATTTGTCAAAAGAGACATCAGTTTAAATTCTGGTCATGTCACTCATTACCTACATGATCATGGATAAGTTAGTTTCCCTGGGTCACAAAAATATTGAGCATTTTTCCCTGGACCAGTGTCCTATCTATGAAAGGAAGATGTAGATGAGATGGTGTATCCCATCTCTGTCAGCTCTAACTCTGATTCTATAAGCCTCCAATCTCATTAATTTCTTTTAAAATTTTTTGAAGATAATAGAATACATTAAACAACAAGTTTCAAAGATGGATGTTTATCTCTATTAAGAATATTTCTTGAATGATTGCTATTTCTGATGTAGTAAACAATTTCCTGTTCCCATAATATGAGAATAAAATTGCTAAAAATTTAACACAAAAACCCCTCCTTCCTTCCCCCAGGAAACACGTTAAGATATAAAGAAAAGGAAATGAGGAATAAAACATCCAAAGAATATTCAGATTTGTCAGTAAAGTAGGGAAATACTGATTTTAAAAAAGATAGGACTGGGAAATTGAAAAAAAATTGATGATCATGCCTGGGAAAAATGTCATGAAGAGAAATAAGAATTACTTTTTGTTTCAGGAAATTATGACTGCAGAATAATCAAATCCAGAGACTGGGAACTTTAGCTATTCTATTCTACATACCATTTTAGATCTCTTAAGCAATGATTCTTCTAACTACTTTGAAGAAAGTTGCTCTTACAGAGTTAGTTCCTGCTTGCTATCTTCCTATGTTATTTCACTTCCTTATTCTAAACCTTCCAATAGCTTGATCTGTGCCAAAATGAAAACTTTATGTCAATATGTTTTCACTTTAAAGCATTAAGCAAATAGATACCTGAGTAATTCTGAACCATTATAATGTTTCACTAATAGAATAAATTTTAGAATGATAGAATTTTGGAATAATAGAATAATTTTTATAATAAGGAAATTTAAGGGGCATCTAGGTGACATAGTGGAAAGAGCACTGAAGTCTGGAAGTCTGAAGTCAGGAGGACCTGAGTTCAAATCTGGTCTCAGACACTTAACAATTCCTAGCTGTGTGACCTTAAGCAAGTCACTTAACACCAATTGCCTCAGCAAAAAAAAAAAAGTAATAATAATGGAATATGAAATTTCTGAGGGTCGTAATTGTTTTTCTTTCTATCTCCAGTGCCTAGCACAAAGCCTGATACATAGAAGGGACTTAACTGACTTGCATGGAATTGAAATGAAATGTTATTTTTCTTTAACTTTATATCTACAAACCAATGACTAAACATTTACTTATGATAAACATTTACATTTACTATATTGTGGAAGGGAGAAAGCATTTATTAACCGCCTACTATATGCCAAGCATCATGCTGAGTGTTTTACAGATATTATACCATTTGATTCTCACAACAATCTTGGGAGGTAAGCACTATTATTATTGTACATTTTATAGACCAGAAAATAGGATGAGAAAATTAAGTGAATTGCTCAGAATCACAAGCTAGTAAATGTCTAAAGAGTAGATTTCATCTTTTTGAGTTCAGGTTCAGCACTCTACTGCAGTACCTAAATTACTCCCCAGTTTGTTAATGATTTTAATAAAATGGAGAACCTTCTTCCCTTATAAGCACTTGCTCATCTACCTTTTGACATTAATACCCTCCCTCAATTTTCTAGGTATAAATTGATATCAAAGTATTTGGCTATATTATTTATTAACTGTTATTGTTGTTATTGCTCAGTTAAGTCAATCACGTCGGACTCTTCATGACTCCATTTTGGGGGGTTTTCTGGATACTGTAATTATTTGCCATTTTCTTTTCCAGCTCATTTTTATAGATGAGCAATTGAGGCAACAAATTTAAGTGAATTGCCCAAGATCATATAGCTAGTAAGTTTCTGAGACCTAATATTTGATATTTGATAACTGGGGATGTTTGAAATTGTCCGTACTTTCAATATGCTTCTATTGTACTAGGGAGATACTCATATAAGCATATAACAAACCAATTAAGGCAATTTAGGAGGGGCCCTTACAATTGGGGCAAAACCACCTCAAATAGGAGATGACATCTGAGTTGAGTTCTGAAGTAAAGTAGTAATGTTAAGAGAGGAAATTGAAATATATAATCAAGTCAGTTATTTGATGGCAGAAGAAAGGAAGAACAGAGATGGAAGAAAGGAAGGAAGGAAACAGGAAAGTAGAAAAACAAAGATTAAGCAAGCAAGAAAGACAATAGAAAGACAGATATAATTATTTTACTAAATTCAACAATCTTTCTTATTTTACTAACATTACTGAATCAGATGTAGTACACAATTTTTTCATATTTATAGATAAGCTAAAATATAATTATATTACATTGTGTTTCTATATCCTTTCCTTCTTTATCTGTCATTAACTTTCTTTAAAAATTCATTCCTATCTTGATTTTCAAGGTAAGCAAGGGTTTAAGTTCTGATATATCCATATTGATTTCTAAAACTTTAGCATCTCTTTCATTAGTTCTGGCCATCATCCCAGTTTTTAATTATTTAATGAAATGTAGAACTTTCTTTTTTTCCATAAGGATTTACTTATCTCTTGATAACGATGCCTCACTCTCAATTTTCTAGGTAAATATTAGCATCTTTATTATTGGTTGTACTATTTATCAACTGTTGTTCAATTATTTCAGTTGGGTTTTTCTTGGCAAAGATACCGAAGTGGTTTACCATTTCCTTCTCCATGTGATCTGACAGATGAAGAACTGAAACAATCAGGCTTAAGTAACTTACCCAGGATTACATAGCTAGTTGAATTTCTTAGGCCATATTTGAATTCATGAAGACCAGTCTACCTGAATCCAAACACACCTGAAAAGGCTTCAAGCCAAAACTAAAGTAGATCGAGTGTTGGTACATGACTTTTTTTAATTGAAGTTTTTTTTACTTTCAAAACATGTGCAAGGATAATTTGACAACATTGACTCTAGGTTCTAATTCCACCCTTCTCCCCACTCCCTCCCCTAGATGGCAAATAATCCAATATATGTTAAACATGGTAAAAATATATGTTAAATCTAACATATGCATACATGTTTATACAATTATCTTGCTGCACAAGAAAAATCAGATCAAAAAGGAAAAAAAATGAGAAAGAAAATAAAATGCAAGCAAACAACAGCAAGAAGAGTGAGAATGCTATGTTGTGATCCATATTCAGTCCCCACAGTCCTCTCTCTGGGTATAGATGGCTCTCTTCAGCACAAAATCATTGGAACTGGTGTGAATCACCTCATTACTTAAAAGAGCCACATCCATCCTAATTGATCATATAATCTTGTTGTTGCTGTGTACAATGATCTTCTGGTTCTGCTCATTTCACTTATCATCAGTTCATAGAAATCTCTCCAGGTCTTCTTGAAATCATCCTGCTGATCGTTTCTTATAAAACAGCAATATTCTATAACATTCATATACCATAATTTATTCAGTCATTCTCCAACTGATGGGCATCCACTCTGTTTCCAGTTTCTTACCACTACAAAAAAGGGCTTCCACAAATATTTTTGATGCATGCTTTTTGTTTGCACATGATTGTGCACTCAATGTAGCCTCTGAAGCTGAGATGCAACAAAGTGTGGATAGATTCTCTTAGTTTATGTGAGTTATGGTCTAACAATTAACACCAAGAAAACACAGATACTCCATCAGCCAGCAATATATCATCCATATGTGGAACCATCAGTTAAAGCAAAGGGAGAAGTCTTGAAGGCTGTGGATAAGCTTACTTACTTTGACAGTATACTTTTCAGGGATGTGCACATTGATAATGAGGTTGATACATACATTCCCAGAGCTGGCTTAGTGTTTGGGAGATTCCGAAGGAAAGTGGGAGAGAGGAGAGGTATTAGACTAACTACCAAATTGAAGGTCTATAGAGCCATTGTGCATATTTTATTGTTGTATTACCTGTATATTATACATACCAGTGTCATGCCAGGAAATACTTCCATTTGAATTGTCTTAGGAAGATTCTGAAGATTACTTGGCAGGATATGATACCAGATACTGAGTCACTTTTTTGAACTAAACTGCCAAACATTCAAACTTTACTGCAAAGAGCTAAGTTCTGTTGGACTGACCATGTTGCTTGAATGCCAAATGTTTGCTTGCCAACGAGGCTATTTCATGGAGAACCCAAACTCTCCAAGCTGGCCAGAAAAACCCTCTCAAAGTCATTCTTGTTTTTTTTTTTTAATTACAGCTTTTTATTGACGGAATATATGCATGAATAATTTTTCAACATTGTCCTTTGCACTCACTTCTGTTCCAACTTTTCCCTTCCTTCCCTCTACCCCCTCCCCTAGATGGCATGTAGTCCCATACATGTTAAACATATTAAAGTATATCTTAGATACAATATATGTATACATTTTATTCAATTGTCTTGTTGCACAAGAAAAATCAGATTTATAAAGGTAAAAATCACCTCACAAAGTCATTTTTAAGAACTTTAGAATTGATTGTGTGATATGGAGGGCACTGGCACAGAACCACACAGCATAATTTGCTCTCATCAGAGAAGATACTGTGCTCTGTGAGCAAAACAGAATTGAATTAGCTCAGAAGAAATGTGAGATATGTAAAGTTAGAGAATCACCTCAAATGTCTGATCTGAGATAGAACTTTCTGAGTTCATATTGGTCTTATCAGCCACAGTCTGACACACTAACGACTCTAACATAGAGATGTCATTTTTTTCTCTTTGAGAATAAACAATCAAGTCCAGCACTCTATCCACTGTGCCACCTACCTGGCCCATTTATTAGTTGTAATAAATAATAAAATAAAAAGAAATGATCTTTTACAATGTATCAGCTGTGAGAAAGAAAAAGCAGAAATCACATTTAATCATCTGTAACTGCTGACTTTGCTTACCTTAGATGACCAGAAATCATTATTGTTTTATTTATTCCTACCACTTAGAATTCTGAAAATACCAATTAATTTGTATTTTTGAGAATTCTCTTCATTTCCCCCACAATATAAGGATCCAATTCATTTCTTTCAAGAAATAAGCTTCCTTAGCCCTTTCCTTTTATTTTCTCAAAATGTTAGTAAAACCAAAGAGTCTTTTCACAAATTCCTTATTGAAACAAAACTAAAATGATACTGTTCAAGTCTGTTACCTTGTGGTATTGTTAAAAAAAAACACTGCATTTTAAGAAACGGTAATTAACAGTAGCCTTTGTGAGAGAAACTATTGAAACTGTTACACATGAAGACTAAAATGCCAAGTTGATTTGCAACTATTGTATTTTAATGAACAAACTTTAAACAAATCAAAACCTAAGGAAAATAATTTCTTTGAATTATTAAATGCAAAAATTCAAATAGGTTATGAATAAAAACTTTTGAAATTTACCCATTTTTTTAAAAAAGAAAGTCTGAATTCTAACTTTAGGAGAAGACTTTGACGTACATTTTTTTTTTAGTCTGAGTTTTGTTGCTCTTCAGTCTTCTTTTACATAGTTATACCAAATACACACACAAACACAGACACACAGACAACAAATTGCCTTGTAAGTCCACATATTTCTTCAAATTCTTAATATTAGTAATTCCTTGTAGCACAAAAACATTCAATTTCACCCACATATCACTATTTATTCATTTAGAACCCATGATACTTCTTATTCTCAAGGACCATAATCCTGTTGTTAGAATATAATGTGTACAGAGATAAGTAGACAAAGTAATCTGGGGAGGGAAGGAGCAGTAACTTGTTATCAACTCTTTTGTTCAATCAAGAAGGGTATTAAAACATATAACCAGAGATAGAAACTTACAGCCTCCTTCAGCTACAATATTAACAGTAGAATAGCATGGTTAAATTATATGAGAATTTTGGTACCTGTTTTTGTACAATAGATTTCCCAAATAACCAGATCATTTCATAGCTCCTCCAGAAGTGAATTATATATCTCTTTATATGATATCTAAGCAACAAAATAAATTTTGTCAATTTTCCTTTTGGTAGAAAAATTAGTTTAAATAGTAAACTCAAAATAAGTTTAAAAACAATAAATGACAATAATATATTGGCTGACTTTGCTTTAAAATTTTTTTAAGCATGATGGTTAAAATGCTCTTACGAAACAAACAGTTTCTTGTGCTCAAAAGGCACTATAAAATAAATACTTGTTTAGAGTGCTGGTTAGCTAATGATTGGAAAATTGTAAGATTATTGCTTAAGAATGTATCACCCATCTAGTTGTAAGAACAATCCAGACTTATTAAAAGAGTATATGTAGTTGAGATAGGAATTACTCATTGAAAAATTGTACTAAGCAAATTCATAGGAGTTGAGAAACTTGTTGCTGACTCTTTAGCATGACCACAAAAAAAGAAATTTCAAAATTTTCAATGCATTAGAAAAAGACAAAAGTCATTTTGGATCTACCACACTCATTAGTTAGTAAATGACCTGTCAAATGCCCTCTAAAATAATGTTCACAATCACTGAAGCAAACTTTTACTGGTTTGCAAAACTTTTACTTACCACAGTCCTTATATCTTAAAACCCACGTGTGGTACCTCTTGCCCACTCCCCTAAATTGCACTTGTACTTATGGTTTGATTCTTTCTCTAGAGAGGTGGTGGTACTCAGGTTCTCCTAATACTCTTAGAGTGTTTCTCATTCATGATTAACCAGTAGACACAATTAGCTCTTGACAAAGACATTTCCTGAGATGGCATAACAAGGGCTGGAATTACAAAATGTGGGTGCACATTTACCCTTTAATATAATGGCAAAGAAATAGAAAGGTACAATACATATGTGGCAAAGGTGACCCCAAAATCAGGGGGGAAAGCCTGATTGTTTTATTTAAAATCGAACAGAAAATCTGACAAAAATTTCATTTCAAAAATTGTGAAGTATCTTCAAAGGAAGATAATATAGTTTAGTGAATGAATTTGGAAACAGGAGATCTAGGAGTCCTAGAAAACTTAATTCATCTCTCTCTCAGTTTCTTTATCTATAAAATGGAGAAAATTTTATTTATGTTACATATAAATTATTGTTCTGGGCAAAACATTTCATAAATCATAAAGTACTATGTAAAAGTGAACTCATATGTTAATGATCTCAAACAGCTTAGAGATGCAAATGTCCATCTCTTTATGACTAGTGTTTCCCTACGTTGGCTACAAATATTAGAACTCTACAATGTTGAAAGAATCAAAACTTTAAGGGAAAGATGAACAGTATAAATAAACTAACGCACTTCCCATGAGTCAGTTCTGTATATCAAGTACTTTTTAATGCAAGAAACATACAAAGACAAAACAAAATAAAACAAACAAAATAACCCATGATACTTCCTATTCTCAAGGACCATAAATAATCCTGTTGTTAGCATATAATGTGTACTAAGATAAGTGGACAAAGTAATCTGGGAAGGGAGAAAGCAATAACAACTGAGATAGTGAAAAGTAAGGAAAGAATTATGTAGAAATTCCTGATCTTACCCAAAGTGAAATTCCCTGTAGTCTCTAGTGTAATAATGTGGGAAGGACTGTTCCTTGAACTGTTGGTTCCTCTACACATCAACTTCCTTCCCAGGGTCTTTGTCTCATTTTAGGAATATGGAGAGGGTCTAGAATTATATGTCTTTCCTCTTGAAGCTGGAAGGCAGAAGACCAGGATTTCTCTTCTTTCAAACTTTTGATAACTCTTCCCCTCATGCAGGCATGGAACACTGACTGATCAATCAGTTTATGCCATGAAGAGAGGTTTGTGCAAATGGTCTTTGAGCTGCAAGTTACATCCATATTAAATTTGTCTATTTATTTATCATATCTAACATACCCATAGACACACACACACACATACACACACACACACACACACACACACACACACACACATATATACATGTGCAAATATAAAATATACAATATAGCCTGTTGCAATAATTAGCTCATTTTAAGCCAGGAGGCAACATAACTAATTTCCCTTTTAGGGAGGTTCTTTTAGTACCAATTGCTTCAAGTCCTCATTAAAGTAAATTTCTAAAATGCAAGCACTGCTTGGGCTCTCTGCCTAATTTTACATTTCTGCCTCTCTAGTTAATCTGTGGTTTCTTTGTGGTAGAGGCAAATTCAGTTTACTGGAAACATTTGGGAAATGAAACAGCAGAATTTATTATTGTCTTTTTTTTTTTTTGATAGACAGGGAGGTACTTGGAGGAGATGCTATAGAATCATACTTTTCTTAAGACTTCTTTCAGTCAGGTTCTTTTGTTCTCAGGCAGTCATAGAACTGTTGATGTTTTTGTTTGTTTGTTTTTTGTTTTTGTTTTGTTTGTTTTTTTCCTACATGTTTTTAGCTTAGTCCTCCTTTGCTCCTCAGAGGTCAGCTAAAACAGTGTGTTTGTCCTAATCTTGTTTTTTCCTAGACCTTCAGAACCTTTCTCTAGGTCTGTTAGCTTTTACCTTTTGTACAAATTCATTAGATCTTGACCAAATCTCTCAAAAAATGGCTTTAAGTAATATATTATGAAGTGTTAGGGCTAAATAGACCAACAAAGGAAAATATATAGGGGGCTTTGATACTTATAGATTGTTTTACATAGGTGATCTAATTGAAACCTCATAACAGCCAGGAATGACCTTTATTACCCTTACTTTAGTAAAGAGATTGAAGTTCAGAAAAATAAGTCAATTATCATAACTTCGAACCCAGGTATCTCCTTACTTTTTTTTTACAACTCTGTTTAGACTGTTAATAAAAATTTGTGAAGTTCCTAATATGTATCAGGTTCTGTGTTAAGTGATGGGGATACAAAAATAAAAGATAATGGATGGAAAGAAAACAAATGCTTGTGTTCTATTTGATATCTGTTGTCTGATTTTCTTGTTACTACAATGCTTGTGACTTTAAGAAAATTATTTTTATTTCACTAAATGTTAAGTAATGCTATAAAAACTGTTTTGCTTTAAAAGGATAATTCATCAGTGAGGGAACAGGGATTTGTTTTAAAGACATGTTGACCTCAGTGAGCTGAGTCAGGTTTCAGTGTATCTCTGAATGCAGTAGATGCAATTTGAAACAACATAGAGGGACACGATATAAAAATTACTCAAAAGCACAAAATGCAAAGACTAACACAACAGAAAAAAATCAAAAGTCCAAAAAATGATGTTATAGAAAATCATATAATTAGTTTATTAATGTTTCAGAGAAATGGGTAATTATTGTTGTGACTAGGAAAAGTAATGGTGAGATAGCTTAAACCAAATTAATTTATGGGCAAAAGCCAGTGGATCTAAAAAAAGATGGTACTTATTGGCAAGAAGAAAAATTACACATCATATAGAGGAAAAACATAGGATTACATTTATTGGCTAATTATTTCTTATTTCACTATAAATTAATATCCCATCAATAATTATGGTATTTCCTAAAATAAAAGATCAGTAGTCTGGAAGCAGATGGTAACATAAACTTCTTGCCTTCTTTTTCTCTTTTTATTTCCCTTTCACTTCTTTCTCCTACTTGATTATTGGATTTTTCTTACTGAGTCATCAGTTATCTATAAACCAAAGACAGCAAGGTATCATTATTAATAAAATAAGAAGAGAATTGCAAACCTATCATTTTTAAAGGAATATACATGTGGCAAAGCTGACCTACAAATTTGGGTATACCTGGATATCTTTTTATTTGTCTCTTAGACTTCTTATATTTTATAGTTCACAACTGAACAGAAAATAAGCCAGAGCTACTTTTTTTTTTTCACAGAAACTATGAAATGACTTCAGAGAAAGGCAGTATAATATAGGGGATAAATGTAATGCAAGGTGACCTGAGGAGGAAAAGAGCAGTAATAGATAAGTATACAAAAGCAAGCAAAAGGAAAGATAGTTACTTGCCCTTGAAGTGTTTACATTAATGGGGAAAGATAATATATAAAACAAATGGAGTGTGTATGTGAAATACTCATTTAACTATACAATGGGATGGGGAAATGTGGAGAATTAGAAGAACTAAGAGAGGAAGATAGAAAAAACTATCCTAGGTCTTTTCTGAAAATAGAGGCTTTGGGAAGTTCTTCCTAATGAAATAAGGAAACTACAAGAATGGAGGGATGCTCCAGGGAGAATAGGTCAAAGGGCAGAACAATAATCCATGGTAATTAAATATAAGATGAAGGTATGTTCCAGTGAGAGAAAGCCACAGGCATTAATGAAATTTACAGACTAAGAAGGAAGTAGAGACATTATGGTAAAATAGAGAGAATAATTCCTTCCAGAGAAGAACATCCTCAAGTTTGCTCTATAGGAAATTGGGGAAGAATATCAGATTTACAACTAGATATTTGGGTTTGAATTAGAATACTGATAATTATTCATTGTGGAACCTGAGTTTTCCCACTTGTAAAATGAGGAAGTTAGATTTTGGTGGTCCCTAGGGTCTCTCTATCTATGAAAATCATCATAGAGGGGAAAAAATTAAGAACTCAGTTTCCATTAGATAATATATATGGATGTAGGATATATATGCATACATATGTGCATATATATATATAATAAATGTGTATGCTTTGTAAACTCAAAGCATTATATAAATGTTATTATTGTTATTATTAATACTCTCCAAAAGTGAGACACATATCATTTTACAATAAAAACAATTATACTCTTACCATTTAAAAAAATGATTACTCTGTGAAATTGATGTTTCTAAATAATGACTGATATTGCTGAAGGTAAGTGTGCTTTCACTCATCCCCCAAATTATTAAAACATCTTAGCCATAGGAAGAGTAAAGATGATTAGGGCTTTTTAATGCACCATAAGTTTGGACTCCATGTACTACCTATACACAGTATTTCCACCGAGGCTCCTCTGAGCAATGCAGTATAGGACTTGAAGTCAAAGCTGGGTTTGAATCCCAGTTCAGTGTGTGACTCTGGGACAGGTGATGATTCTTCTCCCCCCCTTAATATATTTCCTTTTTTATTTTTTCCAGTTAAAAATTATTTAAAATTTTGACTTCCAAAATCTCTTTCTACCTCCCTGCAATAGTAAGCAATCATATATAGATTATATGTGTGCAATCATGCAAAACATTTTCATATTAGTAATTTTGTACAAGAATTCAAGTAAAATAATGAAAGTAAGAAAGTGAAAAAATAGCATGTTTCAGACTGTATTCAATCTTTCCCTGGAGGCAGATGGTATACTTAAGAAAGTTGATGATTCTTCTATAAAATGTGGGTAGTGGGAGATGGTCAGGAAACTGAAAATCAGAGAGAAGTGACTTGTCTAAAGTCATAGAATTAATAGAGTTAAATTTCCAATAGAAATCTCTGATTCTAAGATCTAATACCACTCTTGGTTCTTTCATGCTAAAACAAACTTAACAAACTCTATAACAAACTTAAGAAACTGGCTAAATTACATGAAATTCTTTAATGTCTCCAAAAGTCATTTTTGTCACAGAATCTGCCTGGGTTCTAGAATTGAAGTTTTATTCATCTATTTGGGGGGACTGATTGAAAGCAGAGTTATATCACCCATTGTTTGGCCAGCTTTCATTTTTTATCATGGGAATGTCAAATAGTAACTAATATGCCAGACAAGGAGGAAATAAGCCTTCCATAGAAAGAAAATTCCCTGAATTAACCCTCTCTGAACTCCTACCACCCTACAGACCTACTGGAACTCCAGAGCAAAAGAAAGAATAACATTACACAAGAAGATCCTATGGCACGTATATAAGGCGTTACCTTTCCATCCGCTAAGCTTGTTTAAGATTTCCCCTTTGATATCACTTCTTTTTATTATTCACTTTGAAAAGAGGTTTCCTTTTGGAGGAAATGGAATCAACTTACTTGTTACTGGTTGGGTGAAACCACAAGTGATAGCATGTTTATTTAATGATGGTGGCTGAGTAATTATCAAAATAGTTTTCCCATTGCATTCACAGAAATCGTGATACACTTTTTTAACTAGAACTGAAGCAACAAAAGCTCTTGCTACACATCTTGCTTAGGGCAAAATTAAAACAACTTGCTAAAAACTTTAACCATAAATCTGGAATTCCAATTTCAGTACCACTTCTCAGAGAGTCATTGGGACCTCTGTTATTGTATCCAACCTAGCTATGACATCAGGGTCTTTGAGAGATTCCAAGTTATAATGGAAAGAGTCAGGGTCTGTCCACTTGCTAAATATGCAATCTTGTACAAATCAGAAGGAAACAAGAATTTATTAAGTACCTACTACATATCAGACACTGTGTTAAGTTCTTTCCAAATATTATCTCATTTAATTCTCACAACAGCCCCAGGAAGATAGCTACAATATTATCCCTATTTTAAGTTGAGGAAGCTGAAGTGGAGGTTGTGATCTGTCTGGAATCACCCAGGTGGCAAATTTCTGAAGCCACTTTTGAATTCCATGTTCTATCTATTCAGTTGACTCTGGAGAGTTAACTAAACCTCAGCTTCTTTATATTCAAAATGAGGGTGATGCAGAAGATAATATGTTTAGTACAATTTATCTTGGAACCCTGTCAGTCCAGAGAAAAGACATATAAAGAGCTTCTGAAAAAATAAAAGATGTGTCTAGGATTAACCAGGCTATTCTAGAGCTAAGTTTGTCATGTCTATGTGTTAGGCAGGTTGCCAATCCTAAGAACTGCTTACATGTTGTTTCTTTGTATTTTCAACCTGAAGCTTTAGATAATGGAGATACACTCATTTACTTTCCATGCAGTACAAGTTCCACTGTTTGAGGTGACTAAAGATGGCTAAAAGTGTAGAGTTGAACTGGTTTACCAAGGGGCCAAAATGGAAAAGGGAAGAGAATGTATCCAACTCTGAATCTCTGTCTGCCTGGAATACTCATGTACTTCAGTATGTACCAAGGAAGATGCTCTCTCCTGTCTATCCTCCTATCCTATGATCATCAAGGAGCAAAGGGAACCCAGCTAGTGCCCATTTTTCAATTTTCAGATGAAGAAATTAAAACCATTTATTCTCATACAAAAGTGCTCTAAATCATTATTGATCAGAGAAATGCAAATTAAGACAACTCACTATACATTTCTCAGATTGGATAAAATTACAGTAAAAGATAATGATGGATGGTGGAGGGGATGTGGGAAAACTTGGACACTGATACATTGTTGGTGGAGTTGTGAGCTGATACAATCATTTTGGAGAACAATTTGTAATTGTGCCCGAAGGGCTTTAAAACTATGCATACCCTCTGACCCAGCAGTGTCACTACTAGCTCTGTATCCCAGAGATCATAAAAAGGGAAAAGGACCAATATGTGCAAAAAAGTTTGTAGCAACTCTTTTTGTAGTAGCAAGAAACTGGAAACTGAGTGGATGCCCATCAGCTGGAGAATGGCTGAATAGGTTATGGTATGTGAATGTTATGAAATATTATTGTTCTGTAAGAAATGATCAGGAGGATGATTTAAGAGAGGCCTGGAGAGACTTACATGAATTGATGCTGAGTGAAATAAGCAGAACCAGATCATTGTACATGGCAACAAGAAGATTATACAATGATCAGTTCCAATGGATGTGACTCTTTTCAGCAATGAGGTGATTTAGGCCAATTCCAATGGTCTTGTGATAAAGAGAACCATCTGTACCCAAAGAGAGCACTGTGGGGACTGAGTATAGATAACAATATAGTATTTTCACTTTTTTATTGTTTGTTTGCATTTTGTTTTCTTCCTCATTTTTTCCTTTTTGATCTGATTTTTCTTGTGCATCATGATAATTGTGGAAATATGTATAGAATAATTGCACATGTTTGACATATTGAATTATTTACTGTCCAGGGGAGGGAGAGGAGGGAAGAAAGAAAAAAAAAGTTTTGTTGTACATTTATAGTTGTATGACACAATCCATCAAAGGATATTGAGAAGGAGCATCAGATAAGTAGAAAGAGAACCAAGAGAGAAAAATGTCACAAAAAAACCTCAGAACTTTCCATATTCATAGGATAGTGATCCCATATGTAGCATTTTCTTCAACAGACTGCTCTTCCATTATACCCATTATTTCTCTTATCTTCAATTTCTTCCAGCATACTGGATGCTTCTCTATTACCTACAAACATGTCCAGGTCTCTTCCATCCTGAAAAAAACCCTCCCTTGATTCATCCATTCCATTTATCACCCCATATTTCTCCTTTTCTTTGTGACAATTCCTTGAGAAATCCATCTTTACTGTATCTCTACTGCCCTTCCTCAAACTTCTATTAATTTTTTGCAGTCTGCTTTCTAATCTCACCATTCAACCAAAACTGCTCTCTCTAAATTAACTAACAACCCCTTACTTAGTCACCAAATCCAATGGCCTTTTCCCCAGTCCTCTTTTTCCCTGATCTCTGTAGCCTTTGACATGTTGAGCACTCTGTTTTCCTTGATATTCTCCTTCTTGGGTTAGGTTTTCCTAACACCATTCTCTAAACTTGGTTCTCCTCCTACTTAGTTGACCCCAGTCTCTTTTTCTGGACCTTTATCCACATCAGATCTGTTCACCCTGGAGGTACTCAGGATTCTGTCTCCTGAGTGCTCCTGTCTTTTTCCTCTATATTACTTCATTTAGAGATCTAATCAGTTTTCATGGATTCAGTTATCATCTCTCATCTCATTACATTCTCACATCTACTCATCCAACTCCACCCTCTTTGCCTACTTCCAATCTCTCTTTTCCAAATGCATTTCGGACTTCTTATTTTGGAATTGTTTTCTTCCATCCATTTTGTCCTTTCTTTTTCAAGCTATCAACTCTCTCTTGCATATATTTAATTTTCCCCTCAATTTATCTTCTATAGCTCTTATTTGCACACTTCCAAGAAGCTTCTTTGGGCTTGAGACCAATTCATATCACCCTTTGAGATTTCCCATGTAGGAATTTTGTCCTCATCTGAGTTGCTATCCTCCTCATACATGTCATATCAAAAATAAAAATAACAAGTGGGTCTCAAAAGAAAATATATGAGAAGATCTCCTTAACCTAACCCTTTATAGGGATAGAAGGTCCACAAATGTTATACATTACATTTGTAATTTCATACATTATACATTTTAAAAATATAAATCCATCACTTGAGTTAACCCTAGCCTCATTCTCTTTTTCTCCCATTTCCTTAAAAAAATACTATTTTCCCTATGGGATGTCTGCCAAGGAGGCATTTATACACTGAATACCATGGTGATAGAAGAAACAAAAAATATCAATAAAAACCTATTCACAGATTGTTAATCTAATTCAACTTAATTCTATATTTACTTGAATTGCATTCTTTGATTATAGTTCCCTCTACTTCTTTTCTCTTAGTGCAGTTAATAGAATCATAACTGAAAAGTTTGACAGCTAAATTAAGTTTTGCAGCCTGAACATATGGAAAACCATAAGAAAATATCTTCAGTGACTGGGAGAGGGTAATGAGACCACTTTCCTTGCAACAATCTATCAGTGAGCATTGATTAAGTAGTTGAGCCTTCGAAGGAAGATTTAATGTAGAAGGAGATGGAAGGGACTCTAAAAGGTTGGGAATAGCCTGTCAAAGGCATGGGGGGGGAGAAAGATACATAAGGAAGAGTGAGAAGTTCAATTTGGGTTAATCATAGAAGGGATGAAAGGCAGTACTGTAAAATAAAGCCAGAAATGTACATTGGAGCCAAATTGTACAAAATTTTAAATGTCAAATAGAGGAGTTTATATTTGATCCCAGAGGAAATAAGGAGCCACTGGATTTTATTGATTAAGGGAATAACACAGCATTCCTATTCTAGAGCCATCCATGGTAAGATTTGGAAAAGGAAGCCCATTTAAGCCCATTTAATTTTGAAATAATTCAGGCAATAGGAGAAGAAAGTCTGAATAAGTGTTGTGGCTGGATGATTGGAGGCAAAAACTTGTAATACCTATGAGGACAGAAATGACAATATTTGTCAATTCTTCAGATGGACATAGTGACCAAGAATGAGGAATCAAGGATGACATCAAGGTTGTGAAATTAACTGGAAAGAGTATGGCACCATCTACAGAAATAAGGAAGTCGATAAGGGGAAGATATTGTTTTTTTGTGGGGAGAAGATAATGATTCCTGTTTTGGACAAATTGAATTTGAGATGCCAATGACATATACTGTTTGAAATGTCCAGATGATATCAAATTGGCTAAGATGACAGAAAAAATAATGATGAATGTTGGAGGGGATGTGGGAAAACTGGGACACTGACATATTGTTGGTGGAACTGTGAATGGATCCAACGATTCTGGAGGGCAATCTGGAATTATGCCCCAAAAGTTATCAAACTGTGCATACCCTTTGATCCAGCAGTGCTACTACTGGGCTTATATCCCAAAGAAATACTAGAGAAGGGAAAGGGATCCACAAGTGCAAAAATGTTTATGGTAGCCCTTTTTGTAGTGGCTAGAAACTGGAAAATGAATGGATGCCCATCAACTGGAGAATGGTTAGGTAAATTATGGTATATGAATGTTATGGAATATTATTGTTCTGTAAGAAATGACCAGCAGGATGAATACAGAGAGCCTTGGAGAGACTTACATTAACTGATGCTGAGTGAAATGAGCAGAACTAGGTGATCATTATACACTTCAACAACAATACTGTATAAGGATGTATTCTGGTGGAAGTGGATATCTTCAACATAGAGAAGAGCTAATCCAATTCCAATTGATCAATGAGGGACAGAATCAGCTACACCCAGAGAAGGAACACTGGGAAATGAGTGTAAACTGTTTGCATTTTTGTTTTTCTTCCCAGATTATTTTTACCTTCTGAATCCAATTCTTCTTGTGCAACAAAAATTCAGTTCTGCACAAATATATTGTATCTAAGATATACTATAACACATTTAACATGTAGGGACTGCCTGCAATCTAGGGGAGGAGGTGGAGGGAAGGAGGGGAAAATTCGGAACAGAAGTGAATGCAAGGGATAATGTTGTAAAAAATTACCCATGCATATATAATGTCAAAAAATTATAATTAGAAAATTAATAAAAAAAATTAAAAAAAAGAAACATAAAAAAAGAAATGTCCAGGTGATATCAGATTGAATCACTAGTGAGAAACTAGAACTGGATAGAACATATTCAGACTACTGAAAGTCTTCATCATAGAGGTTATAATTCAACCTATGGGAATTGATAATATAAACAAAAGAAAGTTTGAAAAGAATAGAAAAGCAAACCTTTAGTGGTCTTGGTGGTACATTTATAGTTGTATGACACAATCCATCAAAGGATATTGAGAAGTAGTAGTCAAATAAGTAGAAAGTGAACCAAGAGAGAAAAGTGTCACAAAAAACCTCAGAACTTAAAAACTATTGAGAAGGTGGTCATTAGTGCCTGGTATACTAGTGAGAGCTTAATAAATGTTTATTGACTAGTTCACTGACTATGATCAAATGGAGTAGAGAGGTCATAGAGAAGGACCGAGAAAGGCCATATACTGTGTTTATTTGGTCATTGAAAGATCTCTGTTCTCACTGAAATTATGGCTTGGAAATGGACTTTAAATCTTATAGAACTACAAGCTAAGAAATGGAAAGCCTATTAGAGATTACCTTAGCATCCTCATTTTACAAAGGAAAGTGCAAAGACCCAAAGTTAGTTTCTTTTATTTATATAAAGCTTTCTATTTTTAAAACACATGCATAGTTTTCAACATTCACTCTTGAAAAACCTTAGGTTCCAAATTATTTTTCTCCCTCTCTTTCCCCCACACACCCTAGATGGCAAGTAAGCCAATATATGTTAAACATGTACAATTATCATGCACAAGAAAAATTAGATTAAAAAGGGAAAAAATGAGAAAGAAAACAAAAGGCAAGCAAATGAAAAAGTAAAAGTACTATGTTGTGATCCACAGTCAGTCCCCACAGAATTCTTTATGGGTGCAGATGGCTCTCTCCATCACAAGACCATTGGAACTGAACTGAATCACCTCACTGTTGAAAAGAACCACATCCAATCAGAATTGATCATTGTATAATATTGTTGCTGCTGTGTACAATGTTCTCTTGGTTCTATTCCACTTAGGAACAGTTCATCTAAGCCTCTCCAGACCTTTCTGAAATCATCCTGCTGATTGTTTCTTATAGAACCATACTATTCCATAATGTTCATTTACTTATTCAGCCATTCTCCCACAGGTGGGCTTCCACTCAGTTTCTAGTTCTTTACCACTACAAAAAGGATTCCTACAAACATTCTTGCCCATGTGGGTCTTTCATAACATTATTGAAATTTAAGGGGGGAGAGGATGGAGACAAAGTGGGAAGTGAAACAAGGCATTGGCTTCTCTGTGGCTATTAGGGGTCTCATGACTTGGAACAAGTAGATAAACAAAGAAAGATACTCCTTGGATCTTCCAGGGACACATGGAACCCAAGTTCACCCATTTTTATCCCTTCCATCATAAGTAAATCTATACTTGGGAAGATAAAGCATTGAGGGAAGGAAAAGTTTCTGTGATCAGTGGATTCAATATTTAAGTGTTGACTAGATACAGTACTAAGTATTAAAGATTCAAAAACAAAAGTGGGGAATGATCAGTCCCACAAAATGTTTCCAGGAAGACATGGCCTTTCAGCAAAAGCTCCCTCTTTTGCCTTGCCATATGGTAAGTTTCTCTAAAGTCTGTAATTCCTGGCAAGTGGATAAGGATGGGAGGAGATAAAGCTGAGAAGTGGTAGAATATTCGTACTGAGGGAAGTATTTTCCCTTCCCAAGACAGTTCAGTCATTAGCATATGTAGGAACTTGGGATGCTTGCAATATCCTTTCCTTTCCTCTTACAGCTTAGTCCAATACATTTTCAAATAAGATTTTCTGTCCAAATCCAGGATAATAAACTTTGGAAAAATTGGAGAAGGCTGGGAGAGGAATCAATGGGGACATAAGGAAGGAGAGGCTCAGGAAAGTATGGACCTTGAGAAGCAGGGCACATAACCCTTCTTCCAAGGCTTGCCTTTTACCTGAAAGGGGAAATCTCCTTTCTCCCTTCACAGGCTGATAAGGGAAGGTGGAAAATTTAGGTCCCCTTCTTAAATACTACTGCTATTGATCCCTGAGAAAAGACTATTGAAAAGGGACCAGGCGTTTGTTAATGATTATTGCTTGCTTCTCATCCATAAGTCAGAAAAAATGGGTCTTATCTACCTTTGCCCTAGAAACCCAAGACTATATGCTTTTCCCAGTGCTCCTATCCCCTATTCCTAACATCCTGTCTAAATCTCTGTCCTTCCCCCAACTCCATTCTTGTTTTCTTATTTAAATATAATGTTTAGTTAGCATCCAGTATAAATCTCCCACTCTAAAGCAAAACCTTGATTTCCCGTCCTAGGTATGGCTTTGATGATCAGTAACCTTTCAGGGTCTGATATAGAAGTTCCTCCAATCCCAAATATGTCACCATTTCTCATAGACTACAATGAGAGACCTGATAGCAGGTCTTCTGATTTTTAACTATATCATGCTATGCCATTCTCAGAACACTACTTTCATTCTCATTTTGGGAAATCTATCCATTTTTGTGTCATAAAATATGAAACAACTTTGCTTACAGTATTTTGATTGGAGAAAAAAAACCTTAAAGTGAAATTATTCCTCTGAAATGCATCAATGGCTTAAATTTACAGTGTAGTATAAAGCAGAGATGCCAGTCATGTTAGTCCCCACTGACTGGTTTAAAATAAATTAAAATGTAATTGGGATACATTTAACAATATAAATATAGAAAATAATAGAACAGATAATGATAAGTCAACAAGCATCTGAAGGAATTCTTCAGTGTGCTTTAGTGAGCCATTTCTATCTGAATTTGACAGTGCTGATATAAATGATTAATAAAGGTCATTCCCTGATAGCAGGTTTAATGGAGGGGGAAGAGATAGAGGAAACACAGGAATTCTGGGAATCTGAATGAAGGAAAGAGAATTGAAGAAGAGAGACTGGAGTGAGGGCTAGGGAAGACAAGCTTCTAAATCTTACAATTGTTCTAAGGCCTAGTTCTGGTCCTTAGTTTTAGGGGCTTTTTATTTTGGTTTTGTGAAGTCCATATTAGAGCCAAAGACTCATGTGCTGAAGCTGCATCACTGGCCCACCCTTAGAAGATGACAGGAAATTTATTGGTCCTTTCTCCATGCTCACTGGTTCCTTCACTCTCTATTCTTTGACCAGGATGCAGAGGAAATAGATTTCTCAAATACTAGTGCCATATCTGAGGTCAACATTCATAGGATTGTAAATTTGGAATTCAAAGAGATTATGAAGGTGATTTAGGCCCAAGGAGAAAAGGCCTTTGAGACCCAAAGTCACATAGGCTATAGGGGACTGAGTCAGGTATTTGACTTTATATCATGCTATGTCATTCTTGGAACACTACTTTCCTTCTCATTTTGAGAAATCTATCCAATTTTGCAGCACACAAGTACATGAAACAACTTTGCTTACAGTATAACCTCATAGATTAGAGAAGTTAAGCAAAAGATTGAGGACATTTGCCATTGAAGTCAAAAGAAATGCATCATCATTCACATCCATTGCATTATAATAACTCATGTGCATGTAGACTGTGGCCATTTACAAAATAGTTTCCTTAAAATAATTCTTTATAGGTAGCACCCAGAAGTACATACGTAGGATCCAGATTCAGCTGGATCAGAAATGATGATTCAATTTTCAACATGAGCTCTTGTGGTTAGAAATCAGTAAATGCTACAAATTAGGCCTTGACTTATTATTTCATTGATTGTTTATACTTAATAAAAGTGATGGAGTAAATATTAATAAAATGGGTTAAAAGTGTGCCCATTGTAGTTTCATTTTCTATTGGAAAGCCGGTGGTTATGCACTTACCAATACTCTCCTAGTAGTACCAGTATTGTATTCCCATTTTATAAGGAAGAAAATTTAGTCACACTGATGGAGTCAGAGTGAGCCCCACTCTTCTGAAGCTAGCACTCTTTATACTGAATTATATTAGTCCGGTAGGGATTTTTCCCTTTGCTAATAATGACATTTTAAAAATTATTAGCTAATATGGATACTATCTGTTTTGTTTTGTTTTTTGTCTTAAAGCTTATCTTTAAAAATCCATATATAATGTACAGAGGCTAAATTGGCCTGTAGGAGCCATTCCCAGAGCTATGAACTCTAATGGAAATTTCCCAAGACTTCAGGCATGGTGACTAATCATTTGAGCATTTTGACATACATCCTAAATGCTTCCTTTTCTTGCAAACACAATGCTGAAAAGAATAGACTTTTTATTCTGATGTGTCGATCCCAAGTGGTCCTTATATCATCTTCTTGTTGCATGAAAGAATCAAGGACATAGAGTATTACAAAAATTGAAAGAAGAGATAGCTTCCAGCTATCTTTCTTTTAGCTATAATCCTTAAAGTAGTTTTATGTCAAAAGTGTAGAAGAGTGCGACTTCTCTATTTTGTTAATATGCCCTTATCAACCTATAAACATGACAAGTAGTACAGGGGCCTCAACTAGACAAACTTTTAGCCCATGGCAGCCTTTGTTTCCTTTGTGCTTGTTTATTCCTATTCTAAGGCAAAGGAGTACTCATCCAGAGATGAGTTTACAATGGGGCAACAGAAGCAGAAAAAAGTAAATTTCCTTATTTGAGGTCATAGAGCTAGTAAATATCCAAAGCTGGATTTGGACTCAGGTGTTGTACTGATTAAATTTTAATTCAACTTAAATTTCAATTCCAATCTTTCAGCTAATAGCAAAGTGTTTATACTTTAAATTATGGAATCCTTTTGAATTCGTTGTTAAGATACATTTGTGAATATTCTCTGTAGGAATAAGTTATCTGTCTATGTGTTATTTATATTATACACTGAGTGGCTCCTTTCCCTGCCCTTTTAGGGAGACCTGGACATGAACCACAGCCTAAGCCTTGCACAGGTTTCTATAGGAGCTCAAGGGTGAGGAACTTAAGCAAATATAAGTGAGAGCTAGAAGTTTAGCTACCTCTCATTAGAGGCAGCTTTCCTTGGGCAGAAATCAGTTCAATTCCTTGCTCAGGTACACAAGTCCTTAGTACAAGAACCTCTTTGGGCCCAGCAAAAGTGCCTCAAGGCCAGAGTAACATGAGGCAAAAACAGAGAATTTCCATGAAAAATACTTATACAATGAAAGACTATCTATTCATCTACCACCTTAAACAATGAAATAAACATTGGTTTTGGAATTGGGTTATGAGAGGGTCTAGTCCTAATTCCTGCTATTATTATCTAATTTTGAGCAACTTCTCTGTTATTCCCTAAGTCTAAGGGCCATGTTGTTTTCCAATTTAGGGCTTAGTTTCCTCATCTATAAAATGAATAAACAGGTCTAGTTGATCTTAAAACCCCCTTCCAGCTCTAAGATTCAATTAATTTTTAAAAATAATTTATTTTTAAAATATGTGTAAAGATAGTTTTCAACATTCACCCTTACAAAGCCATGTGTTCCAAATTTTTCTCCCTTTTTTCCCCCCACCCCTTCCCCTAGACAGCAAGCAATATAAAATATGTTAAACATATGCAAATCTTCAATATATATTTCCATATTTATTATTCTGCACAAGAAAAATCAGATAAAAACGACAAAGAACACAAAATGCAAGCAAACAATAACAAAAAGGTGAAAATACTATGTTGTGATCCACACTCAGTTCCCACATCCTCTCTCTGGTATAGATGGTTCTCTTCATCACAAGACCATTGGAATTGACCTGAATTACCTCATTGTTGAAAAGAGCCATGTCCATCAGTGCTGATCATCACATAATCTTGTTATTGCTGTGTACAGTGTTCTCTTGGTTCTACTCACTTCATTTAGCATCAGTTCAAGTAAGTCTCCTCAGGTCTCTCTAAAATCATTCTGCTGAATATTTCTTACATATACATTCATTCATATACTATAACATTCATATACCATAACTTATTCAGCCATTCTCCAACTGATGGGCCTCCACTCAATTTCTAGTTCTTGACCACTACAAAAAGAGCTTCCACAAACATATTTGTGCATACAAATCCTTTTCCCTTTTTCATGATCTCTTTGGGATACAGACTCGGTAGAGACACTGTTAGATCAAAAGATATGCACAGTTTGAAAGCCCTTTGGGCATAATTACAAGTAGTTCTCCAGAATGATTATATCAGCTCACAATTCCATCAACAATATATTAGTATCCCAGTTTTCCCACATCCCCTTCAGCACTTATCATTATCTTTTCCCATCATATTAGTCAATCTTTGAAATGTATAGCAGTACCTCAGAGTTTTCTTAATTTGCATTTCTCTGATCAGTAATGATTTAGAACATTTTTTTCATATGATTAAAAATGACATTAATTTCTTCAGCTGAAAAATTATTTATTCATAGCTTTTGACTATCAATTGAATAATGGCTTTTATTCTTATAAGTTTGAGTCAATTCTCTTTATATTTTAGAATCAAGGCCTTTATCACTGTGTTTAGTTATAAAACTCTCCCCTCACCCCCAGTTTTCTGCTTCCTTTCTAATCATGTCTGCATTGGTTTTGTTTGTACAAAACCTTTTAAATTTAATTTAATCAAACTTATCCACTTTGCATTTAAAATTCGATTTTAAGAGGAGGAAATGGAATAGTATTTACTTTAGGATGGGGATAGGATCATGGACAAGGTCTATGACTTCAAAAGTGAAAATTAAAAGTCCTTATCAGTGACTGAGAAAAAGCAAATAGTCCAATGTCTAAATTTGGTGTTTCCATGATCTCTGGAGGTAAAAAACATTTAATATGAGGACAGTATTTGTGACCTAATTATAGTAGCTACTATAGCAAAGCAAAATGAAAGAATCATTATCATTCCCCCAATTCCATGGGAAAATTCCATCCATTTAAAAGAAAGTTAGGCAGGTATGTACACAAATCCATACAGCAAACATTATTGGACAATGTTTATGTACTGAGATTGGCAGATATTTTTAGTATCTTAGAGGAAATCCATTCTAATTTTTCCAGCTACTGTGATCTTAAATTTTAGTAAGCAGGTATAGGTGGTTTTTCTCTGTAGATAGAATAGGTACTTGTGATTTGAGGGGGAGTGAGATATTTCTAATCTTCTATTATCCCTGTTAACTTGCTTGAAATTACATCTTGAGAATGGTGTTCCCTTAGGTTCTGTTTACCTTTTAAATCTCTTCTCTAAAACCCTTTTCCTAGAAGGAGTAAAATTATAATTTTATCATGTATGCCTTAAAGTTATTTAATTATTACTCAATTATGTAATAATAAAATAATATTTATTATTAGAACAATAAGAATGGAAATTGAGGAGTTGTTTATGTTTGAAAAGAGAAAAGGCCAAAAACAATAAATGCACTAAACTATACTTAGTAGTTTGTCTTTTTTCTTACTTTGTTTTTGTACTGCTCAATACAATACCTGCCATACAGTAATTGCTTAATAAATGCTAGCTTACTGACATAATGGCTACCAAACAATGAAATAGTGAAAATAATCTTTATTTAAAAATCTTTTTTGAGGAGATGAACATATTTAGATAGTAATTTCAAAAAGTAGCTTTCAGTTTGGTAGCATGAGTCCAATTAAAAGAAAAACCAATTATATCAGAGAAAGTGACAAATTCTAGCTTCTCTGTAAGACTTGAACAAAGTACAGCTAGACAAGATTTAACTCAAACAGTGTGCATGAATTACAAAGCAATTTTTAAAACAAATTCTTCTCTGAATCAACTTTGATTTTGTCTTTCTTAGTCAAAAACATGACATGTTTTAATTTCAAAAAAATAAGAATACTAGTATTCTATCAAGCCACTTACTTGCTTATATACTTGATAGAAAGCACTCAAAACTTTTAATCATTAAAAAAAATCTATAAATACTTACAATCAGGAGTAGACTGGCAACTGTTTAACAATTAGCTCTCTAAAGAAATGGGCACATGACATTCTTTAATTGGTATCATTTGCATTTTCTCTATTAATTTCTTAAGTCTAGAAATCAACAAAATGATAAACCTAACCATTATTTGAAGCGATTTTTTGTCATATACTCACATTGAAATTTTAATAATAAGATCTAGCAAATTAGATCAGACTGTATACCTCTTTTATTAGAAAACAACATTATCTTGAAAAGAATGTGATGAAAACCCAGAGTAAAAAGCAATTTATCAGTTCCATGATTGTTGAGCAAATTGTTTTAGAATTCCCAAACTTTTATACTATTTTTACTATTATGAAATTTTTGACTCAGTTCTGCAATTATTGTTCATTTATCTACTGAAAATATATAAAACACATTCAAATAAGAATGAATGCCAGAATATTTAGCATACAATATAGAAAACTGTTGTCTTCTAAAATATGTAACTAGAATAATAATTTTAAAAACTATTCATATAAACTATGTCATGTTCTAGGGAGACAGTTTAAGTTCATTATGATTCTTATTATTAGCCTTAAATTAATTATCATCCAGAATAGAACTAAAAATGGCTTTCTAATCAAAGAGAAATTAAATTCAAAGTATTAATCACCTGGTGAACATAACTTGCTTTAAATTAAAAATGACTCCATTGAAAATCATGTTAAACAAATTTATCCACCAATGGAAACTTTCTTTATCAATAACTATCTGCTATTCACAATCACCCAGGTGTATCATTGATCTACAAAAATTTCAGAACATTTTAAATAGACTCCCATAATTAGATAGTTATGATTTCCAAATTGCATTGAATGAAATTCTTTCTAAATAGAGACATAGAAGAAATTAAAACCATATGGGATTAATAAAATTTTAATTTAAATTAAAAAAGAGCAATAAGAAAACAAACTAGTGAGAAAAATATGAGAAGTTATATGCCATACCATATAGGATAACAAGCATCCTGATTGTTAGCAAAGTTTCCCAAAAGACCCTTTTCATTACTATACAGAAAACTGAGTTGATATAACTATAGTATTATTTAATTATAAAAGAATTTAATTAACCTGTGCAATAGTACATAGAATATCAAAGATAAAAGAATAATAGGATAATGACTTGAATTCTGACAAATAATGAAATGAAATTATAGTAATGATTATGTCAGTACTATCTCATATTTATATAGTAGTTTAGTTTACATCTTTTCCTTTCCTTTCAATAGCCTGACAAGATGAACAGTAAAAAGGCAGCTAAATGGCAAAGTAGATGGAGCATGGGCCCTAAAGTCAGGTGGACCTGACTGGAAAGTCATTTTTAGTTCTATTCAGGAGGGATGAGGATTAATTTAATAAGAATCATAATAAGTTTAAAATGTCTCCCAATAATTACTATTCTTTCCTTATTGAATTTTTTTTAGAATAGTACATTATTTGTATTTACTTATTTATATGTGGTAGTCTCACAGCACACTGTCAACTTCTTGAAGGCAAGGATAATTTAAAGACAAATAACACTAGCTAAACTGGGTCACCCCGTTCTTCTGCTAGCCAAATGGTTTTTTTTTTATTTCTTTGCTTATCATTTCAGCAAACATTCATTAAAGATACAAAAATGAAAAAAGAAAGTCACCTCCCCCAAAAAGGTGAAAAATAGAATTTACAGAATCATGGAATTTGAGCTAGAAGGGACTTTAATTCTGTGATTAAGCCACTCTGGAGGCACAACGAACTTGTATTGTAGCTAGGGAAACAAGGTTTAAACAGAAGAAATAATTACACCATTTTTCAAAATAGGGACAATTAGAATATCTTATGCCTTCTGTGCAAATTGCATGACTAAAGAATATGACTCTATGCTAATTCAGGAGGACATATTTTAAAAAGAGAAATTGCATCAGGGGAAATTCTCTTAGAGTTGGAGTTGTTAGAGACATTGAATACAAGAGATGAGATCTGAGTTCAGCATTCAAGAATAGCTAGGGAATAGATAACTGCTCTGTAACACCTCTCCTTGGTTTTTCCCTATATGTATGATCTTTTTCCCCCCTCACTGTCCAGTGCTGAATCATAGAATTGTCTCCCAACTTTAAAGTTGGTCATAATTCAAGCTTCTGTCCTGGGCTCTTTTCTATTGGTCTAATTATTATCTATGTTCAAGTAACTTCCAAATTTTTAATTCCAATATTAATACCTTTCTTGAATCTCATTCTTGAATAACAATCAGGCTCTCACCTAAGCATCTTAAACTCAATATGTTAAAAAATTAAAACTCTTTATGTTCTCCCATGTCAACCCCAGATTCATTACTTTTATAAGCTTCCCTGTTTTTATTGTCATCATTGTCATATTCCCAGTCACTCAGGTTCACAACCACAATATTATCCTGACTCTTAATATCCTTAATCTCTGCATTCTAGTAATTGCCAAATCTTAGGATTTCTATGTCCACTAGATCTCTCATTCTCATTTCCTTGGTTCTACTCATACAGCCTTTACTCTAATTCAAGCTGTCATTATCTCTCACCTTTGTTATTAATTACAAGAGTCACCTAATTAGTCTTTCTGCTTTTAGTCTCTCCTCTCACAACCCTTCCTCCACAGAGCTGCCAAATTAATATGATTTAAATTCATATGTGAAGACGTTATGATCTTCTAGTAAAAAAAAAATCTCTAGTAGCTTGTTAAGATAAAATAAAAAATCTTCTGCCTCATATTTAAAGCTTCTCTCCCTATCATAACATGGCTCCCACCTACTTTTTCTGTCATTAAATTTTTTAGTTTTCTTTCATATACTCTTTCAAGCAAGTCAGCTTACTAGTTATTTCTTGAAAAATATATTCTTTATCTCTGCTTCTTAGATTTCTCATTTCTTTAAACCGCAGCTAAATTGTTGTCTCCTATATAAGGCCTTTCTAGATTCTCTGTCCCTCTATAATGAGTTAATTTTTTTTTTTTAGAATAGTACATCCTCTGTACTTACTTATCTATATAAGGTAGTTTTACAATAACAGACTGTCAATTCCTTGAAGGCAAAGATTCTTTCTTTTTCATTATTGTATTTTCAATTAATATTTGTTGAATTGATTAACAAAGAAGTAAAAAATTTGGCTAGCAGGAGGAAAGGGATTATCCAGTTAGCCAATGTTATTTGTCTTTAAATGGAACTTGTCCTAATCTGGCAAAAGTTCTATTATGTACATATTTGCTACCATCTGATCTATATTTGCCTCTTAAATCTCTAATGCAAGGAATGGTTTTACACACTGAAGGGGAAATATTTTTCATAACAAACCAAATCAATGCTTCTCTGTATTCCCCAGAGCACTCAGGAACAAAAAGAGAAAAATCCATCCTACTCAAGTTTCAGGAAGATTCAAATTTCTCATAGCTACTCTTAGATTTTCACATGAGTTGCATCAGCTTTCCAGGATTTTCTTCCTACACTTAACATTTCAAGGTTAAGGTGTGGCATTTAGTTAGTTACTAAACATTCCTCTAAGAATCAAAGTTATGGGAAGTTTTGCCTTTTTTCAGATTTCAGTCCTGAGGATATATCCATTATCACTAACTGGATCTTCTTTGCCAATACTAGCATAGGCTACACTTTCATGGTATGATAGAAAAAAGATAACAAGGAAGAATGACATTGGAAGGGTGGACTGTCTGCCTGAAAATCTCCCAAAAAGTCAACATAAGTTTTTCCACTGCAATGACCGCAGTTTTGAAAGTATTGAAGGATTTTTAAATATTTCAGTATTATTAGGAAAGATCACACCTTAAGACTATTTCTTCATTATCCACTTCCTTCATTTTGTGTTCTAACTCCAGCATTCTATGTAACTATTCTACTACCACCATTTGCCCAATAAAATTCCCTTTATCATGCTATTATAGGGATTTAGATGCAACATGGATTCCATCATTCTATGGCCATAAGTTTTATCTTTCAACCTCTCTTTCCCTCTCTTTCTCATATACAATCAGTTACTTATTTCTGTTAATTCCTTTTCCAAAACATATTTTATCCAGCCTATTCTTATTTATTTTTTCCCACTGCCACTTATCTAGACACACATTGGAATTTTTTTATTGCTCCTCAGAGGTGTCCTTACCTCTACTCTATATTTCCTCCAATCCATTGTTCATACCATTGCCAGAATAATTTTTGAGATGTTTAGGTCTTGTCATATTACTCCACCTAAAAATCTTCATTTGTTCTTTACTTTCAGCCAACTAAAGTTAAAACCCTTCTTCCTGCCATTCAGTCTTCCACAATTTGATATCCCTCTACTTTATGAGATACCTTTTATATCTTTTCTGATATCAACAAACCAATACTACGGCTTGTCTCTAGAAAATGCAGTTGTATACATCTGGAAAATTCTTCCTTTTCCCCCACAGTTGTTAATTTTTTAGTTGTCATTTAAAGCTCAATTCACATGCCCCCTCTGTCCAAAGCCTAATTACACCTATTAGCAACTTCTACTCACCTTGTCACCATATATCACTTTGTTTTTATAATTCTTTTATGCACATATTATATAATAATGTATATGCTAATGATCTGTGTCTTTCCCCTCTATTACCCCCTTTAGGATAGAGATCATTGTTTTTGTAACCCTTGTGTATTCCTTGCCTTATTTTGTGTGTGTGTGTGTGTGTGTGTGTGTGTGTGTGTGTGTGTGTGTGTGTGTGTGTGTGTTGAGTCAATAATTTAATTCAACAAACTTTTTTTAGACTGCTACATACAAAACATTGTGCGAGACTAATAAGGGATGCACATATGAGTAAGAAAAAGTTTTTCCTTTCAAAGAGTTATAATCTATTGAGAAATAAGACATGCATAAGTAAATATACTCTAAATTATAATATAATCGATGGGAGAGGTACAACGTTTTTGACTATTGAATAAGTAAAGGTTGGAGGCTGGGTTATGCCATTTGACATTTTTATTATAATTGTCCTGGTATTAGGTGGGTCAAATCTTTTCCTTGATTGTTCCGAAAAGTTTTATGCTACTTAAATTAAAAAATAGATAGCTAGGGGAGATAAGGGAGACAATTCAATAAAAGGAGAGCTGATTTATGATAGGAGTTAATTGAAAGAAATAAAATCAGATAGGGACTATCTGAGGGGACTAGGCTGAAGTTGCTGTAGATGTTTAATTAGTCAAAGAAATTGAGTACTCATGACTGAAGTGACTGACAATAGGACACTGAATTAACAATGGAGATGGTATTTCTATAGATTCTAACTTAGTCATTCATAGTTGTTAGAGGTGAGGCATCCTTTGAGCAAATGTCAGGCACAAAAGAGGAAGAAACTGAAAAAAAAAAATCCTGACTCAGCAGAGTATATGTCTTGTTATGATATACCACATCCTGTTATTTCCTAGGCCATTAATCAACATCATATGACACAGCAGAAAAAAAAAGCCTTTATTTTTGTGATGACATTAAAATAATGGATGAAGAGCGTAAGGAAGATAATTAGAGGTTGACAATAAGAGAAATTGTTTCATAATACTGAGCAGGATATTGATTGCTTGATGCATTATAATCCAGTCATATAGTAGCTGACGTGTTGAATTTAGTGTGGGACCGGGGCAGCAATTAATTTAATCCATGTTGTATCTAAATCTCTATAACATGATTAAAAGAATTCTACTGCATTTGAGCTCTATTTCTTTCTCTCTTCCCCCTCTCTCTTCTTTTCTCTCCTTCCCTTTCTCTATTTCTTCTCTTCTCTTTCCCTTCTTTCTTCCTTCCCTTCATCTCTCTCTCCAACTCTCTCTCTCTGTCTCTCTCTCTCTTACTTTTCTTTTTTTTTCCCTGAGGCAATTGAGGTTAAGTGACTTGCCTAGGGTCACACAGCCAGGAAAGTGTTAAGTGTCTGAAATCAGATTTGAACTCAGGTCCTGACTTCAGGGCTGGTGCTCTATCCACTGCACCACCTAGCTGCCCCCCTCTCTTACTTTTCTTTCCTTTCTTTTCTCTCTCTCCTATGTTGTCTTTTCTCTTTCCACAAATCTTTTTTCTTTCTTTTCCTCCCTTTTTTTTTCTTTCTCTCTCCTTCCCTCTCCTTTAGTGCAAAGTATGGTATAATGGAAATACTATTAGATTTGGAGAAGTCAAAGAGAAACTAAATTTTAATGAAATTGTTATTTGAAGGGACAGAATTCAAACCCTGTTCTTCTGACTTGAAACATAGTGTACTTTCTCCATACTAAATACTTGTTTGGGGTAATCCATTCTGCTTTCCCCAGAATCTCAAACTACCTTCTACTAGATCAAGCAATAACAAACATTTCAAGAGCAAGTATATTAAGTGTAATTAATAGGAGAGAATTAGGTAGCAACATAATTCTCTGCCCTTGTACAAAAATGAGTACCACATCCCATTAAAGGATTCAGAAAAAAAAATCCTATAGGATATTAGAAGAGAAGCTGAATCACTTATCTTTCTGTGTCATGGAATTCAGCAAAAGCTTCTCAGTGTGTCCTAGAGATCAATGAGACTTCTTTTCAAATCTCTAGGATCAGGAATATCTTATGAGGTTTGCTATGTTTAGGGATACATGGAAAACATCACTCTAGTTAATAATTTATTTTTCTGTCTTTCCTGTCAGAGATTTATCTTCTAGCTCTTCAGCACTGCTCCCTCCCATGTGTGGGTCTCTTTGGCTGTTCTAGCTCTAAAAACCAAACAAGTAAAAACTTAACATTCTCATTTCTGCAAATCAGAAACAATACCAAAAAATCCAAATTTTATGGTAACCATTCATTTCCCTCTCCTTTTATTTGTGGCATCTCTTTATTTCATTTGACATGCCATGACAGTATCAAACATTTATTGAATAAATGAAACTATCTCAAAACTAGTTATTTTAATCATGTGATTTCTTTTAAAATTTCATTTAGGATCTCAAATTTTTCAAACAAACAAACAAAAAAAAACATTTCATTAAGGTGGAGTCAGATACCGGAGTAAAAGTAGAAAACTCTTTCTGAACTCTCCCCCAAATCCCTGCAAATATCTTTATATGATGACTCAAAACAAATTCTAGAGTGATAGAACCTACAAAAGTATGGAATGAAATAATTTTTTAGCTCAAGATCACTTAGAAATTCAGCAGGTAAACTATGTTGCAACAGGATGAGAATGGAACACAGTTCCAGCATAGTTCATACCAGCACAGCCAAGGCCCCAGCAAACCAGGAGTAAACCTTGGGAGTCACTAAATCAGCAGTTGCTGCAGCTGCTTCTGAAACTCTCAGTCCACAGATGGTTAAGGAGTAGAACAACTGGTCAGAAGGAATCATAGGTGTCTCTTTACTAGCATTGAGGCAGGCATGTTGCTTTGCCCATACTCAGATCAGGGTTGGAGCCCTAGGTGAAAATCTCAGGGCAAAGAGGACTAACACGCCAGAGCTTGCAAGTGTAAGGGGAGTGGGATCCTCCTCACAGATTCAGGGTAGAAAATAGTGCCTGTAAACTAAGTGGATGCCCATCAATTGGAGAATGGCTGAATAAATTGTGGTCTATGAATATTATGGAATATTATTGTTATGTAACAAATGACCAGCAGGAGGATTTCAGAAAGGCCTGGAGAGACTTACATGAACTGATGCTGAGTGAAATGAGCAAGACCAGGAGATTGTTGTATAGTTCAACAACAATACTATATGATGATCAATTCTGATGGATGTGGCCATTTTCAAAAATGAGATGAACCAAATCAGTTCCAATAGAGCAGTAACGAACTGAACCAGCTACACCCAGCAAAAGAACTCTGGGAGATGACTATGAACCACTACATAGAATTCCCAGTCACTCTGTTTTACTCTGCCTACATTTTTGATTTCCTTCACAGGCTAATTGTACACTATTTCAAAGTCTGATTCTTTTTGTACAGCAAAACAACTGTTTGGACATGTATACATATATTGTATTTAATTTATACTCTAACATATTTAACATGTATTTGTCAACCTGCCATCTGGAGTGGGGAGGAGGGGAAAAATTAAAACAAAAGGTTTGGCAATTATCAATGTTGTAAAATTACCCATGCATATATCTGGTAAATAAAAACTATTTTATATATATATAAAATAGTGCCTGTGGGTCATTTAAGGATCAGATCACAGGTTAGAAAAGTAGTAAATACCTCTCCTTAGATCACTCCAACTTGGAAGAACTGAAAATTTACAGGTCCTCAGCTGCACATAACCTCTGAAATTTGGGACAATGTACCTTTCATTCTGGAAGCAGAACCCTACTTTAACAAAGAGTTAAAAGTCAAGTAAAAAGGCTGGAAACATGAGTAAAAGAAAATTGACCACACATAGTTATGGTAGTAATAAGGAAGATCAGAAGAAGAAAACACTTAGAAGAAAACAAAGTCAAAGCTCTTACATCCGAAGCCTCCCAGAAAAATATGAATTGTTCTCAATCCATGGAAGATCTCAAAAAAGATTTTGAAAATCAAGTAAGAGGGATAGCTGAAAAATTGGGCAGGAAACTGAGAGTAATGCAAGAAAATCATGAAGAAAGAGTCAATAGCTTGCTAAAGAAGACACAAAAAATACTGGAGAAAATAGCATTTTGAAAAACAGAATAGACCAAATGGCAAAGGAGGTCTATTCTGTTTTTTAAAATGCTATTTTCTTCAGTATTTTTTGTGTCTTCTTAAAATTATCCCAGAAAACTCTAAAGGACTTTTGATAAAAAAAAAAATGCTATCCATCACCAAAAAAGGAACTCATAGTATCTGAATAGAGATTGAAGTGTACTTTAAAAACCTTCTTTATTTTTCTTAATGTTATTTTTTGAGGGGGTTGTTTTATGTTTTCTTTTACAACATGACTATTAAGACAATGTTTTGCATGACTACACATGTTTAACCTGTATCGAATTACTTATCTTTTCAATGAGGGAAGGGGGGAAGGGATGAAGGAAGAGAATTTGGAATCCAAACTTTTAAAAATGAATGTAAAAAATTATTTTTACATGTTAACTGGGGAAAAATGAAATATTAAATAAGCTTAGTTTTAAAAACTTTCATAAAATTCTCAAAAGCCAAACTTTTGAAATGATGTTTTCTTTTGTTTAAATGATTTCACTCGTTAAATGAAAAGTTTTTGATCCATATTGCTATTTTTATTATTTCCACAAAATTCTGCCCTGATACTTCAATGAGCCAGAGTGATAATCCTGGGATTATGAGGTCTAGGCCAATTGAATGGATATGATAGATTCTAACAGGTTAGAAAGGTTTTGAGTATGGGCTTTCCAAGAACTTGTGCCTGTTTTAAGAGACACTTATCACTAGTAAGTTGATCAATAGGTTATGATCATGTATTAGTCATGATGGAATAGGGCAATTCTAATCCATTCAGTACTGAATGTTTGGGTTCAAGCTTGGAAGAAAATGAGAACCATAGATCACCTAACTGCTAGCCAAAGGAAGTTTATTTAACCACAGCATGGGAAGAATATTCCTCAAGGATAGAACCAGTCAGTCAACAGGCCTTTATTAAGTACTTACTGTGGATGAAGTACTATGCTAAGTAATAGGGATATAAAAGAAGGCAAAAAAACAATAATTTCTCTCAAAAAGTTCAGTGTCTAATGGAAGAGACAACATGTAAAGAACTCTGTACAAACAGGAAATATACAGGAGAAATTCATTAATTCACTTGGCTTAGCTTCCTGTTTCTATATATTGGACATGCTGGTCCACCAGTCAAGTCTAAGAGAGAAGTTCTTTATTCATCTTTGACTAGTTTTTTTTTTTTTTTTCTTGGACCATCAGGAAGCTATGATATCTTTCAAGGACCATTCCAGTATCTTTTAAAGGAAAAAAAAATACTCTGAATACTCTGTACAGTTAGCTAATAACTATATATATATATACATATATATATATATATATATATATATATCTTATAACACAATGCAATGTAGGAAATTTTTGCTGTTCAGTTGTTTTAGTTATACCTGACTCTTTAAGACCACATTTTGGGTTTTCTTGGCAAAGATACTGGAGTGATTTACCATTTCCTTTTCCAACTCATTTTACAGATGAGGAAACTAAGGCAAACAGAGTTAAATAAGTGACTTGCCCAGGTTCATACAGTTGCTAAGTTTCTGAGGCCAGATTTGAATTCATGACAGTGACACTTCCTGATTCTAAACCTGACACTTTAACCACTGCACGAGTTTGCCATCCTGAAATGTGTGAAATAGAAAACTATAAAATGCACAGCAATATCATACAATGATCAATTCAGAATGACTTACCTATTCTTACATGATCCAAGACTGTTCTGAAGGACTTGTACAAAAAATGGTGTCCACCTCCAGAGAAAAAACTGATGAAGTCTGGAGGCAGATTGAAGTATAATTTTTCACTTCCTCTATTTTTGTTTATTTTTTTTTTGCAACATAGCTTATCTGAAAATGTTTTACATGATTTCACATGTGTAATTGATGTCACATTTCTTGTCTTAACAATGAATGATGCAGGGGTGGGAGGGAGAGAATTCAGAATTCAATTTTTAAAAAAGGAATGTTAAAGTAAATAAATATTTTTAAAAGAAAAGTACAGGATGCTCCTTAGTCCAGTGTACTGCCCTTCTGTTTGTGCAGTGATGGTGGACAGATAAAAGAAAAAGAAGGAAAAGTTATCAAAAATATAGTTTTAAGAACATCTACAAATATTAAACAACTGCTGATACTCTCAACTTGAAATCTCTGTTATTTGACATCCTGATCAATGTCCTTCCTCTAATATAGAACTTGAGCTGAATGGAGTGTTAAAACTGTGGTTCACTCAGGGCAGAGTACAATGAAATGGTCACTTCCACAGTCCTGGACAAAGACCAGACTTTTCTGTCTCACTGCACTCTGGGACACAAATCATACTATCTGATATTTACAGGGCAAAAGGCACCGGGAGTAAAATACGGGAAAAGCTACGTCATGGCCAGTCAAATCTCCTTACTCTGATTCCTGGCACAGTGCAGAAAGCAAAGAACAAAAAGTCTGAAAACCTGGCTTCTGGCCTTTTTTACATTCCTGGACTGGAGGGGAAATTGGAGCAACTTCTTTGATGACTCTGATTCTCAATTTTCTTGTCTGCAAGATGAAAATGATGACACTAAGCCTCCACCTTCTCTGTCCCGCCCTGAATTATTGCCAAGATTAGATATGATCATGTGTATAAAGTGTTTTCAAAATTATAAAAATACTTGGCCAGCAGTTCTTTTTCTTGTTATTCAACTTTCCACTCTAGGCTTTAGATTCAGTTTCTGACTTCTTTCCCACACTCAGGAAAATTGTGCTAAGCCAGGGTTTCTTTTTTAAAATTTATTTAATTTTTGTTTTATTTTTCTTAATCCCATATAAACAAATATTTGTAACATTTTTAAAAAAAATGAGTTCCACAGTCTCTCCTTCCCTCCATTTCCTTCTCTTTGAGAAGGTATGAAATTTGATATACATTATACATATGCAGCCATATGAGACGTTTTCATATGAGCCATGTTGCAAAAGAAAAATGCAAACCAGAAAACAAAACAGTCCAAAAAACCCAACCCCCCAAAACAAAACAAAACAAACAAAAAAAAAACCAACAGCAACCAATAATAATCAAGTTTAAAGTTGTTTTTGTTGTTGCTGTTGTTTTTAAGTATGCTTCAATCTGCAATCAGACTCTTATCAGTTCTTTCTCTGGAGGCAGAAAGCATGTTTCATCATAAGTTCTTCACAGTGGTCTAGGATCATTGCTGAGACTAGCTGTCATTCACAATTCATCTTTCCACAATACTGCTATTACTGTGTATAGTGTTTTTCTGCTTTTGCTCCTTGAATCTGTTCATGCAAGTCCCTCCAAGTTTTTCTGAAAGCATCCTATTATTATTTCTTAAAGCACAATTCCATCACAAACATATCCCATCAAAAATATATATCATTCCATCATAAACATATACCACAACCTGTACAATCACTTGTCAATTGACTGGTATCCCCTTGATTTCCAGTTCTTTGTCATCACTAAAAGAATTTTACTTGGTTCTCCATATATTTATTTGAGAAGTGAGAGCTTTATCAGAGAAACTTGTTTTAAAGTATTTTTCCCAGTTTCCTGCTTTCCTTTTAATCTTGGCTTCATTGACAGAACAATACCATTTCTAGATCTATATCACAAAGAGATGAAAAACAAAAAATGAAAATTGTAACATGCCCTCCTGACTACTAGTCTGTCCTAGGCCCAACAGAGTACCTTTGACCACTGACCTTTGCGGTGTCAACTCTACCTGGTTCGCCTCCTCTGAGGCCTTCAAAGGTCTCTGGCCACAATCTCTTGAATCTATAGTTTAATAACCAGTAGCACACTCAAGAACAGCCACATGTAATCTTAAAAGCCTTTATTATACCTACTCACATAATGCCCTGACTGATGCCCTGACTTGTTGGTTCCCTAGTGAACACTTGGTCTGAAGACCCACGTGTTCACTACCAAACTCCTTACCTCTCTTGGCTATCCATCTGCTTGGCTCGGCTACCCCAGGTTAGGGAGCCAGGTTAAAGAGAGCGATTGCTGTCTGCAGTGGGCTTATAAAGGGCCTGTGAGGTCACACACACAGCCAATCAGTAAGAGAGTCGTCACCCATTACGAAGCTATCTCAATATGGCCAAGATCCCACCCACAAGGCAGTCCTACTATCCACAGAGATTATTTCTGGGCCATTCAATCTCCTGTTGCGCTGTGCCACCGCCCATTTAAAGGACCCTTATAGAAAATGATCTATATGTACAAAATTATTTATAGCAGCTTTTTTGTGGTGTCAAAGATGGAAATTGAGGAAATGCTCATCAGTTGGAGAATAGCTAAACAAGTTGTGGTATATGATTGTGATAGATTAAAATTGTACTAGAAGAAATGATAAGCAGAGTACTCTCAAAACCTGGAAAGACTTACATGAACTGATGAAAATGGAACTGAGCAAAACCATGAGAACGTTATACACAGAATCAGCAATATTATGCAATAATGAGTTGTGAATGGCAGCCATTTCCAGCACTACAATGATCTGAATCCATTCTCCAGAGAAAGAATTGATGGAGTCTGAAAACTGAACAAAGCATACGTTTAAAAACTATTTATTATTTTTTGATTGTTGTTAGTTTATTTTTAAATCAGGGGCAATCTGAAATTTTTTTTACAACATAACTAATATGGAAATTTTGTATGACTGCACATTTATTGCTGCCTTTCTCAATGAGGCAGGATGGAGGATGGAGGGAGAGAACATAAAACTCACCATTTAAAAAAAGAATGTTGGGGCAACTAGGTGGTGCATTGGATAGAACACCAGCCCTGAAGTCAAGATTTGAGTTCAAATGTGGTCTCAGACATTTAACACTTCCTGTGTGACCTTGGGCAAGTCACTTAATCCTAATTGCCTCAAGGGAAAAAAAAAGAATGTTAAAATTTTCACATGTAATTATAAAAAAAATAAATTATTGAATTTGTTTTTAAAAAGAAAAAAAATCAAAGGCCCACTTATTCCTATGCTTTCTCTTGTTTTGTTTTGTTTTGGGTTTTTTTTTTTTAATAGGGATAATTGTTATATTTTGTCAAAAACGTTTTCTGCACCTATTGTATTACCATATAAATTCTGTTCAATTATTATTGAAATCATTAATTATGCCCAGCCCTGAATCAGCCCTGTATCCTGGTATAAATCAGACTTGGTCCTCGTATGTATGATTCTTGTGACAAATTGCTTTCTTTGCTAGTATTTTATTTAACATTTTTGGTTCAATATTCATTAGGGAATTTAGTCTATGTAGTTTTTTTCTGTTTTTGTTCTTTCTGGTTTGTGTCATAAAAAGAATTTAGTGGGACTTCTTCACTTATATAGTACTGCAATTAATTGTTCTTTAAATGACACAATTCACTTCTGAATCCATATGTTACTGAGATTTTTAAAAAAGGGATCTCATTTATAGCTTATTCAATTTCTTTTTCTAAGGTAGGTTTATTTAAATATTACTTTCTCTTTTATTTATCTGTACAATTAATATTTTTTGTAAATATTCATCCATTTCACTTAAATTGGCAGGTTTATTATCATGTAATTTAGGATAGAATAGCTCATAGCTCATAATAATTGCTTTAATTTCTTCATTGGTGATGAATTTCGTTTTTGATATTGGCAATGTGGTTTTCTTCTTTTTTAAAAAAAATCAAATAAATGAAGGTATTTCATTAGTTTTTTTTTTTTTTTTTTTGTAAAGCTGCCTTTTAGTTTTATTTCTTAATTCAGCAGGTTTTTATTAATTTTCAATATGGTGTTTAATTAGGGTTTTTAATTTGTTCTTGTTCTACTTTTTTTTAAGTTGTATAACCAATTCACTGACCTGCTCTTTCTCTATTTTATTCATATAATCATTTAGAGATATAGAAGTTCCACTAAATGTTGTTTTGGTTGCATTTTATAAATTTTGACATGTCTCATTGCTTTCATTTTATTTATAAGATAATTGATTTTTTTCTATGATTTGTTCCTTGACTCGGTTATTATTCACAATTAGATTGTTTAGTTCCAATTAAATTTTAATCTATGTTTCCATGGCACTTCATTGAATACAGTTTTCATAGCATTATGATCTGAATTGGATACATTTGCTTTTTCTGTATTTCGCTGTGAAGTTTTCATGCCCTAATACGTGGCCAATTTTGGTGAAAATGTTATATACAGTTGACAAAAAGAAATACTTCTTTCTATTCTTACTCATTTTTTTTCTCCCCCAGAGGTTTATCATATAAAAATTTTCTAAATTTTTATTCATCTCTTTAACTTTTTTTCTTGTTTATTTTATGGTTAGATTGATTTAGTTAGGAGGGAAAGTTGATGTTCCCTCGCTAGCACAGTTTTACTATCTATTTCTTTCTATAACTCATTTAACTTTTCTTTTGAGGATTTGAATGCTATGACATTTGGTCTATGCATCCTTATCATTGATATTACTTCATTGTCTGTGGTACTTACATAATGTAGTTTACCTGTTTATTTCTTTTAAGTAGGACTATTTTTTGGTTTTGTTTTGTTTGAGATCATAATTGCTACCTCTGCTTTTTTTTTTTCCTCAGCTGAAGCATGATAAATTCTGCTCTAATCCCTTAATTGCTTATCTTTTTTCTTCATATATGTTTCTTGTAAAGAACACGGTTGGATTCCAGTTTTTAATTCATTTTGCTATCCACTTCAGTTTCATGGGTAAATTTACCTCATTAACAATCATGTTATGATTATTAACTCTGTGTTTCCCTCCATCCTATTTCCCCCCACTTCCTCTTGTCTCTTTTCTTTTACTCTGTCCCTCTTCAACAGTCTGTTTTGATTATGATCATTACCTCCCTTAATTTGTCCTCTGTTCTATCAACATTCTTCCCATTCTCTTATCATCTTTCATTTCTACTTCCCTAGGGTAAGATAGATTTCTATGCCTAACTGAATGTGTATATTATTTCCTCTTTAATCCATTTCCAATGAGTTTAAGTTTCAAGTTTGTGCTGTTCCCCTCCCCTAAACTTCCTTTTGTGTCTCTATTTTTTGACATAAAAAAGCTATGATAAAAAAAGAAAAAAATGCAAACCACTAAGGGTATAGTTCAGGAAGACACCTCCTTATTGTGAAACCTATATAATTAAAACAATGGGAAAATTTTAATATTTCATTTTACAAAGTTGAAGTTTTGCATAGCAGAAAACTTTCCCATGGCATGAAAGCATTTATTTTGGGATAATATATAATCAAGATTTAAGTCTCCAAAAAGCAAAGAGCACTTATTAAGTGCCTACTCCATGCAAAATTCTGTGCCTTACAGGTACTGGGATACAAAGACAATACATAAATATCCATGTCCTGCAGAAATATATATTGTATTAGAGAAAAATAATAGCCGTAACCGAGTTTAAAGGTGCAAAGGATTGGGACCAACTAATGAAAACTAAATTTTGGAAGCATGTATAGGGAAGCAATATGTATGTTTGGTGGAAGCCCATAGTGATGTAGAATTTAGGTATTACACATGAAAATTGGAGAAAGAGGGGCAAAGAATACTAACAGCAAATTGGTCAAAAAGATCTTCCTAGAACAAGGGGTACCTGTTTGGAGGAAACTAGGAATTAAAAGAGGAGTGCCTTACCAGACATAAGAGAAAGTTTATTCAAAGACTCAAGGGCTCTATGCAAGGGACACTAACACTCTGGAGATACAATTTTGAAATCTTGCCTTAATCCCACAAACCACTTTTGCCTTTCTCTGATATGATTTACTCTCTTTCCCTGTTGGGAAGAGGGTATTATCATATCTGATAATTCCCGGATTATCTAGGGAGGAACTCTTTAGCAACCTCCATGTCCATCTCCCAACCTCTGGATATCTTTAAACAACCTTTTGAGATATTGATTATCAAACTTTTAGTCAGGTACATTCCATCTGAATCCTAAACTTCCCTTTGAGGTGCCAGGTCTGGCTCTTGACCCCTCTGTCTGAGTTCCCACCTTTACTTTTCTGGTCTCCCTGAGAAGCCCCCAAGTGTGAATTTCCTTTATAAAACATCTGCTTATGATGAAGATCTTTGCTAAGTTCTCTTCAGGGCTAAGCCCACTGTGAGAAGCTCTCTTTTTCTCCCCCACAGTGCCTTCCTTCTAATAGCACCATTTTCCTTACTCTAGCTATCTCTGGTCAGTCCAACCTGTCAGACAATGACTTTCTCCTACTCCGTGGAGTACTTCCTTTCTCTTGAATAATTGTGAGTTCTCCTGGAGGAACTTGTCTTTTTTTCCTTTCTAACTATATGCTCTCCCAACTCTATTTCATATTTACCATTCCTTGTGTCTATTGTATCTCATAATTTTGTCTGTAAACCTTTCCTCCAAATAAATCTACCTTTTGCTAAAGAGAATCGCCATTGCAAAATCGTCACATTTATTTTGAACATTGCTATCCTGACCCCATCACTGACTCAGAAAGTCAGTAGTGGAAAAAGAATAGAAACTCACTCTTCCTCATTTAGAGAAGGGTTCATGAAACTACTTAATCATTGCCTCTTTTAAAATCTTCCATCTTTTGTTTCCAAAAGGAAGGAAAATATTTACTAAATCCATATTTTGTGTAAGTCATAGAATCCTAATTCAAAAAGAGGCTGCATAGTTTTTTTCTCTGCCCTCTCCTTCAAATAGCATTGTATTAAAACTATACTGAAAACACAGTTTGTTGGTGTATTCAGTTCTTTGTGATATTATTTTAGGTTTTCTTGGTGAAAATACTGGAATTGTTTGCCATTTTCTTCTTCAGTTCATTTTACATGTGAGGACACTGACACAGAGTTAAATGGCTTACCTAAGATTACATAACTAATAAGTATCTGAAGCCAGATTGGAATTAAAGAAGATACTTCTTTCAGATTCCAGGCTCAGCACTCTAGTCATTTCACTGCCAACTAGCTCCCCCTGGAAAGATAGTTTAATACCATAAAAAAAAATTAAAACAAACAAACAAACTTTGCTTTGGAAACTTCTTTGGCAAATCCCTCAAGACTTTACTCTGGTTATAATAACCACTGCTACAAGCTGGATATTGAAAAAGATATACCAGCAAGTGAATCTGATATAATATACTCTATGATTCTAAAATATTAAATATTTCTTATACTATATGACACAGATTAAAACTTATATACTATTTCCTTTTTTAAAAAATCATGTTCTGGAACACACTGTCCCAAAAGAAAAACCACTAGTCTAGCTTTTAAATAGAACTGATTCAACAATGAATAATGACAGTTGAGAATAGACAGCTCAGTTTTCACTCACCAGATGAAATCCATGGCATGCAATTCTATGAATAAGATTTCAGCATCATAGAGGAAGAGCAGAATTTTGAGGATTTTCCCCTTAATTTTCATCTTGACTTTTATGTAACTCCTATTGGAGTTTGGGGACCAGCTTTTTTATTTCTTGTAAATGTTCTAAAGAATGATGAATAAAAGTAGCCAATTCTAGAAAAGTTTTATTTTTAAAAACAGACTTTATAATTTCTTAGAATAATAAAATAAGATTTAAAGGGATAGAATATTTCAGTGCTTCAAGAATCTGGGATTTGAATCAACATATTGGCTTAAGAAGTTACTGGCATTTAGGCAACCAGGCAATGAGTCTCTTGGAGCTTTGTTAGATTAAGTCCTAAGGCAAAGTACACTTAGTCCATGATCAGCCTATCCTGGAAAGATGGTTGCTTCTAACAAGATTATAGTCCATGAGCATGTGTTTGAGAATCCAGGCCTGTAGGCATCAAATGTAGTGTACAACACTGGAAAATGGAATTCAAATGAAAAATCACCACTAGATAAAAAATAAACCAAATTCTAGACTGCTAAATAGTAATAATGGAAAAAGTCTGCACTAAATGGAAGAGAAAGAGTAGAGGAATATGTTTAATTTCCTTCTATGGGTGTAGAATGCTACATACATTTTCAGGCTTTGCTAAATTGCCTTTCTCTCTCTCTCTCTCTCTCTCTCTCTCTCTCTCTCTCTCTCTCTCTCTCTCTCACACACACACACACACACACACACACACACACACACACACACACACACAAAATTATAGGCACACACTTCAGAGATGCCTAGAGGGAACCAGGTTTGCAGTGGGAGGAGTGCTGGGCTTGGAGTCAAGGAGTCAGGAAGAAAAATAGGTAGGAGAATTATACAGGAGATTTTATTGGTGGACATATATATATATATATATATATATATATATATATATAGATATAGATATATATATATAGATATATATATAGATATAGATATAGATATATAGATAGATAGATAGATATAGATATAGATATATATATACATACGTGTATATATATATATATGATATAGAGTTTTGAGGTATATGTATATACATATATACCTCAAAACTCTATATTGGGCTGACCGCCTCTAAATCTGTTTTCTCATACCTGAATTCAAATATTTTCTCTGACAATTCTTAGCTGTGTGACCCTTGACCTTAAATCTGTCAAATGGGGGTTAATATTAACTTCTCGGAACTGTTATGGGGATTAAATTAGATGGCACAAGAAAAGTACTTCATGTTAATAATAGCTAATATTGACTGTGCTAAGCGAAATAATAATAATTATTATTTCATTTGATCCTCACAAAACTCTGATAGCTAGGTGCTATTATTATCCCTATTTTACTGTTATGAAACCTGAAGCAGAGTTGAAATGACTTGCCCTGGACTTTGTCCTTTACAAACCTTAATGCCTCTACAAGGTCTCAGCTTAAAAGTGTATTAAATACTCTGGGACACCCTATGTAAACGTTGGCTTTTGTTATATAACTATTAATTCATTATCATTCATTATAATGGGGGTAATATAAGTTGAATAAGAAGAAAATTACCATTGGTAACATACTTTGGTCTACTTAAACCTCCTAAATGTTTTTCCACAATCCATTGGCTTATTTACAGTACTGTTAGCTGAAATAATTGCATTCTAGGATATTTTACAATTCCTAAGACAATATTGGTGTTAGTAAGATAAAAATTTATAGCAAGGAGCACTTTGGTATAACTGAAAGCATTGCCCAATTCCCAGATGCAACAATCTGTTCTCCCCTTCTCATTTAGTTCTGGAAAGATAGACATATATTATCATCTGTAGAGGTTTTCCAAATATATATGATGATAGAATAATTCAATTAACTACCTACATAAATATAAGTTATACTGTGGATAAAATATCTTTTTGTGTATTTTGTTTTCTCATGTAAATGGCTGCATAAATTTGTCCAAATTAATATAGATTCCGCTGAGAAAGCTTTATCATGTTTATGTACTTTATACAATTAGCACAGTGCCATCAGCAAATGAGAATAAGAGGAGTACCTTGCCATCCCTTGGACTTATTTGGACTTTATGCAGGGCATTCTCTATGACATCGGAAAATATCTGTTCATTTTAACATATCTATTTATTTTAAAGAGTGTTAAATATCAATACTCAAGCTATTGTTGGACAAACTTATGGAATCATGGGATTCAGAAATAGAAGGAAATTGATATTATCTGTCCCAGCTTCTTATTTGTATAAGAAACAAAAATGTGACTGTGAGATTAATTAAGTTGTACAAAATCATATTGGTTGCAGATAATAGATTTGAGGAGCAAATCTTTTGATTTCCAATACAGTGTTCTTTTGATGCTGTCTTTCCTCTTGACTGGAAAAATGATGTGTACAGTATATAATTTGATATATATTTTTAAGGCAATTGAGGTTAAGTGACTTGTGTAGGGACACACAATTAGGAAGCATTAAGTGTCTGAGGCTGTATTTAAATTCGGGCCCTTCTGAATTAGGGCTGATGCTCTTCCCACTGCTCCATCTAGCTGCCTTTCTATATAATTTTAAAGAAATGTATTACTTATTAAAAATCAATATGTCTCTAATTTAACCCAATAAAACTTTTAATAATAATTATCATAAATATTATATATAATATGTTTGCTACACATAATAAATGTCACATACTGTATATTAAAAATAATAATAAACAAAATATTCAACTATTTCTCATATAATATCTATGTTCTTAATTGCATTAACTATCTAAAATTTCTTAAAAATGAAAATATAAGTGAATAATTATTTGATATAGTTCTAGAAATGCAAGATTTCATAAGATGAAGAAATTGAAATGAAAATAAGCAAAGAAGAAACAAAATAAGTGATGGTTTATTTACAGAACCTTGGAGAGCCAACTAAAGTTAATTAAAATACATTATCAAAAAAGATAAAGTGACAATGGATAATAATGGATAATAGTCATAACGGCCAACATTTATATAAGGTCTTCCAGAGTTTTTAATATAGTTTTAAGTTGAAGCCTTGTAAAGGCATCAAAATTTGCAAAGGACAAAGTCCAGGGCAAGTCATTTCAACTCTGTTTCCTTCTGTTTTCTTAAGTAGGGAAATAAAGATTCTCAAGGGATAAAATTGTTTTAAAATTTCATTTAAATTTTTAATGAACAAAAGTCTATTTTTTCTCTCTTCTACCTAACACCATTGTAAAAGAAAAAAAAATTAAAATGGAAATAATTGTTAAAAGTTAGAAAAAAGGAACTTTCTAAGGGAAAAAAGATCATTACCAGATCTCAATTAATACTCCAAAGTAGAAATTATAAAAATTTGGTCTTGGTTACTAAAACAAAAAAAAATTGATCACTGGAGTAGATTAGATGAACAAGATCAAGAGTCCATAAAATAATAAAATAATAGCACAGTGTTCTCGAAACTAAAGAATAACAACTTTTGGGCTAAGAACTCTATATCTGATAAAAAAAAAAATCTACTGGGAAAACTGGAAAGCAATACTCCAGAAGTTAGGTTTAGATAGATAAACATTTTACATTACATACTAAATGAATATATGGCTTATGTATAAAAAAGTCACAATGAAGGGAACAAGGGAATAACTATGAGCAGAAAGAGTTTTGATGAAAACAAGGAAGAAAAACTATTAAAAAGATAAAATGTTTTTAATTATATAAAATACAAAATTAATGGAAGAAATATAGTAAAGTAGGAAAATAATTGAAGCAAATTTCTTTAATAAACATCCAACAGTTCAAGGAAATTGATGCCTATAGATAAGAACAAAAGTCATTCTCAAATAAATAAATTATCAAAAGATATGAATTGGCAGTTTTCAAAAGAAGAAATGCAAGCTATCTGCAGTGATATAAGGGGGAAAATGTTCCTCAAGTAGAACTACACCTGTCTTGATAAGGTCTTAGAGCAGAGCTTCTTAACTTTTGGTTCATGAAATTGTTTTTAATAGTTTGATAATTATTTCAGTTCATTTGGTTTCTTTTTTAATATTATATGTTTTATGCATTCAAAAAACATAATATTGAGGGGTCCATAGGTTCACCAGACTGCCAAAAGGATCAAAAGGCAAGTAACCCTTGCCTTACAGAGTTACTTAGAGCACAGCTTCTTAAAGTGCTGTCATGTAAACATTTCTTGGGTGAAAAGGGGTCACAAGCCTAAAGCTTCAGTTCTCAAAGCATGATCCACAGAATCTTTGAGATCCCCGAGTCTGTTTTAGAAGTTTTTTGATGTCAAAACTATTTTTTTGATAATACTAAGATGTTTTAATTTTGAATATGGTAAATACTGATAGACAAACCCCAGCTAAATAATCATTTTTAAAAGGGTAAAGTGGTCCTGAGGCCAAAAAACTATTAAAACCACTAGTCAAATCCTGAGAAGTTAAATAATTGACCTGGAGTCACATAGGCAGTATGTGTCAGAGACAAAGCTTTAAGCCAGGTTTTCTGTGCTTCAAAATTGGCTCTCTACTCACTAAGCCACAAATGACAATTGTATATACAAATATGATCTTTGTCTATTGAAATAGTCTTTTTTTGTTGATATTCAGTTCATGATGAACTTAAAACTAGGCTATTCAAAGTAAAACAAGTTCATACTAAGATATTAACAACAAAAAATGATACCATACATAAATGACACAATTACAGGTCTTTCTTCCTGTTTAGGGAAGACCAATTTTGAAACAAACATTGTTAATATTTGGGACATTATAACTTAAGCAAAATACATTTCTTTCAAATTATTTCTAATAATTCCAATTCTAAATTAATAGTACAATTTTGTTTCTATAATTTTTTTTCTTCCAATACTGAATAATTTTCTAGTTTTGGGACCTTTTAGTTTACTTTAAGAAAATGTCTTGAGGGAGATATTTTGGATTTTTCCCAAGAGTGACAAATAAGTAAAAACGGTATAGAGAGCCAATTTAGGACAAAGAAACTTATAATAAGTGAGGATTCCAAAAAGCATTTCCTTGAGAGTTGAATGGTTGGCTGACATTACATTAAAGAAATCTCTTAATCGTGACATTGGTATTCTGAGATTTAATAAGCTATTACTAAATGAAGATCAAATTTAAGTTCCTTAACATTTTAAGATTGAATATACTCATGCTATTCAATGAAGTAAATGTGTTCTTTCAAATGTTGCAAGTCACATCTTTTTGCCTTTTCCTGCTTCATTAACCCTATCCAGGCTACAGAAACTTTTTCAACTTCCATCATGTGGAATGATACAATAAACAAATTTAGAAGAACACATGATAATTTACCTCTCAGATCTGTGGAGGTGCATTTTTGACCACAAAAATAGATAATTTTGATTATATTAAGTTAAAAAGGTTTTGTACAATTTTCATCATGTATGGGCATTGTTCACACAGTTCTCATATGGACTTAATTCTCCTTCAGACTCCCTGAGGCAATCTTCATTTTACACTACTTTTCTGTTTCCCTATAGGACCTAGTGCCATGTTTTATAAGCAGCAGAATCTCAGTAGATATTGGCTGACTATAAATAATAATGTTTTTAGAGTTAACTAAGGGTAGAAATGAAAACTGAATTTTTTTTTGCTTTTACATAGAGAGTTGTCTAGCACATCAGTTCTCAAAGAAGGAATCCCATCTCCTAATCAAGCTCACCAATTTCTCTGTCTAGGCCCAAAGAGTTGCCTCACAGGATCCCCATATGTAGTTATGTGTCAGAGACTGGAAGGAAAAAAATGAACACTTATTAAACATCCAGTATGTGCCAGGTACTATACTAAGTATGTTTTTTTTTGGTTTTGTTTTTGTTTTTTTGGGGGGGAGGCAATTGGGGTTAAGTGATTTGCTCAGGGTCACACGGCTATGAAGTATTGAGTGTCTGAGGCCAGATTTGAACTCAGATTCTCTTGATCTCAGGGCTGATGCTCTACCCACTATACCAACAAGCTGCCCCTATACCAAGTATTTAAAAAATATCATGTCATTTGACCTTGGAGGTAGATATATTATTATGTACATTTTATTTTTTAAATGTAAATAATGTTTTATTTTTTCAAATTAGATGTAGAAACAATTTTCAACATTCATTTTTATAAGATTTTGAGTTCCAAATTTTTCTTCCTTTTTTCTTTTCATCTCCTCTCTCCAAGATAGAAAACAATTTGTTGTGGATTATACGTGTTTTAATGCCTATTTTACAGTTCAAGGAACTGACATTAAATGAGGAATGAACATGGATTGCTTAAGCACTTCCTCAAAATGGAATTTCTAGGAGGAAATCAGTGATTGAAGGAGGGACCTTAAAAAATAAAGGCCTCTTTCCACATCCACAATTGCCTATTGATAATTTCTATCTCTACAATATCTTTCATCCTTCTCTTTCTCTCTCCTCTCAGGACCACCTCATTACCTTCCCCTGGAACATTTCAAGAGCCTCCTAATACACTTCTTTCTTTCTAGTGTCTTCCTCTCTGCAATCTATCAACCACACAATAGCCAAAGTATTTTTTCCTAAAGTTCAGATTTGAGAATATCACTGCTCTATTCAATAAACTTTAGGTATTCCCTACAAACTACAGGAAAACTATATTATTTCATCTTTTTAATATAACAAGGAGACCTGTAATAAAGACTTGTGTGGCCTGCATGTAACAGGGATGTGTGTGTGTATTATTTTTATATAATTAGAGAGTGCATATATAAATATATATGTACACATATGTGTGGATATGTAAAAATATTATTCTTAACTTATTTCTTGGGGAGATGGAAATTTACCTCTAGTGTACTGAGTCATCAGTCTTGATGTCCTGTCTTCAAGAGATTATTATATTTGGAATTGTGATCTATTATAAATCAGATATTTGAAGTCTAGGAGTATGATTTTTTTCAGAGTTCAGGATAAACACCAATTTTTCTGGTTACTATGAGTGGAGGAAGTCGTTCTATCTCATATCTAGAAGATAAGTTAATATCAGCCAGTTTAGCTTCCCCTTTCACTATTAATCAAAAGAAAATAATAGATACAAATTAAACATTTATCAAAGGAAACAAATAACACAGTAATTGGATAAACTGAATATATTAATTGATAAAATACACAAGAATTAGGAGCTAGATGAAATTTCAGCTTAGCTGTGGAGAGAACTGTCTTGCCTAATGAGTCACTCAATTAGGAATATCTAGGGGATACAGGCATTGAGAAATCAAGTAATTGTTGGGATGTTGGTTTTCCCCCACATACCTACAGCTTCAGAAGTCTTCCTTAAGACTCTTTGCTTTGTCTTTTCTTTTTTTTTCATATTCGTTTTTTATTAATTTTTATAATTATAACATTTTTTGACAGTACATAAGCATAGGTAATTTTTTTACAACATTATCCCTTGTACTCCCTTCTGTTCCAAATTTTTCCCCTCCTTCCCTCCACCCTCTCCCCTAAATGGCAGGCATTCCCATACATATTAAATATCTTATAGTATATCCTAGGTACAATATATATGTGCAGAACTGAATTTTGTTGTTGTTGTTGTTGCAAAGGAAGAATTGTATTCGGAAGCTAAAAACAATCTGGGAAGAAAAACAAAAAACAAACAAACAAACAAATGCTCACAGTTTACACTCATTTCCCAGTGTTCCTTTTCTGGATGTAGCTGATTCTGTCCATCATTGATCAATTGGAATTGGATTAGCTCTTCTCTATGTTGAAGATATCCACTTCCATCAGAATACATCCTCATACAGTATCATTGTTGAAGTATATAATGATCTCCTAGTTCTGCTGGTTTCACTCAGCATCAGTGGATGTAAGTCTCTCCAAGCCTCTCTGTATTCCTCCTGTTGGTCATTTCTTACAGAGCTTTGTCTTTTCTTATCTCTTTCCTTCCCTCTCCCAATTGTCTCAGCCAATCCAATCATGGCTCCCAGTACTGCAATCTTTCAGGGGTCTTGTAAGAGGTAGATTTCATTAAATTTCTATGTTTTACCTAAGTTTTAAAATTTACATAAGTAGTGGCACAGTAGTACATGTACAAATAAATGGGCATCTAAGTAGCACAGTGGATAGAGAGTCTGTCTTAGACTTAAAAGGACTCATCATTGTGGGTTCAGATATGGCTGCCAATACTTACCTCCTCTGTAAAATGAGCTAGTGAAGGAAATGGCAAACCATTCCAGTATCTTTGCCAAGAAAATCCTAAATGGAACCACAGAGAGTCAAAATGATTGAACATCAATGACGTGTATATAATTTTTAAAAATAGTTTTTATTTACCAGATATATGCATGGGTAATTTTACAATATTGAGTTGCCAAACTTTTTGTTCTAATTTTTCCCCTCCTTCCCCCCCGCCATGGTAGGTTGACCAATACATGTTCAATATGTTAAAGTATAAAGTATAAAGTATAAAAAAACAATATCTGTATACATGTCCAAACAGTTGTTTTGCTATACAAAAAGAATCGGACTTTGAAATAGTGTACCATTAGCCCGTGAGGGAAATCCAAAATGCAGGTGGACAAAATTAGAGGGATTGAGAATTCTATGTAGTGGTTCATTGTCATCTCCCAGAGTTCTTTCGCTGGGTGTAGCTGGTTCAGTTCATTATAATTTTTAATAAATATCACTACATTGGGGATATAAGCTTGAACAAGTTTTACTGATAATGGTCCACAACCCAAAATTTTGTGGAGATCATTGATTCAATTTATAGAGAGCCACATGGCAATAGGATATATATATCAGTGGTTCTAGAAAACTAGAGCAGGATTGTTTAAATAACTTTAAGTCTCCTCATGTTCATATCTCTTTATATTTATGTTATTCTGTAGTGAGGTTGTTAAAGTTAGGTACTTTTGACTAGCTGTCTTTCAGGCTACGAAGATTAAATTTTCTTAGATTTAGGAGTTGAAAAGAATCTTGGAAGTCATTGAATTCAACTAACCCACTTTAGAGATGAGAAAAATGAGGCCCTAAAAGGTCAAGTGATTTGCCCAAGATATTACTTAATCAGAGGGAGAATTTGAAATGAGCCTATTTGACTCTAAATCTAGCACTTTTCCCAGTATGATTTTAAAAGTAACATTCATTCATTCACTCATTCATTCATGATGATTTTTTTCTTCTCAATTATCTCATTATGGCAAGTTGTCTCAGTTTAAAAGGCTCATGTCGGAATCTTTAAGAACTTAAATTCTATTTTCCCAAAAAGAAACTATCTCTTTTCAAAATCCCCTCCTCTTCCATTCATTTTCACTTCCTTGGTGTTGCAAGGTTGAATGTTGGGTTTGCTACATTCCTTTCTGACTTGAGCAGACCCAAGAGAGAAGGAAGGTAGAGCCAGGGATTTGGTGGTTAGCTGAGTTTGCAGGCGTTGGGTGACTCACTTTTTGTTGATTAAGTTGGGCAATGTAGCTTCCCACTTTTAGTAGAGATTTCTTTTTTCCCCCTAAATGCTAATGGGTAAAGATTCTTTATTCAATAGTTAATCCACAAAGAAGTATTTTGGGGTGCATATCAGATAAGGTACCATTTCAAAGAGGAAATCAGAGTTTCCAATGAAGTTGATGAGCAGGGAGTCAGATAAAAAGCCTTATCTTATGGATCAACTTTTTCTTATCTTGATAGTCAAGTTTTCCAGGAATATAAAATGTGTCATTTTCATTCATACCTTAAAGGATTTATTTGGAATTAATTGGAAAGCAGTTTTGAAAGTATCTTGGCCTTATGATTTAAAAGCTCCCTAATATCTTTAAGCTTACAATTAATTTCCCTAGAATTGTTTTAATATTTTCTTAGTGCTATATAAATTTAAAGACAGTGGATTTAAAGCTAGCCTCATGAGCAGGAAGACACAGCGAAGCCTGCCTCTAGCATAGGCTAACTTTGTAGCTCTGGGCAAGTCCCAATCTCTCCTTGGCCAGTGATGACCAGCATTGGAAAAGTGAGTTTCCTTATTGTTAAGTACTCTGTACATTTGGAATTATAGATCTGGCTTAAAAGAATCTATCCTAAAGATAGGTTAAATAGAGTCAACAAAAGTTTTTTTTTTTTCTTTTGCATTACAGAAATTGTCTAAAAATGCAGTGAACTCCTGAATGCAGTGAACACACATCAGAGACAGCCCATTCTCATGTTCTAGAGTGTACTTCCTAACATAATCAATGATCACTTCCTCAGGCAGATGAAAGATTCACTGTATCAGTAGTGGGCTTCCCCCCTAGTTATTAAGTTCTGCATATTCTTTGGTCCATCAATATCACAAACAGGCTTGTATCTCAAAGAAATCAAAGAAAGAGGAAAAGAATCTGTAGACACACAAATTTAGAGCAGTGTTTTGTTTTTTGTTTTTTGTTTTTTTTCTGTAGTCACACAGAACTGGACATTGAGAAGGTGCTAATCAGTTGGGGAATGTTTGAACAATTTATGGCATATAAATGTGGTGCAATATCATTGTGCTATAAAAGATTTGTATGAATTGGGATAGAGTGAGCTTAACAGAACTAGGGGAACAATTTATACAATGACAGCAGAATTTTAAAAACACACAACTTTGAAAATCTTAAGAAATCTTGTGAAATTAATGATCAATCATGATACCAAAAGACCAATGGTGAAGAATGATGAACTCAATATGAAGACTGAGAGATACATTTTTAGACACAGCTGATGCATGGTAATACAAGGCTTATTATTTTGTTAAAAGAGTTTTGTTTTCCTTTCTTGGGGGGGGAGTATGAAAGTAAAAAAAAATTTATAATTGAAAAATTAATTTTAAGAAGAATTGATATGTGGACTATAGGAAACTATTTCATAAGAAGCAGATTTGTTGTCTATGAAATAAATGAGAACCAAGCTCTGTACTTCTCTCTATGCACTAGTATTATTTACTGCTTTGGGGTTTTCGAAAGGGGTATTTTGAAGAAAGCCAAATCTAAGGAAAACTGGAAGGTGGTGGGAGAAAGAAAATCACTGACAAGATATTTAATTTTTTTTCATATCAGCATTTATTATTTAAATTCAAGAATAGCTTATGAAGTGGTTAGGGGTCACATTCAGAACAAAAATAAAGATGGAGCCCTAAGGGAGGATGAGGAAGGAGGAGACACAAGGACTAGTCTCTCTCATCTGTAATTGCTCTAGATATGGATTGATAGTGATTTCTGACTCTTGGATACATGACCAAGCACAAGATAAGATGAAGTTCTTGAGGATACAGGCTTAGGAAAATATCAAGGAGTGACCACAGTTATACATCCAACCAAAGGTGAGGGCTGGAATTGTCCTTGGATCCGCAGCATCTCTTCCTTTTATGAAATTCAATCATAGAAGTTTTGTAAATTCCATCCCACACATTTCAGCTCTTATAAAACATTCTTGTAGTTAAAATCTTTGTGCTAAAGAATTCTTTCATCGCTTCTCTAATTTATTGTACGTTGTTTCCAGTTTCTCTGAATATGCATCCAATTTGTGGACTGTTTGCTCAAGAGTTGCTACTCATTCCTCACTTAAAATGATCTAATCCAGTCAAGACTGAAATGCTGTCTATTTCTGGCTTAAATCCTTTAGGATTTTTACTGTAATATCGCTTCTAGATGCTTGGAGCTAGTCAATTTGTTCATACTTTCCAGAAGTTTATGGTCTTCACTGGCGAAGATCAGCTCCCCTGCCGGGTTTCTGGCCATTTTGGAGAATATGTTCTGGCACAGTCCAGCGAGGTCCGACTCGCCTGGTTGAGTCTACATCACTGTATAGTTTAGGCCGGGGAAGTGTGGAAGGAAAAAGGATTGAGGGAAGGAGAGGGTTGAGGGAAGAAAGGGAGAGGGAAAGGAATAAAAGAAAGAAAGGGGAAAGGAGGGAGAAAGGAGAGGGGAGAACTAGAAGGTTTCTCGGCTTTTTATTGTTTTTCAGTTTTTAGGGGTTTTTTTTCTTTTTTTTTTTTTTTTTAAGTTCGGGGTGGGGGATCTTTTTTCACTCGAAGACATGGAACAAGATTTTCTTCCATCCATCCATTCTTCCTGTTCTTCCTTTCTTCCCTGATTTAGTCTTACCAAGTTAATGAAGAAATCTGGGTCCCTAGGGTGGCACTGTGAGCTGGCGTAGGACCGAGCATCTCTTCGTCACCAAAGACTACGCCACCAGCAATGAGTACCTTGGAAAGGCCAGCTCCCCAGCTGATCTCTGTCAGCATCTCCCCAGGGTAAAAGTTCACTGCAGAGCTGAACTGGGCTGGGCTGGGCTGGAGCTCCTCAGCCTTTCTTCCCGGCGAGGGCGGGTCAGCTCCTAAGAAGTCCTCCACCTACCTCGAAGCTCCCGCCCTATACTCCCCACCTCCCTACCCCTCTTCTCCTCAGGGAATTTCCCCCAAATGTCTGAGCAGCCAGTTTCCTCTGTGGACGTGGATAAAAGGCATCCGAAGTCCTGGAGGTGCACAAAGCTGGAGAACTCTCCACCTGCGCTCCTACTCTCAAACTCAAGTCACCATGCGCTCCAGTGCTTGCGTCTCAGCCACTGCAGGCTCTGCACTCCTTCGGTCAAGGCTGCTGCCTCTCTTGTTGCTGGCTACTTTAGCATGGATTGCCAATGGTGAGAAAGGGAACTAAGAAGAGGGTTGGCGACCTGGGTTGGGGAGAACTGGTTGGACTGGGATACGTGGCTTAACTGTAACCACTGGCTTATCTCTGTTGGTGGCTCAGCTTCCAAGCCAATCGCAACTGGAGAGCTGCGCTGCAAGTGCGTGAAGACCATACAAAGGATTCATCCCAAAATTATAGCCAGTGTGGAAGTGATCGCAGCAGGACCCCACTGTCCCACACACGAAGTCATGTGAGTCCATGCGTTCTCTCATTAATTTTTTTAAATCTTGCTGAGTTAAGTGACTTGCCCAGGGTCACACAGATAGGAAGTATTAAGTGTCTGAGGTCAAATTTGAACTCAGGTCCTCCTGACTTCAGGGCTGGTGCTCTTTCTATCCATTGCGCCAACTAGCTGCCCCTCTCTTACTTTTTAAAGGTGTTTTTTCCCCTCCTTGCAACGCCCCAACCCAGCAACCCCTGCCCCGGCTATGTCTCACTCTGTGTTTTTCTTTTTTCCGGTGCAGAGCCACTTTGAAGAAGGGGACTGAGATTTGTCTCAACCCTGAAGCCCCTTGGGTGAAGAAATTTATCCAAAGATATTTAGATAATGATTCTCCAACTTTGACTTCCTTAAGGTATGTATTGAATAATGTAAGTTTCTGAAAAACGTCACCTTCCAGGATTAGTTACTCTTCTTAAAAGATAGATCTCAACTGCATCTTATTCCAAACCTACTTTAATCTAGCGTCTCGCATTCGTCAGGAACAGATTTTATTGAAAACGAGAAAATGAAGGCAGAGGCACTATCTCAATTTCTGTCTTCGACATTGACTCCCTCTCTGTAAATCCATATTTCCAGCGTATATATACGAATATATTTCAATGCAATTGTAAAATTTTAGATTTGGAACAAATGAACTATTTGTTTTACTGCTGAGAAAAATGAGGATCACATCCCTCAGAGTAGTGACAGTAGAACTCTGGGCTTTGGGGTCATGAAGACCAGGATTCAAATTCTGCCTCCAAAACTTCAGGACCTTGGACAAATCAGTTAAACTCTTAAGCTCAAATAGGGCACCATGGAAGCTTTGTCTCCAAGATTTCACTGACTTCCTTAAATCTCAGTTAAAATCCCTTCTGCAAAGGAGCCAGATCCCTCTTAATCTTTATGCATTCCCTCTAATATCCTCTTCCCTAGCCTTCCTCTCCTCTCCCCTCCCCCCCCAAGTAATCCTGCGAGTGGTGAGAGAGTAGGGACTATTTTTTGCCTTTCTTTGCATCCTTATCTCTTATCACAAAGCCTAGCGAATAGCAGGAACTTATTCAGTACTTGTTGACTTAACCATGCCACTAAAGTAAATGTGAATTCTTAAAAACTGTTTTTTTCCTGAAGATTAGCTTCCCATTATGCAAGTCAATTATTTTTTTTCCTGTTTATTGATATTTCTGTTCATTTCTCAATGAATTTAAAGCAGCGCTTTTAAAAATTTGCTAATTCTAATGAGTGTAAACAGTGCCTATTTGTTTCCAGATTGAAATTTAGACTTATCCTCTCTTTTTCTCAACAGTGGAACTGACAAAGACTGATGAAGTGATGATTTTCTGTAAGAAAATTTGGATTCCTTAGCGGAAGATCTTTCAAGGAATTTTTTTTGGGGGGGGGCGAAGTCAAAGAATACAAGAAAATGCTTCAGCCAGACAGTCAACTAGCCATCACTCACTGATTTAACATTCATAAGGAATAGACTTTATAGGTAGTACTCCTTGCCTTTGGCATTCTCATGGTCATGTTATGAACTTGGCATTGATTTTTTTTTTTCCTGAGGCTGGGGCTAAGTGACTTGCCCAGAGTCACACAGCTAGTAAATGTTAAGTGTCTGAGACCAGATTTGAACTCGGGTCCTCCTGAATTCAAGGCTGGTGCCCTATCCACTGTGCCACCTAGCTGCCCAGGCATTGATTTTTTTTTTAAAAAGTTTTTGACCTATTTATTTTTTATATTGCATATTATTCTTTTATAATTAAACCTTTGGCAATTGACCAACTGTTTAGAAGATACTCCACCACGTGGAGGTTGGTAATCTAGGAATACCTTATTGTAGTCAAGGAATTTTAAGAGTTAAGAAAAGCAACATATATTCCACAGCTTAATCTATGAATATGAAATGAGTTTTAATGGAAAAAAAATGATTACTAGGACAAGGAAGATAAAATAAAAACTAGTTCCAAGGCACATGTAGTAAGGTTCACATATCAGTATAGAAATAATGCTCAAGAAAGCTAGGGTGTCATAAGTTTACCTGTCATATGCTATTTTATTTGGAATTTCCAAGTATTTGAGTTTTAAAGAAAGAAATATATAGTTTCCATGTCATTTTAGAGATGTGGTGTCTATTTCAGTATGGCATAATGTCATAACATATGAATCTTGCTGGGTGTTGAATAAATATATTTTAGAAACTGTGCCTATATTGCTAGTCATCATATATACATATGTGAGTATTACATACATAAGTTGAAAGATTTAGAAATTAAGGAAACAATTACATTCTCAATTTATGGCTTTTATACACTTTAATTTTTGCAGATTTATTTTATGATAAAAGTGAATTTAGTAAGAATCAATAATATCTTTCTGACAGTTTTGAGAGCTTATAATATAGTTGAACAATTCTTCATGTATTTTTCCTTAAAAATTAGATGAGTTTTAACATAGACATTTTTGGAGGAAGTATTTTTTATACTGTTATGAGTTGATCACGATTATTTTTTTACCTTTTTGTTATAAGAAATTATATTAATATTATGTTGTATGAGTAATTTTCTTTTCCTGTTAACTGTACCTGTTTCATTTCTCTTGGGGAAAAAAATAAATATTTTCCAAATTCAAATTATTTTGTATTCTATTTATATTATCTCAATGGTAAAATATTCACATTTGTTATTAATTACTGTGTATATTATTTAGATTTAATACATTATGACAATTTATCTTCAGCCACACCATCCTTTATCAAGACAAATAGTCTTGATAGTCAAATCAGATGGCTAGTTTATTGACACAGAAATTACAGTATCATTGATGTAGAGACAAAAAGAACTTAAGTCCCATCTAGTTATAGAACTACAGAGTTAAACCTGGAAGCTGTGGTGTGTTAGTAAATATTTAACAATGATTTTCCAAAAAAATGTATACATGACAATTTAAGTTTAGTTGATATCAACATTTTCACCATCATTTTCTTATGTCTAGACAATCAACAAAACAAAAAATTGAGGTCTGAGTGGTAGTATTAGTGAATTTCTGAGATGTAAATGTTTATACTGAAAACTTAACAAATGACCCCAGTCTGTATGAGCTGGCCCTAGCATGTCTCTGGCTGAAAGAGAATTTGCAGATCTCATTTTACAAAGAGGAAACTAAGACCCCAAGAGACTAATTTGAGTCAGGCACAGGTGCGAACAAATCAACATTCTGATACAGTAGAAAGAGCTCTGGATTTGCAGTCAGAGGACCTATCTACATATCTGTTTATTACCTATTAAGAAAGATGATTATTAAAAACTAATGATTTGGGAGGATTGAGTTCCCTCCCCCCCCCCTTTTTTTTTTTTACTTCAAGATCTTAGTCTCTGAAGATTGAGGTATACTCCTTTATGTGACTCAACTCACCTCTACAAGGGATTTCTAATCTCAGGTGAATTTCATTCAATCTTCCTGATTCCAAGACAATGCTCTTTATCCACTGCACCACCTAGCTGCCCTGATATAAACATATTGAATAAAATATTAGCAAAGAAGTTATGTCAATATATTAAACAAATTGATTATGGTCAATTAATTCTATACCAGAAATATAGAGTTTGGTTTAATATTAAGCAAATTTGGAAATGTAATAGACCATAATGATAACATAATAATTAAACCATGAGATTATATATCAGTAGACATAGTAACATGCTTTGATAAAATATGACTATTCATGATAAAACATTTAAAAATTATAAGAGTAAATGAACATTTCTTTAATATGATAAATGGTGTGCATTTAAAATCAATAATCTTCAACAATAAAATGTTAGAAATCATTCATAGGATCATAGACATTGAATAAGAAGGGAACAGAAAGACCATATTGTTTTACTTTCTCATCCCATAGATCATTTATGCGTTTTCTTGGCAAAGATACTGAAGTAGTTTGCCATTTTCTTATCCAATCCTTAGGAATAGGAAACTTCAAATATCTTAAGAACACAATGATGTTTCTCTTTCATAAAATCTTGAAAAACTAATAGTATGATTTTGTCTTTAGTTCTCATAATGGACAGTGTCATAATTCCACCTATTTCTATAGTATAGACATTTCTAAATATATAAAATAATTTGTGAAAGGAGCTGTTTTGAAAGCTAACAGTTGTTGGTAAATGGTTGGTTCTTAGGGGAGAAAAATATTCTCATGACACAATTTTAAGATTAATATTTGTTATTAGTGTTTTGTCTACTGATTTCTAAAGCTTAAAAAATCAACAAAACAATAAATTAAGCCCTGAGTGGTAGCATCTCCCAATTTTCAATGTGTAACTATTTATACTTTTGTCTACAATTTAGTTTTCTTGGACTCCAGTATGATCTGTCTGTTTAATAAAACATCTGTGTATTTTTCTAATTACTTTCTTGCCTTATCCAAAATTATTATAAGAAGCAGAAATATAATAGTTTCACTTGGGTTATGATTCACAAGCAGATTTAATTTATGTTGTCTTTCTCTTAGCACACGTTGTCTTACCCAGCTTTCTCATGAGTGATTTGTTGTCACCAGTCATTATTCTTCCTGATTTTCTCTTTTGTTTAATATAATAGATGTTACATTATTTACTTTTTCTCTAGAAATAAACTACATGGAAATTAATTTTATTAGATATTTTAAAACCTTACTGGTTTATAAACAAAATGGAAAAAAATATTGGTTGATAATCACATTGCTTTCTATTTTCCATAATGTGTAAAATTGTTGCCATTGTGATCTTGTCTAAAGAATGATGCCATCTAAAAAGATGATGCCATCTAAAGAAGCTCTAGGGCTTTTTTTTGCCAAGTTTTCTTTTAGTTTGTTTTTCTTTTGATGGTTTGTTTCTATATGTGAAACAATACCTCTCCTAGTCATCTATAATCTGAAAACTTAACTTACTGTTCTTTTTTTTTATCAGCCACTTTTTTCCATGTGGATCAAATGTTTGCTGTCTTAGGTGTTTTTTGAAATCTTTTGGCCATTGTGGTGGTGGCAATTAAATTAGTTGGTTAAACTTCTGAAAAAAGTTATAATGAACATTGTTGATGTAATTTCTGTGGTACAATTCCCATTTTCTCTTTTCAATTGCTCATTTAAATAATTAAGGATTACATATTTTCAATTATTTACCATATAATTTTCTCTTTTTTTTCTTCTTGGTTTTTTGAATATTACTTCTGAACTTATTTCTAATGAATCAGTGACCTGACTGTACTTAGTACAGAACTTGGCATATTTTGAACATTAAATAAATGCTTATTGACTCATAGACTAATTACCTGATTGTACAAAGATAGCTACCTCAGGGATAATTCCCATATGAATAATAAATATTTTTATTTCTAGTAAAATTAAGTTAATTTAATGAGGTTATTTGGTGCGTATAATACCCAGAGCTTTTTTATTATCTTTTACACAGAAAATTTTCATGCTATCACATGATGTTTCTGTGCATTCTACAATTCTTTGACCTCACTCATTACTTTTTTATGAACCATGATTTCCCATAAATTTTTCCTAAGCTTCACTTTCCCCACTTTTTTTTTTCATTTTAGTCCCCAACTATCTGGGGTTTCACTTTTTCGTTTTAGTCCCCAACTATCTGGGGTTTCACTTTTTTGTTTTAGTCCCCAATTATGTGGAGAATCTCAAGTTCCTCATAGAATTTCTGTGACACCATCCTCAGCCATGATTGTTCATACAAAAGTTGCAATTATTTTCATGGTAATCTTTTTATAGATATTATCAGTACTGTACTACATGATGACCAGATAAAGCCTTGATATGATGTTTGTAACTTTCCCCATAACTTTCTTTTATTCTCCAAGAAATATTTGCAAATTATACTTGTATTTAGCTGCAATGTCCTTTCTTCTTTTTTCTTTTTAACAGCAAGAATATCAAGATTGATATAATTCAGCTCCTCCAGCAATACATCTACTTGTTGGACAAGATCTTACTTTTAGAGTACCCTAAGCAAAATTGGGATTACTAACAATGGAAAGATGAAGTGATTCAGTCAGTCAACAAGCATTTATTGAATATCTATTATTGGCTAAATGCAAAAAATACAAGGAAAGACAAAAAAACCCAAAGCACAATTAAAAAAAAACAACAACCTAGCTTTCAAGGAGCTCATTTCTTAATGGGGGAGACAACTACTTTATTTGAAGAAGACATAGACAGGATTAATTGAAAATGGTCAATAGAGAGGAAGCACTAGAATTTAGGAGGACTGGGAAAGAGTTCTTGTAGAAGGTAGAATTTTATGTGGGTCTTGAAAAAGTCTTGGAAAATAGAAAGTAGAGAGGAGGGGCGATAATATGCTAGATAGGCATTGAGGACAGCCAGTGAAAATACATGGGGCAGATAGAGGGCACAATGGATAAAGTGTTGGGCCTAGTGTCAGGAAGGCTCCTTTCCCTGAGTTAAAAGCCCCTCAGATACTAGCTCTGAGATCCAGGGAAATTTACCTAACTAACTCTGTTTGCCTCAGTTTCTTCATCTGTAAAATGATTTAGGAAAAGGAAGTGGCGAACCACTCCAGTATCTTTGTTTTGATTTTTATTTGATAGCATTTTATTTATAAAACATATGCATGGGTAATTTTTCAACATTGACCCTTGCAAAACCTTCTGCTTCAACTTTTCCCCTCCTTTCTCTCACCCCCTCTCCTAGATGGCAGGAGTCCAATACGTGTCAAATATGTTAAAATATGTTAAGTCCAATATACTTATACATATTTATATAGTTATCTTGCTACACAAGAAAAATTGGATCTAGAAAGAAAGAAAAAAAAACCTGAAAAGGAAAACAAAAATACAAGCACACAATAACCAGAAAGAGTGGAAATGCTATGTTGTGGTCCACACTCATTTCCTATTGTTCTCTCTCTGAGTGTAGCTGATTCTCTTCATTACTGAACAATTGGAACTGGTTTGAATCATCTCATTGTTGAAGAGACACTGTTGAAGAGACATTGTTGAAGAGACATTGTTGAACCACATCCATGATAGTTAATCATCATATAATCTCATTGTTTCGGTGTATAATAATCTCCTGGTTCTGCTCATTTCACTTAGCATCAATTAATGTAAATCTCTCCAAGCCTCTCTGAAATCATCCTGTTGATCATTTCTTACAGAACAACAGTATTCCATAACATTCATATACCACAATTTATTCAGCCATTCTCCAATTGATGGGCATCCATTCAATTTCCAGTTTCTAGCCACTTATAAAAAGGGCTGCCACAAACATTTTTGCACATGTGAGTCCCTTTCATTTCTTTAAGATATCTTTGGGATTTAACTCCAGTAGAAATGCCGCTGGATCAAAGGGTATGCACAGTTTGATAACTTTTTGAGCTAGTTCCAAATTGCTTTCCAGAATGGTTTTCATTCACAATTCCACCAACAATGTATCAGTGTCCCAGTTTTCCCACATCCCTTCCAACATTCATCATTATCTTTTCCTGCTATCTTAGCCAATCTGAGAGGTGTGTAGTGGTATCTCAGAGTTGTCTTAATTTGCATTTCTTGGATCAATAGTGATTTTTAGCCCTTTTCATATGACTAGAAATAGTTTCAATTTCTTGATCTGAAAATTGTTCATATCCTTTGACCATTTATCAATTGAAGAATGGCTTGATTTCTTATAAATTTGAATCAATTCTCTATATATTTTGGAAATGAGGCCTTTATCAGAACCTTTGACTGTAAAAATGTTTTCCCAGTTTATTGATTCACTTCTAAACTTTTTAATTTAATATAATCAAAATTTTCTATTTTATGATCAATAATGATCTCTAGTTCTTCTTTGGACACACATTCCTTCCTTCTCCACAGGTCTGAGAGGTAAATTATCCTATGTTCTTCTAATTTATTTATAATCTCATTCTTTATGTCTAGATCATGAACCCAGTTTGACCTTATCTTGGTATACATTGGGTCAATGCCTAGTTTCTGCCATATTAGTTTACAATTTTCCAAAGTCAGATTTAAATAATTGGAAAGACATTCAGTGCTCTTGGATAGACTGAGTGAATATAATAAAGATGACAATACTCCCCAAACTAATCTATTTATTTAGTGCTATACCAATCAGACTCCCAAGAAACTATTTTAATGACCTAGAAAAAATAACAACAAAATTCATATGGAAGAATAAAAGGTCGAGAATTGCAAGGGAACTAATGAAAAAAAAATCAGAGGAAGGTGGTCTAAGTGTACCTGATCTAAAGCTATATTATATAGCAGCAGTCACCAAAAACATTTGGTATTGGCTAAGAAATAGACCGGTCGATCAGTGGAACAGATTAGATACAAAGGACAAAAAAGGGTACATCTATAGCAATCTAATCTTTGACAAACCCAAAGATACCAACATTAGGGATAAAAATTCATTATTTGGAAAAACTGTTGGGAAAACTGGAAATTAGTATGGCAGAAATTAGATATGGATCCACACTTAACACCATATGCCAAGATAAGATCAAAATGGGTCCATGATTTAGGCATAAAGAATGAGATAATAAATAGATTAGAGGAACAGAGAATAGTCTACCTCTCAGACCTGTGGAGGAGGAAGGAATTTATGACCAGAGGAGAACTAGAGATCATTATTGATCACAAAATAGAAGATTTTGATTACATCAAACTAAAAAAGTTTCTGTACAAACAATACTAATGCAAACAAGATTAGAAGGGAAGTAACAAATTGGGAAAATATTTTTAAAAACAAAGGTTCTGACAAAGGTCTCATTTCCAAAATATATAGAGAACTGACCCTAATTTATAAGAAATCAAACCATTCTCCAATTGATAAATGGTCAAAGGATATGAACAGACAATTCTCAGATGATGAAATTGAAACTATATCCACTCATATGAAAGAGTGTTCCAAATCACTACTGATTAGATAAATGCAAATTAAGACAACTCTGAGATACCACTATACACCTGTCAGATTGGCTAAGATGACAGGAACAAATAATGATGAATGTTGGAGGGGATGTGGGAAAACTGGGACACTGATACATTATTGGTGGAGTTGTGAAAGAATCCAGCCATTCTGGAGAGCAATTTGGAACTATGCCCAAAAAGTTATCAAACTGTGCATACCCTTTGACCCAGCATTGCTGTTATTGGGATTATATCCCAAAGAAATACTAAAGAGCGGAAGGGGACCTGTATATGCCAAAATGTTTGTGGCGGCTCTTTTTGTTGTAGCTAGAAACTGGAAGTTGAATGGATGCCCATCAATGGGAGAATGGTTGGGTAAATTATGGCATATGAAGGTTATGGAATACTATTGCTCTGTAAGAAATGACCAGCAGGAGGAATACAGAGAGGCTTGGAGAGACTTACATCAACTGATGCTGAGTGAAATGAATAGAACCAGAATATTGCTGTACACTTCAATGCTATATGAAGATATATTCTGATGGAAGTGGATATCTTCAACATAAAGAAGATCCAACTCATTTCCAGTTGATCAATGATGGACAGAAATAACTACACCCAGAGAAGGAACACTGGGAAGTGAATGTAAATTGTTAGCACTATTGTTTATCTACCCAGGTTACTTATACCTTCGGAATCTAATACTTAATGTGAAACAAGAAAATGGTATTTACACACATATATTATATCTAGGTTATATTGTAACACATGTAAAATGTATGGGATTGCCTGTCATCGGGGGGAGGGAATGGAAGGAAGGGGGGATAATTTGGAAAAATGAATACAAGGGATAATATTATAAAAAATTACTCATGCATATATACTGTGAAAAAAAAATTCTAAATAAATAAATACAATTTTCCCAGTAATTTTTGTCAAATAGTGAATTCTTATCTCAAAAGGTGGGGCTTTTTGTTTTGTCAAACACTAGATTGCTATAGTTATTGACTATTTTGTCCTGTGAACCTAACCTATTCCACTGATCAACTAGTGTAGTTCTTAGCCAGTACCAAATGATTTTGATGACCACTGCTTAATAATATAGTTTTAGATATGGTACAGCTAGTCCACATTCACTTGATTTTTTTTTTCATTAGTTCCCTTGAAATTCTTGACCTTTTGTTCTTTCAGATGAATTTTGTTGTTATTTTTTCTAGATCAGTAAAATAGTTTCTTGAGAGTTTGATTGGCATAGCACTAACTAAATAGATTAATTTAGGTAGTATTGTCATCTTTATTATATTCACTCAGCCTATACAAAAGCACTTGATGTTTTTCCAATTGTTTAGATCTGACTAAATTTGTGTGGAAAGTGTTTTATAGTTTAGCTCATATAGTTCCTTTCTTTCCCTTGGCAGATAGATTCCTTAATATTTTATACTATCAACAGTTACTTTAAATGGAATTTCTCTTTGTATCTCTTGCTATTGGATTTTGTTAGTCATGTATAAGAAAGCTGATGATTTTATGTGGATTTATTTTGTATCCTTCAACTTTGCTAAAGGTGTGGATTATTTCTAATAGCTTTTTAGTAGAATCTCTGGGGTTCTCTAAGTATACTATCATATCATCTGCAAAGAGTGATAATTTGGTTTCCTCATTACCTACTCTAATTCCTTTAATCTCTTTTTCATCTTTTATTGCCAAAGCTAGCATTTCTAATACAATATTGAATAGTAATAGTGATAGTGGGCAACCTTTTTTCACTCCTGATCTTATTGGGAATGTTCCAGTTTATCCCCATTACATATTATGTTTATTAATGATTTTAAATAGATGTTACTGACTATTTTAAAGAAAAGTCCTTTTATTCCTATACCCTTTAATATTTTTAATAGGAATGGGAGTTGGATTTTATCAAATGCTTTTTCTGCATCTATTAAGATGATCATATGGGTTTTGCTAATTTGGTTATTGGTATAGTCAATTATACTAATAGTTCTCCTAATATTGAACCTGCCCTGCATTCCTGGTATAAATGCTACTTGGTCATGGTGTATTATCCTGGGGATGATTTTCTGTAATGTCTTTGCTAATATTTTATTTATGATTTTTGCCTCAATATTCATTAGGGAAATTGGTCTATAATTTTCTTTCTCTGTTTGAGGTATTAGTACCATGTCTGTGTCATAAAAGAAATTTTGTAGGATGCACTCCAGTATCTTTAAAATAAAAACCCAAAGGAATAATGAGGAATCAGATATGACTGAAAAACAAATAAATAATCACAGCAACTACAAGAAGTGAAAATACATAGATTCAAGAGATGAAATAGCTACAGAAGGAATAGCTAGGAGACTAGCATCACTGGGATAGTAGAATATCCTTTCCTCATTTTCTTATCACTCCAACACCATCATTGCAGAAGCAAAAATGGATTGTAAGAAAACCAAGGGTCATGTTAAACTTTCTTTTTTATCAATTATTATGGGAAAAAATTCATAGCCAGATGACCAGGTGATATGCTTCTCTGTAAATAATTAATATGGATCTTTTAAAATGGATTTAAGTATGCTGAGAGGATTTTACTAGTACATACAGATAGATGCTGGAGGTAATACAGTAGGGACAGTAATTTGGACCCTTCAACCTTAAATGTCTATACTGGTGATATTGTATTGAGAGGCTGATATTGAAAGTATCCATGAATGAGGGGAATATGTCCAAGAATTTAGGCCCTGAGACATTTTTATTACTTCCAAAAAGAAGTGAAAAATAAAAGAATCTGTCATCTCAGACATTATTAATTCCAAAAAAAGGATGAGAACAAGAGAAATATCAGTAACTGCTCATCTATATGCTTATCCTTGAGTCTATATAGCATCTTTATAATAGTCTTCAACACACATATCAAGAGCTTTCTCAATGAGGCCTTTAGTAGAGATCAAACAAGTTTTCACAAGTGATAGTCAACAATGTATTTCATTTTCTTCTTCACCATCTTACAACTAATTAAAAGATGAAAATACAAAATACCATTGTGTTTATACTTTGTCAACATCAACAACACATTTAATTTAGTACAATAAAATGTTACTGTACAGTTCTTTTCCAACAGTGTCTCCCACCCATTCATCAATATTGTTATGTTTCCTTGGAAAATGTAAAAACTCTTTAATGATCCTCTGACATCAGGTGAAGCATAAAACATGGAGAGATATGTTTACTAAAGGTATGCAAAAAAAAAAAAAAAAACATTTGGGACACCCTATATATACATGTTTTCTTACCCAATAGATCTTTGAAGCTAGAGATTGCATAATTTTTTTTGTATTCCCAGTAACTAGCTATGAATAGATACTTAATAAATGCATATAATTGATACTCTTCATTCTCCAAAGCTCTTGAATTGTGTATCCAATTATATCCAATTAATCAATAAACTTTTATTAAATATCCACCTGCTGGAGGGTCTTTCTCACTCTAACCACATTGTTGTCAACCATTTTCCATGTACCTCTTATGTTCTTCAAATATGTTTCTGCATCTGAAGATACTTTAGAAATTCCTACTCTACTGCCTATATATGTGTGGTCAAGCAGAAAAGGTGGTATGTATTCTAATGAAATAGGAAAAGTCTTTTGAATAAAATGACTTTAATGTTTACATTAAACTTAACTTTCATTTACCCATGCATAAATATTTGGTTATAAATAATAAATAATAGGTTAGAAATAATTAAGTATAGCTCAAAGGTCGCCAAATTGTGAAATTTGCAGAGCAAACTGATGTTGCTGTCTTATCTTCGTTGTTGTTGTATAAGCACCTTTGCTAATCTATTCCGGGAAGGCTGACAAGCTTTCACTCATCACCTAAGGCTGTCTTCTACTTAGCTATCCTGATGGGAAAGAGCAAATTCTATGTTCCCTTGTGCAATCTTTGAGGGTATGATGGAAACAGTGTACTCCCAGACCAATTTTTTTTTTTTTTGGTAATGAAAAAATAATCACAATCCAATGGCTAAAGTAACAAATTATTTTATGCAAAAGTAAAAATGGATTGATTTGTGAATTAATTCAACTTTTTTTTTAAGTGACTAAAATGTACTTTCATTTCTCAGTGCTAAGCACATACCATTAGAATGCCAAAGACAGAAATGTCTAAAGTGCACCAAAAATATTCATGGCAGCACATTTTGTAGTAGTAGAGAATAGGGAACAAAGCAGATATCCATTGGTAAGAAAATAGTTCAGCAAACTGTAGTATACTAATGGAGAATTCAGAGAAAATTGGGAAGATGTCTGCACTGATGAAGATTTAAGTAATCAAAATAAGGAAAATAGCATACACAGTATTTGCAGCAATATAAATAGAAAAATCAGAAAAGAAAAAGAAAGAAAAACAGTTCTGCAATTATAAGATCCAAGCTTGACCTTAGAGAAAGCTGAGTTAAATGTTTTAAATGCATTTAAAACATGCATTAAAATGCATGAGTATTTTCACTGTCATTTCAATTGATTCTCAAAATAATACTGTGAAGCAGGTGCTATTATTATCACCTCATTTTTTTCTTATTTTTATTAAAGCTTTTTATTTTCAAAATATATGCATAGATAATTTTCAACAATTCACTCTTGCCAAACTTTGTGTTCCAATTTTTTTCCCTCCCTTCCTCCCAGCCCCTCCCCTAGATGGCAAGTAATCCAATATAGGTTAAACATGCACAGTTCTTCTATACATATTTCACAATTATGCTACATACCAAAAAATCAGATGAAAAAGGAAAAAAGATGAGAAAGAAAAAAAAATTAAGCAAACAACAAAAAAAGTGAAAATACTATATTGTTTCACCTTGTTTTCCAGAAGAGTATATTAAGCTGAGAAAAATTGAAAGAGGGAAAGATATTTTTGAAAACGCAAATAATTTAATGTGTCACTAAGATTTAAAATGTGTCAATCATATGGTAATTATTATATGTTAATACCATAATAAATGTTAATTATATGGTAACATATATAACACATTAATATGTGCCATGTGTTAATTTCCTTTAAATTATTTTCCTGATATATATATATATATATATATATATATATATATACACTATTTAGTAGATTCACTTCCTCCTCTCTCCCCCTTCTTAACACACATTAACAGACAAATCAAGGTCCATGTCTTTGTGAAGAGTCTTCTCCCTTCCATTTAGAATGAACTTCATATCTTAAAATCACCTTTCTTTAAAATACCAGACATTCCTCACTCTTTGAACAGCTACAGTAGCAAATTAGCTGATAATAAGCAGTAAACATTGTTTCTGACATTTACAATGTTTTAACAATTCCTTTCTCATAGCTGAACGGTATCAAGATAAGTAAGAAGGATTTTTGTCCCCATTTAACAACTAAGCAAACTGAATAACCCTTGTTAAATATATGTCAGAATACTCAAGACATGCAGGGTTGATATAAAATACATATTTCCCTTTGAGCCTTGTCCCTGGATTTCAAAGACACTCAACAGACCTATATGGAACTCTGGACAGGCTCTGAGGATGATAGCACTTACCAAGTCATTTGTATCAGATGAATTAATTGGGCCAGGTGAGAAAATCCTGGATGCAGCTGGCTTTTCCCTCAAGGCCAAAACAAGGTGACTTTCTGAGATTCCCAGCACTCCTGGCTGAGACCACGGGGGTGGGACAACTGATAGGAGAGTAGATACTGATAGGTTGTAAGTTCAGGAAAGAGAGAGAGTTGAGCCTAAGGCTTTCAAAATTTAAGGTCTGGGCAAGCAAGCACTTCACCTTGCACTTCAGGCTTAGCTTCCAAGGTCTGTTTTTTTTTTTTTTTTTTGTGCAACCTAGATTAACTAGTTTTTCTTTTTTCTGTTGATCTTTTTGAGCTATAAACATAGTATTAGTGGTATTATTGCATGAAAGGGTATGTACAGTTAGCTCTTTGGTTATATTTCCAGAATGGTTGGACCGTTTATAACTCCACCAATAGTCTCTTAGTGTCCCTATTTTTCATATCCTTACTGGCATTTTTTTCCCTTTGTTTTTATGTTAGTTGATCTGGTGGGAATGAGGTAATATCTCAGAATTGTTTTAATTGCATTTCTCTAATCAATCCTGATTTAGAGAATTTTCATATGACTATGGATAGCTTTGATTTCTTCTGAAAAAAAAAAATGCCTATACATATCTAACTATTTATCGGTTGGGGAATGAATGGCTCTTATTTTTATAAATTTGGTTCAGTTTCCTATATATTTGAAAAATGAAGTTTTTAATCAGAGAAACAAGCTTTAAACACTATACCCTCACCCCCAATTTCCTGCTTTTCTTTTAATTTTGACTGCCTTGGTTTTATTTCTGTAAGGCCCTTTTAATGTCATGATTGAAATTATTTTTTTTATTTCCTAGTATCCTCTCTATTTCTTGTTTGGTCATAAGTTCTTCTCTTATACCTAGATATGACTAGCAAATTTTCTTATGCTTTCTAATTGCTTATTATATCTCTGGATGTTATCTTGATACTGAAGTTTGAATATTTGTTTTGACAACAAAGCCATTCAGTAACATCATCTTAGTACAAGATCATCCTCCTTAGGACCAATTTCAGAGATTTTGAGGGCTTCTGGGAGAATATCAGTTCTACTATACATATTGTAGAATGCCACATAATATGGAAGGGTCTGCATGGAAAAATGAAATATTAAACAGCTAGCAATAGGGCTTACTCCCTGCCTCTGGCGATGATACAGCAGATAGAGCACTGAGCTTGCAATCAGGAAGATTCATCTTACTGAGTTTAAATCTGCCCTCAGACAAGTCCTAGTTGTGTGACCCTGGCCAAATCACTTAACCCTATTTGCCTCAGTTTCCTTATCTGTAAAATTAGCTGAAGAAGGAAATGACAAAGCTGTCTAGTTTCTTTGTCAAGAAAACTCCAAATGAGGTCATGAACAGCAAGATCCAATTGAACAACAAGAACAATATCTGTTGCTAAAACTTGCAGATGGACTGTTCTCACTCACAGGTACATTGCTTTGAGTTTGGACCTTATTGGTGGGAGTTCTTTGGTCTGAAGCTGCACTATCCCAAAAGCTTTACATTCTGATGTTCATCTGATCCAGAATAGAATGCACTCTCTCCTCTGTGTTTTCAAAACTTTTCTCCAATCCCTCCCCCATTCTCTGCATCTTTCCTCTTCTTCCTTAATATTATCACCTTCCCCCTTGAAATCATCTTCAATGTATCCCAAGTAAATATTTTATGTATATCATTGTTCATCTGTTGTACTGGTCTATTAGGCTGGAAGCTCCTTGAAGGAGGTTCCTTGGGAATAAATACAACATATGTTGACATATAGTATGTACTTAATAAATTCTTATTGATATAATTTGGAAGTAAAAAATCCTTGGCTTCCTTCAAAGTCTAACACAGGTACCATTTCTTTCATTCATTTCTCCCAGCTTGAATAACTATTCTCTGCTTCTTCAAATTTTTGGAGCATTTTGCATCCCTCTTTTGTTATTATCTCATTCTCTCTTGTGTCATTCCCTAAGTGCAAGCTCACTGAGGGAAGGGGTTATGCCATTCTTTCCTTATGTATCTCATAGCAGTGATAAGCACACAGTAAGAACTCACTAAGTGTTTAGTGAGTTTTTTGGTTCCCTTTCCGCATGGAATTGTCCAATCCCTTTCTTTCAAGGTTTTAAGTCTTTGTTTCCTTTCCAAGACTGAGGTCATTGACTTTGACCCAGGGTCATTGGTTTGGGGCAATTAGGCGGCATATTGCATAATGTACTGAACCTGGACCCAGAATTTTAAATCTGAGTTCAAATTTGGTCTCAGTCATTTGTCAGCTTTGTGACCTTAGGTAAGACTTTCTCAGACTCAGTTTTCTCATCAATAAAATGGGGATGATTCCCAAGATTGTTGTGAGAGTGGAATGGGGTAACATGCAAGTGCTTTTTAAACCTTAATACACTATAAAATGTTAGTTGTTGTTGTGTTCTTGTGGTTGTTCCTTGAATGTTTCCCATGGAGTAGATTGCTTTTGTGGAGTTCTGTTTATCTATATTAAGAAGGCAAGCAATTTATTCTGTTGGGAAAATTTGATAATAGAATTAATCTACACAAGTGTCATAATAAAACTGGGCACTGGGATAGGTGTTTTTGAAAGAAGGAAGAAAGAATCTTTTCAGTTCACTGTGACATATTGTGGTTGAAAGAGTGTGTAAAAAAATGTTAATCACTGTAAACAGTTTTCCTTATCTATCCAAGCTATAAGTACATAGAAAACTAAATAATGATGCTTATCAACTGAAATTGTCAAATAATGAAGAAAAATAAGTGATTGGGAAAACTGGTTCAATAGCTCATTTAATAAAGTTAGAAAGTGACAATGAAATATACTATTTAAATCAGGTTAAATATCTTTTTTTTTCCAACTCAATTCAAAGCAACAAATACTTATGAAGTGATAACTTTAGGAAAGGCACTGTCTGGGCTCAGAAATACAAAGAGAAACATCAGGATATTTTTCTCAAAGAATTTACATTCTACTGGAAAGTTATAACATGAAATTTGGATTTGGAATTTGAAGACCCTTTAATATAATCTCTACTTCCTACAATTTGAATGGCTTGGGAAAAGTTATCTGACTACTCTGGACTTTGTTCTCATTTGTAAAATTAGGAGGCTGGACCTGATGTCCTCTGGGATCTTTTCCAAGCCAAAATCTCTGATCCTATGATCCTGTCAAGTACAAGGAGCCAAGTCCCAATCATTGTAAATAACAAATTTCATGAAGTGGTTTAATTATTTCAATTTGCACTATTCAATGTTATAAATATGTGCAAAATATGGCGATTGGTTCAAGCCTACTGGAAATATGTAAGGCAAATTCAATAATGTAGCCCAAATGGATTTCATTATTGCCACTAATTGGATTCCTACCTAATTGTATAAGGTATAAGATAACTGAAGTAACTAGGCTGACACAGTGGATAAAGTGCCAGGCCTGGAATCAGAAAGAACTGAGTTCAAATCTAATGCCAGGCACTTAACTAGCTTTGGGCAATTCCTTTAATTCATTTACTTTAGATAAAAATTAAGAATTAAGAAGGAAATGGCAAACCACTCCAGTATCTTTACCAAGAAAACCCCAAATAAGATCACAAAGAATTAGGCATGACTGAAATAATCGAACAATAAAAGTAAGGTAAATGAAAACTGAGGAGGAATCAGAATGTCCTTCATGGAAGAAGTTGCATCTCATCCACAAAAGAAGACTTCTGGGATGTAGATGTAAGGAGGGACAACTTTCCAGGAATAAGAATTAACTTTTGCAATTGAGGCAGGAAATATGATGTAAAGTTCTTATTAAGAGCTGGCTGTATGATTGTGTAGTAAGAATGAAAATATAGGTGGGAGCCAGGTGGTGGGTTTGCAGAGAAACTTGTAGTCTTGAGAGTTATGTTTCACATATTTTTCACATATGTTTCACAAATTTGCTTTTTTAAAAAAAGTTCATTTCATAAATCCATTTCAAAATAATTGGTTTACTTTGTCATTCTATATATTTTTTATCTTTATAAATATACAAGCTTCTATTCAGATTGTAAACCCTTTGCACCTGAATAGGCATCCCACAATATGTTAATTTTATTGTAATAAATCCAGTTTCAAGTATGTTTCATAAAGTTGTGATATCTGGTTTACAGTGTTATTTAATGCATCTAAAAACAAAATTGGGAGAAGGGATCCATAGGCTACACCAGACTGCCAAAGTTGTCCATGATGAAGCAAAAAAATTAATTACTCCTATCCTTGAGACAGTGGTAGTTATTGAAGGTCTTTAAGCAAGACAAAGCCAGATTTGTGACTTAGACAAAATTATTTGGCTGGATAAAGTAGAAAGCTATTGCTAGTCCAGGTGAGAAGTGACAAAGGCATCAAGATAGCAGTAGGCAGATAAGGACAGATCAAAGAGCTTTCATGAAGATAGAATTGACTAATTAGCTATGGTGGGATAAAGGGAAGGGGTGCCTGAGATAAAAGTAGTGTCCCTGACAGCAGCAGTAAAGTTTGGAGAGAGACAGGTGTAAGGGGCAAGATGATCAGTTCTGTTTTAGGCATGTTGAGTATAGGACACAGCATGAACAAGAATGTCACCCATGTCAGCGAGAGGGAGAATAGATATGGAGGATGCTGTAGCAAGAGATGGTGAAGGCAGTGGTTGGAAGATATTCTAGTGTAGTGTAGATCTTATTTTTCCAGAGTGAGATTAGTTACATATTACCCAGATCTAGAAGCCTCTAAGTAGCTGCAGCAGATAGATCATTGGTTCGCAGGTCGGATCGAGTTGAATTTAAGTCCATCTTCAAACAATTACTAGCTGGGTGACCTTGAACAAATCACTTAACTCCTGCCTGCTTCAGTTTCCTCATATGTAAAATGGGAATAATAATTGTACCTACTTCACATGGCTGTGATGAGCATCAAATATATCGGTTGAGTGCAAAATGAATTCATAAAGTGCTTATTACAATGCCTAGTACATCAATATTCAGTTGTGTCTGATTGTTTATGACTCCATTTTGGATTGGAGTGGTTTGCCATTTCCTTCTCCAGCTCATTTTGCAGATAAGAAAACTGAGGCAAACATGGTGAAGTGCCTTGCTCAGAAACACACACCTAGGAAGTGTCTATGAACAGAGTTGAACTCAGGAAGATGAGTCTTCTTCACTTCAGGCTAACTACTCTACTACCTATCTGTCCATATTAGTATATAGTATGCACTTAAATGCTTGTTTTCTTCCTTCCTCTAGGTTCTAGGGGTATCCCTCAGCTGTTGGGGTATTACTCCTCTTCTGCTATCAGCTAATGACTTTTTCTGGTAGTTTTCCTCTCACTTTATCAGCTTCCTGTGATTACTACCCTAGTTCCAATTAACATCAATTAGCTTTTAACAAAGAAATATTTACTTTGAAGATATGGCAAGACCAGAAGTACAAATATTTTCCTTTTATTCCCAAGGGCACATTCTCTCCTATTCCACCTCAGTCCCTGGGAAGGGTGGGTTCAAACATAAGAAATTTTCTCAATATTCATTTCACCAATTTATTTCCATTTGAGGCACAATTGATAAATGGTTATGTCTTGCATCTCTGCTACTGCTGAGCTGGGTCAAGGAACTCCCTTAGTACTTTGCTTTTTTTTTTTGTCTGGATTCTGGTTAATCCCATCATGGACTATATGCTGAACTCTGATGGTTTACTTTCTATACTTCTCAAAGCTCACAAGAATATTGAGATCTTCAATCACTGTTGTCTAAAATCAAGTAGGACAAAATGTAAAGATGCCAAGAATAGAGTTCTATATTCTCAGGCCACATCATGGCCTGGGATGGGGAAGACCTGAAGTCTCTTTCCTTATACATATATTTCTGTCTCCCAAAATACTATGAGGCAGTAAAAAGACTGACTTGGTATAGGTCCTGGCTTTTAAAAAGCCCTGAAATCCTTTAATATGAAGGCAATCAAATTCCAAATCTTCAATATGTGTTTAGCAGATTGAAATTACTTAGAGCAAATCTATATATGCTCCAAATCAGAAAACCAACTCCTTCAATTAACCACTATCTTTCCTTTCTAGTAATAGACTCCCAATTTGCCACACGACTAATTCCATCACTCTTCTTCTTCCTCCCCTTATAATAATTTCATGGAAGGAATTAGAACTTTGGAGGTTGTTTAGCCCAATTTCTTTATTATGTAGGTTATAAACTGAGGTTGGGGAAAGCTTAGAAAAAGAGTAACCTCAAAAGAAAAATGTGATTCCTAGGCATGAACAAAGTTGACAAAATCACCATTCAAGTTGCCATAGAAATAATGCAAAATAACAATCCTAAACATTCCTATTTGTGTTTTTGAACTGACCTGTGATTTCTTTGGTATAGGGGATTCCTGATGAGAATGTGCTTGACTACAGGAGACCAGTATTTTCTCTTTACCTTAAAGCCCTAGAGAGTGTCTTGTTTTATAAATAAACATTGTTATAAATAAACATGCCATATCAATAATTCAGACTGTGTTTGCATTGCACTGTTTCAATGAGGAAGGACAACAATTAAGTTTTTCTAAGTATAGTTTAGATTTCAGTTCAGTAGCTTCTCAGCCATATCTGACTCATCATGGTCCCATTTGGGGTTTTCTGGCATAGACACTGGACTGGTTTGCTATTTCCTTCTCCAGCTCATTTTACAGGTAAGGAAACTCAGACAAATAGGGTTAAGTGACTTGCCCAGGCCCACCCAGATAAAAGGTATCTGAAGCCAGCTTTGAATTCAATTCTTCCTGATCCCAGGCCCAGAACTCTGCCCACTGTACCACCTAGCTGTTCCAAGAATGGGTTATGGCCAACTACTCTTGTTTTCTTTTTTGACAGGATTATTGAACTTAGCAAAACCTTCAGGCATCTTATACCATTCTGCTGGAGAAGATGGAAGATGTGGATTTGGCACTTGTTGGGTGTTTGATGAGTAGTTGTTAATAGCTTAACATTAATGTAGTTAGGAGGTCTCCAGTAGAATGCTCCAGTTCTGGTCCTGGTGTTCTTAACATTTTTATGAAAGATCTTGAAAAAAGAGAAAGATGGCATACTCATCCAATTTCCAGACTATAATCATAATAACAACAGCTAACACTTTAGATAAATATGGGAAGGATCATTAATACCCTCTATGGTAGAGTTGAGATTCTGAGAACCTAAAACATGGGGCTGATTAAGATTAAATTCATTTGGGATAAATAAAATCTTACACTTGGGTCCAGAAATATCATCTTCACAAGTGTGAAATAGTGGGAACATAGATAGTGGTTGTTCTGAAAAAAATATCTCAGGGTTTTAGCGGACTCCAAGCTCTATTAGTGTGATATGACACTTCAAAAAACTAATGTAATTTTGGGTTGAATCCAGAGCCTTAATTTTCAGGAATAGAGAGGTGATGATCCCATTTAGACCATGTGTTTAATTAGAGAATTGTGTTTAATTCTGAGTGTCACAATTTAAGAATGACAACAATAAGCTGAAGATAATTCAAAGGGGGACTGATAGACTGGGGAAGATTCTTGAATCCATGATATATATATATATATATATATATATATATATATATATATATATATATATATATATATATATATATATATATATATGTATATGGAGAGAGAGAGAGAGAGAGAGAGAGAGAGAGAGAGAGAGAGAGAGAGAGAGAGAGAGAGAGAGAGAGAGAGAGAGAGAGAGAGAGATCTGTTGAGGTAACTGAGCATGTTCAGCCTAGAGCAGAGAAGACTCTGGGAGATGAGGGCAGGGCAGGATGGTTATCTTTAAATATTTGAAGGGCTTTTAAATGGAAAAGAGTTTAGATTTGTTCTCTTTGGTTCTAGAGAAGCCATATAGTTATCCTTTCCATGTAGCAACTTTTCTATCACTGTTTCAATATAGAGCAATTTGGCATAAGAAACTAAAAAAGAATGTTTGAGAGTTTTATAGAAGCCACAGACAACAGATGAAAACCAGCACATAACACAGAGCCTATGACCACATATTTAATCCAATTTAATATTTACTGTAAATATCCTATAAAAGAAAAAAAAATTCTTTTTTGGAAAGACCAAAAAGATTTCTATGGATTTTTTAGATCAGAGGTGTTCTGCAGCCCTAACTCCTGTGATGTAGAAGAGATGATTGTAATTGCAGGAACTATGGAAATTGCAGGAACTATGGATGTCAATTGTAATGAGTCCAATTTAGGCTTGATGTAAAAAAAAAAAAATCATTGTCATCATAAAAGCTGATTCTAGAAGTGGTGGTTTCTGTTGCTCTGGAGAGGTTTGAGCAGAGCCTGTGCAAATATTTGTTGGTCATGTTGTTATGGTACAGATTTCTTTTATGCATAGATCAAACTAGATAGCCACTGTGGTCCCTCTTGACTTGTCAATTCTGTTATGTGTTTTTTGATAATTTGGACAACTAATAACAAATATACATTTAAATAGAAATAAATAAAAATAATATTTTAAATAAAATCATAAATAATAAAACAATATCAATAACAATAAAACCAATAACCATTATTATCCATAATTATTTTTAATACAGTCATTATTATTATTATATTTTATATGCCCTGTCCCTACTTCCCAGCGTCTTCTCTTCTCTAGGTTTAACATACGCAAATACTTCCCTATTTCACTAGATCCACATCTGTCATGGATTCAAGAACCTCCCCTAATCTCTCTGCCTTCCTTTGACTGTCTCCAGCTTATTGATATCATTCTTAAATTGTGGTACCCAGAAGTAAATACAATCCTTTAAAGGAGGTCATACAAGGGTACAATAAAATCATCATCTGCCTATTCCTGATATTATAATATCATTATATATTATTATATTATATCATTATAATGTTATATTACATATTATCCATATATATTATGTATTACATATATCAATATATATATACATATATTGATATATGTAATACATAATATATATGGATAATATGTATATATATATATATTGATATATGTTATTATGCTTAAACAGCTTAGGTGTGATGGAGAATGCTGGACCTACAGTCAGGAAGAATCATCTTCCTGAGTTCAAATCTGACCTTAGATACTTCCTAGCTGTGTGATCCTGAACAAGTCATTTTACCCTGCTTACCTCAGTTTCCTCATTTGTTAAAATGAGCTAAAGAAGGAAATAGCAAACCAGAGTATTATTACACTAGAAAATGGCCCAATAACCATATTCACCATCTATACTGTTGCAACAATCTCTCACATCATCCTGTCCTCATTGCCATACACTATGAACAGAGGGAGACAGCAGATTACTATGCTGGTTTGGGTCTCTGTTCTTGAGGAATCTAAAAAAGTGCTAAAAAGGATCAGATTGTTTCTGAAATGAGGAATGAACTTTGGGAGTGGAGGGTGCAAAGGGGAAACCACTTCCCTTTTGAAACCTTCTGCTTTGAGTTAGGAGGACCCTAGGAGTCAAGTCATACACAACTAACACTCACAGTTCTCAGCCTTCCAAATTTTATGAGGCTCCACATTCCACACACTTACGTCAATGCCTCAGAAGGGACTGTGTCTTGTTTTCATAACTGTAAGTACTTTCTTGTTTTGCTTAGTTCTAAGAAACTATGTGAAAATTTTGGACTGAATACACAGATGTTCAATGGGGGAACCAAATTATTTCTTAGCCAGAGTCTGTCTAAAGCTTAGCCAATATAAATTTGTCATGTCAATAATACTGACAGAAATTGGGCTGCATTTCCTGCTGAATTTTCTGTTCCATTTTACAGATGAGAAAATCTCATGGGAAGCTATGATTATTTGCTCCAGCACCCCTTCACAAGGTTATTATGTGTAAAATGCTTTGTCATATCTTCAAAGCCCTATAGAAACACGAGATTGAACAAGAGGGAAGAAATGTGGAGCTCAACAGGAAATGCAGCCCCACTTTCTGTCAGTATTATTAGGCACAAAGAGGTAAGAGTGACTTTCTTACTGTCAAACATCTAGTAAGGACTAGAATTTCCCTACAACTCAGTTCTTCTGGCCAGGGCTCATTCACTGCACCACATTAGCTTTAAAATCAAGAAACTTCATCTTGGAAGGATTTTAATGTTTATTTATTTCTTTTTTTTTTTGTATCTTTATTTTTTTAATTATAGTTTTTTATTTACAAAATATATTCATGTGTAATTTTTCAACACTGACCTTTGCAAAATCTTCTATTCCAAATTTTCCACTCCTTCCCCCCACCCTCTCCCCTAGATGACAGGTATTCCAATACATGTTAAAATATATGTTAAATCCAATATATGTAAATATATCCATACAGTTATCTTGCTGCATGAGAAAAATCAGATATAGAAAAAAAACTAAAAAGGAAAACGAAAATGCAAGCAAAAACCAACTATTTTATTTCAGAAATTAAAATTTAAAAGTCACCTGATCTAAGCCCCTCAATTTACCCAGAAGGCTGTTTATCCAATTCTTGGTGGAACAGGTGGAACTAGAATCCAGTTCTTTAGACTCCAAGTTCAGGACTTTTTCTATCTTTCTCTGCTTCCTCAGGATGCCATTCGATCTCTGTCCATCTTCACAATCCCTCAGCTTTTCTAATGAACTTTATAATTCCTTATCTTCTTCCATTTCAGTCTCTCTTCTCCAACCTCTTCTGCCACAGAATCTCTCTTATAGAAGTCAGAAGTGGAAACATTAGTTCATTTACATTCAAATTACAAAATAGTAAGAAAGATGCCAAGTATTTAGGGGAAATTTAGGGGAACAAAGTAGAAAACACACAGGATCAAGATATTTCTAATCTTGCCTGTAGATAAGCAGTTGGCTCCTCAGAAGGCTTCTTGTTCCCATTCTAGGTACCATTCTAGAGTCTCTCTTGGCCTGTCCATAGTATTCCTGATCTAGTTTGACATCTAGGATGGTTGCCAAAACATATGTACCAACTCTTGCCTAAAGATGATTCTCCCTAGGTGAAACTTGACATTAATATCTTGTCCAACTGGCATTCAAGCTCATCCCACGTTCTCTGTATATGGATCTTAATAACCTCACCATCAAGCCTTTAGGGTTCTCCTTTAGAGGTCCAGGACCAATTTCTTTCATTTTAATTTTCAATCTTTGTGCTAGCTGTCAAGTTCCAATTTCTGTACTGAAGACATGTCTGATCTTTCAGAAGTTGGCAAAATTGGACCCAGATTTATATCTTTTCCAGGCTGCCAGTTGCACCCACTCATGCTCTTAGATGCCTTTCTTACTATTTCATCATATAATTTAAATGTGTATGAACTAATGTTTCTATTTCTGACTTCTGAAAGAGAGATTGTGTGGCTAAAATAGAAGAAGAGAGAAAAAGAGTTATAAAATTTATTGGAAAAGCTGGGGAATTATGAAAACAGAAAGAGATACAACTTGGAGAGGAGAAGATTTGATAAGTTGGGGGAAAAGGAAAAGTCAACTTAAAAGGAGAAGAATTTGGGGAGAATGGTCTGAAGATCATGAGCAGAATAAAGTTAAATGCCTTAGAAGAAAAGGAAGAAGAAAAGAAGAAGAAAAGATTGAAATGAAGGAGGAAGAGAAGATGTAGGAATAAAAAGGATGAAAAGAGAGGAACAAACACATTAAAGCAAGATAAGTTAAACTAAGCAAAATCACATGACAAGAGAATAAAGGCATTAAACAAGGTAAGTTAAAGTAAGCAAAATCAAACAAGAAAAGAAGAAACAATTGTTTAATGAGACCTACTACCTGCCAGGAACTGTACTATACACTTGATGGATATTATCTCTTTTGGTCCTTAGAGTTAGTTTGAAAGATAAGTGGTATTATTATCTATTGTTTATTTGAAGAAGCTGAGATAGACAGGTTAAATGACTTGTTTAGAATCACACAGCTAGAAAGTCTGTGAGACTATATTTCAACTTTAATCTCTTTTTCCAAGGCTCTATTCACTGTGCCCTAAGTTATACATAGTTGAATGTAGCTGTCAAGCCCTTAATAGGATATTAATGAGGCTCTCAAGGTGTTAATAAGATGCTAAAGGGAAAGATATAGATATTTTTAGAATTAAGCAGCTTGAAAGGGTAAGGATCTCATTTACTAGACAGGTGGAGAACAGGAAGGAGTTTGCAAGGACTGTTATTTTATTAGAAGTTAGCACTTCTGACATGTCCCAAACTGCTACTTATGTCTAAAGTGAGAGCAGCTAAATGGTGTAGTATAGAAAATAGGGCCTGACCTATTCTGACATCATGAAGACCTGAGTTCAAACCCAGTTTGTGTAATCTTGGCCAAGTCACTTAACTTTCTAGCATCAGTTTTCTTACTTGCAAAATGATCTGGGATCAGAAATGATAAAACACTCCAATATCTCTGCCAAGAAAATCTCAAATAGGTCCATAAAGAGTCATGAGTGAAAGTAATTGAGTATCACATCCAAAGTACAGACTTGCCTTTCTGCCAGAAGCAAAGGTAGAGGGGTGTGAGTGATTTCCCTCCAAACTCCAGTTATTAGGGGTGCTAAAATGTTCCTTTAAAAGTATATATTAAGTATGTAAAAAAAAGAAAAAAGAAAAAAACTGTAATGAGGGAGAGAGAATTCTGACCTTGGAGTTTGGAGAGTTGGAGAAAGTCCCACAAGGAGGGAAGGAAGAAGATGCTGCTTATCCTCCAAAGGTTGAGAAAATAGATCCACAGATGTCGCCAGGTAAGCAATCATCCAGGAAAAATCAGTGTCAGAAGAGTATAACAAGTTGATGAGGTAGGATACCAAGGAGAGTCATTTGTTGACCTGAAGACAACAGTGGAAATGCTTTCTGTTTCCTTAGGTTATGTGTCCAAGATATAATGGAAAAACCCATGCTACCATCAGAAAAGATGACTATCAATTACATCGATGGCAAGATGAGAGAGTAATATGATAAGATGAGAGAGTAATACATCTCCAAATTAAAAACTTCAGAAAAAGGAATTATGCACTACATATAGAAAGCTTAAGGTGAGTTCAAAAGATAAGATATAAATCCTCTGTAAGCTTAAATACACATACACACACACAAAAAAAAAAAACCTTATGAAATAATATCAAACAATGGAAATACTAAGAAGTCCTACACAATACCCTCGATTTGTAGCCCATACCAATGTCTCCTCCCTAGAACAAAAATCAAAAAACAAAAAAATGGCTTTTTATCAACTTGATTTTTGGGTCTGACTGTGGAATCTTCTCCCACCCCCATCTTTTTTTTATTTTGTTTTTTATTAATTTTTATAATTATAACATTTTCTTTGACAGTACATATGCATAGGTAATTTTTTTTTTTACAACATTATCCCTTGTACTCCCTTCTGTTCCAAGTTTTTCCCCTCCTTCCCCCCACCCCCTCCCCTAGATGGCGGGCATTCCCATACATATTAAATATCTTATAGTATATCCTAGGTACAATATATATGTGCAGAACCGAATTTTGTTGTTGTTGTTGTTGTTGTTGTTGTTGTTGCAAAGGAAGGATTGTATTCGCAAGGTAAAAATAATCTGGGAAGAGAAACAAAACAAAACAAAACAAAAAAACAATGCTCACAGTTTACACTCATTTCCCAATGTTCCTTTTCTGGGTGTAGCTGATTCTATCCATCATTGATCAATTGGAATTGGATTATCTCTTCTCTATGTTGAAGATATCCACTTCTACCAGAATACATCCTCATACAGTATTGTTGTTGAAGTGTATAATGATCCCCTAGTTCTGCTCGTTTCACTCAGCATCAGTTCATGTAAGTCTCTCCAAGCCTCTCTGTATTCATCCTGTTGGTCATTTCTTACAGAACAATAATATTCCATAACATTCATATACCATAATTTACCCAACCATTCTCCAATTGATGGACATCCTTCATTTTCCAGTTTCTAGCCACTATGAAAAGGGCTGCCACAAACATTTTGGCACATACAGGCCCCTTTCCCCTCTTTAGTATTTCCTTGGGATATAAGCCCAGTAGTAGCACTGCTGGGTCAAAGGGTATGCACAGTTTGATAACTTTTTGGGCATAATTCCAGATTGCTCTCCAGAATGGTTGGATTCTTTCACAACTCCACCAACAATGCATCAGTGTCCCAGTTTTCCCACAGCCCCTCCAACATTCATCGTTATTTGTTCCTGTCATCCCCCACCCCCATCTTAGCATTGATTCTCCTTTTTAGCCTCCATACCACACAAAAGGTAATAGACATGTAAATAGAAAGACAGAATAACTAGATAGGAGGTAAGGTAAAATACCTTTCTGCACAGAGCCACCTAGAACAGCAGTGTCTGAAGCAGAAAGCTTGGTGAGCAAAATGCATCATTGCATTGCAGGGAAAAAAATGCAAACTTCTATTTCTTTTTATTTAGTGGATTAAACTTTGTTGATATTTAACATGCAGATTGACTCTGGCACTCTCAACCAAATGTGGTTGAAGAAAGAATGAGAATTCCACAGAGTATATGGACTGACTAGGATGCTACCAGTCAGGGAAATTTCACTCATTTCTTTTCAGTATATTTCATCATATTGAGGTTTACATGGTTACGGTGAAATTCATGGTATCTAGTTTTAACTGAAATCCTACTCTTATAAAATGCACAAGTGACTCTGTAAGAGCCTTCAAAGAAACCACAGATTGGAGTTAATAGGATTTATGCAAGCACAATTGAGCAACAAAAAATAGTTGAACAAGGATAAGAAATGACTGATTAGAAAATGGCATTTTTCCTACTCTTAAGCCCAGGTCTTCCTGGCTGAGACGGCAACTTGGCAGAATGGATAGCACATAATATTTGCGTAATTTTAAAAAATGTGTGTAATGCAATTTGGTTTTATCTCACACTGATTCAGAATAACTCCTTTTTTCTTTCCTATCTCTGTAAATCTTCCCTTATGACAAAGATATAGTCACTCAAAAGCTAATGAACAATAACTGATTCTAACAGGACTTTGTCCATGGAATCAGGCCAGGCTAGTCTTACATTTAAAGTTAAATTAATAGCATCCTTGAGATATAATTGGTCCAAATGGCCAATGCTGGAATGACCAAGGCTATAGCTTCCTGGTGACTTAAGTCCCAAAATTCAACACACAAGTGATGAAGAACTCCTCCCTCAGACTTGTGACTGGTAAGCCAGCAAAAGCAATTCAGATACATGCATGGCCACTCTTTTTCTATCTTTTCTCAGTTTCCTCACCTGTAAAATGGGTTGGAAAAGAAATGGCAAACTACTCCAATATCTCTACTAAGAAAATCCAAAATAAAGTCATGGAGGATTAGATATATCTTTGTCATGTCCTATATATATATATATATATATATATATATATACATATATATATATATATATGTGTGTGTGTGTGTGTGTGCATGTATAAAATATATGTATAATATACATATAAAATGTATGTATAATATATAAAATAGATTCAGGCATAGTGAAAACAGTTTTAATATTTACACAGAAAACTTCTTCATTAAAAAAAGAACTACCCATACAATACTATTATGAAGAATTAGCATAAAAGGTGACATCAGCCAGACACAGTTTAAGTTTGTTTTGGTAGTACCCTGTTTTAAATTCATTATTATTACTCCTTAAAAGTCTTTATTATGAGACATTGGATGAGACTACATTTGATGTTGGAGTAGGAGTATAGCAGAGAATAAGATGGATAGATAGTGTCATGGAAACAACAAACATGAACTTGGACAGACTTCAAGAGGTGCTGGAGGTTAGAAGACCCTGGTTTCTGTAGTCCATGGGGTTGTAAAGTGTTGGATACAGCTGAAAGACTGAACAAGAACAAACACTCTTGAATAGAAGAACTGAGTTTGATTTTCAAGCCAAAAAGAAAATTGTATCAAACCGTCATGTTAATCATTTGATATATGTACATGACATCAAATTATATACTACTACTGTATAGCACATCAAGTAGCTTTTTATCTCATGGAAACTTTCACCAATGACATCAAAATCTAAATTAAACTCAGTGTTAATGCACATTGAGGTAGAATGGAAACTGAAGTCTTTGCTCTTCAATCTAGAAATCAAACTGACTCTAGATGAAAGTGTTATTTAAAAATCCCTTATACTCTAAAAATTATTAGATAGTTAATTTCTTTTAGTTATAATTAAAAAATAACTTATACTGACTTGAGTTCAATTAAAGGCTAACTTCTTAATATTAAATAAAACTAACCATTGTAACTCATTGAATATAGAAACATTTTGTAGGTAAAACAGCTATTTCTTTGAATCTTTTCACTTCCTCTCCTCCATATATTCAATAGGTTTTCATCAACTTAAAATATTTCAGGTGAAAAGTTTTTAATTTTTTATTGTTATAATCTGATATTTGCCAACATTATTATCATTAGCTCCCCAAAATATTTCTATATTCAATGAGTTACAATGGTTAGTTTTTTTTTTTTTTTTTTAATTGAGGTTTGGCTATAGACTTAAGAAGATGATCAGCATCCTGAAGTTAAATCTAAATGGGAAGAATACATTCAAATCAATAGAAAACTATAGAATATCAGTCTTCATGGACTGATGAACATAAAAACACATCTGCATATATATATGTATATATGTATATGTATATATACACACAAAATGTATTTATATATATACAAATATGGGTACATAGACATGCAGATGTTCATATTTGTACCATAAAATGAGAGAAAATGAATTTAAAAGATAAGTGAACAAAATCTGAATATTATAAATGAAATCCAGAATTCATTACTATAATGATAGCTATTAGAGAATTAATCATTTCCTCATCAAGGAGGAAGAGAATGGAGAGATCCTCTCAGAGCAAATTATAAACATTTTAAAACTTTAAAGAAATATTCACAAAATAATTGTAAAGACTGACATTATTTCTTTGTTACCAGATTTACTGAATACAATTAAAAATGTTTATCTACCACCTGGCTTCTTGTACCAACTTACAAGAGTCAGTTGTTAAAATTTCAGTGCAAACATTTACTGCTCAATTCAGGACTTGATTTATTGTTTTGTTGATTATCTAAACTTAAGAAATATGGGAAATGTGAATGATAAAATTTGAAAGTATGTGTATATTATTTTTCTGGAGAGCTGCTAATTAAACATTTACTAGCACCTTTCTGTAATATCCGGGCTAGCCTTCTGGAGAGGCTTGGGATCAGCCTTGGTCTCAGCAGAATAATCACCATGAGAATAGTCAGGAATAAAGTCCAAAGTCTTTATTGTCTTCTTCAGTTTCCCAGTCTGTATCAGCAGTCTAAGTCAGTCAGCCAGCCAGTCTACAATCTCTTATTTCTTCCAGTCAGCCAGTCAGCAGTCTGCACATCTCAGTCTCTGACTTCGGTCTGACACTGACTTCTTAAATATTTTATTACAATGACATCATTTCATCATACTGACTATAAGCCAATCATTATATCACTAGGGAACCATTATCTCATGAATTTCACTGAGTTAACATTTTGTTGTAAGATTACATCAATCATACTGAGTCTTAAGTATAAGTATATACATATATGTGTGTGTATATATATATATATATATATATATATATATATATATAAGTATAAATTTTTCAGAGTTCCTGCCCTCTACACCCTTTTCCCTAACATCTACGAGATGACTGAGATTTCAGAGTAGAACTCAAAGATCATTTATAAATAACTTCCATATGAATTCAACCAACCACATGTAAACAAAGAATGTCAAACAAAAGGTTGAGTCATGCACATTTGTTTATAGAATGGAGGAGTTTATGATAGTAATTCAAGATCAGGTGCCAACACTAGAAAGAAATCCAGACTCATTGATTCATGCAATATATGCAATGAAAAAATAGAAATTATAAAACTTGTGGTGGGTTACAAAAGTTTAGCATTTACTGGATTCTTAGAAGCAATTAAATAGCTAGACTTACACACTAGAAGCTCACTATCCTTTATAAACTCACAGATGACAAATCCCTGAATTACAAATATGATATCCAAAGAGAGTCAATACTGGGATCCAGGATCTAATTGGCAAGCTTTCCCTTTATTTTACCTGTTTCCAGGTCTACCAAATAGCTCCCTGGAAATTTCTAAGCCATAATGACACATAAGTACCCTCTGCCATGTCTTGCCATATTGATTTCCAGTTCCAATTCTTCTCCCTTTTTATGTGTTTTCTTCCCCTATTAGAATGCAACCTCCTTGGGAGCAGGGGCTACCTTACTTGTTTCTGTAATCTCAGAACTTAACACAATGATTCATTGACCTGTTCCTCATGGTTTGCACTTGTTATTCAAAGCATTTCAGTAATATCCAACTCTTTGTGATCCTTTTTAAGGTTTTCTTGGCAAAGAAACTGTAGCAGTTTACCATTTTCTTCTCCAGCTTATTTTATAGAAGCAACTGAGGCAAACAGGGTTAAATGACTTGCCCAGGATCACACAGATAGAAATAATGAGGCCAGATTTGAACTCTTGAAAACGAATCTTCCTGACTTCACATCTGGCACTCTATCCACTGTGACATCTAACTGTATAGTAAGCATTTAATAAATGTTCATTGATTGACAGATTGGACTCAAGGTCCAGCTTGGATTCCTAGATCCCAATGATTTGCAGATTAGTATTTTCACTCCATAGAGTTAGAATGAAAAAGGATAATAAACAAGAAGTCCAAAGAAGCAGGATCGTTTCTTAAGATATCATATAGCCTTCACTAGGGTATAGTAGACCTTACCACCCTTTTCCTTCTACAATATAATTCTATAACAGGAAGCCTTTAGTGAAGGAATCACTTCATTCCTCCCCACTTAGACTCACATAGTGTGGACCTGGGCCATATTGAAGATACAGATAGTTTTGACCACGTAATTAGTTGAGAAAGGCTTCTCCTAACTATGTGGTAGACTTAAAGGAAGTCTACATATATTCTGCTTCTCATTATTATCCCATAAATGGATTCCTAGCATCTACCACATGCATTTTTAGGAAGCAGTTATGCAATCCCTATTTGAAAATGTTGCTTCCCCACTATATAGAGAAGGATATATATTTTTTTAAATTCACTGTCCAAGTCCAATCCAGAATAGTCCTTTGGAGTCTCTGGGGAAATAAACATTTTCCTTTCACTTGCTTTTCCAGGGACATAAAGATAGGAATCTCAAAATAACACCCTCCTATGACAGAACTCATACTACCCCTCAAATACAAAGTTTCATATATGCTTTATTAAATTTACCAAACATTATTGTTTATTCAGCCATTTTTGTTGTTGGCACATTTCCCCAGTCTATTTCTTGATTTTTTACTTTGTGTGAAAGTTGAGCTCTGCTTATATTGAGGCTATGGAGACATTGTTCCAAACTTCAAAATTTTTGTGTGTTTTTATTTTCTGATTAAATTCTGGGGATCTGCAGGTTTTTGGTGCTATTAAGGTGGTATGATCCTAGAAGTATTGCCCCTGCTGTTCTGATCTGTGCTCTGGTCTTTACACAGGAAAGACTCTGATTCCCTCAAGAACTAGTGCTTTTCTCTGCTTTAGAACTTTAACCAGGCCACCTGTTCCCTTATGATCAACCACCAGTATTCCTCTCTATCCTGGAACAGCTGCTCAATACTGTGAATGGGCAAGAGAATTGTCAATCAGTGTCAACTGCATCCAGTTCTAGCCAAGGTTTCCCTGTGTTCTCCTTCTGAATATTTGTCTGACTCTCTCACCATCTCTAGGCTGAAGATTCTCAAAGCTGCTACTGCTGCCATCATAGCCATCTCCAAGACTGCTGCTAGATTCTTGGCTGGTCCCCATTCTGGTGTCATAAATCCTCCTGCCAACATGTTAAGTTATCTTCGGCTGGGAAAATGTTTCACTCTGACCTTTTGTTAGCTCAGCTGCTCCAAAATTCTATGCGAGGTATTATTTTAAGGCTATTTGGAGGATAATATTAGAAGAACTTGGATGGGTTTCTGCCCCTACTCTAACATCTTGGCTCTGTCTCCCAATCTATCTTTTATATAATTGTCACGGAGAGATTTTTTAATGATTAGATATGACTATGTCTCTCTCCTAATTAATAAAATCCATGAGTTCCCCATTATTTCTGGAATTGGATATGAACTTTTTTTCATGGTATTTATAATTCTTTATAGTCTTTTTTTTTTTTTTTACTATTCCAGGCTTTGTACACATTATTATTTTCTAAACATCCTAAAAATTGATTATTCTGATAGCTTTGTGCACCCCACATTTTATTTCCTGACTCTGCATCTTTGTATTGGCTCTTCCCCATGCATGGAATCCTCTCTCTCCTTGCCTCTATCTCTCAAAATCCCTGGTTTCCTCCAAAAGTCAGCTACATTCCATTGGAGACTTCTCCAGTCCCCATAGCTATTATTGTCCTCCTTCTTAAAACTACCTTATGATCATTTAAAAAATATATATTCTACCAATTTTACATAGGTACATATTCTCTTATCATTAAACATATAGTCCTTTACATGAACAATCATTTCATTGATTCCTTGTGTCCCCAACACTTGGCACAGTGTAGGTGATTAACAAATAATTATTGATCAAATGATTTTATGAAGTTCTTTGTAGAATTTCTCTGTACATTTCTTGGTACGTAATTGCAATTATTTTTACTTTAGTTCAATAAATATAAATCATTGATAGTAATTTAATATTTTTTAATTCTTATCCTTCTACCTATGCCTTTCCATACTGAGATGTAGAAAAGGACATAAGTCTTAAAACAAATATCAATAGATAGATACATATATTTATACATACCTCTCTTTACAAATATGTATATGTATTCACATATGCTCATATACATAAAATATAGTATATATATATATATATATTGTTTATTCAAGCATGTCCAAAAATATGTCCCATTCTTCCTATTAAGTCTACCAGTTCTCTTTAGGTAATAAATAAAATTCTTCATCATAAGTGCTCTGAAACTAGGATTGATTATACTGATCAAAGTTCAAAAGATCTCACTTCTAAGATATGAAAAAATACTCCAAATTTACAGGAATAACAGTCCTTTCCCAAATGACAAATATTTTAAGGATATGAATAAATAATTCTCTAGGGATAAATAGTCAACCATTAACAACCATATAGGGAAATGATCCAATTCTTTAATAATTAGGTGAGTAGAAAGGAAAGCATCTCTCAGATCCAACTCATATCCTTCAGATTGGCAAAGTTGACAAAATCAAAGGAAGTAGGACAAAATTCAAAATTTTGTGGGGAAACAAGGATATTAACGGAGGAATTATAAATTGGTTTCATTATTTTGGAAAGCAATTTGGATTCATGAACCCACTTTTATTAAATTGGCCAATTATTTTGGGGGTTGCCTATTTTACAAGTACTTATTGGAAGCACTGTAATATGTGATGATGAAATGTCTTTAAAATTATTATCTTTAGGTGCAGGGTAAAAACCATTTCCCCCCACTCTTTCAAATAATATCTATGCATCATCTTGCCATTTAGCTGCAAGTTTCTTTCCTCTTCTGGTTTAGTTTATTGATTTAGAATATTGAGATTAATGTGATTCAATATTACAAATATGACAACTTTATTACTGGTTAAATATCTCAAAATTAGAGCACCTATAGTCACAATAAAATTTTAAAAATTGTGTGATTCTTATAAATTTTCCCCACCCCCTTCTCCTCCTCTGCCATCATAGTAAAGAAGAATGGGATTGAGGGCCATTTTTTTAGCCATAGCAACCCATAAGACAAAAAAAATATTGATAATTTAGCAAATAAGTTGTATAAAATCAGATATTTATTGCAGATAATCATTACTCACATCTGCAGTTGTGAATTGGGAGCCACCTGCCAGTGACTGCTGAAGTCACTCAGACCTGAAGAATGGATCTCTTTATGTGAGAGGATGATGATGATACAAGAAGACTGAGAGGCAGTTGTGTTGTCTGACCTCTCTCCTCTTCCCTCTTTCCTCCAATTTATTTCATTCCCAATCCACAAGGAACATCTGCGTTAGTAAAGGTTGCTTTGCAACTCTTTCGAGTGTTATGATTCACATCTGTGGAGGCTCTTGGAGAATTGACCTGCCCCTTCACTTAAGTATGATCCTTAACAATTCCCCATTTTTTGTTTTATGGAAACATGATTATTTCCCCCCCACAGCATGGTCAGTAAATTTGTGCATTAACTGTTATCTGAATCCACATGCTAAGATAACTGAGTCCACATGCCAGAGAGAGTAAACAGCACTATAGCAGGTGTTGAAGCTTGTGAGATGTCATGGAGGCAAATTTCCAAAAGGAGAAGATGACTATAGTCAGAACAGGCTTTCTTCATAAATCTCTTATCAGTCTCCTGGATCAGTCCTTTGATGAGTTGGCTCATTTAATTGCCCTGATAAAAAAAGTCTTACCAGGTGTCTTCTCCCTTTTCTTTCCCGAGGGTTATTGAAGGAACTCTGGGAGGATCCTTCTCACGAACAGCTCTTGGGCATTGCTGCTTCTTTGTTTTTTGTGTTTCTTATTCCCCATATTGGGGCACCATATGTAGTGTGTGGAGGTCCCTTTTCAGGCGCCAAAATGTAGTGTGCTTTCTAGAGCCCCCATACTGAGGTGCCAAAATATACCATCTGCACTAGCTGTCTGGAGGATCTTGGGACCAGCCTTGGTCTTAGTAGAGGAGTGAAGAAGGCAGAAGATTCATGAGAATGGTCAAAGATGGAGACCATATTTCATGTCCTCTCAGCCCTCAAATATCTTGGTATGATTACATCATTGCAGCACACTATTTGTGCCAACTAGAGAACCATTTTATCATCACATCACACTGAGCATGTGCTAACTATAAGCACCCTGTTATTGATATGATATGTAAATGTCTCTTACTGTAAGTATCCCTTATTTCAAGTAGAACACAGGTGGTCACACTCTCCTTGACTTCTCAGGAAGGGGGAGAACGCCAAAGGAAAGTGGTGAGCTGAACCAAACATTGTCAGCAGGTTCCCTCTGGGATGAAGGGTCTTATACCTTACTCAGAGTTCCCCCACTATCTGCAGCAGATGAAGAAATTGAGGCAAACAGGATTAAATGACTGGGCCAGGAACACATAGCTAATAATTGTCTGAGGCCAGATTTGAATGTAGGAATCAGGAAGATTACTCGCCCAACACTATATACATTATACCACCTAATTGCTTCTTGGTCAAGCACTTGATTTCAAATTCAGCCTCAGATACTCAGAAGTTGTGTGATCTTGAGCAAATCTGAGTGCTTCAGTTTCTTCAAATGTAAAATGGAAATTGTAGTAGTGCCTACCTCCCAGGGTTATTGGGAGAATAAAATGAGATGTTTGTAAAGCACTTAGCATAGTACCCAGTACATAGTAGGCACTTAAATAAATGCTCATTTCCTTCCTATAGAACATAAGCTTATATCCTATTATTCAGTCATAAAAAGTATCTTATCCATCTTGACAATAACTTGCAGAGCGTTAAATATAAAATAATATTAGCAGGATGGCAGCTTAACCATTTTTATTTGATCCCCATCCATTACAGATAAAAACAAGAAATTACTTTGATGATAATTGTAATAATTCACATTTACATGACAGATTGAGACATTTGGGTGTTGCTGTAGTACATAGAGCGCAAGGGCTGAAGTCTGAAAGATTTACCTCCTTGAATTCAAATATGGCCTTGGACACTTACTGATCATGCTACCCTACACAAGTCACTTTATTCTGTCTCAGTTTCCTAATCTGTAAAATGAACTAAAGAAGAAAACGGCAAATCACTTCAGTAACTTTGCCAAGAAAACCCTAATGGGATCACAGAGAATTAGATATGACTGAAAACAATATATGACATTTCAGAGTATACACGGTATTTATCTATAACGATAGACCCAAAGAATCCTTCTATTATTACCTTAAAAAATGCCATATGATATCAGATCTCTCCTGATCTGAAAATATATCACAAAACTTAGGACATCATGCATTCTTTCCCAATCCTCCTTAATCTTAGTGCCATCTTTCTGAGATGATCTTACAATTTATTCTGTATACTTGTTTCTTCATAAATGTTTCTATGGAAAGAATTCTTGAGAAAACATGGCTTACTTAGTGAATTGCTATTCTAACATGTATTTGTTTATTTTTGTCTACAGCAGTGACCTTTTTATTTTACAATAGCAACTCAGTAGCAGAAAGTAAGTTCTTTTGAATCTCCCAATATGAAGAAAAGCAGCAAAAGTGATATAATTTTGAAAATTTATATTGTATGCAGATACTGAAAAGAAACACACCCAGTGCAACATCTACTTTATAGTTTACTATGATCTCCTAGTGCAATAAATTCTTTCACACAGAATTCCAGACATAAATCTTGATAACTTTAAAAACTAGCAAGGAATTTACCAAATCAGTCAAATGATAGCGTATTTCAAGCTAATTCCTTGATGCTGTTTACTTTAAACCTCGGTTTATGTCCCTAAATCTTGAAAAAGTAAGACATAACTGGCCATTTGAATATAATGGCCCTTCCCACTAACTTCAATATTTTAGTTTTCTGCCAAAGCAAACAAGATCACTAACATTTGTTTTTAAAAGGAGAAGAAACAAAAGTACCGACTCAGGTTAATTATAAAATATAGTCTCAAGTCTTCAGAACATGTAATGATAGGTCTTGACTGGGAAGGAATTTCAGAAGTCAGCTAGTCCAAGTCCCTTATTTTAGAGATGAGTAAACTGAAGTTGAGGTAACTTAGTGGCACCTTGGATAGAACACTGGCCCTACAGTCAAAAAGATATGAGTTCAAATCTGACCTCATCCATTTTTTAGCTTCTGTGACCCTGGGCAAATCATTTAACCCCGTTTAGTCATTTGTACAATAAGATGAAGAAAGAAATGGAATAATGCAGAATGGGGCATGACTGAAAAACAACAGAGGTTAATTGATTTGTCTAAGGTAATTTAAGTATTTCCTATCATTGGCAGGCAGAATTTAAACCCCAGTTCCTGTAATTGTGCTCTTTCTGCCTAATTAGCAACTAATGAGCTCTGTGACAGTGTATCAATCTACTTCATATAATCCTGCTTACTGAAAGAAGGTGCTTCTAGTTTTAAATCTGTAATCACTAAAATACCAACTCAATCTCTCTGTACATTCCTAAAACAATTTTGGTTCCAGCTCCTCTGCTGGAAATTCCACTTTTTCAGAGAGGAAGTTTTGCAGCAAAGAGATCAAATTACCACATTAATCCTAAAATAAACAATGAACTCAGCACCACCTTGTACTATAGGATTTCTAAGTAGATAAATAATGTCTTTGATCTGTATATGTATAAAATGTATGTATAGTTCATTTGTTTCTATCTCACCTTCAATTTGAATATCTCCCCTTTCCTTTTCCTACTCCAGATAGACACACACAGAGAGACAGAGAAAAACAGAAAGAGAGATAGAGACAGAAAGAGATAGACAGCAGAGACAGAGAGAGACAGAGACAAGAAAAGAGAGAGAGAAAGAAAGAGAGGAAAGAGAGACAGGGAGAGTCATCCAGAGATAAAGAGAGAGAGAAAGAAAGAGAGAAAAGAGAGACAGGGAGAGTCATCCAGAGATAAAGAGACAGAGACAAAGAAAGGGAAACAGAGACTGAGATGGAAAGAGATAGAGTGAAAGGGACAGAAAAAGACAAAGGCAGATGGAGATAGAGATAACAGAGACAGAGACAAATAGATATACAGAGAGGAACAGAGAGAGGTAAGAGGGACAGAGAGAGGAAGAAACAAAATAATAAAGAGAAGTCATTCAGAGAAACATTTGAACCATATCTAACAAACTCCTTATTTATTCATGTGAAAATATGAATTTTCATATAACCTTAGGGGGACTTAGAAATATCATATAATTTTAGATTCCTCAGTCACAAAGCACAAACACACACGTAATCTGGTTGGGAGCAGAAACCATCATTTTCACCTTTGGGTATTGGTTCAAAATAAGCACTTATTGGTGGAAAGAGCACCTAGATTGGAGTCAAAAAGATAATTCCAATCCAGTCTCGGACAATTACTATCTGGGCAACTCATTTAACCTTCTTTACTTAGTTTCTTCCAAAGCCACATGGGGGTAATAATAGCACCTTCCTCCCAAGATGGTTGTGAGGATCCATCGAGATAAGTGTAAAGCGATTAGCACAGTGAGTGGCACATAGTAGGTGCTTAATAAATGCTTCCCCCCCATTCTCCCTTTTTGTGGTTTGTTGATTGACACACATCATATTGATCGGATGGATGTTCTGGCACCATCCCAACCCAGATTTTCTGCCTATCATTCTAGGCAGCACTGTCTGAATTATTAACCTGAATTTAATTCGCACCAAGGCCTCAACAAAATATCCAGATATAAGGCATGGATCCTATCTATCCGCCGAAGCTTCTCTCCACCAGAGAACTTCGTCCCTGCGTCCTTCTTTCTCTCTTTGCCACTCTACACATTTGGGAACAAATACAACGAATACACTTCCCGAGGAAAGTGGCCAAGCCATGACTACGGCATTCTGGGCTCCACGAAGCCATCCCACCTCCCACTTACCCTCCCCAGAACAATCTACATCCTTGGTTCTCTTTCCCGACCAAGTGATAAGTTCCAGACGGCTACATTCACCTTGTATCTTCGATTCCAGACTCCGGCACGCTTCGCTCCCCTAAAGCGCAGCAGGCGCGCCCTGAGCTCCAGCCTGTGCCCGGGGGGGCTGGCGGGAAGCCAGCCCCTCCCTCCCCCTTCCCGGGGCGAGCTCTGTGCTTTTCTTCCTGAGTCAGGACATGGCCCAAGAGACCGGGAATTTCCCGGACAGAAGGTTTTCCCGCTTCCTGACCCGGACCCCAGTGGATAAAAGCGGTCGCCGGAGCATGGGGCGCCACAGAACCAAGGAGTCTTGGAACAGTCAGCTCTCGCTTTCTCCTCTTCCGAGCTTCAAACACCCAAGTCCTCCGCCATGAGCCGCAGTCTCCGCCAGATTTCTTGTCTTTTCCTGCTCTGTCTGCTGTCGGGGTTCCTGAGGCCCTCCGTCCGGTTAGCCAGCGGTAAGAGAGGGGAGCGAAGGCCAGAGGAAGGGCTGCAGGGAAGTTGCCTTTGCTAGTGGGCTGCGGGTCCAAGTGCGCCCCAGCGGAGGTGGGGACTGGGAAGGGTGGTGCTCCTGCGCAGATGAGGCTCGGAACGCTAGGTTGGCTCGAGGTGATAGGAACGAATGTCTCTGGATGCAGTGCTTGGCCCACACCCAAGATCCTGAACAGTTATCTCCTTTTTCTCTGCATCAGGAGCGCCCGTGGTCAGTGAGCTACGCTGCCAGTGTCTGCAAACCGTGCAGGGAATTTCCTACAAGACCCTCGCCAGCCTGAAGGTGATCCCAGCCGGTCCCCACTGCTCCAACCTTGAAGTCTTGTAAGTTTGGCTCAGACAATTAATCGCAGCGTCCAGTCTCTCTGCCCTCCATAATTCAGCCCTTTTTGGTCCTAGCAATCAGTTACTCATGATTTCTCTCCTCTTCTTTGCAGAGCCACTCTGAAGAATGGAAAAGTACTTTGCCTTAACCCCGAGGCCCCCCAGGTTAAGAAAGTAGTGCAGAAAGCTCTGAAAGGGTAACTATCAGTTCGATATACCTAAATTGGTGTCAGAACCGTCTCCTCTCATGTATTTACATTTGAAGTATTGAGAACTGTAATGTTCTAATTATCCCATAGACATCCCTTTGAAAGAGATGAAGTCAGGATTTTACCTTAAGGGTTGAAATTTAATCTATTCTTTTATGACTTCATTATTCCACTCTCAAATTCAAATCATGGTATTTGTTACCATAGTGATAGATATTAAACTTAATTCATTGCTACCATGAACTCCCAGGGCAGGAGATTCTCTTTAACAAGGCAAATGGGCACCTTTTGAATTTGGGATTTCGGAGGCTATTGTAGACCTCTGAGGGAATCAAGTAATTCTCCAAAGGACAAACAGCCAGCATGTGTCACGGATGGGACAAGAATTCGGGTTTTCCTGGCTTTAAGTTTAGCTCTCTGTCTACTATGCCAGGCTGCCCACGTGCCTTACATATGACATGGAATTGGCAAGTGTAAGACACAAAATCTACTCACCCTTTAAGAATCTAAATTTTCTAAAATTCAAGACACAACTCCTCAGGGTGCTTCCCCCTACGGTTACCTGATGACTTTAATCAACATATGCAAAACCAAATGGGTTTTCTTTACTTGACTAAGACTGTGTAGGTTAAGTTATAGGCAGGTTGGGTACATTAGGCAGGAATCCAGAGAATTCTATTTTACTTCAAGATTTCAGGAAATTAATCAAATATTTTTTTCTTCTTTATAGCAACTCCAACTAGTAACTTCAAAACAGAAGATGGTCTCTTGAAAAGCCTAAGCAACTCCATTTTGAGAACATGGATCTCAAAGAGCCAGAAGAATCCCACTACTTTAGACCAAGCATCTGTGATTTGTTTGGGAATTCTTTATTATGATGCCCTTATTTATTTTGTTTGTTAGTTTTTACAAGTGAGATCGAAACTAGTTGTTAAATTAATGTCTTCTCTTCACTTTTAACAAAACCAAAGTTATTCCACTTTTCCTTCATGTGCTATATCTGTCATTTAAATGTGATATTTTCAACTTCTTTGAGAATCATCTATTATGTATCTATTTAAAGTGGGCTGTGATTTGTGTGAGAAAGAGTTACCACATTCAGATGGCAGATGACCAAAAACATTATTTATGATAACTATCCGACATTGTCTGTTTATTATATATTTATATTTGAAGTATTGAGAACTGTAATGTTCTAATTATCCCATAGACATTTAATGTCTTCTTTGTATGACATACTGTCATGTTTAGTGTAAAAAATACACAATGTTCTTAGTTCTATTTATATCCTAAAATAAGAAGATTTAAATATTTATTGTTAACAAATAACTGCAAAGTCTATGAAATAAACTATTTTGAGAATGTCCATTCTTTGTTTCTTTTATTGGAGGTGGGGAGAATGCATCCTAAATGGTGGTTTTTATGATATAAAGAGGAAAACATTTTTATGTTATTATTTTTCTATGCATTTAATGCATTTCATAATCCTACAAATGTCAATCAGATTATATTGTTTTCACTAACTGGGGATTTGAAACATCGACATCACTCATTCCATTTATTTAATAGGAAATTAAATGATAATAAGTTTAACATTTGAATCCATGTCATGAGTACCATAGATACAATACTTGAGACCTAACATTACCCATCAAGTTTGTATATAGTAGATCAAAATCAAAGGCTTAGATTGTTTTTTGGAATTTTCCATACCAATTCAGATCATTTTTTCATCTGAGGAAGTTATGTTAGATTCAGTGAATTGTTCATTGTCACCAAGCTAATATGTCAAAGGCATATTTTGACCAACTATTTTCAAATTGCCTCTCTAACTAGATCATATGACATTTTCCATCAATAAAGATAGGATTAAAGAACATGCCAAGACTCAACTCTGATAAAATCTAATTAAGAAAGACTCACCTTAATTCGTAGAGAACTGTTTTGAATTTATGTAAATCCAGCACAGATCAGGAATTATAATTAGTCATGTAATTTTACTTAATGCATTCATTTGTCTTTGAAGCCTGTCTTTAAAGCTTGAGTGTACTCTAGGGATTTATCTCCATGCTACAAATTCCAAAGGCACTCGTTTACTCAATTTAAACAATAGAAACTTATATTATGAGTCAAAATGAGAAGGGAAAAACCTCAACTTCGGCAAGAAGAAAGCAGTAGAAGTGTGTATAAATATAGGAAATGCTAAGACACCTTAGAATTGAAGGGGATGACAGGTAATCTGGCCTAATCCTGTAATTTTATACATGAAGAAGCTGAGGCACAACAAAGAGAGATATTTTGTCCAAACCCATATAATCTAGACCCTGATTTTTCACATATCTAACTTTTATCTACTTTAGTGTTTTTGTTGTCTCTGTCTGACAATCTGTCTCTTTATCAATTATAGTATCTGGCCTCCCTTATAAGTGATTGGTTCTTAATATTTAGATCCCCAAATCAAGAGACATGAACAGCTTCCTTTCCAATGAGAAGTGGAAGGAAACTTTCCCCAGATGTAGCTCAATTCTCATTCTCAAACTTACCTGATGGTTGGCCAAACAGCATAACTTTCTTATTTGAGAAAGGAAAGAAGCGAAGGAAGATACTTTTGTCCCATTAGAGAAAGGAAATTTTAATTCTCTCTATACTAGTTTCTTTTACATTTTCTGGCATATAAAAGAAAATTCTCCCTGCCTCTGACAATAATACTTCTTCCCTCTTTTGATACTCTGGTATATAACAATAAGACTGATTCTGGATAATTCTTGTAGTTGAAACAATCTCTGAATTCAAGATTATCTTTTTTTCTTTGGATCAAGTAAATAAGAAAGTCAAAAAGCATTTATTTATTAAGTATTTTATATGTGCCAAGCACTGTGCAAAGTAATAAGGATACAAAAAAAGGAAAAATAACAACAAAAAGAAACCCAGTCCTTGCTCTCAAGAAGTTTACTGTCTAATGGGAGATGGGCAAGATGCAAACAACTGTGAACAAACTATAGGCAGGAGAAATTTGAAGGCATAAGAATTAAGAGACATTAGAAAAGGCTTCCTGTAAAAAGTGGACATGTCCAGAGAAGAGAAATCCAAAGAGGCCATTATCACTGTATCTCAGAGCATCTGGCATAGGAGAAGGTTGTCATTATTTTCCCTTCATTCTTAAAGAGGACATTATATCAAGCAGGTGATGCATGTCATGTAAATAATTTGGGTTTAAGTGAGAGAGATCTGTGCAAAGTCTATAATCTCTTTCTCTTCCAGAGACATGTGGGTCCTGTGACAAGATATAGATCAGGACAACTGAAGATGGCCCTCAGAATAAAGTATTAGAAGACCAGAAAGATAAGAAAAGGCCATCTATTAAAAATATCAATTTTTCTCTGTCCTCTTGTGCTAAGCCCAATCATCTATCTTGCCAAAAGATATTATGGCGTCCATTTTATCCATTGCCACTACTAGAAAAAATAGTAAGCCCAAGCACTTCATCCATTGTGAGTCAGCAGCAGTATTTTCATAGAGAAAAGATGACACATCATCCATAACTTGACTCATTAAGCTTTAGAGTTAGAAAAGATTTTAGGTGTTTTCTCCCTAATTCTTTTATTTTACAAAGGAGGGAACAGAAGAGCAGAAAAGATAAATGAACTTTTATTTTATTACTGTGAAAACTGAAGGAAATTATGTGCCTCAGGTGAGTGGTAGTTGGGACTAGAGCCCAGTTCTCTTGATCTCCATCTCTTCTGGGATCTTTTCATTACCTCAGGGAAAGAGTGACAATTACTCTGAAAACACACCTTTTCTTTGGTATAGTAGGCAACTGGAAGCCAAGTTTATTCAGAAAAATGAAATGTTCCAGGTAACCGTTCCCTTTATTTACTAATTTTTTTGTTTACTACTCAGTCCCCATTGAGGATCATTCTGCCATGAGAGGGAAAGGGAGACTGATATTCCTTGGAATAACTAATTTATCTAATCATAAAGTATAAAAATTGGAAAGCATGTACATACATATGGGTGTGTGTACATACTTATATTTAAATATAGCAAGCTGTACATAATGGATTTGCAATTTCATGTATAACCATCTGTTGTTCTTTTTGTTGAACTGTTTTATGAAAATTCTTGTTTTATTCCATAAATTAAAATAAAATAAATATAATTGAAAAAGAAAAAGGAAAAATATCTTGAAAGTCACTTTGTTCAATTTTCTCATTTGAAAGCTGATTCTAAGAAGTAAAATAATTTTTTGACAGTACATATGCACAGGTAATTTTTTGCAACATTATCCCTTGTACTCCCTTCTGTTTTGAATTTTTCCCCTCCTTCCCTCCACTCCCTCCCCTAGATGGCAGGCATTCCCATACATATTAAATATGCTATAGTATATCCTAGGTATAATATATATGTGCAGAACTGAATTTTGTTGTTGTTGCAAAGGAAGAATTGGATTCGGAAGGTAAAAATAACCTGGGGAGAAAAACAAAAAAATGCTAACAGTTTACACTCATTTCCCAGTGTTCCTTCTCTGGGTGTTGCTGATTCTGTCCATCACTGATCAATTGGAATTGGATTAGCTCTTCTCTATGTTGAAGATATCCACTTCCATCAGAATACATCCTCATCTAGTATTGTTGTTGAAGTATATAATAATCTCCTGGTTCTGCTCATTTCACTCAGCATCAGTTGATGTAAGTCTCTCCAAGCCTCTCTGTATTCATCCTGTCGGTCATTTCTTACAGAACAATAATATTCCATAACATTCATATTCCACAATTTATTCAACCATTCTCCAATTGATGGACATCCATTCATCTTCCAGTTTTTAGCCACTATGAAAAGGGCTGCCACAAACATTTTGGCACATATAGGTCCCTTTCCCTTCTTTAGTATTTCCTTGGAGTAAAATAATTTGTTGAGGGGCCTACAATGAATGTGGAAAAGAACTAAAATTTGAACAACGGTCTTTTGACAACCAGTCCAGGCTCTTTTTCTACAATAAAAAGCACTATATAATTTATTTTATATTATAATAATATTACATGATAATTTTCATTATGAACTTTGTAAGAGATAATAAATTCTACTGGTTGTCCTCACAATCCAGCACCTGAATGGAGAGTTTCCAAAAATGAAGGACCACTAAACACAGAATTCTTGAGCTCTTTCCTCTATCCCTTAGGTCACTCAAAGTCCTTCAGTAGCACACATCAAAAGCATGTTCCACCATGCCAGTTCTTCAAAAGATATTTTTCTTAACAAATGATCAATAAAAACAACTATGAACCACTCAAAAGAACATTTTAAATACAAATTGTATGCTTGAAATCACATAGCTAATTACTGAAGACTTGAGACTAGAAAACTGGTCTCCAGATTTCTCTCCCAAGATCTTATTTGTATTCCAAAGTTCTTGAATGACTTATTCTAAGGGCACAGGACAAAAGTCTGGAATCTTCAGTGTTTGTGCATAGGGTTAGGGAGGAAGTTGTTGGAACTTAAAATCTTCCCTAGATTATACTGACTTAAACAAACCCCACGGCATTTCCTTCCTATTTTCTCCATCCAAATATAAAACTAAGTTAAAATGAAAGTTAATTATAACTTTGAAAAGGAGACAAACATCATAAGATATTATTGTACTTGGATACTGGGGTCTGGGGTTCAATTTCATTTCTTTAGGAACAAGAAGTGAGGACTGCCAGGGAAAAGTTTTCACCAGGACATTGGAGGCAGCATTGGCTGAGTGTAAACTCTTAACAACTGGAGGGAAAAGTGAGCTGGAAGTGTGTAGACAGCCAGATTCTAGTGATAAGATAAACCGCAGCTTATAAATGCTGGGATAAATCAATTGGGCGGTGACTTGAGTATAGCTCCATCTAGGGTTAAATTTATATATTACACATCCCTGCTGATTGAGTATCAATAGACAGCATCGTTGTAGGGTTGCAGAAAACTGGATGTGGATAAAGTAAGCATCTCTGTTGCAAATGTGACATTCCAATAGTTGGGTAGCCTGTATTACTGCCTTGTGTGGATTTCTCCCTTTATTTCCCTCTTTCTTTCTCTTTTAATTTCATTCTTCTCTTTCTTCTCCCTTTCTCTCCTCCTTTATCCCCTCTCTTCTTTCTTCTCATTTACTTTTCTCTTTTTTCTCCTCTCCTCATACTTCTCCTTCCTTCCCTTTCTCGTCTCATTTTAATTTGGCTTTGTGTATGTAACTCACTCTGGATTTGTTTTATTTAGGAAAATTTAAATCATTTTTGCTCATTTAAAATGTTTTTCTGGTAGATTATTTGGGGGGGGCTGTTTTTCATGATTTCAAGTTTGAAATGTTTCTTTGTTCTTACACTTTTAATGTACTCCCAGATTGTTCTGCTTCTTTATAGATGAAATTCAATACAGACTCCTATACACTAGTACAAAGTACTTTATAATTTTTAATCTCTTCTTCAGACTATTATTAATGTTCTTTTTAACCTGGTCAGATGAAATTTTAATTTTTTTACCTGTAATAATGTTCTCTTTTGTGATCAATCCAATGTACTTACTAGTATTGTAAACACATTATACTTTTAACTTATTGGAGATAAGTTTTGATTGGATATGTACTATACTGTACATACACTGACTTCATATTTTCTTGTCTATTCATAGACTAATTGCTGATGTATGTTGTACAGTTATTGATTATTGCATGGTTCTCTGGGTGTATTGCTTTCCATGAATTCTAGCAGTTTCTTGTCATATCCTTCATAATCTGTTTTGACTATAGTCAAATCCCTCCCAGACAGAAGCAAAATTGGAGGAGTATTTTTTAAAATTGCATTGTAGGGCTAAATCATTCTGGAAAAAGAGCTCATTTTTATCACCACCATCACCAAATGCTAACTAAGAATTGTCACCAAGAATCAGAGAAGCACAGGAGCACTTTGAGTGGCAATATTTCCTAGTAGATGAAAGACTTCTGCTTTCAACTCAGCCTTTACAACCATTATCTGGGAAAATCAACTGGACAAGGGGTCATTCATCCACATCAATTATTTAGCCAACTGCCACTAGGGCAAGAGAGCCAGGATAACATCAGATAGCAAGCATCCCAAAAAAGAGAAAAGAGGCAGCCATGTTAGGTAAGTCAAATCACCAACATTGCCTTGACCATTATCTTTCCTCAGATCACAGTTCAGAACCTTAAACACAAGAGCCTTGGGAACTGTGACATTAAATAATGATCTTAAAGGTGAGGTGTGATAACCTGTTTGGCAGCTGCACCATGGGAACCTTTTTACCTGACTTATGGTGGAAACTGTCCACATATTTGATCTCTTCATTAGAATGTGAGTTCCTTAAGAAGGACTGTCTGACTTTGCTCAGTGTACCCTTACCACTTAGTAGGAGAACCCCTATTTATTGTGAACTATATTCACAGTAAATGTCTAATAAGTGCCTCATACTTTAAAAATTAAATTTTAAGTTTTAAAAATTAATTGCCACATATTTTTCATGTTTGATACTTTTGCTTTCCATTGATTTATTCATTATAGTTTTAATTTAATGAGGCAAAAAGGTGGTACAGTGGATAGAGTCTGGAGTCAGGAAGACATAAATTCAAATGTGACCTCAGACTCTTACTAGCTGTGTGATCTTGGGCAAGTCATTTCATCTCTGTTCACCTAGGTTTCCTCGTCTGTAAAAGGGGAATAATAATTGCACCTACCTCAACAAAGTTATTGTGGTAATCAAATGAGTCATGTTTTGACTTTCATTCCTAGGACTCAATAGGACCTCAGTTCACATGGAGGAAAAGGCAAGTTTGCTTTAATGGGCCCAAAGTTAGTAAAACTAATACCATGGTCATTCAAAACAGCAGAAGGGGACAGAGCTAGCCTCTGCTAAATCATAATGTAGGAAGGCAAGACATAGGAGACTCAAAGAGACTTGAAGCCAGTAGTGTTTTTTTGTTTGTTTTTTTGCTTTGTTTTGTTTTTTTACTATAGTAGATGATAAAATGTGAAGGCAGCACTCAGGTACCTGAGGGACCTTTGAGAAGAGCAGACCAGGACAGTCTGCAATATCTGATTTAGGGTCTGTCAGAGCCATAGCAGAAGGCAGGGCTAATGCCCTGTTGGGGATTATGCAATGAGAAAGAGACAAGGAGGGGGATAGTATCTGTATTGGGCTACTGGAGGGCTCGGGGATTTTGGCAAAGAATAAAACTGAATTTCAACTTTCAGAACCAGAATTTTGACTTCATTGGCATTCTGACTTCAGAGGGGACAGGACCAAGCAGGGTCTCATCATCTCTTCCAAGAGTTCAAGAAAGAGAAGAGTCTAGTCTTAGCACAAGCTACAAATCTAGAAACTGAGGCTGGGAATGTGAGTAAACAAAATAAAATATTACAATAAAATGAAAGAATACTATGACTTAAGGAAAGCATCAAAGAATAGAGCCACTCCATAATAAATATACATGGAGCTTCATTGATGACTGGGAAAACATATGAGTATTGTCTTTCATTCAGAACCCATGTAAGCATTCCATCATGAAACTGGCATATAGAACTGTTGAACTTCTCTGGGCAGCTATCATTTTCCACAGGTCCTTATGAATGACAATGTCAAAGGACTTGGCCAAGTCCTCCACCAGCCAGCACTGTACCAGCCATATGTGAGACCAGTGATCACAGTAAATGGAGAAATTTTGAATGCTGTGAATAAATTCATTTATGTTGGAAATACACTTTTTTCTTTTTTTTATTATGACTATTTTTATTAAAGCTTTTTATTCACAAAGCATGTGCATGGGTAATTTTCCCAACATTAACCCCTGCCACAAATTTTCCCCTTCTTCACCCCATCCCCTCTCTGACCTGGAAGGCAGTCCAATATATGTCAAATATTTCAAAATACATGCCAGATCCAATGTGTGTGTGTGTGTGTATGTGTATTACACAGCCATCCAGTTACACAAGAAAAATCAGATCAAGAAGGAAGAAAAATAAAAATATATATATATATAAATAAAAAATAAAAATAAAATAAAAAAACTGAGAAAAAAGAAACAAAATGCAAGCAAATAAAAACAGAGAGAGTGAGAATGCTACGCTATGCTCCACCCTCTGTTCCCATGGTTCTCTCTCTGGGTATAGATGATTCTCTTCATCATTGCAAAGTGGAACTGGTCCAAATTATCACAATGTTGAAGAGAAACCATTTCTATCAGAATTGATCATCATATAATCTTCTTGTTGCTGCATATAATGATCTCCTGGTTCTGCTCATTTCACAGAGCATCAATTCGTCTCTACAAGAATGAAATCATCCTGCTGGTCATTTCTTATAGAACAATAATATGCCATAATATTCATATGCCATAACTTATTCAGCCATTCTCCAATTGATGAGGTCATCCATTCAATTTCCAGTTCCTAGCCACTACAAAGAGGGCTGCCAAAAATTTTTTTGCACATACAGGCCCCTTTCCCTTTTTTAAGGCATAAAAGCCCCATAGTAACACTGCTGTATCAAAGGGTATGCACAGTTTGATAATTTTTTGAACATAGTTCCAAATTGCTCTCCAGAATAGTTGGATCTGTTCACAATTCCACCAACAATGTATCAGTGTCCCAGTTTTTCCACATTCCCTCCAACATTCATCATTATCTTTTCCTGTCATCTTAGGCAATCTGACAGGTGTATAGTGATATCTCAGAGTTGTCTTGATTTGCATTTCTCTGATCAATAGTGATTGGGAACACCTTTTCATATGGCTACAAAAATAGTTTCAATTTCTTCATCTGAAAAGTGTCTGTTCATATCCTTTGACCATTTATAAATTGGAGAATGTCTTGAACTATTATAAATTTGAATTAATTCCCTATATATTTTAGAAATGAGGCCTTTATCAGATCCTTTGGATGTAAAAATGTTTTCCCAGTTTATTGCTTCCCTTCTAGTTTTGTTTGCATTAGTTTTGTTTGTACAGGAACTTTTTAACTTAATAAAATCAAAATTATCTATTTTATGCTCAATAATGTTCTCTAGTTCTTCTTTGGACACAAAATCCTTTCTCCTCCACAAATCTGAGAGGTAAACTATCCTATGTTCTTCTAATTTATTTATGATGTCATTCCTTATGTCTAGATCATGAACCCATTTCAACTTTCTGTACAGTGTTAAGTGTGGGTCTATGTTTACTTTCTGCCATACTAGTTTCCAGTTTTCCCAGCAGTTTTTGACAAATAGTGAATTCTTATCCCAAAAGGTGGGCTTTTTGCTTTGTCAAATATTAAATTGTTATAGTCATTGGCTATTTTGTCTTGAGAACTTAACCTATTCCACTGATCAAGTCTATTTTTCAGACAATCCGAATGGTTTTGATGACTGCTGCTTTATAATATAGTTTTAGATCTGGTACAGCTAGGCCACCTTCATTTGCTTTTCTTTTCATTAATTCCTTTGAAATTCTTCACCTTTTGTTCTTCCAAATGAATTTTGTTGTTATTTTTTCTAGTTCAGTTAAATAGTTTCTTGGGAGTTTAATAGGTATAGCACTAAATAAATAGATTAGTTTATGGAGTATTGTCATCTTTATTATATTCGCTCGACCTATCCAAGAGCATTTGATATTTTTCCAATTGCTTAGATCTGATTTTATTTGTGTGGAAAGTGTTTTGTAGTTCTGCTTATATAGTCCCTGACTTTACTTTGGCAGATAAATTCCCAAATATTTTATATTATCAATAGTTATTTTAAATAGAATTTCTCTTTGTTAGTGATTTTTTAGTGATGTATAAGAATGCTGATGATTTATGTGGATTTATTTTGTATCCTGCAACTTTGCTAAAGTTTCTAATTATTTCTAATACTTTTTTTAGTTGATTCTCTGAGGTTTTCTAAGTATACCATGGTACCATCTGCAAAGAGTGATAATTTGGTTTCTTCATTACCTACTCCAATCCCTTTAATCTGTTTTTCATCTCTTATTGCCAAGGCTAGCATTTTTTAAAATTAATTTTATAATTATAACATTTTTGACAATACATATGCATAGGTAATTTTTTACAACATTATTTCTTATACTCCCTTTTGTTCCAAATTTTCCCCCTTCTTCCCTCCACCCTCTCCCCTAGATGGCAGGCTTTCCCATACATATTAAATATGCTATAGTATATCCTAGATATAATATATATATGTGCAGAACCGAATTTTGTTGTTGTTGTTGTTGTTGTTGCAAAGGAAGAATTGGATTCGGAAGGTAAAAATAACCTGGGGAGAAAAACAAAAAAATGCTAACAGTTTACACTCATTTCCCAGTGTTCCTTTTCTGGGTGTAGTTGATTCTATCCATCATTGATCAATCGGAATTGGATTATCTCTTCTCTAATGTTGAAGATATCCACTTCCATCAGAATACATCCTCATCTAGTATTGTTGTTGAAGTATATAATGATCTCCTGGTTCTGCTCATTTCACTCAGCATCAGTTGATGTAAGTCTCTCCAAGCCTCTCTGTATTCATCCTGTCGGTCATTTCTTACAGAACAATAATATTCCATAACATTTATATACCATAATTTACCCAACCATTCTCCAATTGATGGGCATCCATTCAACTTCCAGTTTCTAGCCACTACAAAAAGGGCTGCCACAAACATTTTGGCACATACAGGTCCCTTTACCTTCTTTAGTATTTCCTTGGGAGATAAGCCCAGTAGTAAAGGCTATCATTTCTAATACAATATTGAATAGCAATGGTGATAGTGGACAACCTTGTTTCACCCCTGATCTTATTAGGAATGGTTCTAGTTTATCCCCATTACATATGATGTTTGCTGATGATTTTAAATAGATGCTCCTGACTATTTTAAGGAAAAGTCTATTTATTCTTATGCTCTTGTGTGTTTTTTTTAATAGGAATTGGTGTTGGATTTTATCAAATGTTTTTTCTGCATCTACTGAGATAATTAATCATATGTTTTTTTATTTGGTTATTGATATATTCAATTTTGTTAATAGTATTCCTAATATTGAACCAGTCCTGAATTCCTGGCATAAATCTTACTTGGTCATAGTGTATTATCCTGGGCATGATTTTCTGTAATCTCTTTGCTAATATTTTGTCTATGATTTTTTCATCAACATTCATTAGGGAGATAGGTCTATAATTTTCTTTCTCTGTTTTCATCTTACCTGGTTTAGGTATCAGTCCTATGTCTGTATCATAAAAGGAGTTTGGTAGGAATCCTTCATTCCCTATTTTTTCAAATAGTTTATATAGTATTGAAGTTAAGTGTTCTTTAAATGTTTGGTAGAATTCACATGTAAATCCATCTGGTCCTGGGAATTTTTTCTTAGGGAGTTGATTAATAGCTTGTTCTATTTCTTTTTTCTAAAATAGGACTATTTAAGTAATTTGTTCCCTCTTCTATTTATCTGCACAATCTATATTTTTGTAGGTATTCCTTCATTTCATTTAGGCTGTCAAATTTATTAGCATAAAGTTGGGCAAAGTAACTCCTGATAATTGCTCTAGTTTCCTCTTCTTTGGTGGATAGTTCTCCCTTTTCATTTTTTTGAGACTAATAATTTAATTTTCCTTTTTCCTTTTTCTTACCAAATTAACTAAATGTTTATCTATTTTATTGGTTTTTTCATAAAACCAACTCTTAGTTTTATTTATTAATTCAATAGTTTTTTTTTAGTTTCAATTTTATTGATCTTTCCTTTTATTTTTAGAATTTCAAGTTTGATATTTGGGGGGTTTTAGTTTGTTTTTTTCTAGCTTTTTTACTTGCAATCCCAATTTATTGATCGTTTCTTTCTCGATTTTATGCAAGTAAACCTCTGGAGATATAAAATTTCCCCTTATTATCTCTTTGGCTTGGCAATACACTCTTGAGGCTATACTGTAGATGATGAGGTTGATAAACATATTGCCAAGAGCTAGCTCAGCATTTGGGAGGCTCAAAAAGAAAGTGTGGGAGAGAAGAGGTATCAACCTACATCTTAAAGTGAAGGTCTACAGAATTGTTGTTCTGACTATACTGTCGTATGCCAGGAAACCTTGATAGTCTGTCAGTGCCATGGCAGAAAACTGAACCACTTCCACTTAAATTGTCTCAGTAAGATTCTGAAGATTATACAGCCAGTGAAGATCATTCTAAAGCTGGATTGCCAAGCATTCAAAATCCATTGCAGACAGCTCAATTCCAATGAACTGACTACATCGTTCAAATGCCAAATGTAACCTTACCCCAAAAATTATTTTATAGAGAATTCACACCTACTAAGTTCTCTCTTTGTGGCCAAAAGAAGCAATATAAGGACAGTTTGAGGATATCTCTGAAGAACTTTTGTATTTATTGTTAGACATGGAAAACACAGGCACAGGACTGTCCAGTATATTATGCTCACATCAAAAAAGATGCTGTATTCCATGAACAATGAGCTGCACAAATCCAGAGTCACTTCCACTCTAATTGTTTTAAAGAACCACTTGTGTTCTATCTATGATAGTGCCTTCCAAACTCATATTGCTCTGATCAATCACAGATGAACATACTGTACCTGATACGAACGCTGTGATGTCATTGTTTTTTTTTCTTTTTTTATTAAAAAACACATCAGAAAAGGAATACAAACAAAATATAGAAAATATAGGGAGGATGCAAAATATAGAACAACAAATTACTAGTTCAAGAACGTATACATATTAGTAAAACTTAAATTCATGAGTGCCTATCTTCCTTATAAATTGTTCTTTTATTCTTTGCTGGCTACTTTTTTTACTTTATTTTCCCCCCTTTAATTCCCATCTGTTCATCATCCCGAGAAGGTTTTGTTAAGAAAGGATATATTTATGTATATAAACCTATACACACTCCCACTGCTACACACACACACACACACACACACACACACACACACACACACACACACACACACACATCTTTCCTATCCCTACTAACTCTTTGCTTTAACTCTGTTCCTTAATTTGCCTTGAAGTTATTTAACAACCCAAGGATCCCTCCCTTGTCTTCTTCCCACACCTTTTGCTTTCCCATCTGCCCATCCCTCCCCCTCTTCATGGCAAGTATGTAGTGTTGCCTATTTAACCCATTATCTATTGGGTGTAAGTTTTCAGAGCTTATGAGCCCTCCTTTCCCCTCTAATGCCTTTGTGTCTATTCTTCCTCTATACCTTATATATATTACATAATTACCATTTTTACCTTAACTATGCTCCAGTCTTTCTTTTGAGCGACCCTTTTATTGATTTCAATCTTTAAAAGATCATATATTATTTCCCATGTTAAAAAACAAAACAAAACAAAACAAAACTTGTCAATGTTGAATTCCTTGAAACTGATCTTTGATATTGGCTCTTAGATATTAAATTCCCCATTAAGTTTGGGTTTGGTTGATAGAAAGCCCTGAAAATCTTCAATTAGTTGAATGCCTTTTTTTCCCATTCAATATTATAGATAATTTTGCTGGGTATAATATTTTTGACAGGTCTTGTACTTTTGATTGTTGATAGATGTGACTCCAGAACCTTTTATCTCTTATTGTGACTACTGATAAGTATTATACACTCTTAATTGTACTTCCAGTGTATTTGAATTTTTTTCCCTTGTTTCTTGCAAAATTTTCTCCTTGATTTGGGAGTTTTAAATTTGTTAATAATATTCCTATGTAATTTTCACAAAGGATCTCTTTGAAGTGGTAGATTGGTGAATTTCTGCTTTCCCCTCCTATTACTCTGGGACAATTTTCTTAGATTATTTCTCACATTATTAGGTCAAGATTCTTTCTTTGCTCAAAACTTTCAGGAAGTAAAATTATTCTTATTTTTTTTTCTTATTGACCTGTTCTCCAGATATGTCATTTTTCTCATGAGCTGTTTTACATTCTGTTCTATTTTTTCATTCTTTATATTCTGTTATGTTGTGTCTTGATCTCTTATAGCTTAACTGGCTTTCCCTTGCCTGATTCTAATTTTCAAAGACTTATTTTCATCTTTGAGACTCTATATCTCCTTTGTAGGTGGTTATCTTTTTTCATAATCTTTTTCTTGGATGATTTCTTTTTAAATTTTATTTTTTTAGTTTTTCCTTCAATGCCTCTCATTTGATTTTTAAATTTTTTTGAGTTCTTTTATAAATTATCTTTGGGCAGGAGTCATTTCACATTACTCTTTGGGGTGGAAGCTTTATTTTAGTTCAGTGTCCTCCTTTGATGATGAACCCCAGTCTTCCCTGCTTCCCATAATAAGTTTCTATGGTTGAGTTTTTTTTTCTTTGCCAGTTCATTTTTTTAAAATAAGAGATATTGATGCAAGTACCTCTAATAGTGGAGTGGGAAGATGGTGCCTCAAGTTTCCCTTCAGTTCTCTTTTCTTTCCAGGAACCCCAAACCAAGAGCTCCACCCTCTTGCAAATGCCCACAACCAGCAGCATTCCTGCCCTGCTGGTTCCTTCTCACTCAGGGCATTGTCTCCATAGCACAGCTGGGCCTGCTGATCCTAATCAGGGGAGATTTACTCAGTTTTACTGGACTCAGACCCCCAACTCCACATGCTATCTGGGAGGTGAAAGCTCTGTGGTTCCTGCTAAAGCTCCAGCCACACCCAACTCCCTCAGAGGCTCTCCACTTGATGTTTCTATGGAGCTAATTTAGAGGTGATTGATTTCACATGTGTTAATCTTGGACCTGGGATCTTTCTTCAGATCTGGGTTGTACCAGGAGGACCCTTTTTCTCCCAAGTCTTCTTGATTTTTCACCATGCTATGTCCATCCTGAGGTACAAAATTGTTGTGTTTATGGGAGAAATCTGGAGAGCTTGAAATTTACCAACCTATTACACCATCTTCCCAGAATCCTCCTCCATTGGTTTTCAAAAACAAAAGATGGACAAAAACAACATAGAACCTCAGAGAGTAAAAACAATGGACTTCAAGATTAGCCTGAAAAGTGAAATTCCAGAACTTGAGGGGAAAAATAAAAAGAGAATAAATATTTTGGATGATAAGCGGAAAATCTTATCAAAGTAGTGTGTCCAATAAAAATAGAATGAAGTGACCTAAACTTAAAGACCACAAAATCAACAGACTGAAAAACTAGAAGAATATGTAATTGTAAGAATGGCTTCTCTCTCTCAAAGACAATGACCAAAAAAAATATCTGGACATCTTATTTCAAGAAATCATAAAAGAAAACTTCCTATATCTAAAGAAACCATAGAATCAATTGGATTGAGAAAGAATACATTGGTTACTTCCTGAAAAGAGAAATGGGGCTTGGGGGAAAGAGAGAAAGAGATAGAGACAGAGACAGAGAGAAATGCCCAGCAAAGTCACAGCCAAAATCCAGAACTTATGGGTCAAAGAAAAAAAATACTTGAAAAACCCCAGAGGAACCATATTTGGGATCATAAAAGACCATGTTGCAACTACTGTAATAAGGAAATCTTATTACAAAATAATACAAAATCCCCAAAGCAAAAGATAAAGGATTACAATATAACTTAGTTTACAAAATAGGGATTCCAATGTTAAGGAAAATTGACCTTTAGTAGAATAAAGGATTTTCAAAAATCCCTGATGAAATAACTAGAGACTAGTGAAATCTTTGAAATGCAAACAAGAAAGATGAAAATAATTTAGAAAGGTAAATATATTTAAGTAATTAGAAAGGTTTACATGATAATGGAATACTGATAGTTTATTAGAAGAATAAACTTTCCCTTTAAAATTCCACTTTCTTTAAAACTGTTAAAAAGAAATAAAAGGAAGAAAGAAGAAAAGGAAGGAAGAAAAAGAGAGAAAGGAGCAAAGGAACAAAGAAACAAAGGAACAAAGGAATGAAAAAAGATGAAAAAGAAAGGAAGGAAGGAAGAAAGGAAGAAAAATATGATTTTAGTGGTTGAGTATGGCTTGGTTCCATTTTGTAGGTTTAAGGAGGAAAAGGAAGAAATAAAGAAGAAGGCAACAAATAGCTATTTCTTTTAATTAAGGTGATTGAAAATTATACAAACAAAAATGAGGGTACAGATATCTCATTAATCTTAGCCTTATATATCAAACAAGGAACTTGGTCTAGAGATACTTTAAATTAAACAGGAAAACAGATGTAGTCAAAGATAGGGGTGGGGGGGTCTAAGAAATGAACGTAAAATTGATAAGGAAATAGTGACAAGAAATAAAAATCACCTTCAGAGGATTTTGAGACATAGGGTTGAGGAGGTAATTCGTTTCCAGGCACAGATACAGCATCTGTGATAAGAGTTAAGAGATGGAATGCAGAATCTAATGAAAATAGATGTATATTTAACCTAGGGAGTTTTCTGAAGTTTCCAGAGCAAGGCAGTGACATCATCAGATTCATGCTTTGTGAGAATTTTTTTTGGCATCTATATAAAGTCTGAAAAAAAAAAGAGATTAGAAGGTAATAAACTAATCAGGAGGTCCTTGTAATAAGTTATTATTATGAGAATTGTTGCTTTATTTTGGACTTCTTAAATGTCTTTTTATCTTATCTCTAGAGTTTTTACATTGCTACTGCAACCATGGGGAAACTTATTATTCATAACATTTCAACATCCTATTTTGTAGTTAAGAAAATGGGGATATAAGGAGGGTAAGTTTTTCTGTTTTATAAATAGGGCCAGTCAATCTTTCAGTTTCCCAACAGTCATAAAGACCAAACAATACGCAACCAGTTGAACTTTGAATTGTTACTCTGATATTGTTCTCAGGATGGTTTTAGTGACAAACCAGGCCTGGGAAAGAATTCATAGTTTCAGAAAGGATAAGACTTAAATGGAGAATTGAAAAAAGATGCAAGGACCCAAAAAATCCAAAGGCTGTTGTAGATATATGCTAAAGGCTAGAAAAATAAGGAGCAGCTAGCTAGGTGGAACAGTGGATAGAGTACCAGGCTTGAATCCAAAAGACTCATTTTCATAAGTTCAAATCAGGTCTCAGATACTAACTACTTGTGTGACCCTGGACAAATCACTTAAACTTGTTTGCCTCCATTTCTTCATCTATAAAATGAGCTGGAGAAGAAAATGATAAATGATTATAGAATATTTGCCATGAAAACTCCAAATCTGATCATGAAGAGTCAGGCATGACTGTAAGATCAAGAAAGAGATGGGGATATTCTCTTGGACTAACATTAATGGAAGGCAAAGAAAAAAATGGAAATACTTTATTTCTATTTTGCTTCTGTGTTATCTATTGAAGATATATTCAATAGTCAATGACTATAGTAATCTAGTGTTTGATGAACCCAAAGACCCCAGCTTTGGGGATAAGACAAAAACTACAGGGAGAAATTGGAAACTAGTATGGCAGAAACTAGGTATTGATTTACTCCTAAGACCATATACTAAGACAAGGTCGAAATGGATTTATGATTTAGACATAAAGAATGGTATTATAAGTAAATTAGAAGAGCATAGGATAGTTTGCCTCTCAGATCTGTGGAGAAGGAAGAAATTTCTGACCAAAGAAAAACTGGAACTCATTACTGAACACCAAAATAGATCATTTTGATTATATTAAATTAAAATGTTTTAGTACAAACAAAGCTAATGCAGACAAGATTAGAAGAAAAGCAATAAACTAGGAAAATATTTTTTTTAATATTTAAAGGTTCTGATAAAGGCCTCATTTCTAAACTATATAGAAAATTGACTCAAATTGATAAGAATTCAAGCCATTATCCAATTTATAAATGGTCAAAGAATATGAACAGACAATTTTCAGATGAAGAAATTGAAACTATTTCTATCCATTTGAAAAGGTACTCCAAGTCACTGTCAATCACAGAAAAGAAAATTAAGACAACTCTGAGATATCACTCCACACCTCTCAGATTGCCTAAGATGACAGCAAAAGATAATGATGAGTGTTGGAGGGAATGTGGGAAAATTGGGACACTAATACACTGTTGGTGGAATTGTGAACTGATTCAACCCTTCTGGAGAGCAAGTTGGAACTATGCCCAAAGGGCTATCAAATTGTGCATATCCTTTGACCCAGCAGCATATCCTTTATCAATTCTTTTCGATTTATATCCCAAAGAGATCATAAAGGAGAGAAAGGGATCCACATGTGCAAAAATGTTTGTGACAGCCTTCTTTGTAGGGGCAAGAACTGAAAATTGAGTGGATGCCCTTCAGTTGGAGAATGGCTGAATAAGTTATAGTATATGGAATATTATTGTTCTATAGGAAACAATCTTCAGGATGTTTTCAGAGAGGCCTGGAAAGACATATATGAACTGATGCTGAGTGAAACAAGCAGAACTTGGAGATCATTGTACATGGCAACAACAAGATTATATGATGACCAATTCTGATGGATGTGACTCTTTTCAACAATGAGATGATTGAGGCCAGTTCCAAGGATTTGGGGATGAAGAGAGCCATCTACATCCATAGAGAGGGCTATGGGAACTGAATGTGGATCACAACATAAAATTTTCATTCTTTTTGTAGTTGTTTGCATTTTGTTTTCTTTCTCATTTTTTCCCTTTTTGATCTGATTTTTCTTGTGCAACAAGATAATTGAATAAATATGTATACATATCTTAGATTTATATATATTTAACATGTTTAACATATATTGGATTACTTACCATCTGGGAAGGGAGTCAGGGGAGGGAGGGGAAATTTGGAGCACAAGGTCAATGTTGAAAAGTTATCCATGCATATGTTTTGAAAATAAAAGGCTTTTTAAAAAAGAAGATATATTCTAGAATCACAGAATCTCAAAGTTGGAAGGGGTCTTAGAGACCATCTAGTCTCATAAAAACCTGAAAAAATTCCTTCTATGATATCCCTGTCAAATAATTTAGTTTGTTTAAAGACTTCTAATGAGAGGAAAAACTATTTTTAATAATGTAGTCAACCAATCTTCTGAGAATTTCAGCTGAACAATATGAGTGCAGGTAGGGAGAAATGACCCAGAGGGCTTATACACTGATATGGCAGTTATTAGATTGACATGATTCAAAAAAACAATGTGTTATATTAGATAGAGGACCACTTTTTGATTCAAGAAGACCTAAGTTCATATCAAGCCCCTGATGTTTTCTTACCTCTAACTAATAAATTGTAACCTCTCAAAGATTCCAAACACTTCTTTAAGACTCTATGGTTCAGAAGACCTGCTGAGGTACTAATAGATGGAATTTGCACTCTAAAAATTCCCTAAGTTTATGAAATAAAAGTCAAAACTACCAAAAAGTGTGTGTTGTGGGGAATGTAATTGATAGACCTTTGGAATGTTGTAGAAATTAATTTCTGGATTTTAGCAAGGTATTTGGCAATTTTTCTGACATTTGATTTTATTGACAAATGAAAAAAAATTGTCTGAATGATATCACAGTTAGGTGAATTTGAAACTGGTTCAACTATGTGATATGACTAGAAGAAGAGAAGTCCTGCGTTCCTCAGAAGCTTTACCAATTGTGTAACTCTGGTGTAGCTTCAGTTTCAATATATGTATGAGAATAATAATATTATCTACTTTATAAGTTATCATGACAGTAAAAGAGCTTATATTTGTAAAACACTTTGCATGTCTTAAAATACTATATGAATCTTAGCTTTTATTAGTCAATCATTTATTAAATGCTTATTATATGTCAGATACTCTGCTAAATGGTGGGGATACAAGGAATGATAAAAGATAATCTTTGCTCTCAAGAGGGAGGGAAGAGGTAATAAGCATTTATTAAGCACCTATAAAGTCCCAAAGTTGGGACTTTGAGTATCTCGTAGCAGAAACAAAAAAGGGACACTGAATTATGGTATTCATTAGAAGATGGCAGTTGCAAGGAGGCTGGTAAGGTATAGCGAAAAGGCAGATTATAAAGAGCTTTGAATGCCAAATGGAAGAAGTTTGATTCTGGAACAATAGGAAGCTGATATTAAGCTGGAGGTGGGGGTAGAGGCCTTAGGAAGATCACTTCAACAGCTAAGTGGAGATGGATTGTAGGCAAAATCTGAGGAAGGGAGACAAATCAAAAGACTATTTTAATTGTCAAAATATGAGATGAAGAAGGCCTGAACTAGAATAGTGATAATGTTAGAGGACAGAAGAGGAAATATAGCAGACATGTTATAAAGGAAATTATTGACTGCTATTATAAAACAACCAGCCCTCAATAAAATTGATGGATAGGATTAGTGTCAAATAGAAGGGAGGCCCTCTGTGGTTCTGTCTTCTTGATTATTATATTCAACATTTTTATTAATAGTTTATATAGCCCTCCTAAATTTGAAAGAAGCTTCTAAACTCCCACTTTTTCTTCCTTGAATTGAAAAGCATTACAAACAGGCTCCAAGGCATGCATAGGTTATTACAAGAAAGTCTGGAGGTTGTATATGATTTAGGAGATCCAGAGGATTTGTTATAGAGAAATGCTACCTATCTGATCTTTCTTTATCTCCTCCTCCACCTTACCTACCACACAACTTTAATCCAACTATTTCCCTTTATTCAGTCTGGCTCCTTTGTTAATTGTCTGGATTGCTCTGTTCCCTTTGTTAATTGTCTAGAAGAAGCTTACCAGGCTTTCTTCATGGAACTGTTTCATCATGTCTTTACCTGACTTACCCTTACTCTTCTTTCCCCTCAAGAACAGAATGAACCACCCTCTTAGGGAGATTTTTCAAGCTTGATTGGTTACCTCTGCATCAGTCTCCTCATTTAAGGGCTGGTCTGTATGATTAGTAAAGTTCCTTCCAGTTGTAAAGCCTCTCATCCTTGAAAGTAAATCAGTCTGCACTGAACAAGTTAAAGAATAAAAGAACTGTATGCCTGAAAATGGGGAATTGTTATATTGCTCTTCTTATTTAAGAGAAATTCTCCCAGGTTTCTAGGCTGCGGCTTGAGCCAAGAAAATGACATTGTTATCCAAGGAACACAGGCTTATTTCTGATATCTCTGGCACAAGATTCTACTTGGGTAGGTATCTTAGACTCAGAGGTAATTTCAGATGCATTCAATACATTCTTATCAAATTTATAATTACACAAAACTGAAAGAGCTATTTAATATAATTCATTACATGACTGACATAGGATCTCAAAACATGTTAGCAAAATGAAATAATGGACCAAATCTGATGCTATGGAAAAATAATACATATAAATATAAATTCCTATACTTGAAAAAAACAGTTACATTGAATTAGGTTAGATGTGGAAAAAATTTCAGACATTTATGCAAAAAAGGCTATGTAAAGTAACTAGTCACCATTGAAAACCAGATTATGATAGTTTATTGATTAATATGATATGATTTTAAAAAAACCAGATTACAATGGTTTTCAGTAAAGGAAATGGTTCCATTGCACTTGTCCTGGTCAGATGACTTCAGGAGTATTTTGTTCACTTCTGGGTATTAGATTTGAGGAAGAAGAGGTCCTAACAGTCAATCAGTCAACTTGAATTTTTAATCACAATTACATGCCAGAACTGAGGGCTGAAGAAAGGAGAAAAACAAAGCATAAGAAAGCAAAAAGCATGGTCTCTGCCCTAAGGAGTTCATATTCTGATGGAAGGTGAAAGTCTGTAAATAATACATATCTATGTGAAATGCCCAAAGTACATACAGGTAAGCTGAAAGAAGATCATCCCATCAAGGGATGGGAATGGGATGGGAAGCTCCTGAAATCAGGAAAACTCAGAGGTGAAGATGGGGGAACTATATCAAGTACTCTAGCATGAGAAAAGGAAAAAATGAAACAAAAAGAGATATGAGCTGGATTGTCATGTTTAAGGGAATTAAAACTATGCCATATGAGAAAGGAATAAATGAATTAGGGATGATTGAACATGACTTGGTGTTTTTCATCAAAAGTCATATGAATATGAAGTTCATGTATGTCCTGATGAATGTTTCTCCATGACTACATTATCTACACTAAGGTTAGGGAAGGGATGTGAATTTTACCTTAGCATTATCTCTCCCTCCTCCCCCCCCCCGCCCCCACTATTGCCTGTGGCTAATATCCAGACTGGAGTCAGCCTGGTCTGCATGACCATGATAGACTAAGTTCAAATCCAGCCTCAGAAACTAACAGTTGTGTGACCTTGGGCAAGTCACTTAGCTCTATTTGCTATAGTTTCCTCATCTATAAAATGAACTAGAGAAGGAAATTGCAATCACTCCACTATCTGCCTTGGAACAACAATAGATAGAGAAAATGTAGAATTGTTGAAAAAAAGGGGGGGGAGAATAAATTTGGAGTCAAAGGACCTTCATTTGAATCTTAGCACTACCTATGTGATTTTAGGGTAATCCTTTATTTGCTTTGTGCCTCAGTTTCCTAATTTATACAATGAAAGGTATTGAACTAGATAACTTCTAAGATCCCTTTCAATTCAAACTATTATCATAATAATTTTACAAAGGATCATTTAATTTGTCAAGATATTTGGAGCACCCTGCTTCCCATAGCTAAAACCCAGTAAACAGGTTGACTTTGGAATTACCTTGGCATAATAATCCCTTGCACCCTGGATGATCTCACTCTCTGGCAAAGTTTATTATCTGATCAGCACCAGGTGTTCACTGAAGGATTTATGATTTGTTGGTGCTCTCCCTATTTCCTAAGGCTGGAGAGCAATAACTGTTTATCTTAAAGTCATCCATCACATCTTTTGACATATTCTTCTTGTTTCTTGTAATTGCCAAGTGAACCAAATCAGGTACTGCACTCCTATTCTCATCATGTTAACACTGGTTCTGTATCCCCATAAATGATCATAAGGCTTGACAACCCTTAAAGCTTGGAGAGTGTTTCCACAAGATTCAGAACACCTGCATTGTCCATACCTGAGCCTATTGTTGGGCTACTACTGAAGACCTAGGAATGATTGTGTCATAATCTAGCTCATTTGTGTTTTTTATGTAGGTAAGCCCTGCTTTTCCCTCAGCATAATAAGCCCTCCTTCTCAGAAGGAGGTGTTTTTCTTACTCTAAAATTAATGAAGTTTCCTGTTTGATTCCTGATTTTCCTGTATCTAGTCTGCTCTGTTCAGCTCCAGTTATTCACAGGTTAGAGTTAATACTGGTCTGGTTGACAAATTCATCAATAGCCATTTCCTGAGAACCTCACTTATTTGCAAGACAGTGGGAGGTAACTGGCTCTGTATTCCTAATTTTCTCTATTAGAAGACCCATTATCTTGTGTTTTTTTCATGTTAGATTTCACAACAATTTTTGAGTTTTCAGGCATATGTATTCAGTTGATTTGGGGAACAGAGAACAGAAAGTGTCTAATTAATGGAGAAACAGTCTTCTGGTTTCATTAAGATAATTCTTGGATTATCACTAGCCTAATAAGCTATTAAACTTTAATAGCTTTAAAATCTATTAAACTTTAAAATGCACTAAAATTCCAATAGACTTGAAATAGAAACTATTCACATTCAGAGAGAAAGAACTATAGAGACTGAGTATGGATTGAAACATAATATTTTCTCCTCTTTTTTTATTTTTTTCATGTTTTTTCCCTTTTTTGTCTGATTTTTCTTACACAGCATGACAAATATGAAAATATGTTTTAAAGGATTTTAACATCAGTTATTTAATAACTTTTAAAATAATTTAATAAAAGTATTTAACATCAGATTACTTGCTACTTGGGGAAGGGGGAAATAATAGAGGGAAGGAAAAATTTGGAACACAAAGTCTTACAAAAATGAATGTTGAAAACTATCTTTACATGTGTTTAAAAAAATACTTTTGAGGAAAAAAAATTAAGAACATCAGGGGACAAAATCATGCAATTAGATTTTTTGGGACAATCTATATTCCATTCTCTTTTGTAGTTAGTCTCTAAAGAAAAGCTCCTCACTGGCTTGGAGTCAGGAGGTCTTGAGTTCAAATCTAGCTCAGATACTTACCACTTCCTAGCTGTCACTCAATCCCAATTACCTCAATAAAGAAAAGAAAGATTAAAAAAAAAAAAAAAAGAGGAAAAGGCTCCTTATACTTTTTGCTTTATTTATTGCTGTCTATATTAATTTGTGTCATTTTGTTCATTTTCAGTTCTTTGCAACCTTGCTTCTGACCTCATTACGCAACAGAATCAACTCAAGATTCTGTACAAGTAGGCTGAAAATGAGTGACATCATATTAGCAACAATGGTGTTTCTTCAGCAACTACAAGATATCCTGATTACTGTCCTCAGAAAGTCTACTCTTAAATATCCTGATGCTCCCCTTGCTCTTTTTGACTGATGGTTGGGTATTTGGAGGACAGGGTTCTAATTCTGAAAGTGTTTTAGTAGCGTTATTGCTTATGAGCCCTCATTCAGTGTAACTCAATTACTAATAAAAATTGATTTTAAACTTCCATTTTTTTAAGAAAAGGACTTTATACAAAACAAGAACATGTCCCCCCAAAACTTTCTTTTTTGCTCACACAAGGTCCTTGGAGAGATCTGGCTTATAAATAAAGTACAATGGTTGTAAGAAAAAAATAATTATAGTTAAAAGGTACCTTTGACCTTCTGGTCCAATAAGTCCTTTTCTCTTTTCATGGAATTTTCATGAGGGTCCCCAAGGCCTAGCTGTCTAATGGGCCCTGAACATTGGGATTTTTATGGAATCCATAATCAGTATTTTTTTTCTCATTGTAAAGGCTCATGACTCTTGAAGCTATGGCCATCCTTGGAGACAATCTTACCATAGATAAGTGGTGCTTGTTTTATTGGCTAGTATCACTCCACTGACCTCTGATACTGATTTTCATTGCTTCTAAATGGTCTCTCAGTCTTCTAGGAACTCTTTTTTCAGAAATATTCATTCACCTGAGATCAAGGAAGAAGAAATATATAGTAAAGCATAATAGGAGGTAAATTAGGTCCATAATATTGAATGGAGAGAAAACGAGGCAAAGTAAGTTTTGACAATGCGGTAGGGAAACATTTTAGACCCTTAGGAAAATTAGTGACATGATGAAGTATTTTAGGAAGATTAATTTAGCAGTTATGCCCCAAGAAAGCATTTCCTTAAAATAATTATTACAAATTAGATGTTATAGCATTACATTGTTAATTGAGGTCATCTTGTACTTCTTTACCAAATTATTTTCTTTTTGGTTTTTTTTTAATGCATATCCATACTAGTTTCCCTTAAAATTCAGTTCCGAAAAATAATCTAATATAAAAATTTGGAAACATATTACATGTTACTATACTATTATAATTTGCTCATTCTTAGCAAGCAGCAAAAAAGCATGTTCCAATATCAATTAATCATAATCAACATGACATTTGCCCTGAATTTTTCTGTCTTTTGGGGTTGTCTTTATTTATTTTTTTATTATAGTCACTTTTTATATGCTTTAAAAAAACTATCACTTTGTATTAATTCATCTATATCTTCTGACATTTTTCTGTTTTGTTCACATTCTTCATTTCATTAAATTCATATATCATAATTTATTCAGGTTCATTAAATTTATATGTCATATTTTTTTCGGATACTTCTCTAATACATTTTGTTTCCATTTTTTTGCAATTCAGATAGTGTTTATATGATTATTTGGGGTAGCTTTCTGTTATCGATTTTTCTTAGAATACAAATTTAGTAATGGGATAACTGGATCAAACAATGTGATTAATTTAGTTAACCTTTCTCACGCAATTCAAAATTTTTTTTCCAGAATGTTGAAATTATTTCATATCTCCAATATTTGTAGATCTATTTCCCATGACCTTTTCAATATTGACCATTTCCATCTTTTATCTTCCTTATCAATTTGATGAGAATAAAGTTAAGCAACCTAAATATTGTTCAATTTTGTTTTCTTTTCTGTTATTACAACAAATTGGTAGGATTTCTTTCATATAATTGTTGATGCTTTACTTAAAATAATAACTATTTCTCATATATTTTGACAAGTTACCAACTGGGGAATTGTGGGTTTGTTTATTTTTTTTTTGTCTTATGAATTGTATCAACTTCTTTCTATAGAGTTGGCTATCATGATTTTATCAGGGATATTTGATTTTTTTTTTTACCAATCCATATCTTTTTTCAATTTCTAGGCATATTGTTTCTCTTCATGTAAATATTTTTTAGTTTTCCATAAAAAATTATCTGTTTTGTCTTTTATTCACATTCTGTATACCTTGTCTGGTCATACAGCATTTCTTTCCAATAAGTTTTGAAAGGTAAGAAATAAACTTTAAATTTTCTTTTATCTACCCAAAAGAAAGTAGATTTCTGGAGGGACAAGAATATCTTTTATTTAATTATTATGTAAATGCACTATCATCATCAAGCCTTCTAAAATTGTTGCAAGTGTTTTTCGTCACTTTTTATTTTTAGTCAGTTCTAACTCTTTGTGACCCCGCTTGCGGTTTTCTTGGCAAAAATACTAAAGTGGTTTGTAAATTCCTTATTTGGCTCATTTTACAGATGGAAAAACTGAGACAAACAGAATGAAGTAACTTACCCAGGGTAACACAGTTGGTAAGTTTCTGAGGTCAGATTTGAACCCAGGAAGATGAGTTTTTCTGACTCTGGACCCAACACTCTATCCACTGTGTCACCTAGCTATTTGTCTTCTCTCTTTTATTTGCATTTACAAAATTCTATCCAGCTCTAGATTTCTAAACAGAACTGCTCAGGAATCATTTATTTTATTATAAATGAATTTTTGCCCTTTGGGGATTATACTGGAGCAGAGTGAGGAAAGGAGACACACACACACACACATACATGCACACAAATAGCAGGCTTCTTATGGAACAAAAGAAGGGTCATCATAATCATTTACCTTCATTAAAACCCTCTTCTCCCCTCTTATCCTAATCTACCTCAACATTGGTCCTCAAAAGAAAATTCCTTTTTGGCTCCATCTGCCCTTTTTATTATGTCCCCTGAAATTCTCTAAAAGCAACAAACTTCCCTTTATTTTGGACCTTTTCTTCTCTTGCTGCTTCAATCTTTTAGTCTCATCTAGACACTCTATCCTGACAATTCTTTCTAGTATTGGCCATATCTGCTTTCATATCACCCCTTCCCCAGCTCTATTACCCATTTGGACTTTTAAATGCCTTCACAACTTGACACCTTCTTACTTTTCTAGTGTTCTTTATCTTTACTCTCCTTCACAAATCTAAAACCCAGTTGGCTTGTCTACTGTTCCTCCATCTTTCACTTCCATACCTTTTCCTTAGCTGTCCATATCTGGAATTCTCTTTCTTCACTTTTGCCTCCTTGCTTTCCTGGATTTTTCAAGACTCTGCTGAAATTCTAACTTCTGAATGAGGATTTTCCTGGAGCTGGTTAGTCCCCTTATTCCAATTTTTATCACCTTCTCTGTAAGATGACCTTCCCTTTATACACTATCTCTACTTATTTGCATGTTGTATACTACATTAGAATGTAACCTCTTTGAGGGGAGGACCATATTATTATCTCCTCCTTCTCCCCCCACCTTTTTTTTCCCTTTGGGTATACTCAGTGGTTAACCTGGCACACAGAAAACATTTCATATACACTGGCTGACTGACCAGAAAAGGAATTTAAATATTCCTCACCACCACTCCTTGCCAGATCCTCCTTTTACCATTTGTCAATATCTCGTTAAGATTCATTCAATATGAGTTTATTACTCAATCCATATATTGGTGTATTTTTAACTAACCCCAGGATATCTTCATTCCTTTCTCAATACATTCAGGCCTTGATTCACAGTATCTCTTTTCACCCCAGAATCTGTTCTTATATCAGAGGACTATGCAGTTTTGGGGTTGTTACAGTCATATCTGACTCTTTGTGATCATATTTGGGATTTTCTTGACAAAGATATTAGAATTCTTTCCTATTTCCTTCTCCAACTCATCTGACAGATTAAGTACTGAGGCAAACAGGGTTGTTCTGATTCCAAGACCTGTGCTCTATCCACTGCACCACCTATCTGCCCAAGGTGACTATGACGTATGTGAAATTCTGTCAACCTCCCAGTTTCTCATTACACTCAACTTCTATGACATATTCCTCCATTCTCCCACAATTATACTTGGTGATGATCATATCCTTGATCACTCACATGCCACTTTCATGAGTAAGAAAAATCAATTTCCTTTATATAAAACATACCTTATGATTTCATCTCTTCTTATTTCTTATTATTCTTACATTTAATCTTCATCTCTATCCTGATCTCCAATACTTCCCACTCTCAGTTGTTCTTAAGGTTATCCTCCTGTCCTGGATATACTTTCTTCCCTTCTTTATTTTAACCTTTTAGTAAACTAATTCAATTCTACATTATCTTCTTCTGCTCTTGAGTCCTTTTCTCCCTTATCCAATCATGACTCACACTTGCTGAAGTATAACTTTGGATCATTTCCATTATCTGTCTCCTCTATTATTACTTATTCACTGCTAACTGGTACTAGAAGTAATATGACTTTGGCATGTGGATCCATTACATAGAAATGTTACACAATTTCAACTGGGACCCAAATGAAGAAAGGCAATCCTTTAACTCCTCATTTAATTTTCTATCCTACTACAATAATTGTTCTAGACCCTCTCTTTACTCTTCAAACCTTAAGAGCATTCTTTACCTTACTGTCTTAGTGGAGGGCCCTGCCTCATAATTTATTTTTAAAAATAGAAGTCAATCACCAAGAGCTTCCTCTTATCCTTCCATCCTTATTTCACAATACTTTGATTCATCCTTCACTATTTTCTCCTTTATTTCAGATACTGTTGAAAATGTGGCACTTATCCTTATCAAATACTTCTACAGGTATACTTGACCCCATTCTTTATTCTCTTTCTCTCTGACTCTATCTCTCTGTCTCTCTTTCTTTTTCACTCTCTCTGTCTCTCTCTGTCTCTCTCTATCTCTCTGTCTCTCCCTCACTCCCTCTTTTCTTCTCTCTCTCTTCTCTTTTTTATTTGCTCTTTCCTCTCTTTTGTCTATTTATCTATCTTATCTATCTATCTATCTAACATTCCCAGGTCATCCCCATCCTTGAACTAGGTGCTATTATCAATGTTATCAGCCTGGGTCTTCCCTTTCTCACCTATATTTCACTCATGGAAAACTAACACTGCAGTATCAGACATCTATTGAATCTTGTCTTGGACCCAGACTCACTCTATTCTTTGGTCATCTTCTCGACAGCTGCCATGTTGACACACATATACCCCATGCTCCACCCATTTCCCCAGCTTGTGAGGCATAATCAAATCAGTTCTGTCATTTCTTCTGGAAAGAATGAGTCAATTTATCCTTCTATGGATCTATTTATTCAACAAGTAATTTTCCAAACCCAAAAATCCCTCCTAGAATACCCAACCCCCATATATACTCTGTTAGAAGCTCCTTGGTGGTTGAGATTTTTACATTTTGTGTATTTATCTCCAGTACTTAACACAGTTCTTGGCACATAATAAACACTCAATAAATATTTTTTTTTATTTCCTTATTTTCTCCAAAGTCACTAATTTTCCCTTAATTGAAAGTTTTAACAGTCTTTTTTATTAATTCACTTTTTTTTGTTTTCTTTGAAGCATAAGGCATAGTTATTCTCTCTCTGAGCGATTTAGTTATATTCTTTTTTTCTTTCTTCTCTTCCACCTTTCTAATTGCTCCTTCTCTATCTCCTTTGCTGGACTGGCAGGATCATTAATGGAAGGCCTGTCCTCCTTGAGCCCTTTTCTCTCTTCTCTATATTTTTCATTTGGTAATCTTATCTATGTTATGGGATACATTATCATCATTATCATATCTATCATCTCATGCATGTGTTTTTCAGATCAAAATATATCCAGCCTTAGTCACTATGAAGCTCTGGTACTTTATCAGCTGCCTATCAATTGTATATTTTGAGTTGGATGTCTTGTTGGCGTTTCAAACTCAAACTATCCTAAACAAACTTATATTCTTCCTAAATACAGTCCTTACTTTTGAAGGTACTACCAGCTTTCCAGTTGCTCAGGTTCCCAACCTCATTGTAATCTTCAACTACATACTCTCGTTCATCTTATATATCTAACTAATTGCAAAATGTTGTCAATATGTCCCCTTATTTCAATATCCATACCCTCCATCCTACTTCTGATCCTTATCACCTCTTATCTAGATCTCTTATCACTATAGCTTCTAAATTGGGCTCTCTTTCTCAATTTTCATCTCACTCCAATACATCCTCTACATGGCTGCCATATTGATTTTTCTAAAATCCTGGTCTTCATAAAACGCCTCACTTCATGCTCAATGAACTTTTGTTTGTCCCTATTACCTCTAGGATAAAATATAAATTCCTCTGTTTTATATTTAATGATTTCTAATTTCTCTTAATTCTTCCATATTTCTTTCATATGTTACTCTATGTTTCAGTTTACTGGCCTATTTAAAATTCTTCACAAAATTCTTCATAAATACTTCATCTATCTGAGCCTTTGCATTGGTTGTCCCATATGCCTAGAATTGTCTCTCCCATCACATTCACCTCTTAGAATTCTCATTTTCCTTTAAGACTTGACTGAAGTTCCACTTTCTTAAGAAAGTCTTTCCTGGTTCCTCCTCCTCCACTGCCAGATGCTAGTGATTTCCCCTCCGAGATTACTTTCTATCTACTATAAGTATTCCATGCACATTTTCTTCTTTATTTGAATGTAAACACCTTGAATTTTTCTGGATTTTCTTTGTAGCCCCAGTGTTAAGCACAGTGCTTGGCTCAGGGTAAAGGCTTAATAAATGTTTGTTAATTGCTTGAATACAGAAATAGAGCATAAGAGTTACATAGATTGAGTATCTGGGAAATTAGTGTTTAACATATCTATTAGTATAAGCTATTATTACATTTACTAGTAAGAGTTGAGGAAATTGTGAACTAGGCAGAGAATTCCTTGAGAAAAGAGAGACAATGTCCTGGGGTTTCAGGATCTGGACTAGGTGATAACATCTGATTAGAGCAGAACTCAAAGCAGGAGAGATTGCTAAGTGATGTCACTGGAAGAAAAATGAGGAACAAGCAGTCCTGTGCTTCTACTAGCATGAATAAGTTTGAGGATATGAGGGAAACTGGTAAGAATGCATCATCTGAGTGGTTTGTGGGGAGCCATCCCTCAGTGAGTGTCAGAAGAAGGATGGGGCAAAAGAGGAAGAAGTCTAAAAATGAAAGGAAATTGTTTAAGGGAAGAATGGATATCCCAAAGGGCACAGTGGATATAAATGTGGATAAATAGGCAAATCTGGATTGGAACATGTTGTAGTGGATCTGTAGTGTGCTGTTACTGTCACGTTGATACCACCCAGCCTTTTCTCTGGATGGGTTAACTGGGTCTTCATCCCACCATTCTGCTGATATGCTTTTCCAAGAAGCTACTTTCTTTCCATCTTTTCAGACTAGAGCTCTGACCCAGGATTTAGATCTGGAGCAGGAAATCTAGGGAATTCCAGGGAGTTTTGATTCCTGACACAGTGCTTAATAGGGAAATCATATCAACTTCAGCCTCAGATTCAATTCCAACTGGGAAGTCCTATTGACCTTAGACCTAGACTCTTGATATAGTCCCTGAATAGGAAGTCTTTGACTTTGGGGTTTGTCCCATGGAACATTCCCCCAGCCAGGAGGTTCCTGGCTTTAACCCAGTTTCCTCACACACCTCTGAGTGGGACTTATGTAGACAAGGTCTTGCCTTCTGGTGCAATCCTGGATGAAAAAGAATAGTTCATTAGCTTTTTTTTTTTTTAAGGATCATTGAACCATTCTTTCATTTGGTGCTCTTCATTATTCCTGCTGTGGTTCTCTAGGAAGCTTAATTTGGCTGAAATGTTTCATGGCTCTATCTCAGCTTCAATTCAATTCAATAAACATTTATTAAGCATATTAAATGTCAAGCATTGTGTTAAATGCTAGGAATACAAAAAGAGGCAAAAACAGTCCCTGCCCTCAAGGAGCTTACAATCCAATAGGGGAAATAACACATAAACAAATCTATACAAAGCAAACTATATGCAGAATAAATAGGAAATAATTAAAAGAGAGAAAGTACTAGAATTGACAGGTGTCAGGGAAACTTTTCTGTAGAAGATGAGATTTTCTCTTTTATAATATAATTTGAGATATTCCCCCTTGTTTCTATTCCTTCTTGCTTTATCATTTGTAAATTTGATGCATTTCATCTATAATTTCATTCATCTAAATTGCTGATAAAAGTACTAAACAACACAGAACCCTGAATGTCTCAGTGGATATCTCTTGCCATGCTGACACTGAAACATTAGAAATCATTAAGTGTAGACAGTTGCCAACTAGTTTCTTTTTTTCCTTTTTCCTTTTTTTTATAATATTATCCCTTGTATTCATTTTTCCAAATTATCCCCCCCTCCCTCTATTCCCTCCCCCCGATGACAGGCAATCCCATACATTTTACATGTGTTACAATATAGTCTAGATACAATACATGTGTGTGAATATCATTTTCTTGTTGCACAATAAACATTAGAATCCGAAGGTACATGTAACCTGGGCAGACAGATATTAGTGCTAACAATTTACATTCACTTCCCAGTGTTTCTTCTCTGGGTGTAGCTACCTCTGTCCATCATTGATCAACTGGAAGTGAGTTGGATCTTCTTTATGTTGAAGATATCCACTTCCATCAGAATACATCCTCATACAGTATTGTTGTTGAAGTGTATAGTGATCTTCTGGTTCTGCTCATTTCCCTCAGCATCAGTTGATTTAAGTCTCTCCAGGCCTCTCTGTATTCCTCCTGCTGGTCATTTCTTACAGAACAATAATATTCCATAACCTTGATATACCATAATTTACCCAACCATTCTCCAATTGATGGACATCCATTCATCTTCCAGTTTCTAGCTACAACAAAAAGAGCTGCCACAAACATTTTGGCACATATATGTCTCTTTCCGCTCTTTAGTATTTCTTTGGGATATAAGCCCAGTAGTAGCGCTGCTGGGTCAAAGGGTATGCACAGTTTGATAACTTTTTGGGCATAGTTCCAAATTGCTCTCCAGAATGGCTGGATTCTTTAGCAACTCCACCAGCAATGTATTAGTGTCCCAGTTTTCCCACATCCCCTCCAACATTCATCATTATTTGTTCCTGTCATCTTAGCCAATCTGACAGGTGTGTAGTGGTATCTCAGAGTTGTCTTAATTTGCATTTCTCTGATCAGTAGTGATTTGGAACACTCTTTCATGTGAGTGGATATAGTTTCAATTTCTTCCTCTGAGAATTGTCTGTTCATATCCTTTGACCATTTATCAATTGGAGAATGGTTCGGTTTCTTATAAATTAGGGTCAGTTCTCTATATATTTTGGAAATGAGACCTTTGTCAGAACCTTTGTTTTTAAAAATATTTTCCCAATTTGTTACTTCCCTTCTAATCTTGTTTGCATTAATATTATTTGTACAGAATCCAACTAGTTTCAAATCCATCTAATTGTCTTACTGTCTAATTTATGAAGATGCTCCATCTTCTCCATAAGAATAATATGAGACAGTTTATGAAAAGCTTTCCTGAAATTTAGGTAAACTATGTCCTCAGCACTTCCCCAACTTTTAAGTTACTAATCCTATCAAAAAAGGAAATGAGAATAGTCTGGCATGCCTGACTTCTTGCAAAGCCATCTGGTTTTTTTTAAGCATTGTTTTTCTTTTCAAGAATTTTCTTAGGAATCAAAGCCTATACTGTACATAGTATAGTATATATAGTACAGTATCCCTTTTTGTAAAATCAGGACTTTGCACTTATGTACTTCTCCAATCTTCCATTGTCATTCAAATATCACTGATCATGGTACTATAATCAAGTCTGTCAGGGTCCACCTGGATCAATTGACTTGAATCATATTTTAGGGATAACTGTTTGTTCTCTTAAAATTTTTAAACATATTTTCCCTCTCCTGGATCATTGCCTAATTATGGCAGAGGACCTGAATAATTCAATGGAAAGCTATGCCATGCAGGGTTCCTCTGCCTCTTCAAAAAGCCTGCTCTTTTGTAATTCTCAGTTCACATATTGCTGAAGCCTAACTTATAGAATCTTAAAAAATAATCTTGCTGGCCTGTGAGATGAGAGCAATTGTTCAGTTTTTGAACATTCTTTAGGATTGGGATGTAAACTGATCTACATTTTCCAATCTTCAGTTTTTGCATCCTTTATTTCTAGAAGAGGGTTTCTGTTTTTTCCCTGAAATACACGTCTGCCCTAATTTATGATTTTAGCAAATGTTAGCTCTTGGCTAAATCTCAACATTTAGTCTTCTGCATTATTCATTTATACAATTAATTGGAAATGTGTTCTACATTTGGTATCAAAACCAACTAAAGCATTCTATTCCAAATACAAATGTCTTATTTATTTTTGAAAAATTAAATCCTTTTTTTTTGTAAATTAAAAAGTAGTCTCCATTTTTCTATGAGACTTTCCTTCTGAATTTCTTTTTCTTCTACTTCTTCACTCTTCTTCTTCTTCTTCTTCTTCTTCTTCTTCTTCTTCTTCTTCTTCTTCTTCTTCTTCTTCTTCTTCTTCTTCTTCTTCTTCTTCTTCTTCTTCTCTTTTCTCCTCCTCCTCCTCCTCTTTTTTCCCTCCTCCTCTTCCTCTTCTTCCTTTATCTTCCTTCTCATTTTCCTCCTCATATTGTTCTTTTACTCTTTTCTCATGTGTGTAAATATTTGCTCCTACATTCCACTTTCTACAACACACCTTTCCCAGTCCCTCTGTTATTTCCTGTTTATCTTATATATAGTTTATACATATTTGTTTGCTCATTATTTCCTCCCTTAGATTGTGAACTCCTCGAGGACAGGGATTATCTTTTGCTTCTTTTTGTATTCCCAGTATTTAGCACAGTGCCCAGCATATAGTAGGCATTTAATAAATATTTGCTTTAAGTTATTAGTAGGATTTTAAAAGCCAAGTTGTATCATGGCAAGTGAGGAATGGGAGGTAGTATTCCATGTAGGAGGAACATATTGCTAGCATTATAAAGAAAGGTCATTTCTTGCTTTAAGGCAGAAGGCAGATATGAAAAAGGACATAAATTTAGACAATAAAGCTATATTGTAAGCTATAAAGAAGTTGTTTTTGACTCACTCTAATTCCTTATGCTATCTTAAATAATTATTTAGCCACTGTCAGTACTATTTTTAGTAGTCTTCTAATCTTCTATCCTATACCCTATTATCAGATTAATTTCATAAATACATATTTTTGATCATATCAGTCTCCCTATAAGTAAAGGAAGAGATGAAGTAAAAGCTAAAGATATCACTGTAACATAAGAACATGGACTCATTTGGTTTTGATATTTTTATTTTAAATAAATCAGTGGATTTTACTTTGTTGCTGGATGATCTTTTTGAGGGTGGGAGTAGGGGGAAAAGGTAGAGAAATACTGTAAATGTTGAACGAGCAGGAAGAACAACCATAGCAAATATTTCTTTAAAAGAGTCATTAAGAAATAGATTGTATAACAAGGGTAGATTATTGCTAAGGTTATTTCCCAAGTTTCTCAATTTGCATTTTTTACTCACATTTATTCCCACACATTCCACTCACATGAAATTTACACAAAGTTGTGCAAATTCTCACAGTATATTCCTTTCCAACAAAATCCAGCTGCTGTGACTTTCATTCACCATTGGTTTTAATTATGATAATAAATGTATTTTTTTTCTGGAAAAATCTCAGGGAAAGAAGAAATGCAACTGGAACCAAAGGAATGTAAGTGTGTACATATTTGGTTAAGAAAATAATGACAAGTGGAGAATTGATGTAAGTGTATAATTAAAAAATAAATAACATTTTTGCCAATAATTATATAAATATTTTTCTAAACCTGCTGCTTTTCACATGAAGCCAAGTTGTTTAATTCTTCATTTCTCCTTGTAAAAGTTGAAATTGGAAATGTATTTTACATTTGTTAACAAAACCAACTTAAGCATTCTATTCCAAATACAAATGTCTTACTTATTTTTAAAAATTTAAGTACTTTTTTTGTAAATTAAAAAAGTCTATATTTTATGTGACATTCCCCCCCTTCTCCTCTTCCTCCTCCTCCTCTTCTCTTTTTTCTCTTCTTCCTCCTCCTCATCCTCCTCCTCCTCCTCTTCTTCCTCCTCCTCCTCCTCTTCTTCCTCCTCCTCCTCCTCTTCTTCCTCCTCCTCCTCCTCTTCTTCCTCCTCCTCCTTCTTCTTCCTCTCAGAAGGGCCAGGAAAGGTTTCTTACAGAAGGTTAAAGTTTACCTGAAACTTGAATGAAGCCAGAGAAGCCAGGAGATAGAAATGAAGAGGAAGATCATTCAAGGCGAATGACAGCAAAAATGCTTGGATAACGGAGCTGAAATGATGTGTGTTGGGAATAGCAAGGAGGTTGATGTTACCCAGGCCCTAGAGTAAGTGGAGGGGAATAAGATATAAGAATGGAAAGGGGAACAAAGGCTAAGTTAGGAAGGATTTTGAAAACAAAGCTGAATTTTATATTTGATTCTAAAAAGAATAGGGAATCATTGAAGTTTATATCAACACTGAAGGTGTTGATATAATAGTCACAATAGGTAATTAAATCCAATGTATAAATAAATAATTGGGCCAAGGATAGATTTGGATTCCAATCCTAACGCTTCCAATGAAAGAAAAAAATACATATGTCACTAGGTAAGTTCATTGACTTTTTTTTTTGACTCAATTACTAAAACTGTAACTTGAAGAAAATACTCAATGTATATTGTGATACAATTAATTAAGAAATTCCAACCGGTCATGGCAATCTATTCATGCTTGCCTATCCAACGTGAGTTTTTTTCATATCTTCCAAAAAGTTTGCCAGAAAAGTTGCATTCAACAGGCTGGAAGCCTTTGTTGGTTTCTCCTTCTGAGCTTGTGAGGATATCGGTAAGGTACTCTGGCTATCCACCTGATTTTTCTTGATCTTGTTATCTGAGCAGTTCATCTTCTGTTCCTATCATTGCAGTTCTTTTTTGATCCTATTTTACAGCTGACACCCACCATGAACCTCTCTTTTGCTCTCTGAATGATACTATTTTGAATTCTTTGGAGGCAGTTGTATTCCATATCTCCTTGCCAAATTAAAATATTGACAAATATTAGTATTTTTTTAAAAATGAGCCTTTATTTTCTTGAAAAGAAGCTTGGAGCCAATAAAAGAACTTTGCAAATTTGCAAAAGCAACCAGCTTGCACTCTTCCACTTGAATTATAGGCCCAACTTGCTGTCCACCTGAATTAATTGCTCTGGATATACTTTCTGAAAGACAATTTTTGTAGTGCCCATCTAAATTTATGACAAAAGTTGAGCAATAGATACTCTTTATCCCCTTACTCTTTCCTGTGTGAATGGACACATTCTTTCAATGATTAGAAATATCTTGCAGTATATTTTATAGTGTTCTAGGAGAGGAAATGTTAAGAATCACAGTGTGGAGCTCATCAATACAATTTATTTTGATTGTTGGTACTATTGATGTGAGGCCCTTATCTAATGACCAACAAATATATCTATGTATATACATATAGGAATATGAATAAAGGCCCATGTGTATAGACATGGGTGTACCATGTATGGGAAGGACATTATTCTTGTGTGTGACTCAAAGAAAGGCAGAATAGACCTCTTCCTTCCCTTTTCTCCATCCTCTTCCCTCTTTCTTTCTCTTTCCCTTCTCTTCTTCCTTCATTCCTTTCACTTTCCTTCCTTTCTTTCCTCTATCAAACTACATTACTTCCATGCTCTAAGGAAAGCTCCTTTCTTGCCTCATATTTTATAGAAAAAATAGAGAATATCATTATGAAAACACTTCTCCATTCTACACATAGAATGCCTTTAATGTCAACTACCATTCTCTTTTCCATTACTTTATTCTGATGAAAAAACAACTCTTGATGTCACCCTCTTCTACTTGGGACTATGATCTAACTATGGTTAGTTCAGGAACTTGCTTCATGTTTTCTCTAACTTCTTAATTTTTAATCTCTCTACAAACATTGACTCCTTTTCTGTTCCAGAAAATCCTGATCAGAAAACCTTGAAAAATCTTGAGCCAGCAATTCCTTTAAGGTAAATTTGCACTACTTTTAAACAACTAAACTGGGAAAAGCTATTTAGCTTTATTGTCCACATTCCTCTTCCTGTGAAGTGCTTTGCAATTTGGTTTTCAATTTCACCATTTAATCAAAATTAATTTCTCCAAGGTTAATTTGCTAATTGCTAAACTCAATTGCCTTATCCCATTCCCATTGCTTTTTGTAGCTTAGACTCTGTTGAATATACCTTCCTTCTGGCTCCTATCCCTTTCTTGAATTTTAATATGACTTCTTTCTCCTTGTTTTCCTCTTAACAGTCTTTCTCTTCCTTTTCAGTCTTCTTTGCTGAATTATTTATTCATCTCCAGTGTATGAGTGTGTTATCAATAGATAACTCCAAAGTCTAATTATCTAGCTCTCAGCTCTTTCCTGAACTCTGGTTCTGCATTACCTTTCTTGCTGCTAGATATTTCTACTTGGATGTTCTATAAGAATTTAAAACTCACCACATGAAAAATGGAATTCATCTAAACAAGCTTTTCTTACTTCCTTTGAGGCTGCCAAATCTTCAAATCAGGCTTCCAGGTTTGAAAGTTAGTTAATAAGCAGTTAATGATTCTATTTACCAAGCAGTGTTCTGGGGATATAAATATATGTGACATTATCTGCCGTCAAGGAAATTATAGTCCTGATCATCTCTCATAACCTATCAGTTACCAAGTCTTGTTAATTCTATTTTTACCATATTTCTTTCATCTTTCATTTTGCTTCATTCTGTTACTGACCTATATAATTTCAGGTCATTAATTCATCCTTTACATTATATTGTGTATATATATATATATATATATATATATATATATATATATATATATATATATATATATATATATATATATATATGTATGTATCACTGAATTAATATAAGAAGCACATGGCTCCCTATTGTGTCTGGAATCAAATACAAAAGTGGCTATTTGGCCTTTAAAATCTCCACCATCTGCTCTAGCCTATCATTCATAATAATTTATTTTATATTCTTTAATATCACACTCACATACTTTTTGTTCCATTCTAATTGACCTAATTTTTTTGTGCATATTGCTTTTCATCTTACAACTCCACAAATTCATTCCTATATCTACAATCCTCTCCTTCCTTACCTTTACCACTTTGAATTCTTATCTCTTTCCAAAGGTTCATATCAAGTACAACTTGAGCTTTTCTTTATTCTCCCCCAAGTTTTAAAGGATTCATGGTCCTAAAATTGCTTTGTGATTTGTTTGTTTCTTATATAATTTAGATTTACTTATCTGAAGTGGCTCATAGCTTCCCTAATAGCTCCACCATAGAAGTGTTAATCCATTTTTCTATCTCATCAGTTGGAACAACTAGCCCAGATAAGAATCGTTCCTCATAAACAGGTCAAAGAGTAGGAAGAGGCAATTTGCAGAAGAAATGAAAGCTGTCAATAGTCACATTAAAAATGTTATTAATCACTATTGATTAGAGAAATACAAATCATCTATCACTGTGGCTAACCTGAGGAAAAAAGAAGAAAAACCTCAAATTCTGGAAGGGATATGAAAAAATAATTATACTAATGCACTGTTGGTGGAATTATGAATTAGTCCAAACATTCTGGGGAACAATTTGTAATTATCATCCAAAGAGCTATTAAACTGTGCTATCTATATCTATATATATTGCATATAATATATGTGTGTGTGTGTATGTGTGTGAAAGAATTGGAAATTAAAGATATACCTATCAATTGAAGAATGGCTGAATAAAATGTGGTATATGATTGTGATGGAATATTATTGTGTTGTAAGAAATGATGAGCAGAATGGTTTTAGAAAAAAAAACTTGAGGAGACTTATGTGAACTGATGCAAAGAGAAAAACCAGGAGAACATTGTACATCATAACTGCAATATTGCAAAATGATCAATTTTGAATGACTTAGCTATTTTCAGCAATACTGTGATCTACAATTGCAGAGTGTATGATAAAAAATGCCATTTACCTCCAGAGGGAGAACTGATGAACTCTGAGTGCAGATTGAAGCATACTTTTTTTGCTTTTAAAAATATTTGTTTTTCTTTTTTTGCAAAATGGTATGAAAATATGTTTTGCAAGATTTCACAATATAATTCCTATCATATGGTTTGCCTTCTAAATAGATAGAGAAGGAGGAAAGAGAGGGATAGCATTTGAAAATCAGAATTAAAAAAAAAAGAATGTTAAAAATCATTAAATAAATGGGAAAAACATCTTTCCTTGGCCATAGTTGATCAATAAATGCAGTTGAATTGAGTTCCAATTTTACCAGAGTCTAATTTTTCTAAGTCTTCTTTTTTCTTAACAAAATTAGGACAATTGGTCATCACTGAAGCTACTTCTACATACTAAGAAAATGACAGAAATTCTGATTGAGCTTCAACTATTATATAAAAAAATGAAATTGTGAAATTCCTTGGGTTGGGGGGGAGATCTCAAAACAACAAAATATTGAAATCTTTGTTCAGAGGAGAAAGGGAAAAACCAGTATTTTGCAATAATTCTCTTGATGTGAGTAAAATATTCAGTTAATTTTGAAGGGGAAAAAAGATACCTAGGTTGAAGGATAAGTAATGGAGCAAAGGATCAGTGAAGTTATTTAGGGGTAAAAGTACAAAAGTGCAGGAAGAGTGAACAACTATTGAGAAAAATATGGCTGAATAGGAAATATTCATTTGAAAAGAAAAGGCAAGAATATGTAACACATATAAAATGTATTTGGTTTAAAGAAAAGCTTAAAGAGAGATATAGTTGAAGGATATAAGACATAAATATAATTTTGACTATTCTTTAATGTGATAATATATATGAATTCAACTTGACAACTATACAATATTATAAGTGCAACATGTTTTTCTGGGCATCCTATGATTTGGAATTGGATATGACCTTATTTTTTAAAATTCTTACAGATTATTCTCAAAAGGGATATAAAAATTAAATCAAACAAGTAACTTTGGAAATATTATATTATCTTATAGTTCCATACCTAAGCGGATTACATAAGAGAGGATGATCAATTTGACAGCTTTCTTAATGGTCTTCATGAGATCACAAAATGTGGTGTTTTCCCTTCTAAGTATGTAAGGGACACACTTCCTCTTAAAGGTATAGGCATTTCCCCTGAAAATTGAATTCCCTCAATTTGATTGGTTAGCTGGGCATTGGGGAAAAAGTCTCTTTTGAGATGAGCTGTTCTTTCCCTAATATATAAAAGTAATCTAAAGTGAATCTCTAAATCTTTCTTTCTGTCTCTGTTTTCTCCCATCCATGTCTCTTTATCTTTGTCATGTTGTATCTCTTTCTCTCTCTACTCTGTTACTGTCTCACTGTTGCTCTTTTTTTGGTTATTGTTCTTTTTTATTATTATTAAATTATAGCTTTTTATTTTCAAAATATATATATGGATAATTTTCGATATTCACCCCTACAAAATCCTGTGTTCTAATTTTCCCCCTCCCTTCCTATCTGGGTCAATATATATTAATTCAATATATTCAACATATATTAGTGATTCAATATATATTAAACATGTGCAATTCCTCAATACATATTTTCACAAATATCATGCTGCACAAGAAAAATCAGCTCAAAAAGGGGAAAAATGAGATAGAAAACAAAATGCAAGCAAACAATAAAAAATTAAAATATTATGTTGTAGTCCACATTCAGTTCCCAATGTCCTCTCTTTGGGTGCAGATGACTTTCTTCATCACAAGATCATTGAAACTGGTCTGAATCACTTCACTGTTGACAAGAGCCATGTTCATCAGAACTGATCATCATATAATCTTCTTGTTGCCATGTATAATGATCTCCTGGTTTTGCACATTTCATTTAGCACCAGTTCATGTATGTCTTTCCAGGCCATTCTGAGATCATCCTGTTGATCATTTTTTATAGAACAATAATAATATTCCATAACATTCATATACTATAACTTATTCAGCCATTCTCCAACTGATGGGCATCCTTTCAGTTTCCAGTTTTGTAATTCTGTTTATATAGTTCTTGATTTTGCCTTGGTAGATAGACTTCCAAATATTTATCTCATTGTGTCTTGCTTTGTTATGCTATCTGAACTCTTCCACTTTTTTCTCTTTCTGTATCTGTCCTTCTCTATTTCTCCATCTCTCTCTTTCATTTCCTCTTCCTTTCTGTCTCTCCCTTCCTCCTTCCATCTATCTCCTATTTCTCTTCTCCCCTCCTCTCCTTACTTCCCCTCGTGTGTGTGTTTCTCTCTCTCTCTCTCTCTCTCTCTCTCTCTCTCTCTCTCTCTCTCTCTCTCTCTCTCTTTTTTTTCTCATATTCTCTCTCTCTCTTTTTTCTCATATTCTCTCTCTCTCTCTCTCTCTCTCTCTCTCTCTCTCTCTCTCTCTCTCTCTCTCTCTCTCTCTCTCCTTCTTTCCTTCTGCTCCCTCCTCTCTTTAAAAAGTTGGGAAAGAAAGGGTTTTTCCATCTTTCAGGATGGCAGCTCCAGCAGAAGCACATGATAGACTAGATATGTTTGTCAGTCCAATTAGTCTGAGAGAGTTCTCAGACATGTCTCAAGTGTTTGACTACCTTGTGCTTTTTTGCTCCCTTTTCTGAAGACAAGGCAGACTCTTGTGACCCTTGCTGGATTTCCTCAGTGCAAGACATGGCAGTAGCTGAAACAATGATCAAGTCCATATTGACACACACACAAAATGGCAAATGTGGGTATTTCCAATTGTACAAAGAAGCAAGCTCATAAATAATCTTTATGAACTTAAAATCCTGTAATAGGAAGCAGGATTTTGAATTTCAAATTTCCTTGTCAATATAACCATGGGATTTAATTTTCTGGCCAGAAAAATATTTCTTGTAAATAAAATTTTAGGGTGTGTTTCAGAATTGCTGATTTTGAGAGCTTGGTTATTGGCCTTTTAAAAGATTCTTGATGTAATATGTCCTACAGAGAAATTTGGAAAGTTATGCCAGTATATTGCTCAGTGCAGACATCATAAGATTTGCTTTCTCAATAGACTTAGATGAAGGTGGGGCAAGTGGGGAGAAGGCCAAAAGTTATTTTTAAATTCAAGGATCAAAGCCCAAATCTGAGTGCTAATGATAATATATAATATTGCTATTTGTAGAACACAAACTCCACCTCTTAACATTTATGTATAGTCAGTACCTGTTGATTCCAAGTAGGCAGTTTTCTTGCCAGTTCACCTGGCATCTCCTTACATATAACAAGTCCCTTTTTTCCCAGGCTCCCATTTGTCCAATTTCCTCAAAGTGGCTTCTTTCATTTCCTGTCTTATGTTTAGGGAGGACTAGAACCTTTACCATGAGGGTTTACTGAGCCCTTTTCAGAGGAGCTCATCCACCTTTGGTAGACATAGTTACCCAACTCTTACCTGTGGCCTCAAGAAGCTGTCAGATGTGCAACAGCCACAGCCTGGTAAAACTGCCTCAGCAGATGGGCTAAATCAACCAGAGGGTAAAGGAGAAGCCTCAGATCTGTCAGTGAGTTATTAGAGTATGTACCCTGAACATGTAAAGAATCCCTAGTGGGATGGAGAGATGAGAACAATTTGCTCCAAGGACCATGAAAGCAATTGAAGCAAATGCTGTAGAATGTTTAAAGCTTGGTCAGACATCAAAGACATCAAGGTCATCCACTGCATCCTGGGCCAGCACCAGTTATCCTGACCTTTGTCTTGTCTTTGGATTTTAATGACTCTGGAAGAGAAATGAGGCTGATGACTCTGCCTCACTTAAATCCAATTCAATATCTGTTGAGTAACTCCATGATGTCATTGGTCCTTTTCAGGAAAGAAGAATGAACAACAATAGTTGGTATCAAACTTACAAATGAATTAGTCTACAAAGTAGTACACATGGAGTACAAAAGGTAACCCTAAATGTTTGTGAGTCAATTATTTGGAGCTGAGCTTATTTCCCCAAAGAACTATGTTAGGATTTGTAGATAGGTCCCCAGAATGCCTTGCAAAATTTTAACTAACTATAAAGTAATAATTCATGTTCCAAAGGATCCAACATACTTGTAGCATCCTAAGAATTTAGCCTCGATTTATTACTTTGATTGTACATGAATAATGAATTTTCCAAAAAACTGATATATAGCTATGATAGTTAAATTAAGAGGCTGTTAATGCATGAATGTTAAAAGATAGATATTTAGCCCTAGGAAAATTGCAATATTATATCTCATTATCTTGTAGTTCTGTCTTTGTCTCTCTGTCTCTGTCTCCCTCTCCCTTTCTCTACATATATATATATATATGTATTATATTATTTTTTGAAAGCTAGAGCATTTATTAAGTGCTTACTATCTGCTTGACATGGTGTTAAGTGCTGGGAATACACATTCCAGCAATAGATAATCCCTAGTGTCTCTTTTTTTCTATATATATTTCCACATTTATCATCCTATACAAGAACAATCAGATCAAAAAGGAAAAAAAGTAAGCAAACAACAACAAAAAAGTTGAAAATACTGTTGTGATCCATATTCAGTCCCCACAATCCTCTTTCTGAATGTAGATGACTCTATATATGGTAATTCCCTCAGTTCCCATAGGTTTATCTCTATTCACATAACATTTGTCTATCTATCTATCTATCTATCTATCTATCTATCTATCTATCTATCTATCTACTATTTTTCTATTTCTACATTTATTTACACTGACATCTTTATATAAGCTTTATATCCCTTTATGATATGGTATGGGGGATATTAATATTGAAAAGAAATTATAAGGACTTTCCTACTGCTACGTTAGGTGATTGTCTAGAGCCAAGATCTCCATCCATAGTACCTAATAGAGGTGGTAAAAAGAACAGACTTACTGTTAGAATCAGGATATTCTGGCTGGCCTTTGCGGGTGCTCTTGACTAGGTATGTTAGATCATAGCCCTGGCTATATGTTAAAACAGTTATCAGCCTGTCCTTATCTTTTTTAGTCACCAGAAAAGTTAGATGGTCCTAGAGGGATAAAGCTCAGATGATATTTTAGACAAGGTCAGAGATAATTTTACCAAGGAAGATGTCATGAGATATTGTCCATTAGAGAGGAGAGAAGAATAGGCATTTATTTTAAGCACCTACTCTGTGTCAGGTACTATGCTAAGCACTTTATACATATTAGATCATTTGATCCTCTCAATTACCCTGAGGTTGATGTTAATCTTATTCTCATTTTACAGATAAGGAAACAGGCAAATAGAGATTAAAAGATTTACTCAAGATTACACAACTAACAAGTGCTTAAATCTAGATTTGAACTCAAGTTTTCTTGATTCCAAGACCAGCATCAAGCTGCCTCAAGAAACAACAGACATTGGCAGCTCTTCAAGATTGGAGGCACTAATGAGTTGGTCACATACATGCTCAGGCCACAAGCATCCCCTATGTGTGTACTCTGGACACAGATTACTAGCATCTGCTCTTTATGCATGTTTCCTGAATGTGTGTATGCCTTAAATATACATTGTTAATGAGCCTTACATACTTCTTTTTGACACTCTACTTCATTGAAGGAGTGAAAAATTGCAGGAATGCATTTTTCATATATGCATGAGGAATCTTTCTTGACTTTTTATTTTCTATGTGGTTTGGTTTTGAATGTTTTGAATAAATATACCCTCTGGCTAGTTGGTAAAAGTAAATAACATGATAGGGGCTTACCAGCTGTAATTTTTAGTGGCTACTAATGTATGGGTATCTCAAAAGTGACTTTTTGGTAGTTCATTTATGAGGAATGTTCCTGATAATATGACCAGAAGTAGTTGGACACATTATTCTCAAAAAGAAATGTTGCCATGGCAAAAACTAGGCATGGACCCACATTTAACACCACATACTAAGATAAGATCAAAATGGGTCCAAGATTTAGGCATAAAGAACGAAATCATAAATAAATTGGAGGAACACGGGATAGTTTACCTCTCAGACTTGTGGAGGAGGAAGGAATTTGTGTCCAAAGGAGAACTAGAGATCATTATTGATCACAAAATAGAATATTTTGATTACACCAAATTAAAAAGTTTCTACACAGCAAAACTAATGCAAACAAGATTAGAAGGGAAGTAACAAATTGGGAAAACATTTTTACAGGTAAAGGTTCTGATAAAGGCCTCATCTCCAAAATATACAGGGAATTGACTTTAATTTATAAGAAATCAAGCCATTCTCCAATTGACAAATGGTCAAAGGATATGAACAGACAATTTTCAGATGATGAAATTAAAACTATTTCCACTCATATGAAAGAGTGTTCCAAATCACTATTGATCAGAGAAATGCAAATTAAGACAACTCTGAGATACCACTACACACCTGTCAGATTGGCTAAGATGACAGGAACAAATAACGATGAATGTTGGAGGGGCTGTGGGAAAACTGGGACACTGATGCATTGTTGGTGGAGTTGTGAAAGAATCCAACCATTCTGGAGAGCAATCTGGAATTATGCCCAAAAAGTTATCAAAATGTGCATACCCTTTGACCCAGCAGTGCTACTACTGGGCTTATATCCCAAGGAAATACTAAAGAAGGGAAAGGGACCTGTATGTGCCAAAATGTTTGTGGCAGCCCTTTTTGTAGTATCTAGAAACTGGAAAATGAATGGATGTCCATCAGTTGGAGAATGGTTGGGTAAATTATGCTATATGAATGTTATGGAATATTATTGTTCTGTAAGAAATGACCGACAGGAGGAATACAGAGAGCCTTGGAGAGACTTACATTAACTGATGCTGAGTGAAATGAGCAGAACTAGGGCATCATTATACACTTCAACAACAATACTGTATGAGGATGTATTCTGGTAGAAGTGGATATCTTCAACATAGAGAAGAGCTAATCCAATTCCAATTGATCAATGAGGGACAGAATCAGCTACACCCAGAAAAGGAACACTGGGAAATGAGTGTAAACTGTGAGCATTGTTTTTGTTTGTTTTTTTGTTTTTCTTCCCAGATTATTTTTAGCTTCCGAATACAATTCTTCCTTTGCAACAACAACAACAACAACAAAATTCGGTTCTGCACATATATATTGTACCTAGGATATACTATAAGATATTTAATATGTATGGGAATGCCTGCCACCTAGGGGAGGGGGTGGAGGGAAGGAGGGGAAAAATTCGGAACAGAAGGGAGTACAAGGGATAATGTTGTAAAAAAAATTACCTATGCATATGTACTGTCAAAAATATTATAATTATAAAAATTAATTAAAAAAGAATAAAAAAGAAATGTTGCCAATTTGAAGAACTTTACTTTATTAAGAAATCAACATTAAAAGACAGGTTAACAGATGAAAATTTTGACTATAAAATTAGTGACTGACCAAACTATTGCAAAAGAGCCCACTTAGAACACTATTTCTTCTTGTCTTTGGAATTTTGGAAAACATCTTTAAGGACTTAATTCTAAACCTTTTTTTTTTTTTTTTTTTTTTTTTTTTTTTTACTGGAAAGTAACTTGTTCTTGAACAGATGTTAAAAATTAACACACAGGCAAAATTGTCAAATGAATCATGAATGTGCATTCTGTGGTTCTTGCAATAACAAAATCCAAGTTACATTATTTTGTTTTGTGGTAATTGTACCACATGTGTCATTTTAACCACAGTAAATGTAATATTTAGGTTAGGAAATATCTCATTATTCCCCTGGGATATTTGTTTTTCTAATTGCTGTGAGTGGCTCTACAGAATGAAATAAAATCAACACTATTGCCATCTGTAGCCTACAGTGTCACTTATAATATTTTCCTATCTACAGAATTCCTTTTATGATAGACACTAAATTGGTAGATGAGGAAAATGCCACAAATGGAATAGATCTAAATCTAAATAGATTTCAGAAAAGTTTTTGATAAAACATCTGATACTCTTTTTGTAGAGAAGATGGAGCAGATGATACATTAATATCCAACAGTGGTTGGATAATTGAATTCACACAATGGTTCTCCTTTGTACCACAGAAGAGATCTCTGCTTCTGCCAGTGCCATTTAATATCTTCATCAATAATATGGATAAAGGAACAGATGCCAGACTCATCAAAATTGAACAAAACACAAAGTTGTAAAGGGTAGCTGATGCAGTGAATATGTTCAGAAGTCAGGATCCAAAAGGATCTTGACTGACTTGGACATCTAGCATAAAATTGGATGAGAATAAATTCCAGGTCTTACATTAGAGTATAGAAATTATTACAAGTACATGATGGGAGAAGAACTTCATTAGATAGCAGTTGTTCTGAAAAATAAACAGCATGAGATATGAAAGCCAAAAAAACAAAAACCAAAAAAACAAAAACCAAAACAAAAAAAACAAAAAAACAAAAAAACAAAAACAAAAAACCCAAAGAAGTACAGTGATGGGCTGCATTTATAATTTTTAGGATTTTCTTTCCCTAGAGTCAGTTAAATAGTAACTACCACATAAACAACAGTAGCTAACATTTATATAGCACCTACTAAATGCCAGGCACTATGCTAATCATTTTACAAATATTATATTCCTAATCCCTCTGGAATATTAATATTATCTTCATTTTATAGATAAGGAAATGAAAGCAAGCAGAGTTTAAGTAGCAAGTTCAAGGTCACAAAGCTAAGTGACTGAGGCCAGATTTGAACTCAAGCTTTCCTGACTCCAGGTCCAGCACTAAGCTACCTGAATGATTATTACCAAATTTTTATTAAGTATTTGTTCATAAAGCTCAATTAATTGTTCATAAATGTTTATTAAATATATATATAATGTGCTAAGCATTGTGTTAAGTAGGACATGAAGAAAAGTAAAAGACAGTGAACTCAATGAACTCACAGTCAAATGTAGGAAATAACATGGGAACAACCAAGTGCTAATAAACTTAACAAGTTAAGTTAAAAATAATCAACAGAGGAAAAGCACAAGAATTAAGGAGAGAGGTCAGCAAAAGTTTCCTGTAAAAGATGGATTTTAGCTGGGCCTTGAGGTAGAGCCAGTAGGAAGAGATGATAAAGGGAGAGCATTCCAACATGGCCAACAGACAGAGAAAATGTCTGAAGTAGATTGGATGACAAAGAATGGGTGACAACTTGTCAGTTAAGTTGGAATGGAAGTACCTTGAGTAGATGTTGGGTTGCTGAGGTTCCTTCCTATCTTTAATCAATGTGAATATATGATTCATTCATATGATTGGAATTGTATTAAGACTTTTCACTGTTAGCTAGACCAGTGTAGTTGAAGTCTACTTCAGAGCTATTTCATATTAATTTTTAAATAATCACTTTGAGAGTTGCAGGTAACCTCAAATATCATCAAGTTCAGTTTTTGTCTTAAGAAGAATGTTCTAGAAGACTCTGTAGTATCCATAACAAATGGTCACCTACCATCCTCCTGAAAGACCTTCAAAGGACTGGGAACCCTATTACTTTCTGAAGTGTTTCAGTCCATTTTTTGATGGATGAAATAATTTAAAAGATTTTTCTTTAAATAGACACCCACCTTGCTACAACTTTCAGATTTTGTTCCAAGTTCTGCCCTCTGAACTGAAAACATCATCAGCAACAATATTAACTAGCATTTACTTAGTGCTTTAAGTTTTGCAGATTTTTGCAAATTTTTTAATTGGTTCTCATAACAACTGTGGGAGGTAGGTGATATTATTATCATATTTTATAGATCAAGAAACCAAGGTAAACTGAGGTTTAGTGATTGTCCAGAGTCATACAATTTAAAAAATTCTGAGACTAGACGAACTCCAGGACCAACTCTCTATTCACTGAACCACCTGACCAAACAAATCTTCAAATATATGAAGATAGTGATCATTCTGTAATTCATCCCAATTCCAAGAAGAAATAATTTGGAAGTGAAAGTATATAATACTGTATTTAGTAGTTCACAAATCAATTGGGCCAAAGTAAAATAATTAAATTTATTGGACATACCAAAACTTACTTCTTGCTTTATTATTGGAAAACTTTCAACATGTATTATATGTTCCTTTTGCCATAATAATTTGTTTTTTCATGATTTGGTAATCATGAAAAATTCAAAAGATTTTTAATATACATTCTATAATGAAACTAAACCATTACATTAATTGTATTTTAAAGAATAGTCTATTTTTCTAAGTCAATAGATTTTCAATGAGGTTCAAATCAAGGGGGCTCCTATGCCATTGAAGCATGTTTGTCTCCATCTCTTTGATATACTTCTCAATATTTTGTGACATGTAAGATTTACAGTTGTCTTGTAGCATTCCACATCCTTCCAAGATTTTCTCTATTTCTGGGACATTTCTGTCTCTCAGTACATCAACATATTAATTAAGGACAAAACTACCAGGTCCCACCAGAAGTTTAAAAAAAAACCATTGTTGGGGTGTGGATTTTTTACAATCCTCCAATCTTACAGGCTCATTTGCACTCCTTCTGACATTAGTTTGGAGATAAACTTGAAAGAAAAAGTTGATTTATCAGTTAAAAATTCCTTCTCCTGATCCTTGGAAAAATTCCCATTTTTATAAACCATAGAATTAAAAACATAAAGCAGAACATTAAAACATATCTGTATGTTAAGAAATCTAACATTCAAGTGATAGAGAAGTAAATAAAGGAAAGGAAATTATTTCCATCTGTCTTTGGTGAAGGTCAGAAGCTCTGAATCAGTGGAGTTTCAGTAGAAAAATACACAAGATCATTGTTGTCTCAAAATGAAAACATATCAAAATAATTTCTTTTCTCAAGTAATTTGCCCAACATCCACTATGCAATCTTGGACTGCATTTCAGCAATGTGGTAGTGATTGTCCTATGCCCTGTCCTTCTTGGAACTTATTGGGGGCAATGTCACTCTGGAAATGGTATTGACCTTGACTTCATGTCAAATAAAGATTAGTTGAAGGAACCAGAAATGTTTAACCATCATGTAAAATTAGATTTGTTCTCTCTGATCTTGTCAGTAGAAAACTGAGTAATATGTGGAAATTTCAATGAGGAAAAAAATTATGTTTATGTTAGGAAAAACAGCTCTCCAAAAAACAAAATGGAGTGCCTTGAGACATAGCAATGTAGCCAACAGGAAATTCTACTAAGTAATTTATGTATATAAAAGCATAGAAATGAGTTAAGGTCATGAGATCATTCTAAATCTAAATTTTATTACCACAAATTAAATTTTGATTAGAAAATTTAAAACATCAGGGAATTGTCATTAAAAGATTATGTTAATTCAATGATTGCAAAAGCACATTTTTGGGGAAAACAATTGCTTGGCTTGGTAATATTTTGCATTTATATATTCAACTGCAAAAGAAATGTGCTTTAAGATTCACAAATCTCTTGGCACTTTCCTTATTCTAACCTGTGAAATAAGTAGTCTAAGAATTATCCACATTTTACAATTAAGAAAAAGTGAGACTCAAAGAAGTAAAATGTTTTCTCTCTGAAAAGTAGATTTTTTGTTCTTTTTAAAAATACATTATTTCTGTCTTTGTATTGTGACTGCATCTTATTTCCAACATTGTTCCTGATTATACTTAAAAATAAATCTACAAGTGTTATTGTTGCTGTTCAGTCATTTTTGTCTTTTCATAGCCCCATCTGGGGTTTTCCTGGAAGAAATAGCAGAGTGGTTGCCATTTCCTTCTCCACCTAATTTTCAGATGAGGTGACTGAGGCAAACGACTTACCCAGGATTATATAATTAGTAAGTGTTTGAGATCAGATTTGAAGTCAGGTCTTCCTGATTTTAGATCCAATCCTCTATCCATGTACTACCTAGATGCCCAAATATGAAAGTAGAGTTGAGGAAAGATAAAATTTTAAAATTAAATCAATCACTCAACTAATAATTAATTATTTCAGTGCAATTAACAGTTCTCAAGATTGTCTTTCTGTATAAACATGAACAAATGATTGGATAAGTCACAACATCATCACACTTCAGTTTTCTCAGCTGGAAAATGAAGATAGTTGGCAAGATGCTGATTTAGCTTCATTCTTACATCCCTGTAAAACTGACTATGTTAGATAATATTAAAATGCACATAATTAGGTTCTTTACATATTAAAAAAGATGAAAGAGATCTTAACCATTAGAATCCAGCCTGAATCTCTTATTTTTCAAAGGAAGAAATTTATTCAAGTAAGGTATAGTGTCCAATGTTGCACTACTGACTCTTAAAAAAGTGTGCTTTTAATTATACTAGTATATTCTATTTTTAAAATGACTTCCTTTCAAAATGACCACATGAAGTAGGATCATACAGTTAGAGCTGAAAAGGATATTAGAAATTTTGTCATCCCATGTTTTCCCCATTTTACACATGATAAGAATAAGGTCTGGAGAGATGAAGGATCTTGCTCAAAATTATACAGATATTAAGAATTCAATTATATCTCATTTGATCCCAAACTCAACTCTTACTTCATTGTACCACACAGCCTTTATTGGCCTCCCTCTATACTCCATCCTCCACACAGCGGCCATATTGATATTTCTAAGTATAAGACTGGCTGTGTTGCTTGTCTGATGATGAACTTTACCAATGATTTATTGTTGCCTTAAAGATTATGTAGAAAATATTCTAGAAAATAAAATAAAATAAATGTCACCCACAACCATGTTGTCCCCACAAGGAATTCTGACCTTACACAGGTACAGGACCATTCCAGGAAGCACTCATCTTTAGCAGGGTCAGTTTGTTTTGAGGTCATTAATGCCTCCCCTAGAATCCTTTATGAGGACCTCTAAAACACAGCTTGGTCATGGCTAATGTCTGGGGTGTCCTTAACAAAGTTACCCACAAAAGTACTCATTTTTTGTATTTCTATTTCAGTCATATCTGAAATATGAAATATGAAAAACCCTTTTGGGGTTTTCTTAACAAAAATGCTAAAGTGATTTGCCATTTTCTTTTCAGTTGTTATGATAGTTGGATTTGCCCCTCTGACAAGGCAAAAACCATTATTTGTATCATTTGATGAGTCTTAATAAAATTATAATTAATACTATTGTAGTTTGAGAATGACTATTATTTCCACATCCTAAATCTGATGCTCGTTGGGGTTATTTCATCTTATCTAAGTAGGACACACTGAAAAATGGAATGGAGTAAACTTCCTTGAGAATAAGAGAAGAGTATAACAAAATCAAAAATCTGAAAAATTGGGGCACATAAATATATCTACTATCAAATGTAACTGGCCTAGAAGAAATGTCAAGGAAAATTTAAGAATAACTAAAGTCATGATCAAATAAAATGAAGATACTGTATTTTTAGAATAAGAGAGCAAAGGGAAAATAGAAAAAATATAATAATTCTTTTCTGAAAGCAATATAATATGAATACCCAGAAATGCCATAATTAAAATCCAGTGTTAAATAAAATGGAAAAAAAAACTTACCAACCACCAAGACTATATAATAGCAATATTAGCAAAAGAAAATCTTTGAATAGTAACCTCTATTTCTCCACTTTAGTAACTTGCAACTGTAGTGTTTTCACTATGATATGTCCTATCTAGGACTCAAATGATTTCATATTAGCATATATTAATATAAATTGAAGGCAAATGAAGTAATGTAAGTTGAAGCAAAATATATATTACAACAGTGGATCTGATACTAACATAAATTCAAATATGTTACATAAAAGTTCAGGTTAGGAGGCAATTCCCTAAAGAAAAACAAAACAAAATGAGGATTCTCCCTCAAAACCAAACATGTTTCTCATTCTTTGGCATAGAATCAATAAAAGATAATCTCCTATTATATCTACCAGACATCTATCACTTCTGCCAGGTTTAAATAAGTTTTAACCAATTTAGAACAAAAGTCCCCAAATCATAGAATTTTAAGATCTAGCTGCTCTTCCAGTTACTTACCATTTCTGGCAGCAAGTGAATCAGATTCATTTGTTTAGTTCTTTGTACCTCTTCACTTAAGTGAGCAAAAGTATATAAAATGAAGCACAGTTGCCAATAAACATTCAACTTGTAGCATCCACAAGTTTAGACATTAGAGGAAAGATTCAGAAATTACAAATATGGATATACCTCCTCCTCTAGTTATGGAAACATGAAATCTGGAGAACTTTGCATTCACACAGAATTTCTTTTGGTGTTTGCTCTTGCAGAGGTTTTGCCCAAGTTATCACCCTGGGTAGCTAGGTGGCATAATGGATAACAGTGCCTCAGGCACTTAGTAATGATATGATCCAAACCCCTGGTTTGCCTCAGTTTCCTTATCTGTAAAATGGGCATTATAATAGCACCTATCTTCCAAGATTGTTATGAGGTTCAAATGAGATAATAATTGCAAAGTGCTTTGTTTATATAAATATTTATTGTTATTATTGCACCAAACTCTCTTGCCTTATCATTTGTTTCTTGCCTGAGCTCTGGACCAAAGGTTTTACAGTCATATAAAGGAGAACTATGAACATGTACAGAGTAGACCCTCTCCTTCCTCATTACCATTGTGTTTTCACTGGCTCCATTAAACAATAGTGAAATTCCCTGAATTTCCTATTAAATTTCACTGAATCAAGTCATGTTCAAGTCCAAATACTTTGCCCTTTGTGACAACCAAAGTTGTTTCTCTTGTCCTTGAAAAAGATGAGTGATGGTGGCAAGGGTATTAACAACTCAGACTCTTTCTTTTAAGATTAAGAAGGAGACAGAGGAGTTGAAGATGATGTCAAGATTATGAACTGCAAAGATATTGCTTTCTCCAATAGAAACAGGAAAGATTGGGAGAAAGTAGGACTTAAGAGGAAAGTTAATAAGCTCCATTTTGAATGTGTTAAGTTGAGATGTTTCTGAGATCTACAGCATGCAATTTTCCATATACAATTCATGATTCAGGACTGAAGCGCAGGATAAAAGATTTAAACTGAATACATAGATGTTGGAATCATCTGCATAGAGATGGTTCTTAAGTCTATGGGAGTTAATGGCATTGCCCCAAGTTAGGGGGATGATAGGAATAGAAATTCAGTAAAGAAGATGAATGAAGAGGTAGGTACTGAAATAGAAGAGAATTTTGTAACTAGAGGCCAGAATGAAGAGAGAATCCAGGAGTAGAGAGTGATCAGTGATCAGTGACCAAAAGATTGTTTGAATGGGTCAAGAAGTATTAAGACAGAAAAGATCCTCAGATTGGACAACTAGGAGTTCTTTGGTTAGTTTGGAAAGGGCAATTGTAGTTGATTAATGAGCTCAAAAGCCAGCCTGAAAGGGGGTGAGATGGGAATAAGAGGAGGAGAAGTGGTATAATCAAAGAATTTGACTGAAAAAAAGAGGACAGATAAGAACAAAACATTGAGAAGATAATAGAGTATGCTGACAATTTTTGTTTTTAAGGGATGAAATAGAATGTTTGAGGAAAATAGGAAATACTCCAATTGATAGAGAGTGGAGATTGGAGGAGAGGGGAAAGATGATGATTGAAAATGCAGTCAACTGAAAACACAGGAGGGAATGGAAGAAAGAAAGGGAAGGTGGGAAACCACAGTAAGTTGATGTCATCTCTTTAAAAATGAAGAAAGTAGAAGAATTTGGGGCTTAATACATGTTTTTCACTTAGCTATTCATGAGCAGCATAATTTTCCTAAGCCTGGGAAGGGAAACAATAAACCTTACCTAGATTTCTAATTACATGGAAGTGTCATGGAGACCAGTTACCATGGAAATATTTACTAGGTGTGATTAGCAAAAACAGTTCTAATCATTTTCCTCCCAACTGAGAGCATGGTTGTGACACACATCTCCTTTCTAGACACTATAATTGTACAAATTAATGTATTCTATGACATTATTTATGAATATATAGAATGTGTAATTATATTATATTATTTAATATATTAATTTATGCCATAAATGAGAAAAAAGGATGAGTTCTGTGACTATATATTTACAAAAAATTAAATTGAAGTCAATCCATCCAAATTTATTTACAGTAAAGGTATCCCACTCTTTGGTCTCTAAGAAAGGAGCCATTGTGCCCCTTGAATTATAATGAAGAAGGACATTGTGGTTTAGGGATCTTCCTTCACACCATGAAATGCCAAGACCTGACATCATCAATCTCTACCAAGAGGAGAGAAGACTATTAGTCTTTGTTGCAATCCATTGCTGTTGTTTATTTAGATCTGTGAGTTTGTTGATTTAGCAACTTCCTAATGCATAAACTTGCTCTATTAATATATATCAGTACTTACTTTCTCACTCATAGTTATAGAGATATGCCTGTATCATTAATTTTTCCTCAATCTTAAAAGAAAGAGAGGCTGTATGGTTTAGTAAAGTTAATACACTTGCTACTCCCATTCATTTTTAAAAGGATTAATCAAGTTTGGTTCTTATGAGTAAAGGAGTAAGTAAGACTTCTTAGCCATCTTGGGACTTGCACATGAGGAAATTCAGGGAAATTCAGTGAGAAATTCAAGGAAATTAATTGTTGTTTACTGGAACAATAATGAAGGCACAAGGTATTCAGGAAGGAGAGGAGTCTGTTCTAAATATGAAAATAGTTCTCCTTTAAGAGACTGATACCTTTGACACAGAGCTCAGACAGGAAACAAATGGTGAGGCAAGAGAGTTTTGTGCAATAATAATAATAAACATTTATATAAGCTAAATACTTTGCAATTATCTCATTTGAACTTTATTACAGCCTACAGCTTTAAAAATTTCATGTAATGCTTAATAAATTTTGTTCCACCCCCATGTTGTTATTTTGTAATGTTTTTATTTATAAATCTTAATCTTTTTTTTTACCTTTATCCATTTCTTTTTCTCCATTCACACAGTTGACAACTTAATACACCACCTTAATAGATCCTCCTTATTTCTTGCCTGGACTATTGCAACAGCACAAATAGCCTCCTTACTTCTATTTTCTCACCATCGCAATCCATCCCTAAATGCAGCTCCTACAATAATTTCCCTTGAATAGATACGACCATGTCTCTGCCCAACTCTGACATACGGACACATACAACCAACTTTTCTCCTCTGTAACGCAATATTTGAAGTCCTTTAGTACCTTACCCTAAGGGATCTGGAGAGTCACCTTGGGTATTACTTCCCCCTCTCCTATGGGGCAGTCCAGCTAAATAGGATTGAAGATCAGCTGGGATGTGAAGCAGGGTCTAAGGTCCAGGACTGCTAACCAGTAGGCTCTTGTATATTTACCTGGATGATCATTCAGTCAAGACAATGTAACCCCTGGACAATGATTCCAAACTTGAGTAATTTGAGGCTGGCAAGAATGGTATCATCTTAAAGTTATCTTAATCATGGGTTTAGCAATTATACTCTAAAACTTATCTTCTACTGCCATCTGCTGGCCGATGATAAAAATGATTTTGAACTACAGCTTTATATAATTGTTCATTCTTATATTGATTTCTGACTTAGCTTGGGCAAAAAATTCCTTCATGCTCCAGAAACCATCAAATTCTACATGATTCTTTTTAAACTTCACATTTTCTTAGAGCTTCAGAGTATTTCCACCACCAGGGTAAACATGGCAGGGGACTAATTTCTTTTCTAATATCTAGTTAACTCCCCTGGTGGACAATATGTCTCAGTCCCAGATGCATGGGCTTTCCTAGGGTCTGTTCTATTTCTCAACACCTGCAAAGATTTTGCCTATAGTATTGATTCACAAAGTTTGGTGACTTTTCAGCAAAGCTAGGACTTTGTTCCTATGCTTTTCATACATTTTATTATAGCTTTTTATTTATAAAACATGCATAAGTAATTTTTCAACAATGATCCTTGAAAAATCTTCTGTTCCAAAGGTTCTGACAAAGGTCTCATTTCCAAAATATATAGAGAACTGACCATAATTTATAAGAAACCGAACCATTCTCCAATTGATAAATGGTCAAAGGATATGAACAGACAATTCTCAGAGGAAGAAATTGAAACTATATCCACTCACATGAAAGAGTGTTCCAAATCACTACTGATCAGAGAAATGCAAATTAAGACCACTCTGAGATACCACTACACACCTGTCAGATTGGCTAAGATGACAGGAACAAATAATGACAAATGTTGGAGGGGATGTGGGGAAACTGGGACACTAATACATTGCTGGTGGAGTTGTGAAAGAATCCAGCCATTCTGGAGAGCAATCTGGAATTATGCCCAAAAAGTTATCAAACTGTGCATACCCTTTGACCCAGCAGCGCTACTACTGGGATTATATCCCAAAGAAATACTAAAGAGCGGAAAGAGACATATATGTGCCAAAATGTTTGTGGCAGCTCTTTTTGTTGTAGCTAGAAACTGGAAGATGAATGGATGGCCATCAGTTGGAGAATGGTTGGGTAAATTGTGGTATATGAAGGTTATGGAATATTATTGCTCAGTAAGAAATGACCAGCAGGAGGAATATAGAGAGGCCTGGAGAGACTTAAATCAACTGATGCTGAGTGAAATGAGCAGAACCAGAAGATCACTGTACACTTCAACAACAATGCTGTATGAGGATGTATTCTGATGGAAGTGGAAATCTTCAACATAAAGAAGATCCAACTCACTTCCAGTTGATCAATGATGGACAGAGGTAGCTACACCCAGAGAAGAAACACTGGGAGGGGAATGAAAATTGTTAGCACTAATATCTGTCTGCCCAGGTTGCATATACCTTCGGATTCTAATGTTTATTGTGCAACAAGAAAATGATATTCGCACACATGTATTGTACCTAGACTATATTGTAACACATGTAAAATGTATGGTATTGCCTGTCGTCGGGGGGAGGGAATAGAGGGAGGGGGGGTAATTTGGAAAAATGAATACAAGGGATAATATTATAAAATATATATATATATATATATATATAAAATAAAAAAAAAAAAAGAAAAGAAAAATCTTCTGTTCCAATTTTTCTTCTTTCCCCTATGCCCTCCCCATATGGCAGATAGTTCAATACATGTTAAATATGCTAAAATATATATTAAATCCAATATATGTGTACATATTTATAATTATCTTGCTGCACAATAAAAATTAGATTTAGAAAGAAAGAAAAAAAAACCTAAGGAGCAAAACAAAAATGCAAGAAAACAATAACAAAAAGAGTGGAATGCTATGTTGTGGTCCATGTTCATTTCCCATAGTTCTCTCTCTGGGTGTAGCTGATTCTCTTCATTACTGAACAAGTGGAACTGCTTTGAATCATCTCATTGTTGAAGAGAGCCACGTCATATAATTTTGTTGTTGCTGTGTACAATAATCTCCTGGTTCTGCTCAGTTCACTCAGCATCGGTTCATTTCAGTCTCTCTAGGCCTCTCTGAAATCATCCTGCTGGTCATTTCTTACAGCACAATAATATTTCATAAGATTCATATAACATAACTTATTCAGCCATCCTCCAATTGATGACTATCCATTCAATTTCCAGTTTCTGGCCACTACAAAAAGAGCTGCCACAAACATTTTTGCACATACAGGTCCCTTTTCCTTTTCTGAGGTCTCTTTGGAATATAAGCCCAGTATTAACACTGCTGGATCAAAGGGTATGCACAATTTGATAACATTTTGAGCATAGTTCCAAATTGCTCTCCAGAATGGTTGGATTCATTCACAATTCTAACAATGTATCACTGTTTTCCCACATCCCCTCCAACATTCATCATTATTTTTTCCTGATATCTTAGCCAATCTGAGAGGTGTGTAGTGGTATCTCAGAGTTGTCTTAATTTGCATTTCTCTGATCAATAATGATTTGGAGCATCTTTTCATATGATTAGAAATAATCTTAATTTCTTCAACTGAAAATTGTCTGTTCATATCCTTTGGCCATTTATCAATTGGAGAATGGCTTGATTTCTTATAAATTTGAGTCAATTCTCTATATATTTTGGAAACAAAGCCTTTATCAGAATCTTTGAATGTAAAAATGTTTTTCCAGTTTATTGCTTCCCTTCTAATTTTGTCTGCATTAGTTTTGTTTGTAAAAAACTTTTTAACTTAATATAATCAAAATTTTCTATTTTGTGATCAATAATGATCTCTAGTTCTTCTTTGGTCACAAATTCCTTTCTCCTCCACAGGTCTAAGAGGTAAACTATCCTATGTTCTTCTAATTTATTTATAATTTCATTCTTTATGTCTAGATCATGAACTCATTTTGCCCTTATCTTGGTATACAGTGTTAATTGTGGGTCACTGCCTAGTTTCTGCCATACTAGTTTACAATTTTCCCAGCAGTTTTTGTCAAATAGTGAATTCTCATCTCAAAAGCTGGAATCTTTGGCTTTGTCAAACACTAGATTGCTATAGTTATTGACTGTTTTGTCCTGTGAGCCTAACCTATTCCACCGATCAAGTTGTCTCTTTCTTAGTATCAAATGGTTTTGATGATCACTGTTTTTAATAGGAATGGGTGTTGGATTTTATCAAATGCTTTTTCTGCATCTATTGAGATGATCATATGATTTTTATTAATTTGGTTATTGATATAGTCAATTATGCTAATAGTTTTCCTAATATAAAACCAGCCCTGCATTCCTGGTATTAATCTTACTTGCTCATGGTATATTATCCTGGGGATGGTTTTCTGTAATCTCTTTGCTAGTATCTTATTTAAGATTTTTGCATCAATGTTCATTAGGGAGATTTGTCTATAATTTTCTTTCTGTTTTAGTCCTACCTGGTTTAGGTATCAGTACCATGTCTGTGCCATAAAAGGAATTTTGTAGGAATCCTTTATTCTCTATTTTTTCAAATAATTTATATAGTATTTGGATTAATTGTTTTTTAAATGTTTGGTAGAATTCACATGTAAATTCATCTGGTCATGGGGATTTTTTCTTAGGGAGTTGGTTAATAATTCTAAAATGGGACTATGTAAGCAATTTATTTCCTCCACTATTAATATGGGCAACCTATATTTTTGTAGGTATTCATCAATTTCACTTAGGTTGTCAAATTTATTGGCATGAAATTGGGCAAAGTAACTCCTATTTTTTTGCTCTAATTTCCTCTTCCTTAATGGAAAATTCTCCCTTTTCACTTTTAAGACTAACAATTTGATTTTCCTTTTTCCTTTTTCTAATCAAATTTACCAAAGGTTTATCTATTTTGTTGGTTCTTTCATAAAACCAACTCTTAGTTTTATTTATTAATTCAACAGGTTTTTTTTACTTTCAATCTTATTAATTTCTTTTGTTTTTAGAATTTCAAGTTTATTGTTTGGGAGTTTTTAATTTGCTCTGTTACTTTTTGGTCTATTTTCCCCTGGCTTTTTATTGAATGTAGTTTTTATTGCATCATGATCTGAAAAGAATGTATTTACTATTTCTGCCTTTCTGCATTTGATTTAGAGGTCTTTATGTCCTAATATATGGTATATATATATATATATATCTTTAAAGTCAATTTTTGTATAGGTTCCATGAACTTCTGAGAAGAAAGTGTATTCCTTTCTATCTCCATTCAGTTTTCTCCAAAGATCTATCATACCTAACTTTTCTAATATTCTAGCTACCTTTTTAACTTCTTTCATATTTATTTTGTGGATTTATCTAGTTCTGAGAGTACAAGGTTGAGATCTCCCACTATTGTAGTTTTGCTGTCTATTTCTTCTTTCTGCTCTCTTAACTTCTCCTTTAGGAATTTAGATGCTATACCACTTGGTACATATATGTTTAATATTGATATTGCTTGTATCTATGGTACCCTTTAGCAAGATATAGTTTCCTTCCTTATCTCTTTTTTTTTTTTTTTTTTTTTTTTTTTTTTTTTAAGGCTGGGGTTAAGTGACTTGCCCAGGGTCACACAGCTAGGAAGTGTTAAGTGTCTGAGCTTATCTCTTTTAATTAGATTAATTTTTGCTTTTGCTTAATCTGAGATCATGATGGCTATCCCCCCCCCCTTTTTTTTTTTAAACTTCACCTGAAGCATAATAGATTCTGCTCCAGCCTTTTACCTTTACTCTGTATGTATCACCCTGCTTTAAATGTGTTTCCTATAAGCAGCATATTGTAGGATTCTGGCTTTTAATCCAGCCTACTATCTGCTTCTGCTTTATGGGAGAGTTCATCCCATTCACATTTATAGTTAAAACTTCTAATTCTGTATTGCCTGTCATCTTATTATCCCCAGATTATACTTTTCTCTTTCCTTTTTCCTTACCCCCCATGCTTTTCATACTTTTGAAGCTTGGAGTTTCTATTGGCGGTTAGTGACTTTAGTTTTAAACATTAAAACATTTTCTGTACCTGTTCCCTGATTTTTTTTTCTTTTATAAAACATTTGCAGCATATTTTGGTGCAGTGAATAGAGAACTAGCCCTGAATTCAAGAGGACCTGAATTAAAAACCGGCCTCAAACACTTACTGTTTTGACCCTGGGCAAGTTACTTAACCACAATTTCCTCAGCAAAAAAACAAACCAAACAAAACCAAACCAAAACCAAAAAATTAAAAAATAAAACATTTTTGGTTACATTTAATTTCTAAGCTGTTTCCTTCCATCCCTCCCAAACATGCACTAGCATTTGACACAGATACACATGAAAAGTACATAATGCTTAGCTCTATAGATCAATTTTTTCTTGAGAGATAGATATCTTCCTTCACAGATCCTTTGTTAGTTGATTTGAATATTCAAATAGCTCAGAATAGCCTAGTAATTTATATTTATTGTTCAGACAATATTGCTGTTACTGTATACATTATCTTCATTATTTAACTCTTCGTTGTTTTGTGCGAGTCTTTCCGTGTTTTCCTAAAATCAACTTGCTCTCCATCTGAATCATATACCACAACTTATTCAGTCATTCTCCAATTGACCAGCATCTCTTCAGTTTCTAATTTTTTGCGACCATAAAGAAAGGTGGTATAAATATCTTAAAATTTATATGTTCTTTTCCTTTTTCCTGATCACCATGGAAAATAGATGTATTAGAGGTATTGCTGGATAAAATAATATACACAGTTTAATAAATCTTTGGGCACAATTCCATAATACCTCTCCAGAATGGCTGGATTAGTCATAATTCTATCAACAATGCATCAGTATCTCATTTGTCCATATCCCTTCCAACACTTGTCATTTTTTGCTATCATTTTATCCAATCTGATAAGTACCTCAAACTTGCTTTAATTTGCATTTCCGAACCATAATGATTTAGAACATTCCCCCCCCCCCCCCCCAGGATAGAGTCAAGTGACTTGCCCAGGGTCACACAGCTAGGAAGTGTTAAGTGTCTGAGATCAGATTTGAACTCTGATCCTCCTGAATTCAAGGCTGGTGCTCTATCCACTGCGCCACCTAGCTGCCCCCATTTAAAACATTTTTATATGATTATATATATAGCTTTGGTTTCTTCCTTCAAAACTTGCTGTTCATGTCTTTTGAAATTCATCAATTGAGGATGACTCATGTTCATACAAATTTGACAAAGTTTTCTATACATTTGAGATATGAAGCTTTTGAGCAATTGTCTATATAAAATTTCTCCCTTATTTTCTGCTTTCCTTCTAATCTTGGTAACATTGATTTTATTTGCATAAACTTTTCAATTTAACATAATCAAAAATATCCATTTATGTCTCACAATTCTTTCTTCTTGTTTATTCATTAATTCTTCTATTAACAAGTCTGATAGATAATGTTCCATGTTCTAATTTATTTATGATGTCTCCCTTTATTTCTAAGTCATTTATCCATTTTGACCTTATCTTAAAAAGTGTTTTAAGATACTGATTTATAACTCTTTTCTGCCAGACTGCTTGCCAGTTTTACCAAATAGTAAAATTGCCATTACTTCAATTTTTCTTAATCATTTATTGAAATATAATGCCTATATTCTTTTTTAAAAGATCATAACTTTTGGATAGTTTGACCTACATAGGTTAAACATGTGTAATTATTGTCAACATATTTCCATATTTATCATGTGTGTGAGAAAAAATCAGGTCAAAAGGGAAAAACCATAAGAAAGGGAAAAAATAAGCAAAGAAATGACCAAAAAAAGTGAAAACACAATACCTCGATCCACATTCAGTTTCCACAGTTCTCCTTCTGGATGTAGATGGCACTTTCCATCACAAATCTATTTCAATTGCCTTAAAATTCTTTTTTAGTCTCTTCCAAGAACTCTTTTTGAATTTGTAATCATTTTACATTTTGTTTGAAACTTTAAACAATGGCTGCACATATATAAGCTATATTAAGTTGCTTGCCTTCTCAATGGGGATGGAGTATGGAGAAAAGGAGAGAATTTGGAACTCAATTTTTTTTAATTTGCATATAATTGGGGAAGTCAGCTAGGTGGTACAGTGGATAGAATGCATACTTTAGCAAAATAAATTTCCATACTGGCCAAGTCCACATTTCAGGCCCCATCTGTTGAATACCTTTGGTTCACAAGCTGCAAAGTGGTTTTTCTATATTTAATTTTATGATTTATCAGAAAAAGAAAAATAGATTAAAATAAACAAAAAAGAAATGCCATCTAAATCAGGTTGAGAAAGTATAACAGATGTACCCAGAGTGATTTCCAAAAAGTCCACATCAATCCCCTGCTCAATAGTCTGGCTCCCTATTTCATCTAGATTTACAAACAAATTCCCTGTCAGGTTTTAAAAACCTTTCACAACCTTGGCTCAACATTTTTCCAGATTCATTGTACATTACTCTTTCTCCTCTATTTTATAATCTAACAAAACTGACTTTTTTTCTGACCTTCACATATAATGGTCAGTCTATTCAGTCTAGCCTTTTACTATTTGCTCTCCATCCCTAGAGTGTACTTTCTTCTCATCACATGAAATTTTCTTTTTCTGCATGAAATCTTTCCTAGTCTGGTCAACTGCTAGTTCCCTCTTTATTTTTCATATTACTTTGCATTCATTGCCTTATATTTATTTTGTACTTACATACATGTATGCATTTATATGTACATATTTAAACACACATATATTCCTTTGTTATCTACTTCAAGAGAATGTAAATTCTTTTGCAAGAAGAAATTGTTTCATTCATTACATTGTATTTCTAGAATCTTCCATTTTCTGGCAATTAGATGGACTTAACAGCTTATTGGTTTGTACTCGCTGACAAAAATCTCTGTTTGCTCTTGGCTACTTGGTTATAGACACTGATGCTTCACCTCCCCGGCTCAAGGATCTTCCATATGTTTCCGTTGTATTACCAATTCTAAGTACCTCTCACAGGCTCTCTGCAGGCCAAAAATATTCAATAAATTTTTGTCACAGTCTCAGAAAGCTCATGAATGTAGCACTCAGGTTAGCTGCTCTTATGTGCTGGTTGAGGTTAAGACTTTTAGGAAATTCTTGCATAGAGGATGGTTAGTACTCGAAGTGATGTTGAGATACAAATTTAGAGAACTTGAAAATACACCCCAGATTATCATACCCACAATTACCAAGTACTCTTTATGTCTAGTATTTTAGGCTTGGAAGACAGAGAAAAGGAGCACTCTACTATTTGTTTTTCATTTATTCTCTTGATATTCTGATGCTTTTGTTTTTCCAAATAATTTTTTTCTAGACATATGAAACAACATTTTTTTTTTTTTTTTGAGAATTAGTCTGGTGTGGTGGATTGAAGTGGGTGCATTTTACGTAGGTTGGTCATTAGTTTTTGTAGTTGAATTATAACAATGGTTTTTTATGCCATAGGTTATGGTTAGAGTCCATACTAAAGTTATTATGAAAATGATGGTAGTTTTCTTATTATCTTTGTTACTGATTTTTGGGTCTGTTGCTTTTGCTTCTAAGCCCTCTCCTGTATACGGAGGTTTAAATCTTGTAGCTAGTGGGGGCTACATTGTTAAAAGAATGTGAACCACAAAGGCTTTGGCTAGCTATAGTTTTAGCAGGGTGGTAGGCCAATCAGGACATTCAGTCACTTAAGCAACTAGCAGATACAGACACAAAAACAATCAGGGAAGTCACTATGTATTTTTATATGCAAGTAAAAGGAAGGTGGAGGAGCGGAGGTGGGCATCTGGGAGAGATACATCCGACCCCTTTAAGAGGGCCAGAAGAGAGGAAAAGTCACATCACAAAATGCAGGCGGTGATCAGTAATGCCCAGAGCCACGGAGTGACCGAGAAGATTTGGCGATCACTGGGAACTTTGGAAAGATCACCTTCGGTTCTGATGAAAGGGTCCAAAGGGAGAAAGCGAGAGCCCCTCCCCAACTTCCCCGCCTCTGATCTCTGCACGGAAAACAAAGAGATGCGGGTCGGCCAGGGTAACAATCCCCGCAGAAGCAAGCCCTCCTTCCGCGTCTCCCGCACTAAGTGGGCAGCCCCCTCCTCCGCGAGTCTTTGGGAGGCTGGCAGACACCCAAGGCACTGCCGCCGAGCGGGGCGGAGCTCGGGTTAGCCGAGGCCCGAGAGGAAGAGTAGGAGGCGGAGCTTGGGTGGCTCCAGGCCAAGGCTATGGCGGCGCCGGGCGCTGCGGGCGGCCGGGCTCTGCTCCGGGGCCTCTCCCTCTGGGTCGGACGAGCGGAAGCCGGCTCCGTGTCCCGGGGCTTCGGTAGCAGCGCCGTCAGGTAAGGGAGCGGCCCCAGCGCCCCGTATTGCACGGCAGCACCCCTCGGGGTGTTCTTGCGTTGGGAGGAGGAGCGGCAGGGAAGGTGGGGTCAGAACTGGAGGCCGGGCCTATAGGGTAGCCGAGGCGGCGTGCCGGCGAACGTGACCGGGAGCGTGTCCGCACCGCGGGAGCTACGCCCGGCGCGGGAGGAAATGGGAAATGCTGACGGCGAGGATTGTTACAGTCTCTGTAGTGGTTAGATCCCTGGGCACTGCGCGTTCCGCCACCTCCGCGGCCGCCTGCCTCCGACCATGGCACGGTCACGGTCACGGTCACGGTCACGTTTGGAAGGCGAGAGAGCGGAGCGGGGGGCGTCGAGCTTTGTGAGAGGGCGCTGGCTGAATCCGCATCTGCACTTCTCCAAGTTCACTTCCACCCAAAGTGCCTTTTGTAGAAATACACTGAATTTAAGCCGTTCAAATCCACGCACCTCGGAGTTAGTTCCTGGGCTAATAGGAGTACCTGCCCTTACGTAGGTCGCTTCTTACTACCTTCTGAGCCCCAGAGCTTAGAAAAGGGTCTGGTACACAGTGGGGGATTAATAAATATTGAATGATTTATTGATAAAGCAGAGCACATTTTTACCCCCCCCCCCAAAAAAAAGAGCATGTTTTTAGATGTATCTATAATATGTTTACTATGTATTATATCGGTTTACATCTATTTACTTGAGGACAGCCCTCTAGGATAAAGACTTTTATTGTTTATGTTCTGTCGTGGCTGACTCTTCCTGACTCCATGTGGGGTTTTCTTTGCAAAAATACTGGAGTGGTTTGCTATTTCCATCTCCAGCTAATTTTACAAATGTGGAAACCGAGGCAAGACTTGCTCAACATTATACACTTAATGTCGGAGGCCAAATTCGAATTATAGTTTTCCTGACTCCAGGCTTTTTCTGTTTATTGCCACCCAGCAGTTCCGCTAATTATATCATTGACTCACAGCAGCCCTGTAAATTTTATTATTACTAGTCCTTCCCTCTCATTTTACAAAAGAGGAAACTAGAAACTAGGTTTCCTCATTTGTAAAATGAGGGGGAAGGACTAGTAATAATAAAATTGTTTCCACTTGATTCCTTTTGAGGTTTTCTTGGCAAAGTGAACAGCAATTGGCAAAGACGCTGAAGTGGGTTTGCCATTTCCTTCTCAAGCTCATTTTACAGATGAGGAAACTGAGACAAATAGGATTAATTAAGTGATTTACGCAGGATTATACTGCGAGTAAATCGCTGAGGCTAGATTTGGATTGAGGAAAAAGAATCCTCTTGCCTCCAGGCAAGGCACTCCATATACTGCACCTCCTAGTTACCCTGAAGTAAAGTGTACAAAAATAGAAATTAAAACTAGGTAAAAATTAAATATTTGATTCTTGAGTCTTTAGAAACTGCTGGTATCTCTTGGATAAAGGAATGAATGTGAGACCTGTGCTTTGTGCTTTGACAGTGGGTTGCTGATTGGAAATGAGTGACAGATGGGTGAGGGAGCTCAAATAGGAATAATTGCTACAGTCCAGGTGGGAGTACCTGAACTAGAGTGGTGGTCATGTGATTAGGAAGAAGAAGATAGTTTTAGGGGATGTATTGGTAAAATCAACTTCATTTGACAACTAATGCTTTCTCTATATTGGATGAGTCTAAGATGATCCTAGGATTGTAAAAGCCTGGATGAGTGGAAAAATGATGACTCTTTGAGAATAACAAGAAAGTTTGAAAGAGTCAGGCAAGAGGTTTGGGGGAAATACAATGTAACAAAATCTGTTTGCATTGTAATTCATATCTGTTCAACTTGTCTCATTGTTCCACCCAAGAAAGAAAAGGGCTAGAGTCTCAATCACTGTTTATTGCTCTGGAATATAGATTTTTTTTTTTTTAACCTCTAAAGTAAACCTGGGGCAGCCATCAGGTGATCTGGGACCTCTGGGTAAATGTATATGGGAGAGATTTTTCCAACGGTACCTATGTTGCATGCTCTGGGTGCTCTGTTCTCAGTCAGCTTGACTCAGAAAGAGAAACATTGGAAGCTTACCCAGAATGAGGGGGGGGGGGTGGAGTGAGAAATGATAATAATAATTATTTTACATACTTTATTTTACTGCCTACTGATGAGGTCAGAGTAGCAATTCCTAGTTCAAAATACACACATGACAAATTCACAAGGGCTTTCTCTGTACCACAGAAAATTTTATTTAAAGAGAAGATGAAGTGAAGAGGTAAATAGGCACCAGGATGGTAAATATGAAATGGATTTAGGAGAGCGATGGTTATCTAAGAAAGAGATTTGGAAAAAGCCATTAAAAGAATATGGCATAAGGAGTAAGTACACTATTCACTGGCAATCCAAATTCATAAAAGAATTTAGCAGACTAACTAGAGTTAGCTATTGTAAGGAAAAAGACACCATCAAAGGAAAGGTGCTCTGAGGAGGGAGAGTACCTCTTTGCCAGCTTAGTACTGAAAAGGATTTGGCAAACATCTTCTTCATAAGCACATCTTTTACAGGGAAAATATAACCTTGGGGGTTTCTCAGGAGAGTAGGGAAAGTACCAGGGAAGAATTGGATAGCTCAGTAAGAGGGATCAAGGAGGAGCCAGGTGGAATCCACCTGGCTAATCAGGTCTCTGAACCTGTCTGAAGATATGAAGATCTCAATGATTGTTAAAAGATGGTCAGAAGTTGGAGGAATAGACAATGGAGGCTGATAAAGAGTTCCATCCTTTCTTCACTGTTTAAAAACAGGAGAGTATGGGACTTGGCTATGCCTGATAATATCAGGATATGTTTCTTCCTGATAAGGGAAGAGAGTAAGTCCATATTACCTACTATGTGCTAGGCACTGCTAAGTGATGATTTGATTTTTACTATGATGCTGAGAGGCAGATGCTATTTATATCTTCTCCATTTTACAGTTGAGGAAAGTGAGGTAAACAGATTTTAAGTGACTTGTCCAGGATCACACAACTAGTAGGTATCTGAGATCAGATTTGAAACTCAGGTCTTCTTGAATTCAGGCCTTTTGCTCTTTCCATAATATGTAGCTATCTAGTTCTATTACAGAGTATTATGTATTCTGGTGACTTTGAGAGAAATTCCTAAAGCATCCATAGCAAAGTCTTATATCTATCTCATTTTGTTTAGAAGAAAATGACACATGTATACATAACTGCTGATGAGTCCAATTCAGAGTCAGAATGTCAGAACTGAAATAAACAAGCATTCATTTATCATCTGTTGTGTATCAGGTCCCAGTGTTGGACATTAGGGATAGAAAAAGATGAAAATCTCTGTGCTCAAGAACCTAACATTTCATATGAGGAAACACACCTGTTTATAAAAATATGTACAAAAATTAACAAGAAGTATGAGGTATTAGTTCCTGGGGGAATAAGTCTCAGAGGTAAGTATTTGAGCATCATTTTGAAGGAAGCTAGGGATTCTAAAAAGAAGTGAGGAAATATATCTCAGGTATAGAAGACAGTCTGTGCAAACACACACACACACACACACACACACAGAAATGACAGATGTTGTGTTTAATGGGTATGTAGCAAGAAAGTCTGCTTGTCTAGACCCCAAAGTGAAACAAAGGGAATGATAGTAATTGAATCATTTATTTGGCATTTACTTCATGCAAATTGCTAATTGTCTTTTCTTTGAATACAAACTTGTATGAAATATTCCTTTGAGGAAAATCTCTAGGATTAGAAAGGTTTGTTACAGCTCTAAATAGAGATTTAGCTCTAAATACTAGATTGAGCAATTTGTATTTGATCCCTGAGGAAATATGAAACTACTGGATCTCATTGAATAGAGGATGATCAGCAGTCTGATTGAGAATTTCACCCTTGCAGCTGGATGGAAAGGACAATGAAGGGTCTGTAACAATAGTGAGGGTAATGGTAATGAGGTTCTGTGGTAAAGAAAGAGAAGAGTGTGAGAAATGTTGTGGTGGTAAAAATGGCAAAAAGTAATCACTATTGCATTTCTCATACTCTTCTCCAGCAGTTGCTATGTGTCAGGCACTCTGCTAAATGCTGGGGATACAAAGAAAGGTAAACACAGACCCTTGCCCTTGAAGAGCTCATAGTCTGATGGGAGAGGGGACAACAATGCAAATAGTCATATTATAAATGTTATACATACAGATTAGACATAATTATAGAAGGAAAATTTTTTCATTGTTATTTTAATGAGGGAAAGGAAAGGGGGAACCCTATTTCTCGGCGCATAGATAATCCCATGAGGCGCGGTGTCCCCTATAAAATGAATTTACAGGCCCAAAAATCTAGATTGATAAATAAAAGGTTTATTGTAGAAATTTGGAAGTAAAGTTCAGTTAGAAAGGAGGTGGCCGCTGGGCAGGTAGGAACCCCTACATGGCTGGAAGGATACCATGTGTTGGCTGGGAGGGCTCCTGCAAAGAGAGAGTTCCTGCTCACCTCTTTTATACCCAAAAGATTGTGGGCAGTTCCCAGTTCTGGCGGGCTTTTCAGTTAGCTCGGATCAGGTGAGGGCTGGGGGAAGCTGAGCTGATAGTAGGGCTGGGCCTAGATATTCAAAGGGTGCCTTTGAGCAGGATTTATGAATCAAAGTCAACCATGGGTTGGGCAATTAGAAAGGAATCTTAAAGGGACCTCAACCCCCATCAATTTGAATGAGATTTAAGATTCCAAAGAGCAGTAAAGGGAAAGATAAAAACTTTACTTCTATATCACTTATATTGTCAGGACAAAAGCCTGAGGGGTGAATGATTGCAAAGTGGGGAAAGATGAGGAAGAGGTAGTTACAGCACTGATGTCAGGGGAAAGATGAGCATGGAGCATATAGTCCAGCCTTTGTTTTCTAAATTGAAGGTAGAGATGAACTTTTAGTTCTAGTATTGGACAGCAGCTGATTTTTCTGAGAAGAAAATTGGTATGGCTGAGGAGGTGAAGTGCCAGAAGACAAAACAAAACAAACAAACAAAAAAAAAAACCTAAAACTAAAACTAAAAACCAAATAATAAGAATTATCTGTAGAAAATGTATTATTGAAGATGGATGGACAAAAGACAAATCCGTTGGGATCCTGAATGGAATTAAGTATCTCAAACTGTGAAATAGAGTTCTTCTCTGGGTTAAGCAGGCCCAGGCACTGGGGCATTAGGACTGTTTGATCAAGGTTCAGCACTGGTTGCTGGGAAGGGTGGGGAAGTGAGACTTTTATTACAGGTACAAGATTACTAATGTGGTGAGGAGGCTCCTGAAGTCTTTACAGAGAACACTAACATTAATGAGGATCAGGAAGGGCCTCTTGTAAAAGGAGGAGTTTTAGTTGAGCCTTGAAGGAAGTCAGGAAACAGAATTTGAGAAAGGAAAGGATTCTAGCATGAATTGATATAGAAAACTTCCTGCTGATTTGGAATCAGACAAGTTCCTTATATCTGGCAGATACCTACCTAGAGAAACTGGGGTAGTCTGTCAAGATCATATGAATTGATATTTGATTTATGTGTTGTTGATTCTCCATAAAGTCTCTTGTTGGTTAGTTCCATTGACCCATTTAACTCAATAATTTATTATTAACAGTTATTTATAAATACATTCTATTCCCAGGACATACATATTAGTGCCCCCCTCATACCCCTCAAAAACCAAAGCCAAGCAAACAAAACAAAACAAAACAAAACAAACAAAAAAAAAAAAAAACATTTCCTGAGTGACTCATAATCCTACTTTTCATCTCCTCTCCACTCATGGATCTCCCAGCCCCAATAGGGGAAGCTTACTTTTGTTTCATTTGGACTCAGGTATAGTTTACCATTAGCCCACCTAGCTTTCCCCTTTCTGCTCCCTGTTATAGGAAGCCTATCCCTTGCCTTTCCCCTGAGAATATAAGCTTTCTGAAGACAATGAGTCATCTTTCTTTGTATCCTCAGAGCTTGGTACAGTGCCTCCTACATAATAACATTTACATTCTTGTTGACTTATCAGCTCGTCATTGTAAAAATTTAGGGGACTCTTTCAACTATATTATACTGCCATTAAGTCTGACTAGCCTAGTGACTATATACATTGAGATTATTAGAAGGTACCTTCCTAATTTGAAATAATTCTCCCCCCTTCTCCCACATTAAATCCTTCTTTCACACAATAAGACTTTTTTTTCCCCCCAGTTTGGCCTTATGCAAAATTGTAGCCCAGAGAGATATTATCTTTTTGCCATCCCCTTGTCATGATTCCTTATATAATTAAACAAAGTCACTTAGTAATTTTTGCTTGCAATAGATCAGGGCTAACAATAGTATAGTTTCTTCAGTATTCTGCTTTGATACTACTAATTTCATTCCCACTCTCACTTCCTTTCCCTTGGTTGTTTGCCTTAGGCTTGCAGTTTGGAAGTCAAAGGCTGCAGTGGTTGTTTAAATGAGTTTTCCTTGGACAGTTGGATTATGGATGGGAGAGAGTTGCTTGCCTTAAATGTTTCCACAAGCCTGTATTTGAATTTGGCAATAGTTCAGGTCTCCATTGGATTTTCAGTTATGTATTGATTGGTCTGGATATCTCTTTTCTGTGACCATGTAACCCTGGATTGATCCATTTACTTCAATTTTCATTTAATGGATACCATTGAAATACAATTGTAATATGAGGTAAGAAAGTATTTCAGTCACACTTATTCTGTCAAGAATTTGCTGATAACTGCTTTTAGTCCTCTATGTTGGTTTCTGGCTTGTCTTTTATGTTAGAATAAGGATGATTTTTTTCAAGTTATATGATAAGTAATTATTTTGAACTTTAAAATATCTAGCATACTTTAACTCATTTGTACATATAATAATATAGCTATCATTATATAATACTTTAACGTTTGCAAGATATTTTACCGATATTAGCTCATTTGATCAAAATAACCTTAATGAAGTGGGTACTATTATTATCTCCATTTTACAGATAAGGAAACTGAAGCTGAGAGATTTTAAGTGACTTGTCCAGGGTCACACAAATAGTAAATGCCTGAGGTAGGATTTGAATTCAGATCTTTCAGATTCCAAATCCAGCTTTCTGTCTATTGTGTTCTGTAGTTGCTTCCAGCTACTTCAAGGTGAACTTGATACAGCAAGTATGATTATCACAATTCTACAGATGTGGAAACAGACTCAGAGGTTTAATGAGGTGTCTTTGAATGGATTAAGTATCAGGGTTGAAAATTTCTGCCATAGTCTTTATTAAGAGATGTAGATTGGTGATGAGGTTACATATATGTTAAAATTGCACATAAAATTTTTTAAAGTGTTGGTGATGGTATTTTCTAGGGTAACATCCTTTCTCTGTGATTCACATAAAATTATTTTTCCTATTGAATCACTTTGTATGTTTTTTTTTGAAGGCTGAATGTTCAATCTTCTATTTTTGGTGATGAACACTGAACACCCTATCAATTGAAAAGGCTGGCCAAAAGAATAAGACAGGAAGTAGAATTGTGGGTCTTAAGTGGGAAGGTACAAGACAGTGTGTTGATGCTCATTAGTTTCTCTTTTCTCTTGTAGGAGCAGCAGAGAGAAGAGATTCCACCTTCCAGAATCCACCACTGTCTTCCTCCCTTCCCACTGATCCCCAGCTTTGTTATTGTTTGCTTCTTTTAAAATAATAGAATAAAACTGTCAGGAATTTAATTTTTCCTGATAGATATGAGTGTAAAATATGATTCTGATTGTCCTGGAATGTGAATAAAAATATTATTTTATCTCTTAAAAAGAGACCTTTATTTCATTTGACAAACCTCACCACACTGCTCATTTTGATTCTCTTTAAACAACACAGCAATAGAAACCAAACATCACAGATTTTTCAGCTATTTAAATGAAATAAAATGTTTTCTTAGGTTTGTTTTCTGAGTTTTGAGGATCTGATAGAACACTGTGACTAAGCCATGTTAAAACAATTCTTTCATTCTTTCATGAAATAGCAATCATTTGAAATAATTTTAAAAATATAAATTGGACAACAAAATTAGGTCTATTTATTTTTATGAGTGGCATTGTCCTTAAATTCAGGATTATACTGATAATTTATTTTGAACATTATCATGGGAAAATGAGGTTTTTGTTGTGTCTTCAAGAAACTAAGTCATTTAATATTCAAGAATTCAAAAAAACTTTTTTACCTGTATAGCGGATACATCAGTGAACTTGGGATCAGGACAGTGTAAGTTAGAATCCTGGTCAGAGACTCAATAGCTTGACTTTGGACAAGTCATTTAATTCCTGTCTCAGTTCCTCATTTGTTGTGAGAATCTAAATTGCAGGGTTATAGTAGTCTTTCTTAGTTTAAAAAGGTTTATAAGACACTGTGCTAAGTGCTTGGGATACAAAAGAAGGCAAAAGACATTCATTCTTGGAAAGATTACTCTGGACAGATTACTCTGGACCTTTCATAATGGTCTAGTCCTGATCCTGAATTGGACAGAATCATCTATCTGAGTTCAAATGTGAACTCAGATACTCACTGTATGATCTTGGGCAAGTCATATTACGTTAGTCATACATATATAAACTTAGGCAGGAAGTATACACTTATATGCATGTATGTATATATAAAATGTACATATATGTTTTCTTATGTATATATAATATACCTATGCAAGAAATATACATATACTACCCTATACATCATATGCACATTCATGTTTTATATATACACATTACATGTGATTTATAATACATATATAAATATATATGTATGCACATACATTATATATATATATAGTATGTATACACACATATATGTTCCCTGCCTTTAATAAACTATGGCATATATGTTATATATATTTTATATGTATATGTGTGTGTACTATTATAGCATATACATAATTATGCAAACATACACATATGTACCTTCTGTCTGCTTTCTTAATAAATCATGGAAAATAAGAAATGCTTTACAATTATACATAATGACAAGTCTAAACACAATTTATAAATAGAAGATAGGCTGCCAAAGCAGAAAAGGCGGCCTGTGATAATTATGGTATAACATTTTAATATTCAGGTCCCATATCCATTTTAAATGTATTGTAGATTTTATAACATCTTGATTTAAACTTTCTTCCTGTTAAATTGCTTTTTAATTTTTCTAGCACTTCTTATCCAATCTGGACTCTGTCTCTATGTTATTTGTGTTCTTGACTTTATTGAACACTGGGTTATTGAATTCAGTTGTTTTTTTATTTGTCCTTATCTAGAATGATCTTAAGCAAGTCACTAAATCTCTTTTTAGCCTGCTTCCCTTAGTAAAGAAAAAAAAAAAAAAAAACAAAAAAAAAGGGAGAAGATAGCTAATTCTCATGCTCCATCAAAATGATACCAATTCTAAAATTGATATCCTTGTGGATGGAATGTAGGGAATCTTTTGGATAGAGCCTTGAAGGTCTGGGCCATCTTTGAAAGTAACACATTTCATTCCCTCCCTCCTTTCTCAGTTTGATCTTATTGGGCCAGGGTAAAATCCTTAAAGGGGAATAATGATATAGTAAGATTATTCTCAGGCCCAAACCTATTAGTCAGCTTCTATTTCTGCAGCAGATTCCGTTGAAGCTGGTCTGAGAGGGGCTCTGATTAAACACTTTAAAGATCTGGATTTTTTTTTTCTTTTTTTTGTTAATTCATGAGCATTTTAACCTGTCAGTCTCTTCTCCCACCTCACTATCTTTTTCTCTCTCTCTCTGTTTCGTTTCTTTTTTGTCTTTTGCACGCAGCTGTTATTGTTCTACATCTGGCACATCATTCCCTTTATTTTTAAAATGTGTCTTGATAATACTCTTGCCAGGCAGACAAAAACAAATTGCTGGTTTTCATATCAAATTGCTATTTCTTCCTCTTTTTCAAGATACCATTATTAGACTTTAGAACCTTTGAGCTGGAAAAACTCAGATACTTTAATTTCATTTTTACCAGATGATAAAAGCTGAATACCAGAGCATTTCTGACTAACTTAAGGTTCCCAGCTAGTCAGTAACAGAGCCTGGACTTGAAAAAAGGTGTCTTGATTCTCAGCTGGATGATTTCTTTCTATCTATGATTTAGAAAAAAGTTTACTTGGGAATTAAATGTTAATTTCTTAATAAGTGAGTTAGTTTTTGTTGTCTAAGCTGCTATATAATTTCCATATTTGCCTTTTTCTTTAGCTCATTCAACAGATAAGCAAACTGAGGTAAATAAATACTGTCTGAACCAGATTTGAACTCAGGAAGATGAGTTTTCCTAATTCCAAGCCCAGTGCTCTATCTATTGCATCCCCTAACTTTTCCCCCTATTCAGTGCATATCCGTCTATTATTAACATTGCTTTCAAACCAGTCTCTACAACTGTTATTTGATGAAACAATCCCTTTGAAGGAATCTTCCAAGCACCATTAATAGAGAGAGCAAAATACCTAAAAGAAAAGCTGAATTTTTCGTGAATCTATCCATTCAAAACCACTACATCTCCCCTCCAAACCTCAGCAAATGTAACTTAGGATCATGAATCCAAGACTCCCAGAATCCCACATTCAAGTCCCTCTTTCCAGCTTGACTCTTACAGTGATTATCCAGACTTCTCCAGTGTTGATGAACCCTTATAGAAGCTCTTCAGTAGTTCTAGCTACTTTGAAAATAAAGTTCTTGACACTTATTATCAAGCGATTCAGTGTTAGAAATGTATATGGGAATGACATTGAAGAAGATACATTAACATCTACCTTGTTTCTATAGTGTGGGGACCACTGGCTCTTTCCATCTTTCCTATAACTAAATCCTCATAGATGTTAGTTTTCCCTATTGGAATGTGAGCTCCCTGAGAACTAGGGCTGTCTTGCTTTTTTATTTAAAACTTCAATGTCTAGTATACTAATTGAAATGTGTTGTTCAGTCATTTCAGTTTTGTTTGACTCTTTAAGACCCCTTTTGAAGTTTTCTTGGCTAAGATATTGGGGCAGTTAGAACTCCAGATTTGAACTCATGAAGATGATTCTTCCTGACTCTAGACTACCTGGTTACTCCTATGAATTATTATAAGGTAATAATTCAATAAATGTAATTTTTCATTCATAATTTTCCTCAATCAAAAGTCAACATTAGTTTTTATCTACCAGACTGTTGCTGTTTTGAGAGTTACTATGTTGTACCTTTAGAGTCTGAAAAGGTAAATTTAGCTTTCTGTGCTGTGAAGAGAGAGTCTCTTTTGGTGAAATTACCCATCATAGTTAGACAATTTCAATAGTGATGCTTTAAGAAAACTGCTTTAAGTCAGGGTATTTTTAATTTTAAAAAATCACACAACATATTACCTCACAGAAGGGTATAAATGATTCATTTTATTCCAAATTTAATGATGCTGAGCTTGAACATTATATTGCCAATAGTAGATTAAGTTTAAAATAATTGAATTTGCCTGAAGCTACAATGCATTAAACCATGATAAACAGAGCTTCCAGTGAACTGATAGGGAGTATAGTGACTTTTTTCTTTTACCTTCTATTGGTCATAAAGCCCTAAAATCAATTTAATTTTAGAACATCTACAGTAAAGATAGGATATTAAAAACAAGTGAATTACATGCTGAACAATGGGCCTGGAACTTATTATCAGACAAAGGCACTTTCTGTTAATTTCTAAGTGCATTTTAGGGGACAAAGTTTTGATTTGCTTGAAAAAAAATGAAAGGATTAGCCAGAAAATGAAATAGCTACCCTACTGTTGAAAGTCAGCCACACACTTAATTTCTGTTTATTTTAATGTAATCTTATTTGCTTGAAGGCCAAGCATGTAAATGAAACAAACAGCAAAGGATTGCCAATGGCTCAGGGAGTGCTTTGTATGATCTGTTCATGTCAATCTTGTTGAGAAATAACACCCAGATCAAAGTCTCTCTTTCTAGTCCTTGAAGTCATCACCCAGACTTCTTGATATTGATGATAATTCTTTTAGAGGCCCCTCAGTTTCTGATGACCTGCCAATGTCTGAGCCTGTGCTGGATGTCAACCTCACAGCCTCTTTAAATACAATCCAGCTTTCTGAGCTGCGAAGGTCTGGTCTAGCTCCTCTTGTCAGGATAAGCAAATGTCCTTGCCCCACGTTGGGCGCCAATTGTAGCGAGCTGTCGTCTCTAGAAGCTGCCGGATCACTCTCTGGGAAGAGATCTGCTGTGTCTACTCAAATCTCTCAGACAGATTCTTCTTCCTGTAGTGAACCGTTGTCTCCAGGCAGTTGCTGTTAACTCTTGTCCAGAGAAGTGACTTCCCTTCCTGCAGAGAGCCCCGTCAGGCCTGATGTAATGCAGAGACCCTCTTCTTGAATCCTGGCTCTGAATCTCCTCCAGCTCTTATCCTTCTCCAGGCCGATCTGCATGTCTCTTTTATCCTCCCAGAGAATGGGCGTGGGATAATGCAAGGGCTTCTGGGAAGAACCACCCCAGCCAATGAGCTTGCCCCCTCTATCAAGTCAACCTGAGTTCTCACCTTGTAATTGTCCAGAAAACCTGAATTCTCACCTTGTCACTGTCCAGACAACCTGAGTTCTCACTTAGTAATCCTAACACTGAGCTAATCCTTTTAGATGAAAAAACATTATATAAAAATAGGTTTTATTACTTAGTATTTACTTTTTTCCCCTCAATAGTATTTTATTTTTCCAAATACATGTAAAGATAGTTTTCAATATTAATAAGACTTTGTGTTCCTAATTTTTCTTCCCCTTCTTTTAACTTTTCCCACCCCAAGACAGCAAGCAATCAGATATTAACCTGTGTAATTCTTTTAAACATATTTCTATGTTTGTCATGTTGTGTAAGAAAAATCAGGCAAAAGAAAAAAAAGTACAAGAAATTGCTATTTATTCTTGCTGTATTTTATTTAGGGGAACAACAAACAAATGTTAAGTGCCTATGAGCACTTATTAAGAACTACACCAGACACCTTTTTGATTATGGGGATACACTTAGAAAAGTGAAATAAGGTTTACAATTAATCAGTAAATATTTATGTTAGGCCTAATATGTGCCAGGCATTGTACTAAGTGCTGGGAAAGAGGTAAAAAGGAAGACTTAATCCTTTCTTGCATGACACTTAAATTCTTTTGTCATTGTTAGGGAACATTTTTTTCCCCCTTTTATTTGTGATTCAAAAGAGATACATAGAAATTGCATCTTTGCATACAAACTCAATGAGACTTTCTTTCATATAAAAAAGTAATAAAAATGCTTATTCCATTGAAATTGACCACATTAATTATAGGATGCATGGTAGTACAGAAAAACAACATCCTAGTTAGAAAACTTCTGCTTTAAGGAGATATAGGTGCAGACAAAGCAGGACATGGGTTACGTAGTACAAACAAGTAAAACAGACTATGTCTGATATTAGCAAGTCAAATCAGTAAGCATTTATTAAGCACCTACTATGTGCCGGGCATTGTGCTAAGCATTGCAAACACAAAAAAGGGCCAATACACATTTATATCCCCTCCTCCAAATATAAACACTGGGGATACAAAGAAAGGTCATCACATACACAGGCATACATGCACACACATTTTTTTATTTTCAGGGATCCCACAAGCAATAAACTGTAGAAAGAAACATCTGTTCAAACATTATTCAGCACATTAATTCAATTGTGTGATTTATTAAAAACTAAGATGGAATCACTCAAATTAAAAATTAATTCATTTGCATTTTTGTCATTCTTTGCATACTTAATGCTGAAGTGATAAGCAAGGAAACCTTATAGAAAGATATAAGATCATAGATGTGACAATGGGCTAAGATTTAGCATCATCTATTGAGAAGAACCAGTAGGATCCTTTGTTTATAAAAGTAAGCAGTTAGGCTGCATACGTACCAACAGTCTGTGCAGTGCAGATTGTATTGCTTACCTGAATGCAAAAAGAGAAGGTTGATTTTGACCAAATTTTCTAAATCTGGGAATAGATTCCAAGTGATATCCCAATGTATTTTTTATATTTTAAATGTATATTGAAATTTCTAGAGATAATTGCAAGTGAGCATCCTGAGAAAAGGGAATATATGTATATATGGTCATGTGTTTTTATGTGTGTATGTATGTGTGTCTATTTGTATGTATATAGATACCTGTATATGTGTCTGTGTTTGTATGTGTGTGCATTCTGGCCTTTTTTGTATTTCTAGTGCTTTGAACAGGATCTCTTGAATAATAGCCGATGTTCTAATAGGAAAGGCAAGTGCATGCAAATACAAACAACAAAATATAGATTTAATCATTAAAATAAATGCAAAATAGTTAAGCAAAGATTAGGAATCAGGAAAGGATTCATGCAGAAAGAAGATAGTGTTTGAACTGAATCTTAAAGGTACAGAGGGATTTTGAGGGAAGAAGGAGCTAGATTCTGGGCTTGTGGAACTTGTAATGAGTGCAAAATCCGAGATGAAAAAGTTGAGGGTTGTGTGTAAAAAACAAAGAAAATAACAGTTTGGCAGGATTGAAATTTCTCACCTCTAATTGCTTATTGCACATCTCTAACTTGATTTCCAATAGACGTCTCAAAATCAACATAATCAAATTGTCTTTATCCCCAAACCTCAACTTCCCTATTTCTGTTGAGGGCATCTTCATTCTCCTACTTACCAAACTTATGAGATATTATCCTTGACTCCTCAATTTCTGTCACTCTTCGTATCCTATCTTTTTCCAAGTATTTTTTTAACTTTTATAGCATCTCTCATACATGTCTCCTTCTCTTCTCTAACATGATTATCATCTCTTCATGTCTACACTCTTCAATAGCATGGTTTTGGTTCTTTTTGCCTTAAGTCTTTCCCTGCTAAGGGGATCTTCCTAAAACTCAGGACTACCTCCTGTTAGGGTCAGCTTTGATATAGGAATCCTGTTATTTTAGACTTGATGGATGAAATGAGGTGCTTATAAATCACTGAGTAGTTAACAAAAGGAAGTTCACTTAACCCAAATTATGATAGGGATATTCAAGAAAGTTTAGCTTTCATAGATTTATGCCTTGCCTCTCCACCCTACTCCTTACTTCATGTAGAGTATCTACATGAAGTAGGTCAGGGTATGGTGTAACGAGCTGTTGTCTCTAGAAGCTGCCGGATCACTCTCTGGGAAGAGATCTGCTGTGTCTTCTACTCAAATCTCTCCAACAGATTCTTCTTCCTGTAGTGAACCGTTGTCTCCATGTAGTTGCTGTTAACTCTTGTCCAGAGAAGTGACTTCCCTTCCTGCAGAGAGCCCCGTCAGGCCTGATGCAATGCAGACACTTCTCCTTGAATCCTGGCTCTGAATCTCCTCCAGCTCTTATCCTTCTCCAGGCAGACTCACTTTCCAGGCCCACTGTTCTCTCTTTTATTCTCCCAGAGAATGGGCGTGGGATAATGCAAGGGCTTCTGGGAAGAACCACCTCAGCCAATGAGCCTGCTCCTTCCATCAAGTCAACCTGAGTTCTCACCTTGTAATTGTCCAACCTGAATTCTCACCTTGTCACTATCCAGACAACCCGAGTTCTCACTTAGTAATCCTAACAGTATGGTAATTTAAATGGTCTTCAAACATTGATCAAGTTAGAGGAGCCCCAATTTCACATGAGTGGGACTTTTTATACCTATAGGTAATTAGAAAACTGTCAAAAGAAACAGAGGCTAATGAGGCTCCAGGGACAGCTTTGCTACTTTTTAGGAAAAACTAATATTTGTTGCTGGGAAATAGGTATAGGGCTACTCTGGTTCTATTGGAACCCTCCTACTCACTTCTGGTGGCTACCTTCTGGAACAAATATAAAATCTATCTTTTAAAAATCTCTTAGAATCTGACCTTTTCCTACATTTCTAGTTTTATTCTTTTAAAATTTCACCCATTCCTATATTCTTTTCCTTCTCATCTCTTCCCATTGACTTCCTTGGTTTCCTTCAAGACTCATTCCAAATATTACCTTCTAAAAATGATTTTTCTTTCCTGGAGTCTAACCACTAACTTTCTAGTGTCTTCCTCTAAGGTCTTTTCCATATGACTTTCTGAAGTTCTAAAGTTTGCCTTTGAATTCCCATAGCATATTAGCATAGTTTTTGGTGCACATTAAGTTCTGATTAAATGTTTATTGACCATCAGACTGGTTACTTTTCCAGGTTTATTTTATATTACTCTCTTTTACACATAATGTGTTTCAGCAAGACTGACCTGTTTGTTTCTTCTTGTGAGAGGAATAATATCTTAATCTTCCCCCCATGCAAATTTATCTAGCTTTTCTTTAAAAAGTATTGAAACATTCTTTGATATTCAGTTGACTCAGGAAATAAAAACTCTTATTTTGTTGTTGTTCTTGTTTTTTTATTAAACCTTTTTATTTTCCCTTTGTTCTGCCCACTTCCCTAGACATCAACAAACATGTGCAATTCGTCTGCAAATACTTCCACAATTACCATGGTACACAAGAAAAATCAGACCAAAAATGAAAAAAAAAAAAATGAGAAAGGCAAAAACCAAACAAACAACGAAAAAGTAAAAACACTATGTTATGATCCACACTCAGTTCCCATAGTCCTCTCTGGGTCCAGATGGCTCTCTCCATCACAAGTCCATTGAAACTGGCCTGAATCACCTCGCTGTAGAAAAGAGCCATGTCCATCCAGAACTGATCATCACATAACCTTGTTGCCTTCTACAATATTCTCCTGGTTCTAATTACTTCACTTAGCATCAGTTCATGTAAGTCTCTCCAGGCCTTTCTAAAACCATCCTGCTGATCATTTCGTACAAAATTGTTTCTTCCATAACATTCATATACCATAACTTATTTCACCATTCTCTAACTGATGGGCATCCACTCAGTTTTTAGTTTCTTGCCACTACAAAAAGGGCTGCTACAAACATTTTTGCACATGTGGGTACTTTTCTGTTTTTTGTGTTCTCTTTGGAATACAGGCTCAATACAGACACTGCTGGATCAAAAGGTATGCACAGTTTGATAGCCCTTTGGACACAGTTCCAAATGGCTCTCCAGATGTTTGGATCAGTCAACTCCACCAAAAATGTATCAGTGTCCCAGTTTTCCCACATCCCCTCCAGCATTCACCATTATCTTTTCTTGTAATTTTAGCCAATCTGAGAGGTGTGTAGTGCTACCTCAGAGTTGTCTTAATTCACATTTCTCTGATCAATAGTAATTTAGAGCATCCTTTCATATGACTAGAAATGGTTTTAATTTCTTTGTCTGAAAATTATCTGTTCATATCCTTTGACCATTTATCAGTTGGAGAATAAAAAAGCTCCTACTTTTTATATCTCCTGATGTAGAAAGCATCTCCTGAATAGAAAGCAGCCACAAGAAGCTTCAGGGGCACTTGGAGCCTTGATGAATTGAGACAGGAGCTTCTCTAGGCTGAAGTGTCCTCAATGCCTATCCTTGTTGAATAGTCTCTTGCAGTGGGTACAAAAATGTCCTTATATTAATGACCTATGAGTGTCTCATTCATTCCAAACTGTTCCCCAGTAATCTACTGGGTTATGGCTTGAGTCAGACCCAGCCCAGAATTCCTATACATGACATTATAGCATTTATGACTGTGTATTTGCATAAACTGTGCCCCATTTGTGATGTGTATGTAAATGTGTGTGTGTGTGTGTGTGTGTGTGTATGTGTATTTCCTCCTCTTATACCTTGTAGAGCTTTATCTTCCTTCAGTGTTCAACTCATGCCTCCTCCTATATGAGACCTCTCCTGATTCTCCTAGTTAATGTTCTCCCCTCACTGGAAATTATCTTGCATTTACTTTCTATGCACTTCATGTGTATGTCTTTATGTGTTTATCTACATTCCTGTTATTTCTTCTTAATAAAATGTAACCTTCTTGAGGGATGAGCTCTTTTGTATTTGTCTTTATATCTTGGGCAGTTAGCACAACAATAAATAACTCTTGATAAATATTTCTTGAATGAAAAGCTTTTTAGACTTTTATGGATAGTGGCCATTCCCTAAAATTTCTGCAATCTTTCAGATTATACAAGATATATACATTTTGAAATGATGGTTTGTCAAGACAACATCTTCCAGATAGTTGCCATGTAGTTGCCATATGTGACTATCTTCCACTGTCTTTACTAGCACCAATTATTTGATAAATAAGTGAAATAACCAATTTGAATAGAAGTAGATGAAGTTCTTGTAGTTTATGCTAGGTTATTGGTAAGTCTGCATGAATATACACAGGGTGAAACCCATTCTGTAATTAGGGACATTTACCTTCATAACAAGCCTTTATCTCCTTAGATTAAGGGGGAAGTTATATTACTACTCCATTTCCAGGAATCTTGCCTTACCAGAACTTTTAATAATCTGCTGAAGCATCCTAGAGGTTTATGATATATTTAATGACCCAAAGAACCAATTCATTCAATCCCTTAGCTTGAAGTAGTTAGATCTACAGTTTTATGGAGACCAGTATAACCATTATCAATAGTGAGCCTTTCCACTTACTATCACTTTTATCGATGCTCTGGTTGTATTTCTCCTATAAGGTTCTTGATAGAGAAAATCACAGTATCTTAGAAGCAGACAGTATACCAGAGATCTTTTAGTCCAACACCTACCTGGAAAAAACTCAGTAGTTCACCTCTCTTCTTACTTCACCCATACAAAATGAATGTCTTCTCAGTCCACAGAACTTCCTGCAGAAAGAACAAGAAAAAGAACAAATTTACAAAGTAATGCTTCAAAGACTCTCTATGTCTTCCATGGAAAAGGCTCTATATCCAGAAGGAGAGTAATTAAACAAAGCCAGTTAAAAAAAAAAAAACACATACACACACACACACACACACACACACACACACACACATACACACACACACACAAAACTAAGACCCCACTAAAATTAAGATTGTACTAAATCTTGAATATGTTGAACCCAAATGAAGATCTAAGAAGATGCTGTCTGATAATAATAATGGTAGTAGTAGTAATAGTAGTAATGAAAACAAATAATATGCAACCTATCATAAATAATATTAATATATATTATGTGACATAATATATACATAACATAATAAATGACAATATTATATAATGTGGCATTATATGTATTAAAATAATATCTAGCTCTTATAATAGCACTTTAAGGTTTATAAAATGAGTAGCCTTATACTACATGAAGCTTTTCCCTAATAGGAAGATAATTAATGCTTGAAAAAGTGGTTAAGTAGATAACTTTAATCTGATACTGAATCAAATTTAAGGAATGAGGTAGAGTCTGGATATGGCAGGGACTAGGTACTAATAATGTTAAAAACAGTTACTGATAGCCTGCATTCTCAGACAAAGTAGGGATAGGACTGGAGGCAATTGTTAAAATTCTGAATAGAGAACTGGGTCTGGAGTCAAGATACTATGAGTTCAAATTCCACCTCAGACACTAAGTATTTAAGTGAATCTGGGAAAATCATTTAACCTTTATTCACCTTGGTTTATTCAACTGTTTTAATGGGGATAATAATACCTAGCTTCCAGTGCAATTGTGAGGATAAAATGAGACAACATTTGTAAACATTCTTAGCACAGTGTCTAGAAAATAGTAGATATTATATTCCTCCTCACTTTTACCATTTGGAGTTTTAGCTTCTTTCAATGCTTAGTTCATGCCCTCTCTTAAAATTTGTTGTTATTGAATTGTTTCAGTGATTCCTTATTCTTTGTGATCCATTTGAAGTTTTCTTGGCAAAGATATTGGAGTTAGTTGCCATTTCTTCCTCTAGCTCATTTTATAGGTAAAGAAACTAAGGCAAATAGGGTTCATAATTTGCCCAGAATAACATAACTGGTAAATATTTGAGGCTGGATTTGAATTCAGCAAGATTTTGACTTTTTGACTTCAGAACCTGTATTGTAACCATTATGTCATGGATCTGGCCAAGAACTATGCAAATGGTAGCTGTTGTTTTAAGTACATAAAACAATAAAGATAAGGATAACTTGTACTTTAGCCTAAGTCAGCAGTGGATTAATGCCTCCAGGAGTTGCCTTGTTCCAAACTATTTCTTTAATGAAATGGCTACTTCTCTTATGCTGTAATTGGAGAGCTGCCTGAATGATCTTGTTAATTGAATTGATATTGCTAATTATATGTTAAGAGATAGTAGGAATAGCAGCTGTTTTTAAAAAAATTACTTGCAATAGAAAAGACTTGTATGGAAGTGTAACTGTATCCTCAATAAAAACAGCACTAAGACTTTTGGGATGCTCTGTATTTTACAGTTATTTATTTTACTACACACCCACACTAAATGTGTAAGCTCCCTGAGGATTGTTTAAACAGTGCTTAGCTTGGTGGTTCTTCACATAAGAGATGCTTAATAAGTGTTTGGTGGAGTCTTAGGGGAACAAAAGGCACCCCTAGTTCAGCATGACAAAAGGTCAGCCAGACTTTGCTGAATGATATTTAATAAAGAGGGTATTATTACCCACCAATAACAATAATAATCACTAACATTTAAATAGCACTTATTGTGCTAAATGCTTTACCATTTTTATCTCCTGTGATCCTCACAACTCTGTTTAGTAGTTGCTATTGTGATCTCAATTTTATAGTGGGGGAAACTGAGGCAAATAGTATGTGTTTCAAGTTAAATTTGAACTCAGCTCTTCCAGACTCTAGTGCAATGATCATTGTGCTGCCTTGCTATGCTACTTCTTGTTCACTCATTTTCAGTAATATTTGACACTTTGTGACCCCATTTGAGGTTTTCTTAGAAAAAATACTGGACTGGTTTGCTGTGTTCTTCAGTTCATTTGACAGATGAGGAAACTAAGGCAGACAGGATTAAATGACTTACCCAAATAATAAGTGTACAAAGCCAGATTTTTTTGAACTCAGAAACTTTAGGCCCTACAATCTATCCACTGAGCCACCTAGCTGCCAATTCTATTTGTGGCTAATTCTCCCTATTAGAAATGTTTTCTAAATTTGTTTAGAGCCTAAACTTGTTTCTTTGTCCATTATGCTCATTATTCATAGATCATAGATTAATGACCAGAAGGGACTTTGGAGACCATTTACAGTTATCTCTTCTACATCATAACTTTCCTTATCACAGTTCTGATATATTGTAGGTTAGCATAAAACATTAAATGGGAATTTTGGAGGAGTTTTGCCTAAGCTGTAGACAACATGCAAAGGCCAGCATATGACTCAGAAAAAGTTGCAGAAAATATATGTATAGTATTATACAATATCAGCATCTTTTATCTTTTAATACCATAATAACCCAGACTTCTGGTATGAAGGGAGAGCCAAAAAGTTTTATGGGATTTTTACAGATTGCAAGGGTTACCTTGCTCCTAACCCTTATATTCTAGAAGGGATAAGACCCAAACTTTTATTAAACAGAGGAGGAAGGTAAGGAAGGTAAAGGAAGAAGGAAGGTGAACTGATTTGCCAAAATTACTTAGTAAGTAACTAAGGTAAGACTTAAACCCAGATCCACTTACTCAAACAGCAGTGCTCTTTTCACTTTACCATGAAGTCTCATTCTAGTTCTGCCTTCCGAGTTCCATTCCAATTTCTAGTGTTTCAGGTGACAGCCATTCAAATATTTGAAGACTGCTATCATGTTACCCCTAAGAATTTTCTTCTTCAAATTAAACACCCCCAGTCCCTCAACCAATCCTTCTATGTTTTGATCGCAAGATCCTTCATTGTCTTGATTATCCTGCTGGACATTCTCTGGGTTATCTACATCCTTCCTAAAATGTGGTGCCATGAAGTGAAAATATTATTGTGGAATGAGCAGGGCAGAGGACCATGGAATTATAGCCTTGTAAACCCCGGACACTCTTAATGTCACCCAATTATTGAATTAGCTTTTTGGGTTGACATCACACTGTAGACTTATGTTGAAATTTCAATCCTAGTGAAACTTCCAGATCTTTTTAAGTGAACTACTCTCTTAAATGAACTCCTCTTATACTTAAACAATTTTAAAAAAATTTCCTTGTAGGGATTTCTTTCAAGTGTTGATCAGTGGATTTTTTTCTATATCTACTTTTCCCTCCTGTTCTAACACTTAGGGACAATTTTCTTTATTTCTTGTATTATTACATCAAGATTCCTTTTTAGTGGTCATCGCTTTAGTGTAGTTCAATTATTCTTAGGCTTTCTCTTCTTGATCTGTTCTCCAAATCTGTTATTTTTCTTATGAGATGTCTCAATTCTCTTTTATTTTTTCATTCTTTACATTTTGTTTTATAATTTCTTGGTCTCTTATAACTTCAATAGCTTTCCCTTGCCCAATTTTAGTTTTTAAGGAGTCATTTTCTTCTTTAAAATTATGGATCTTCTTTTCTAGTAGTTTAACTTCATTTTCAAAATCATCTTGTTTTTCTTGTATTGCTCTATTCTTAGTTTTTTTCCTCAATCATTTGATTTTTGAAGCATTTTTAAAAGTTTTTTTTGAATTTTTTTGGGGCAGGTGACCATTTGACATTACTCTTTAGGATAGAAGAAGATTTTTTATTTCAATATCCTCCTCTGAAGATGAAGGCTGCTTTTCCCTATTCCCATAGTTACTTTCTATGGATGGGTTTTTCTCTTTTACCTAATTATACAAAATAAGATTACACCTAATCCTGGGGTATGGGAGATAGTACCTCTGACATTAGGTCCTCTTTTAATTCTCAATTGTGGTCTGGAACTAAAAACTAAGAACTCTATCTCCTGTAACTGCCAGCAGTAGGCTGCATTCCTGCCCTACTGCTTTGGCATTCATCTGTTATTCATTGTTTCTTTCTCGCCCAAGGCAGCATCTCAGCAGCACAGTTGGGCCTAGTATTCCTTATCAGCAGAGGTTCCCTCAGATTTCCCCCAGATGCCCAACTCTCCACACTGTCTAGGAGGTGAAAGTCCCTGAAGGTAGGCCCCGGATTATATCCCAATATCTTGGGGCTCTCCACTTGCCATTTCAACTGAACTAGCCTGGAAGTGTTTATATTTTACAGGAATCAAACCTCAGCCCTGGTATCTTTTTTTTTTTTGGGGGGGGGATCTTTTCTGATTGTCCTAGGAGTTTTACCCCAATTCTATTATTTTAGTTGCTGTATATTTTCCCTGAGGAATTTTTTTTTCTTATTTGTGGGAGAAATCTGGAGAGTTTGGAATTTTCTGACCTAATCTGCCATCTTCCCAGAATCCTCTTCCATTTAACATTCTTTAAAAAAAAAAATTAGGCTCCAAATTTTCTCTCCACCTTTAGCCCCTCTCCAATTAAAGGCAAGCAATATAATGTCAGCTCAAAAAATATAAGGCATATTTTTCATATTAGCTATATTGTTCCCATTTCTCCAAAAAGTGGGGGGAAATACTTTGTATTCAAAATTCACAATTCTGTCTCTAGAGGTGGATAGAATTTTATTACTGTTATTACTGTTGTTTTATGATTATTATGAATTCTTTGAAATTATCTTGGATTATTGTATTGATTAGAGGAGCTAAGTCTTTCAAAATTGATCAATTACAATATTGCTGTTATTGTATACAATGTTCTTCTGGTTTGCTGACTTGACTTTTCTTCATTTCCAATAAGTTTTACCAGATTTTTCTGAAACCATCCTGCTCATCATTTCTTATGTCACAATAACACATCACAATATGATCAGCCATTCATCAGTTGAACACCCTTCAATTTTCTATTCTTTGGCATCACAAAAGGAATTGCTAGAAATGTTTTTGTACATTTAAGTACTTTTCCTTTTTCTTTGATGTCTTTGGGATGTAGACCAGGTTGTGGCATTATTGGGTCAAAGGGTATGCACAGATTTATAGCCCTTTGAGCAATATTCCAAATTGTTCTATAGGATGGTTAGACTAAATCAGAACTCTGCCAATAATACATTAATGTCCCAATTTTTTCATATCATTTCCAGAATTTGTGAGGTGGCACCTCAGAGTTGTTTTAATTTTCCTTTATTTAATTATGAGTAAGTTACAATATTATTTCTTCTTCTGAAAACTGCCTATTTATATCTTTTGACCATTTATCAATTGGGGAATGATTTTTGTTTTTATAGTTGAAAAGTAAAGTCTTTATCAGAGAAACTTGCTTTAAAAATCTCCCTTTCCTCTTGTCCCAGTTTCCTGTTTTCCTTCCAATTTTGACTCCATTACTTCTGTTTGTGCAAAAACTTCAATTTCATGTAATTATTTTTTTTTCATCTTTCATCCCATGATCCTCAATATTTCTTCTTTGGTCATAAATTCTTCCCTTATCCATAGATCTAGCTGATAAAATTTTTCTTGCTCCCTGAATCTGCTTAAGATATCATCCTTTATGTCTAAAGCATGTAGTCATTTTGATCTAATCTTGGTATATAGTATGAATGTTGATTTATGCTCAGTTTATGCCAGAGTACTTTCTAATTTACCAGCAAATTTTGTTAAATAGTGATTTCTTGTTCCCTAAATTTGGATCTTTGGGCTTACCAGCACTGGATTATTATGTTCAATTACTCTTATATATAGTATATCTAAACTATTCCACTGATCCAAGACTATATTTCTTAGTCAAAACCAGATTATTTTCATGATTATCACTTTATAATATAATCTGAAATTTGGTACTGCTAAGCTAGCCTTTTTGTTGACTATGATGTTTGCAGCCATTAAACCTCAAAAAGAAATATTAGAATTAAGGTACCAGCAGCAAATTTGGGACACCAATACTATGTTCACTTATCTATTTCCCCAGTAATGGTTATTTCCAAGAGAGAAACCATAGTACATTCCTCCTGGGAAGCCTTGACTTGCTATATTTCTACTATTTCATCCCTAAAGTAGATCACTGTTCAGAACTATACTTGGTCATCTATGGCTATAAGTAGAAAAGTTATGATGCAACAGTATTTGGATGTATCTAGGTCAGTAGTGGGAATTTTATATTTCACCACAGATTTCCTTCAACACAGAAGTAGGATCTTGAATTTGTGGGGTCTTGAATTTTCCAAGGCCAACTTGTGCATTATTTCCTGATCTACTATTGATTTTACAATTGAATTCCTTGTTTTGATCAAAGGCTTTGACAATTTCATTTTAGGATTCTCTAGACACTGTGGTATCAACTTGACCTGGCTATTTTCTTATATCCATTCTTGCTCCCAATTCAGGCCTTTCCTCTTCTGCCCAAGGCTATCATCATAATTATATATATATATATATATATATATATATATATATATATATATATATATATATATATATATATATACACACACACACATATATAATGTAAACATATATATGTATGCATATATACATACATATATATATTATAGTTATGTATATTTTTGAGTCAGGAGACCTGGCTCCCATTCCTGGCTCTGCCATTTTCTGCTAGCATGATCTTGGAAAGATCACTTTGATTCTCCAGGCTTAGATTTTTTTTATCTGCACATTGAGTAGACTGTAATAGAAATTCTCTAGAACAGACCCATTCTAACTCTAAATCTACATTCTTGTATCCTTCTCCCCTCCTATAATTTGTCTAACCGTTCACATATGTTGTTTACGACCTGAATGAATAATTATTTTCTCTTTAACTTTTAGACTTTCTTCATCAAATAGTAGGTACTTAATAAATCTCATTAATTGAGCAATCAATGCTGTTTTTTTTTAATTGTGCATCTTTTCTTTGCTTACCTATTTTTATAGATGTGAAGCCACCATTATCTCAGGAACTGAAATGGCCAGACAAATCTGTAAAGAAATATGTCATGAGGTAGAATCATGGGTGTCTCTTGGGAACAGAAAACCTCATCTCAGTATTGTTTTGGTAGGAGACAACCCAGCAAGCCATACTTATGTAAGAAATAAAATAAAAGCTGCTACAGCTGTGGGTAAGTAAGAATTTCATAAGAACACCTATATCTATTAAACATTTCACATATATTCTTCACATGCAGGGCACACTTACAGATTTAATTTTTAAAATATTTTCTGTTATTTAAAATACAGGCAGTTATTAATATGTTATTTGGTACTTTGTGGTTAAAGAGAATGTAAGAGACAAGACAAGTCAGAAAAAATCAAATATTTTTTCTTTTTCTACACTAGTTTTACTTAATTTTCTTTGATTAAAAAGTATAGCTTAATATACTTTAGAGTGTGACTGATGCATTCTTCTGGGTAGATGTCTTTACCTGTATCTAGGGATTATGGAAAATCAACATCAGAAGAAACCTGGAACAGCAAAAGTTAACTGGAACCCAACTTCTTTGTACTTTGTGATCCCATATATGATCTAATAATTAAATGTAGGAGTTATGAAATTATGATTTATTACCAGTAAATGTTTGGTTTGTAAACCTATTTTACATACGTATATGCCTGGGAACATGTAAACATTTCTTTGGCAAAAAGGGGTTATTAAGTAGAAAAAGTCGCTAAAGTAGAAAAAGTGATCATTGAAGTCCAACCTAAATGTTTCTAATCAGAAAGAAGCTCACTTTCTGAAAAGGAAGGGAAAAAGGACAATGAATTCAGGAGACATAAATAAATTAGAGTATCTAACAAATAGGACAAATAGAAATGCCTAGAAAGGAGTATTGAAATTGACTCATTGTCCCACTCACATTCAGTAAATAACCTGTATGGTTATTGTCTGACTCCTGTATGTTTTCTTCTAGGCATTGGTAGTGAGGTCATCCTGAAACCTAAAAATGTTTCTCAGGAAGAACTTTTGGACATAACTGAGCAACTGAACATGGACTCAAGAGTTAGTGGTATATTAGTTCAACTTCCTTTGCCAGGTAATACAATTTTTATTATACATCTTGGGGGAAATTTTACATTTACTATATAGAAGATATAATCTATATTTTTAGAGGGAGGAGACAGCCACACCAGTAAAATAACTACTCTTTCAAAGTACAAAACTGGTGTATAGTTTTTTGTTTGTTTCTTTCATATTGAAGACAGAGAAGGGCAAAATTTGCATCAAGTCAATTTGTAAATTCATCAACAAACACTAAGAGGATCTATTCTGAATTTACAATTAGTTCAAGAAATGCTAGGGAGCTCTTTTACCCTTAACCAGTTAATTCCCTGGATTAAATTTGTGGAGATCTCAGCCATATTTCACACTGAAATAAAAGTTTTTGTCAGACAGATGATTTTTTTCAAAGCAAAATGGCAACACGAAGCAATAGAAAATAAATTTAAAATGTTTGTGACAAATATAGACTATATCTTCTATATTTCATTAGTTCCTATGGGTGAAAACCCAATCCTTCCAAAACTTAAGCTCTTCTATATAGTGGAAATCATAGGATTTAGAGGCAGAAATCAAGTCTCCTTGCCTTTAAGCTAATATAGGCTTTGTTGGTCTATCTTTTAGGAACCCAGGATCACATGATAAAATAGCATCAGACTTTGGGGGTTCTTAAATTATATCATTAACACTAAAATGATTCTACCCTTTGTTTCAGAAATTTTATACCACTTTTCCATTTCCCAGGATATTTCTCCCCTTTCTCACTTTCAAAAATACATTTTTAAAATATGTAGTACTGTTTTGGCCAGTGAAAGAAAAAATTTTTTTTATTATATATATATATATTTTTTTTTTATAATATTATCCCTTGTATTCATTTTTCCAAATTACCCCCCCTCCCTCTATTCCCTCCCCCCGATGACAGGCAATACCATACATTTTACATGTGTTATAATATAGTCTAGATACAATACATGTGTGTGAATATCATTTTCTTGTTGCACAATAAACATTAGAATCCGAAGGTACATGCAACCTGGGCAGACAGATATTAGTGCTAACAATTTACATTCACTTCCCAGTGTTTCTTCTCTGGGTGTAGCTACCTCTGTCCATCATTGATCAACTGGAAGTGAGTTGGATCTTCTTTATGTTGAAGATTTCCACTTCCATCAGAATACATCCTCATACAGTATTGTTGTTGAAGTGTACAGTGATCTTCTGGTTCTGCTCATTTCACTCAGCATCAGTTGATTTAAGTCTCTCCAGGCCTCTCTGTATTCCTCCTGCTGGTCATTTCTTACAGAACAATAATATTCCATAACCTTCATATACCACAATTTACCCAACCATTCTCCAACTGATGGACATCCATTCATCTTCCAGTTTCTAGCTACAACAAAAAGAGCTGCCACAAACATTTTGGCACATATATGTCTCTTTCCGCTCTTTAGTATTTCTTTGGGATATAATCCCAGTAGTAGCGCTGCTGGGTCAAAGGGTATGCACAGTTTGATAACTTTTTGGGCATAATTCCAGATTGCTCTCCAGAATGGCTGGATTCTTAGTGAAAGAAAAATTTAAGGACCCTATATATACCAAAATATTTTCATCAAAAATATTAGCATTAGAAAAGAACTGGAAATAAAATAGATGCCTATCATTTGGGGAGTGATTAAACAAATTGTTTTGCATGAATGTAATGAAATATTATTTTTAATAAATTATTAATATGAATACAGAAAAGAATGGAAAAATTTATCTGAAATAAGAAGAATCTGAAAATTAACATATACAATGATTACAACAATGTACTTGAAAAGAACAATAACAGTAAAACAATCAACACTAATGCTAGAAAGTCATAGTGATTATACTTGGTCCTAGAGAAGACATATAAGAAGGCACTTCATCTATTCCTTTGCAGAGGCATTGGGTGAGTGGAACACAGAATATTATTGCTAAAAGGGGGGAATAATTCAACAAAACATTAAAAAGTAAATCTTTTAATTTTTTTTTTTTTTTTTTGTTATAAGGGATATATTTCTGAAAGTGACAAGGGGGAGAAATATCCTGGGAAATTGAAAAGTGCCATAAAAAAGATATAAACTGAAATTTATTTAAAATAAATTATCAGTTACAAATTTTAAAGTATTATACTGGATTTTCTTTCGCCAAAAAAAAAAAAAAAAAAAAAATCATTTATTTTTGTAGAAAGTGTTGAAATAAATGTCCTTCTTGTTCCAAGTGATTTTTATCAGAATTGAACACTAGATGGCAATGCTGTTCCATTTGAGATGAATGTTAGCTAGGCTTTGTTTCTGATCTGTGACAGAATTCTCTTGTTCCCTCTCTCAAAGCCAGGCAAGCTACATACATCACTCTTCGGGTTTCCAGGGCGGCCTGAGCAGGGTATGAGATGTGGGGCAATTTTTTTTTCTCTACTACTATGAGGTAGAACTCTCATTAGCTGTAATTTCTTCTCTTATCTACCCTTGGGGGGCAAGTGACTAGCACTTGAGTTCCATTTAACCCTAAAAATTGATTCCTTTTTCACCAAACAATAGGATATTTATCTCAAAGATATAACAAGAACAAATTTGCAAATATTCCTCTGGGGCATCCTTCCTTGCATCATCTTATTCTCCAGATAGATTAGAAACTTAGCTCTGTTCTATATAGCATGGGATCCCACCAGCTCACATCCAGATATAGCATGACTGCTGATTAATAATTTTCCTGACCCTCAAAGTCACTTCTGAAAAATCACCTCTTGCTCCCTGGGGCATCAAGGCTAAGACACTCAATCTATACTTTAACTTCTGGATTCCTATGGTTTTCAAAACTCCTTACTCCCATTCCTGAATTCTCCAAGAGAGACACTGAGATCCTCCAAAAGTAAAGGGGACATTAACTGAAGATAACAGACTTTGAATGCCAATAAAAAAAAAAAAAAACTTCATGTTCATCACATGTCCAGTTGATCAAAGCTACTTAACTAATGTCCATTAGTGCTCTAGTCTCTCCAAGGTCTTTTTCTTATATGATTCTACTAGAAGCAATTTTCTAAGATCTTTCTCATGGAGAGATGCTATCTGAGGTGATCTGGGCATGTGACAAATTCCCATGGTTGATTTTCAAAATTTTTTTAAAAATGGAATTTTTAATGAAAGAAAATCTAGTACAATATTTTAAAATTTGTGACTAATTTATTTTAAATACATTTCAATTGATATCTTTTTTATACCACTTTTCCACTTCCCAGGATATTTCTCTTCTTTCTTACTTTCAAAAATACATTAATTTTTTAAAATTTAAAATCAGAAAGATCTCACCAAATTCAGCAAGCAGTTGTAAAGTACATATTCTTTTCCTAGTTTGGTTCAAGGTACTAAGGCACACTCCTTGATACTGAGTTGCTTGAACTTTAGTTATGGGATACATCACATGTTTAAAGAATAATTCAAAGGAGTACAGGACAGCCTCTGATTTACGATTAGATTGTAAAGTTATTAAATAAAAAATAAAATATTAATGAAACTTTAATGGTTTGAATATATGGTCTAGTAAAACTACTTTTAATAGCAAGATCAAATTTATATTAAAATGATTTATTACACTTTTGGGGGTGATGCCAAGATGGTGCAGTAAAGCCAGGAAGCTGTTCAAGCTCTCCCAGTTTCCCTTGAAAACCACATGAAACCAAGTCTGATGAAATGAAATCACTCTCGAGATAGGCTGGAAAAACTTCAAGAAAGGTCAGTCTCATGGGGGTGAAAAGAGAATTCAGCCCAACTCAGACAGAATTTGGGAATTTCAAAACTCCTTACTCCCATTCCTGAATTCTCCAAGAGAGACACTGAGATCCTCCAAAAGTAAAGGGGACATTAACTGAAGATAACAGACTTTGAATGCCAAATCAGCAACTAAGACTCAGTCCTGACTCAGTAGAGGATCAGATCAATGGGGCAGCCTCTAGTCTCAGTTCAGAAAGCAAACTCTGGGAAAGCAAGCTGTTTCCTGAAAAGAGAAGGCAAAATCACCTCCTGCAAACACAAAAGCCAAAGCCAAGGCATTGGGCGGCACAGGAAAATTGGGACCTCAGGAGCAGAGCTCAACCATAAAAGAAAAAAAAGAGGAAATACTAAATAAAAGAAAAGAAAATGAGCAAGAGATAGAAAAGAACCTTGACCTAGAAAGGTACCATGGTAACAGGGAAGACCAAAACACCAACTAAGATGAGGATAACATGTCCACAGAGTGATATAAATTTGTCTCAAGCCCAAAGAGGCTTCTTGGAAGTGCTCATAAAAATACCTTAAAAAGCAAATAAGAGATATGGAAGAAAAAATGAGAAAAGAAATGAGAAGTATGCAAAAGAGAGAAAGAGAGTCAACAATTTGGAAAAGGAAGGGAAAAAATTGACCAAAGAAAGCAACTCTTTAAAAAATACAATTTCCCAAATGCCAAATGCCAAAAAAAAAAAAAAAAAAAAAAAAAAAAAAAAAAAATCCACTGAAGAAAACACTATCTTTAAAAGTAGAATTAACCAAATAGAAAAAGAGATACAAAAGCATACTGAAGAAAATCATACATCAAAAACTAGAATGGGGCAAATGGGAGCTAATGACTCTATGAATCAGCAAGAATCAGTTAAACAAACTAAAAAGAATGAAAAAATGGGAGAAAATATGAAATACCTCATCAAAATAGCCAACCTGGAAAACAGATCCAGAAGAGACAATTTAAAAATTATTGGCCTACCTGAAAGCCATTACCAAAAAAAAAAGAGCCTGTATAGTATTTTTAAGTGGTCTGTAGGAAAACTGTCCCTATATTCTAGAAACAGAGGGGAAAGTACTCATTAAAAGAATCCCTCAATCACCTTTGCAAAGAGATCCCACAAGGAAAACCCCAAGGAACATTGTTGCAAAACTCCAGAACTACAATCTCAAGGAAAAAATACTGCAAGCTGCCAGACAAAAACAATTCAAATATCAAGTAGCAATAGTCAGAATTACCCAAGATCTTGAGGCTTCTCCAAGGATTGGAAGGCCTGGAATCACCATATTCCATAAGGCAAAAGACCTAGTATTACAAGTAATAATTAACTACTCAGCAAGACTCAGCATTATCTTTCAGGGGAGGCAATGGATCTTCAGTGAAGTAAAAGACTTTCAATCATTTCTATTGAAAAAAACAGAAGTAAACATAAAATTTAATCTACAAATACAGGGCTCAAGAGAAGCATAGAAAGGTAAATAGGGAGGAAATATATATTATTTAAAGATTAAACTGTTTACATCCCTAGATGGGAAAATGATATCTGTAACTCTTGAGAAGTGTGTATGTCACTAGGGCAGGCCAAGGGGGACATCACATGGATGGAGTTGTGAATGGATTCTGATGTGATGATATCCAAAAAATAAAAATAAAAAGACATTATGGGGAGGAAAAAGATCTGTATAGGAAAAAGAGCAAAGGGGAGGTGTAATGGGACAAATTAGAGCCCATGAAGAGGAGCAAGAGACCTATTACAATCCAGAGAAAGAAGGGCTTGATTTCATCAGTTTTGAGTCTAAGAAGAAACAACCCAATCATTCAGTTGGGTATAAAAAATTATCTAACCCTATGAAAAAGTAGCAGGAAAAAGGAAAGAAAAGGGAAGAAGCAGGATAAGAGGCAGAAGAAAAAAAGGGCAGAAACAATAGGAGAAAAGGTAAGAGAAGGGTTGAAAGGGGTGATAGAAGAGTAATGGGTGGGGTGGATTAAAAAAAAAACATTACAAAGAAGATGAGGAAGAGAGATAAGAGACAAAGTAGTGGGTGGGATAGGTGGGGGGAAAAACACTACTAAAAACTGGGTGGCAAAGAAATACTAAGGAGGGGAAAGGGACCTGTATGTGCCAAAATGTTTGTGACAGCTCTTTTCATAGTGGCTAGAAACTGGAAGATGAATGGATGTCCATCAATTGGAGAATGGTTGGGTAAATTATGGTATATGAAGGTTATGGAATATTATTGCTCTGTAAGAAATGATCAGCAGGAGGAATACAGAGAGGCTTGGAGAGACTTACATCAACTGATGCTGAGTGAAATGAATAGAACCAGAAGATCGCTGTATATTTCAGTGTTGTATGAGGATGTATTCTAATGGAAGTGGATATCTTCAACATAAAGAAGATCCAACTCACTTCCAATTGATCAATGATGGACAGAAACAACTGCACCCAGAGAAGGAACATTGGGAAGTTAATGTAAATTGATAGCACTACTGTCTATTTACCCAGCTTACTTACACCTTCTAATCTAATACTTAACGTGCAACAAGAAAATGGAATTTACACACATATATTGTATCTAGGTTATATTGTAAAACATGTAAAATGTATGGGATTGCCTGTCATCTAGGGGAGGGAATAGAGAGAGGGAGGGGATAATTTGGAAAAATGAATACAAGGGATAATGTTATAAAAAAATTACTCATGCATATATGCTGTCAAAAATTTTATAATTATAAAACAAAAAAAAGAGACATAAAGAGAAATATATTTGAGAAAATTTTTCATTGTGTATTTTATAAGATGTTGAACACAGTAGGTACTTAATAAATGTTTGTTGTTGACTCAGAAAAAAAATCAGGGTGGAAAGAAAGAACAAAAGTATATACAGGGGAGAAAATAAAATGGAGGGCAATATAGAACTGTAATCATAATACTGAATGTGAATGGAATGAACTCTCTAATAAAACAGAAGTGAATAGCAGAGTAGATTAAAAAACAGAATCCTACAATATATTGTGTACAAGAAACACATTTTTGACAAAGAGAGACACATACCGAGTGAAGATAAAAGGCTGGAATAGAATTTATTATGTTTTAGCTGAAGTAAAAAAAAAAAAAATAGGGTTAGCAATTCTAATCTCAGATAAAGCAAAAGTAAAAATAGATCTAATTAAAAGAAATAAAGAAGGAAAGTATGTCTTGATAAAGGGTACTGTAAATAATGAGGTAATAACATATTAAATGCATATGCAGCCAAATTCCTAGAGAAGATTTTAAGCTAGTTACAGGAATGAATAGACAGCAAAACTATACTAGTGAGGGACCTCAACCTTCTCTTCTCAGAATCAGATAAATCTAACCACAAAATAAACAAGAAACTATGAAGGTTAATAGAATACTAGAAAACCTAGGTCTCTGGAGAAAACTGAATAGAGACAGAAAGTCTCTATTTCTCAACAGTAGGTGGCACTTACACAAAAATCAACTATATATTAGAGCATAAAAATCTCATAATCAAATGCAAAAAGACAGAAATAGTAAATGTTTCCTTTTCAGACCACAATGCAGTAAAAAATAGATTCAATAAAGGGGCAGGGGAAAATAGACTAAAAACCAATTGGAAATTAAATAATCTAATTTTGAAAAATGAATGGATCAAACAACAAACCATAGAACTAATCCATAATTTCATCCAATAGAATGACAATAATGAGACAACATACCAAAACCTATGGGATGCAGGCAAAGCAATTCTTAGGGGAAATTTTATATCCCTAAATAGCTACATGAGTAAAATAGAGAAAAAAGGAGATTGATGAATTGGGCAAACAGCTAAAAAGCTAAAAAAAAAAAAAAAAAAAAAAATTAAAAACCCCCAGTTAAATACCAAATTAGAAATTCTGAAACTCAAAGGAGAGATTAATAAAATTGGAGCTAAGAAATCTATTCAACAAAAAATAAAACTAAGAGTTGGTTTTATGAAAAAAAAAAACAACAACAATAACAAAATAGATAAACCTGTGGTTAATTTTATTAGAAAAAGAATAGAAAAAAAAAAAAAAAACAAATTACCAGCATCAAAAATGAAAAGGATAAACTTACCACCAATGAAAAAGAAATTAAAGCAATAATTAGGAGCTATTTTGTCCAACTCAATAGCAGCAAATCCTATAACCTAATCTAAATGTAAATTTACAAAAATATAAATTTCCCAGATTAACAGAAGAGGAAATAAATTACTTAAATCGCCCCATTTTAGAAAAAGAAGTTGAACAAGCCATTAATGAACTCCCTGAGAAAAAATCTCCAGGACCAAGTGGATTCATAAATTAATTCTACCAAACATTTAAAGAACAAATAATTCTAATACTATGTAAACCATTTGGAGAAAATAATTAAAGAAGGAGTCCTGTCAAATTCCTTCTATGTCACAAATATGGTATTGATACCTAAACCAGGAAGAGCCAAAACAGAGAAAAAATTACAAACCAATCTTCCTAATGAATATTGATGCAAAATTTTTAAATAAAGCATTAGCAAAGAGATTACAACGATTAATCAACAGAATAATACACTATGACCAAGTGGGATTTATATTAGGTATCCACAGCTGGTTCAATATCAGGAAAACTATTACCATAATTGACCAAATCAATAACAAACTCAACAGAGATCATGTGATAATCTCAATAGATATAGAAAAAAAGCTTTTGACAAAATACAACATCCATTCCTATTAAAAACACTAAAGAGCATAGGGATAAAAGGAGATTTCTTTAAAATAAGCAGTATCTATCTAAAACCAACAGCAAGCATTATTTGTATTGAAGAGAAGCTGGATGCATTCCCAGTAAGATCAGGGTAAAACAAGTTTGCCCATTATCACCACTATTATTCAACATTGTACTACAAATATTGGCTTTAGCAATAAGAAAAGGTAAAGAAATTAGAATAGGCAGTGAGCAAATAAAACTATCACTCTTTGCAGATGATATGATGATATATTTAAAGAATCCTAGAAAATCATCAAAAAACCTATTTGAAGCAATTCACAGATTTAATAAAGTTGCAGGATATAAAATAAGCCCTACACAAATCATCAGCATTTTATATATTATTGACAAAGTCCATCAGCAAGAGATAGAAAGAGAAACTCACTGAGATATCCCCTGGAGAGGTGAAATCTGTCCCAGTCTGACTCCTTCACAGTCTGTTCACTCTGACTGACTGCCTCTGTCCATAGTTCTCTTAGCCCTTAAATACCCTATTACAATTACATCATAACAGTATATTGAGTATGTGTGAACTAGAGTAAGTATCCTTGTTTCAAGTATACTTTTCCAGAGCCTTCTACAAAACTCCATTTAAATAACTGTAGAGATAAAATATTTGAGTGTCTACCTGCTAAGACAAAACCAAGAATGATATGAACACAATTACAAAACATTTCTCACACAAATAAAATCAGATCTAAACAATTGGGAAAATACCAATTGCTCATGGGGAGGCCAAACTAATATAACAAAAATGATAATTTTGACTAAGCGGTCTACTTGTTCTGTGCCATACCAATTGAACTGCCAAAAAATTATTTTCTAGAACTAGAAAAAATAATAACAAAATTCATCTGGAAGAACAAAAGGGAATTAATAAAAAAATACAATGGATGGTGGCTTAGCTGTACCAAGCCTAAAATTATATTATAAAGCAGAAGTCATCATTTGGTACTGCCTAAGTAATAGAGTGGTGAATCAGTGAATTAGATTAGATATACAATGTACAATAATGCAGGCCTATAGTATTTAGTGTTTGATATACTCCCTGCCCTTCCCCCCCCAACAAAAAACACTCACTATTTGACAAAAATTATTGGGAAACTGAAAGTAATGTCAGAAATTTGGCATAGACCTATGTCTTATGCCCCACAACAAAATAAGGTCAAAATGGATTCATGAATTTGGGCATAAAGGATGATACCATAAACAAATTAGGGAGAGCAAGGGATCATTTACCTATCATATCTTTCAAAGAAAGGAGGGATTTATGACCAAAGAAGAACTAGAGAACATTATGAAAGGCATTTGATTATATTACATTTTGATTACATTAAATTAAAAAAAGTTTTTTTTTTTCACAAACAAAACCAACAGAAACAAGATTAAAATAAAAGTATAAAACTGGGAAATAAATCTTTACAGCCAATATTTTCTAATAAAGGTCTCATTTCTAAACTATATAAAGAACTGTGTCAAATTTATAAAAAAAATAACTCATTCCCCAATTGATAAATGAACAATTTTCAGATGATGAAATCTATAGTCATATGAAAAAATGCTCTAAATCACTATTGATTAGATAAAAGCAAATTAAAACAACTCAGAGATATTACCCCAGAACTTTCAGGCTGAGAAAAGATAATGATAAATGTTGGAGAGGATGTGGGAAAACTGGAATACTAATGCATTGTTGGTGGAGTTGTGAAATGATCCAATCATTCTGGAGAGCAATCTGGAACTATGCACAAAGGGCTATCAAGTTGTTCAAACCCTTTGACCTTGTAGTCACTACTGGGTCTGTATCCCAAGGAAATCATAAAGAAAGGAAAAGGACCCACATGTGAAAAAAATGTTTGTGGTAGCAAAGAATTGAAAAATGAGTAGATTCCTATCAATTGGGGAATCGCTGAATAAGTTGTGGTATATGAAGATAATGGAATATTATTGTTCTATAAAAATTATCAACAAGCTCATTTTAGAAAGGCCCAGAAAGATTTACATGCATTGATGCTGAGCGAAACAAGCAGAACCAGGAATACATTGTACACAATAAAAGCAAGAATGTGCGATGATTAACCCAAAAGGAATTCCAATAGATTTTGGACAGAAAATGCCTTCTGCATCCAGAAAAAAGAACTATGGAGATTGAATATACATCAATACATGCTATGTTCACTTCCTTTTTCTGTTGTTTTCCTCTTCTATTATTTTTCCTTTTTGCTCTGATTTTCCTCTCTCAACTATAAAGCAATGTGTATTAAAAATTAAAAAAAAATTTAAATGATTTATAACTTTAAAGGAAGATCACTGATTTTTTTTCACTACTAAAAATCTTTTACTTTTGTAAATAGTATTTTATTTTTCCAAATACACACAGAGATATTCTTTCAACATTTCCCTTTGCAAAACCTTATGTCTCAAATTTTTCTTCTTCTCTCCCTCCCCCATCCCCAAGACAGCAATTTGATATAGGTTAAATGTGTGCAATTCTAAACATATTTCCATATCTATCATGCTAAGCAAAAAAAAAATCTGATCAAAAGGAAAAAAATACATAAGAAAGGAAAAAAAAATGAGCAAAACAACAACAAAAGGTGAAAATACATTCTTTGATCCACATTCAGTCTCCAAAGTCTTCTCTCTGAATGCAAATGGCACTTTCCACCCCAAATTTATTTTTTTTTTTAATTTTTAATTTTATTTTATAATTATAACATTTTTTGACAGTACATATGCATGGGTAATTTTTTACAACATTATCCCTTGCACTCCACCCCAAATTTATTGTAATTGCCTGGAATCACTTCATTGTTGAAAAGATCCAAGTCCATCACAGTTAACAATCATTGATTTTAATATGGCATGATCCCAAGTGCAGATTATTTACAAAGTTAATTAAATTAGGAAAAATAATTCATAGATGAATGGGAGGGGGATCAGTTATTTGGATTTATAATCAGAAATACCTGTCTTGACCTCAGATACTCTACAGTGTGTGAGTCTAGACAAGTCATTTTAACCTGCCTCAGTTTCCATTTTGTTAAATGAAGTGGAGAAGGGAAGGACAAAATACTCCAATATCTTAATCAAGAAAATCTCAAAAGAAGTCATGAAGAATAGGATATTACTAATATGGCTGAATAAAAACAAAAATTATTCAAGTGCCTAATAAGAATGATAGCTGGCATTTATATAGTATTTTAAGTTTTATAAAGAACTTTATGAGTAGTATTTAATTTTATCTTCATAGCAACCTTGGGAGGTAGGTAATTTCATTGACCTTACTTTACAGACACTTATGCAAAGAGGATTAAGTGACTTGCCCAGGATCACACAACTAGTAAATTTCTGAGGCCAGATTTAAAATCAGGTCTTCTTAACTTCAGATTCAATGCTTCATGTTCTGGTGAAAATTAAAAATTCATGCTTTCTTATCCAGAAATACTAGTTTTAAAAATATAGTATTTAAGCTACTTATTTTTGCATATCATTAAAATCTTCATCATTTAATACCAATAAATGTAATTGGCTTATGGGAGAAATTGTATGATTTACTAATGCATTATAATGAATGCTTTATATTTGTCTAAAAGTTAAAAGGGCCAAATTAGAGGGGGGATACCATATGGGAAAAATTGCTATGGCCTTTTGAAAAAAAAAAAGATTTGTTCACATTTATGATTTCATTAGTATATGGAACTCTAGATAAGGAAACTCTTTTCACCAAGGGAAAAGGTACCTTCTCTTCAATTTATAATTGAATTGCTTCAGGCACAGAGATGTTAAAAATCATGTCCAGGTTAATACAGCCAATGTATGTCAAAAGCAAAACTTGATTGACTAGTATAGAATATATAATTAACAAAGGAACCTTAATATAATAGATACAACTTCATTTTGACCTTTTCAAGTGTGCTGTTTTGTTAAGAGGTTAAGAGTTAGGCTATAAATAATACAAATTACTTAATACAGAGTAATAAGATCATATAATTTGATGCTATATATTTGTGCAACTATTATTCATTTAAGACAATGACACCACAGGTAGCCTATGTGTGATCATTTCTGTTCATTCATGACTTAGATTATATTAGTTTCCTCCCATATTTAATTATTTTAGTAATAAGTAAATATGTCTAAGGCTACATTATGCTAATGATTTATGAATATAAATTCTTCAAGCATTTTATTGGCATGAGTAAATACTTAAAATGATGCAAAAAAATTCCTTAACATTTGTCAATCTTTCTTCCCTAGACGCTCACCTTAGCAAATACCTGCCAATTGAAATTCATGACAATCCTCTAAAGTAACAAAATGCTTCTAAGATAACTAACCATCATGGGTAAAATTAAGGCCCAGATCAATTATGTGGTTTCTTTCAGAGTAAAGAGATATTTTATAATTGGCCAAAACTATTTTTGGTCTGATTTGTCTCTAACTTTGGATTTTCATATTATCATAGAATTTTAAACTGATAGGCACCCTAGAGATTGTTTAGTTCCAACTTTTAATTGTACAGATAAGGAAACTGACATCAAAAAGATGCCCTGACTTGTCCTTATCATTATTTTCATTAAGTGGATTGTGATTAAAATATTTTTAAATTATTTGTGATATCAAGAAAGTGACAAAAAAGAAATGATTCATAAAACTTTAGAATCCTGCATGAGTGAGCTTAACATGATTCTTTACAATTTGATTCCCAGGATTCCCAAATGAATGAACCTTTTCTTTTTCACTTAACAGTATTTTATTTTTTCCAATTACATATAAAGATAATTTTTAGCATTCATTTTTGTAAGATTTTGAGTTCCAAGTTTTTTTTCCTCCTCCCTCCCTTATTTTCCTCATTTCCCTCCTCCTCAAAAGAGCAAGAAATCTGATATAGCTTATACATCTATAATAATTTTAAACATATTTCCATATTAGTTACGTTGTGAAAAAAAAAACAAAAGGAAAAAACCATGAGAGAGGAAAAAAAGTGAACACACATTGGCTGGACAGGATCTTTTAACATCGCTGTGCCTGAAGCAATTAAATTATAAATTGAAGAGAAGGTACCAACCTCCCTTGGTGAAAAGTTTCCTTATCTAGAGTTCCATATACTTCAATCTCCATTCAGTCTCCATAGTTCTTTCTCTGGATTCAGAGGGCATTTTCTATCCTAAGTCTATTGGAATTGTCTTGGTTCACCAAATTGCTGAGAAGTACTAAGTTTATCATAATTGATCATTACACAATCTTTCTATTACTTGTATAGTGTTCTTCTGGTTCTGCTCACTTCACTTAGCATATGTCTTTTCCTGAAATCAGCCTGCTCATCATTTCTTACAGAACAATAGCATTTCATTACATTTGTATATCACAATTTATTCAACCATTTCTTAATTGATGGGCACACAAATTTCCAATTCCTTGCCACTACAATGAATGAGCCAATTTTGAATATTTTTCAGATCACATAGATGAAAGGACAGTCTGTAATGGAATTGCACCTGGAAAAGATGTGGATGGATTTCATATTGTCAATGTTGGACGACTATGTCTGGATCAGCATTCTATGATACCAGCTACTGCCTGTGCTGTTTGGGAAATAATAAAAAGAACAGGTAGGTAAAAAATAATTTGAGGATGAATATAAAATACTAAACTAAACTATTGCTTCTTACACATTCTATTTATATAGTTAGTACTCAAAAAATGATTGAATGAATAGGTAAGTTCTACTAATATATATGACTGATAGACATTTACTGCTGAACATCAGACTTAATGTCATAATCCTGAGAAATGGGGGGAACAGGAAGATATAGAGAGTGTTAATCTGAAAGATACTTAAATACTTTCACAGATTGATGACTTTTATCAATACAGATGCTTCTATCCATATCTTCTCATCCTGTGTAATATCCTACCATTGTACTGTATCACATCTTGTGATAGAAATTTTATTCTAAATCTATTAACATTTTGCAGATATAAGTAGAGCCCATGGACTTTCCACCTGTAAAAGCCTCTTGGTTCCTTCTCAGACCTCTATCAATTAAAGAAGATGTTCTTAATCTGGAGCACATGAATTTTTCCTTTCAAAAAATTTTCTTAAGTATCTCTATATATTTTATAATTAAATTATATGTAATTATATGTTATATATACACATATCACATTACATATAATTATAATTTTATATATTTAAAACATTATTTCAAGGAATCCATAGATTTCTCCAGACTTTCATAGAGCCCAAAGCACAAAAAAGAGTTTAATTCTTCATACACATGTCAATTATTCTTATGAAGAAAGTAGGCATGTTGATTAGCAATTATTGACATTTTATTTATTACCTTTTTCAACGCTTGATTTTTTTCAAGTATTTGATATCTTTTCCTCCTTTAGTTATTAAGAAAACAGATTCCTAATACCCTCAAAGTTGGATTGTCTCCATTAATCAGAATTCTTTGTATATTATTTCTAGTCCAAGTGTTATTTCCAAATTTTTAATTTTTAGTGCCATTTTTATTTCTTCTTATAGGCACTGTTAGAGTGGAAATGTTATTATTTAGATGCCATTGATAGAAGAATAGTTTGTCATAGAAATCTTGATGGATCTTTGTATTTCATATATTTGTCCTCATCCCAGTTATTTCATTCCCATCCAATATATTTTACTCAGAAATTTATGTACTACATATAATTGCCCTTGGCTACCATGTATTTCCATTTGCTTTTTTAAAAAATCAAGTATTTGCTGTCTGAGGCAATTTCTAGGCTCTTTTGATCTTCTTATTTATTTATCATTTATTTCCTTATGAATATTGATTATTAATTTTTCAGCATCAATAAATAATATGTTTAAATAGGTCAAAGAGGAGTTATTTTAATTGCTTGCCGTATCTTTTTTTTGTAGTCTTCTGAGATTGCTTTGATCTTTTCTTAATAAGCCTGATCATACACAGAGAGGTTATATAAAAATCATTCTCTCATCAATAATATTTTTCATTAATGAATTTCATTTTTATCATATTTATTCAGCTATTTACCATGTCTAAAGTCTCCTAAATTTCTTCTTGAAATTTTTTGTGTTATGTGGACATCAGATTTTTGTACAATTTACAACTCTTTGGTCATCTATCTATCTATCTATCTATCTGTCTGTCTGTCTATCTATCTATCTATCTGTGTATCTGTTTGTCTGTCTACCTTTTTATCTATCCATTTACCATCTATCTGTTTATCATCTATCTGTATATATATCTATTATATATATATACATATATACATTTATCTATGTATACTTTGAGCTACATTTTCCAAGTAGTTTTTATCCCACCTTTGCTCTGAAATTATCATTTTTGAAGTATATGTTAATTTGATTTGTAGAATATTATTTAGTTCTTAGAGAATTTATCTTTCTCATCCTCTTCAACAGATGTTATAAATAAGCTGCAATTATTTTCCCAGCAGTCTTTTTTCCCAAACATTCATCATGATGGCTAAAAAATATGCTTTAGAATAATGAAAACTATATAGAAAGATATAAATAATACATAGAAGATATAGGTCATCTAGACTGTTGTTCTTTACTTTTGAACTCTCTTTTCTTGTTTCTTTTATTAATGGATAGAAGATTAAAGTGTAGAAAAGACCTGGATTTGCATCTTTGCTTTTATATTTTATATGCTATAGCCTTAGGAAGTTAACATCTATGGCTATTCATTTCTTAATCCCTAAAAGAAAGGTAATTTAGCTAAAACAATTCTAGGGGTCTCTTCCACCACTAAATTCTATCAGTTCACATAGCAATAACTATGTAGTTATATAGTTCTTTAAAATTTGCAAAGCACTTTACAAGTATTATTTTATTTAGTTCTTATAATAAGTTGAGGAGTAGATGCTATTATTAACTTCATTTTACAGGTGAGAAAACTAAGACCCAAAAAGTTTAAATGACTCATTCAGAGTCACACAGCTAGGCTGTATTTGAATTCAGGACTTTCTAACAAGTTCAATGTTCTATCTACTGCACTTTCAAACTGCTGATTATATCATTGAGAACGAAGTTCTCCACATGATTTTTCCAAATCACTAAAATTATTTCAAAATTTTAGATACTTTCTCCCCTAAAGTGTGTTATATATGCCTGCTTGGAAACAAAATTGATTTTATAATTCAGGACTATCATTGTGAATGTCAACTGTTACTCTTTGTTTTAATTCCATTATTGCTTATACTGTATAGGACAATTTGTTTACTTCTGTTCTAAGTGGTCCCAGAATATTTGGGGATTTTCTTGATTTTTTATTTCCCTTTTGACATTTCTCTGTGTTCCAGCTTCTGAAGGTATCTAGCCCCTTCCTAATACACTATTCTATAATGTAAAAATAACAAAGTTTTTTGGGAAAAAGTCATAGATTCTTAGAAAGACTATAGAGATAGTGTTGCTCAACCTACATATTTTAAACTTGACTTAATTGAAGGCCAAAGAGGTTAAGTCACACAGATAATCAGGATCATTAAAGCTAAGAACTTAAATGCTTGGACATTGTGTCAAATATTCCCTTTAGGAGTTTGGCTTTTTCCTATCCTTACATAGGTTTGGGTTCAATATAATTGAGATCATTGAAAGTATAATGTAGTTCATTATTTTGGCTTGTGCAGCACAATTCATTTATAAGCCACCAAAATACAATTTTTCAGTTACATCACAATGATTAACTTTAACATATATGGTTCTTTGAAGCAAAGTGAGAAATTCTGAGATGGGCTAATTTAACCTAGTTGTATGAAAATAAATGTAAACAAATAGAAAAAATGTTACATTATAAACGAGTCAGAGAGGAATTATTTAATTTATGTCTTTAGATCATAGAGTAATACTTTAATTTGACCTTTTAGCTACTTAAATTGCTTCTCATTATTTTTTCTACATTTAAATCAAACTCTGTATTTTAAGGAATCGAAACATTTGGGAAAAACGTAGTTGTGGTTGGAAGATCCAAGAATGTAGGAATGCCTATTACTATGCTTTTACACACTGATGGAGAACACGAGAGACCTGGAGGTATGTCCCCTGTTACTCTATTCAAGTAATCTCATTTATTTTTCAAAGTAGATGTACATATTTGATATAAAAAAGTAAAATTACATTCTTGTTTCTTTATATGATCTTAATGTTTTACTTTATTTCTATTTTTTTGGAGGGGGTTGTAGACTCATTCAAATATAGGATGAATAATAAGTTAATAGAATACTTTACAGTTATAAATCCCAGCTCAATGGCATAGTAGATAGAGTGCTGGTCTTGCAATCAGGATGACTCATCTTCCTGAGTTTAAATCTGACTTCAGATACTTCCTAGTTGTATGATCCTGAGCAATTACTTAATCTCATTTGCCTCACTTTCCTCACCCATAAAAAGAGCTGGAGGAAATAGCAAATTAACATCTTTGCCAAAAAAATCAGACATCTAAGAACAACAGTTATAAATCATTTATACATGTTATTGACCCTCATAATCTTATCAAGTTGGTAGAATAGTTAACATCCATTTTGCAGATGTGAAAATTGAAGTTTGGAGAAATGAACTGATATCCTAGTGTCACACAGCTAATTGACAGCAAATCCAGACCTTCATTTCAGGTCTGCTTCTAAGTCTGTGTATTGTCTCTTTGTACTAAAATCTAAACGTTTTCAGGGAAAAGACTGTCTCAGTTTTGTATTTCTATTGCCAGCATCTAGCTTAGTGTTTTATATATAGTAGATACTATAGTGCTTTATCATTTATTCAAAATAAATAGAAAGTTATTTTAAGTTAAGTGGGAAGAACACTAACACTTGGGAAGTAGGGAAATGTCAGGAAAGACCTTATGTGGGAACTGCAATCTGAGTTGAGCTTGGGAGGAAGCTAAAAATGGCAAGACAGGGTGTATGACAGCTGTCTACCAAGACAGAAGACAGAATGACTGTCTTGTGATAATAGAAATGTGTCCATTTCTCTCATGTAGCTCTTATTAGTTATAGCCTGTTGATAAAGAAATTATAGTATGACTTGCCCAGTCCCATATATTAGACAACTGATCTGGATTCAAGTTCTCAGGTCTCCAAACTCCAAATCCAGTCATGTTTTCTGTGTTTGGACTTCAGAATCTGACTTTTACCATTAAATATGCATATGTATCTATATATACATGCATATACATATACATATATATCCTACCTAAATGTGCATATATATATATCATATGTGTCATATATTATATGTTATATATGTTATACATATATAATATACCTATATATGTGTATATGCAAATATTTAAGTGTATGCATAAATATGCTATACATCCACACCTACCTACACATACCTATGTATGTGAGCACCTAAATGTATGTGTGTATACATGTATACATAGACACATAGCTACATATATTGCACATATATGCACGTGGGCACTTCAGTGTAAATATGTATATGTTGTAATATACATGCATATATACCCACCTAATGCATATGTATTTAAATGCATACATGTAAATATATCTGTATATATTTTATATGTTTATATGCAAGTACTCACATGCATATATGTGTATATTATACATGCATATATACACACATACTTATATAATGAACATATATAAGTACTTATGTGCATGTGTACCTATATAAATTATACATGATAAACACATACACATATGTATGTGTGTGTGTGACAATAATAATGTAAAATCTTATTTTAAGTTCCTCCAAAAGAGATCCCTCAGGAAAGTGACTGGAAGAATGAGGGTTTTTTTGAATGGTGCTTTCTGATGGTTTTTAATTTCATTGCCTATTTCTAGCTTACATTGATGCTCTTCATCTCATCGAATTTAATGAGTAATGACTACTTTACATAAGACCTCCCCACAATTTTAATGAAGATTTAATATCTTAACATTTTTGCACTGAGATTTTTGGGACAGTCTGGATTTAGGTGGATGGTTATTTACACTAAACTTATACAAGTTTTCTCTTCAGCACTCCCCCTAATTAATAATTCTCTATTCATACTACTTAAGTTTATTTCAAATAGAAAAATTTCACTCCAGAAACATTTATCAGGTTCATGTTCATAGCAAATTCTCCTTGCTAAGCTATGGGGAGCTACAACGATAAATTAGATACAGTTCCTGTTCTTAGGTAGTGTATTATCTAGCAAGGGATGATAAAACTGGTATTTAGAAAGATATGCATGACTTTATGAGCTGGACTTAAATTGTACACAAATTTTCAGAAGGCAGAAGAAGGCATACTAATTAGGGGGATAACATGAGCCAAGGCCCAGAATATACAGTGGATGTTTGTGGAATGGTGAGTTATGATTCCAGGACCCTACAAATCTTAAAATCAGTTTTCCCACCTTAATACTTTATTTTATCCATTTAATAATGATATGAAGATCATAACCGGTATTCATAAGCATTACTGTAATATTTGTCTGCTTTCTATCTCTCCATCTTTCTATTTATCTGTCTCTGTCTCTGTCCTATCTAATTTAACACATAGCAATTGTCTAAGGTAGGTTCTACAGATGCTATTATCCTTGTTTTACAGATGAGGAAAATGGGACTTTGGTTAATAATTTATCTATTGTCATTTAACTAAAGAGTATATGAAAGATGGGATTCCCAAAATCTCAGATGAAATCTTAGAGCTATATAGTTTAATCTATAATTGAATTGTAACATCCTCAAGCATCTAGCGATTGCCTAAAGATCTCTAGTATTGTGGTCTTCCTCTCAAAGCATACCAATCCATGTTTAGAAAGCTCTCCATTTCTAATGTCTTCAGCTCTGATAGGTGAGCTTTTTACCTTAATTTACCTAGAAGTAAACCACCTCAGTCTTTTCCTGCACAGACTCTCACCTACTTCTAGCTTTCTTCCTCCAATTAATTTTCCCATGGAATGTAGGCTTTTTGAAAACAGAGGGATGGCCCTTTTTTGGGGAGGGAGATTTTTTAAAATTGTATTTGTATTTCCCATGTAGCAAAATGCCTGGCATAGAGGAATAAATCTTTAATAAATATCCTTCTCCCTTCTTCTCTTCCTTCCTTCTTTCCCTCCCTTCTCCTTTCCTTCATCCTTCCCTCCTTTTTTCCCTCCTTCATTACTTCTTTCTTTTCTCATTTCCTCTTTTCTTCTCTCCCTCCCTTGCTTTCTTTTTTTTTGAACCTATTTTTCTATCTTTCTTTTCTGCCTTAATTTTAAAAATATTCTCATCTAGATCCATGGTGATGACTTATCAAACAAAAGGGAAAATGGGACCTGGCTTTATTGTAGCTGCACAAATAGGCCTCTATGATTACATTGTCAGGGGGATGAGAAATGCTCTCATATAGTAAAGAGGCTATTAAAGACAGCATAATTTAATTTCTGTTGCTAGAAACAAAACCACTGTTTTACAAATGAGGTAAACCAGGGGTGTTTCACCTCTGTCAGAGTTCTTCAGAGGGTGGTGACATATATTATTAACATAATGAATTGCTGAGAGCATGGTTGGAAATTTCAGTTCTGTCTGAGCAGTAATTATATTCAGTAAATATTCATTCATTACTAATAGAGTTCTTGAAGCTGGATTAAATTTATTCAATTTGAAACTTAGTGAAATGACATCAGCAAAGTCTGGTCTGACCATAATCAGCTCAGGATTCTGATTTCTTCACCAGAAAAATCTCCAGACATCATAACTTAACTTAGTGCTCTTCCAGTTTTTGTCTTAAAGCCAACGGCAATTTTTTAAAAAGATAGCTTGAATTCCAATTAATTTAGGGCTAGTTCCCCAATTTTTTTTCCAACGAGAGTTAATTTTTACTTCCTGAAACCCCTAGAAATGGCAGGAATTGGAGTTGGGGCAGGAGAAAACGCTGACAGTAAAATCGCTGAGCTGATGTAAGAAGGATTTCCCATAGAAATGTCTCAGGACAGATAAAAACAGGTCACAGATTCCTTCTCATTGTGGCAGAAGACTTTTGAACTGGGGGGGGTCTAACTCTTCATTTTCTGATGTCACAGATGAAGCCTGAAAAGGGGAGCTTCCTTTAAGTGCTATAGAAAATCCCCTCTTCTACTGGAGGGCTTTCTTAAAATCTTTACTATTAGTGCCTTCTATCTGTGGATTTTCTCCAATTTGTCTTGTCTATATCTTATTTGTGTAAAGTGGCTTGAGCACCTCAAGGGAAGAGATTGTCTTTTGTCTCTCTTTGTATCCCCAACATTTCCTAGAGGGCCTGGCCCATAGTAGGTGCAAGGCAAATGCTTGTAAAGTGGGAAATCATCATTCTTATACTATTTATGTCATAGGGCTTTGGTAAGGAAATCATCTTATGAAATGTAAAGTCCTCTGTAAACGGGTCTTATTTTTCTTCTCTGCATGTTCACCATTATCAACAACATTACCAAAAATATATCAAATTTCCCAAGTTCATTTGTTAAGCATTATGATTTTTTTGGAGATTTTATAAGATGCAATTCCTGCCTTATGGAATGTAGAAGTGGGGTAATAAGACAGAGAAAGACAAATGATTTAATGCACTAATATTAATAACAACTACAACAATGTCAGGCATTTATATCACACTTTATGCTTTGCAAAGTACTTTCCAAATAGAATCTCATTTAATCCTCACAACAAACCTGGAAGATAGTTGCTATTATTTTTCTTATTTTACACTTGAGGAAATTGAGGCAGGCAAAGGTTAAGTAACTTGCCCAGGAATGCAAAGATAGGGAGTGTCTGAGGTCACATTTGAATTCGGTCTTCCTAACTCCAAGTTCAGCACTCTATTCACTGTATCTCTGAGCTCTATCTAGCTGCCTCTGCATATAGTCAGTTCAGTGGCAGAAGTTAAAATTCTCCTCCCTTACTCCAAAATATAAATATTGAATGAATGAACTATCTTATCCTTTATTAATAACTTTAACTTTAAGCAGAAAAATGTCTCCCATTTCATATCTTCTTTTCATCCCTTGCTATGGTTGTGTTGGTATTAACTGTGCCTTTATGTATGAGAACACATTCATATCAGGGACTTCAAGGATTCCTGTCTCCTTATAGCAACCATCTGATTACATTTTTTTCTTTCAAAATGATAATTAGGTAGTTTTTCCTGGTTTGGAGCAGAGTATCTTCATTTCTTATGTCTACTGGAAAGAAGCATGAGTGGAATTATCATTTCCAAAGAGGCTTTGAATAATAATTGATATATCTGTGTAAATATCCCTATCTATCCATATTCATATTCACATCCATATTTATCTATAATACATATATAGAATATCATTATTGACTGTGTTAGATTATGTATATTTAAAATATAATAAAATAATAGAACATTTTACATTGTGAAAAATACTTTATATTCTTTGTCTCATTTCAGCCTCATAACTCTATGAAGTGTTTATTACAAATATCTTTATCCCCCTTTTATAAGTGAGGAAAGGGGCAGCTAAAATGGTTAGATCACTGCTCTTAGAGTCTAAAAGGCTAGAGTTTAAATTTGATTTTAGACACATCATCTGTGTGACCCTAAGCAAGTAACATATATATGTGCCTCAGTTTTCTCATCTAGGAGCTGGAGAAGGAAATGGCAAATCTCTTTTCTTTCTTTGCCGAGAATATCTCAAAATGAGTTCAGGAAGAGTTGGACATGACTGGAAAATGACTCAACAACAAAGCATATGAGGAAACTGAGGCTAGGAGTTGTTAAGTAACTTGTTCAATGGTCACAGAGCTAATTAAATTGAGAGGTGGGATTTAAATCCAGATTTTCCTGATTTTAAGCAAAACATTTTCTCACTATGACATATAATCTTTTATTTTCCTGTAGTTATAGGATCATAGATTTAGAAGTTGAAGAGAAATCAAAGAGTCAATTGATTTACCTAGGGTTGCACATCTGAAAAGTGTCTAGATATGAAACCAATTTTTTCTTACTTCAATTGCTATTCTTAATCCTCTAAACTATGTTGCCTCTCTCCATAAGGATTAAATATGTGGTTGCCACAATTTGGTAAATATTCATGGGAATATTATACATTTATTTCAGGTGATGCAACAGTAACAATAACTCATAGATATACACCAGAAGAGCAGCTCAAGATTCATACACAACTGGCTGATATTATCATAGTAGCTGCAGGTAAGTTCAATGGGAAAAAATTCTATGCTTTGAATTTGGATCATGAGTTTGGTGGAAACTATCCTATTAATTTAAGTAAAACTAGTTCCAAGCATTTTCTGCTTATACAAGGAAATAATTCAAAGGAAAGAAATTTATCCTGTTTTCAAAAACTTTTTTCTCACAAACCACTTTAGAATTACAATTTTAATTTTAATACTTAAAATTTAAAATATTTAAATTTAAATTTTAAAATATTCTTAAACTGAAATATTTAAATTTAAACATTTAATATTTAATTAATATTTAAATATTTAAATTTTAATTTTAATTTTAAAATATTCTTAAACTGCAGGCACAATTCCCTGGTCAAGACTGAGTAATAGTCTCAGAATAACAATAATTATTTAAAATGTTAAAGCACTCAGAGAATCTTTTCCCTAAATTCCGTCTTGACTCCTTCCAATGATTTTCTTTTTAATGTGGTGCTAGGTGAACCCAAAAGTTTTGACAAGTTACTGAAGTCATCAAAGTCTTCTTCCTTCTCTTAGTCTGATCTACTTAAGGATTAGAAGCAGAAGAATTTGCTCTTAAATACACTTACCAAAAGGACCTTTGGCCTATGTATAAGTATAATCACCATCTTACATGCATCCTCAAGGAATAGAGTTCCTTCCTGAACATCCACCCAATTTTCTCAGAAAAAAATGGTTAGATTTTTGGTTAGGGATGGGGAAGAAACATAATGTAGGATCAGAAAATTTTTTTAATAAATAGCCATTTAATAAATATTTTAGGCTTTGCTGGTCAAGAGGCAAAATCAAGGGTATTATGTAGGTATAATGAGAAAAAACTAAGTTTTCACAAGTTTTTTATTGATGAACAAAATATTTGTAAATAATATTGGTAAAATTCAAAATGTAATAGTAATTAAGCACCTATTTTTTAATACTAGATGTCTATTAATTAGAATAGATTTTTTTTTTTGGTTGGGGAGAAGAGAACATTTCACTTAACCAGAACTCAAGGTTGGTGTTCCCTATCATCAAAATCAATTGTAAATATTTACCTGTTAATCCACTATGTGATGAGATTTCTATAATAATATTAATAGCTGATATGTAGCACTATGTGACAAGCACTGTGCTAAACACTTTGATAAATATTATCTCATTTAATCCTGACAAAAATCTTGTGGAGTAGGTATTATTTATTATCTCCATTTCATACATGAGGAAAATGAGGCAATCAGGTCAAATTATTTGCGTTGGGTCTCAGACTGTAAATGGAATTGACCTCAGTTCTTCTTGAACCCATTCCAGCACTCTACCCACTGTACTACTAAGTGGCTCTGTATTTTATAATTAAAAATATCTTTCCACATTGGTAAGTACTGCCAAGTATTGCTACCAATCATTGAACATCCAGTTTTAATTACACATATTCGTTACTTGGAAGACATTTACACATAGAATTCTATTTAGATTCCTTTCTTGATATTTGCTTTTAGTGTGTCATTACATGGCACATTAATCATTTCTAGTTGAAGATTAGGCAAAAATTTCCTAATTGTACAGTTAAAATGTGTTATGAAATAGGTTGGTTTGTTTGTTTGTTTGTCTGTTTTTGTATTGAGATCTAAAAAAACATTTTTGGAATCGTAATTAGAAAATACTTCTGCTGCAATTTTTTTTGGGGGGGAAATGGAGATATTGCTTTTTGTTTTAACTCTTGAAATCACCAGACATGGGATTCAAATATTAGTGTACATTGAATTGATTTAACTTTAGTATAGGTTTTATATACAAGTACTATTTTTCTAATAACTTTAGGCTGATTTCATTAATAAAAATAAAAAAAAGTAAAAAAGTAAAAGATAATTCCTAAAGCCATTCTAAAACCACTACTGTAGTGGTTGAAGGTAGTCTTTCTCATTCAGAAAAATTTCAGTCTCTCTCCTGGGTTTAAAAAGTCATAATAATTTGTTTCATCTTTTTTTATCTTGAAATAGTGGGTATATTTTGATAATAAAAAAGTAAAATGTCATGGCATGGTGACACCTGACAATGAAAATGACATATTATAATTATCACTGCCATTTTTAGTATGCTGACCAGCAGTAGGGAGGAATGAAAATGTTATATAGTCTCTATTGTAGCTACTCAGCTCTGCCTTGTAGGGTGAAAAGCAATCCAAGAAAATGCATTAGTGAATGATCATGGTTATGTTCAATAAAACTTTACTTATGGACACTGAAATGTGAATTTCATATAATTTTTCATGTATCACAAAATATTAGCCTTTTAATACTTTTCAACAATTTAAAACGATGTCATATTACAGGCTGCACAGAAACAGGTGGAAGGTCAGATTGACCTATTTATAGTTGGTTGACTCCTGAGTTAGTGCAAAGTACTTGAAATTCATATTAAAGATAGATAAAAATTGTTTTTCACTAAGATTGGACTAAGAATTTTAGCCTAAATTCCCAATATACAGCCTAAAGAGGTAATGGAAAGGGACAGTGGTGGTGGTGGTGATGGAATGTAGTGTGCTTCCACAGTTCTTAATCTTTGTTATTTAACGTTATTATTTTATTAAAGTGATGGCAACATGGCAGCACTACCTGGCACTTAGCAAGAAAACTGAGGAACAGAGGGAGCAGAGACAGAACATATGTGGGAGGGGGAGCAGCACTCTACTAAGGCTGAGGAAAAGTATCCAGCATTCAATTAAAGTTAGTTCTTTTCTCCCAAAGTTGCATGGGGTGCAGAGTAATGATGGCAAACCATAAATCATTAAGGGTGGGAGAGGCTAAGACACTTTGAAACTGTTGAATAGACTTATAGGGAGAGAGTCAGAAAGTGGGCAATAGAAGAAAATAAGGTGAAAGAAAAACCAAAGTTACCAAAAATTTTTCTAAGAAGACAATGCAATTAAAGTTCTTGAACATAAGTAAATAAATCAGTAGAGATATTAATTACCAATGGAAATACGGCCTTTAGGTTAGAAGAAAACCTTTAGGCATCTTTGAATAAGAATATAAGACTAAGGAAAATGAATCAGAATCTTATGAAAAAGAAGATCCTGTAGATGCTCAGGAGAGCATAAAACTATAGCAGAATGTTCCTGAATTGTTTAAAAGAGAAATAGGGATTATGAAAGCAGAATTTATATAAAGAAATAATTGACAGAATAGAAAAACTTGAATCTATAGGTACAGCATGGATTTCAAAATAAAAGAGGAGAAATCAGCTGTAAAGTAATATTTTCAACCCCATATCTATTTTTCAACATTTTAATTATCTTTATAGTTCTTTTGTAATCCTAGAATAAATTTTATATTTCCCATTTGAAAATAAAGCCCAAGGATAGTATTCTGGTAGTGATTAGTTAAATAAATAAATAAAAATAAGATAATTACACAGTTCAACAAATATAAGAATCTGTGCTCTTGGACTATTATAAAATGTTTCTGGTACTCTAGGGTACCAAAGGCAGGAATTAATCTCTACGATTCCTTTTAGCTATAAAAAGTCTCTGAGTCCAAATCAATTCCTTCCATGGAAACCACCTTGATAAAGATACAGGATGCTTTGACCTTGACATACTCCTACCACCAGAGGGCACTAATTAGATGTATAGAATATTGGCTACATACCTTTCCCTTAATCTTGGCCCCAAGATATTTTGTATGAAGATAATAGAAACGAGTTGTATTCCTTTGTTCCTAAACAAAGACCATGACTAAGGATAAAAGAAGACAGAAAGCACTGAAAGAGAGCCATCTAATACATTCCACCAATGAGGGAAAATACCATTCATTCGCAAAGAAAACTTGAGAAATTCAATAAAAGAAGTGGATTGTTAAATCACCTTTCTTAGTGTTCTTTTGATGTAAACACAGATTTGAAAATCTGATGAATTACTAGTGGATGAAATTGTGGGCTAGGGGATTTTTAAAATTCCCTTTATAGTATATAAATGGGCTAATTTCTCTTACTACTTGTTTTTACACTTAAAATATACATATATACACACATACACACATCTTACACATTATACATATTATATATGTGTATATAATATGCATATGATTTATATACACCTATGCATGTATATGTGTGTATATATAATATATATGCATATTATATATATAATATTTTTTTTCTTCAGTCACTTCAGTTATGCCCAACTCTTTGTAACCCCATTTGGAGTTTTCTTGGCAAAGATACTGAAGATATTTGCTGTTTCCTTCTCCAGCTCATTTTGCAGAAAAGTAAACTAAGACAATCAGGATCATATAGCTAATAAGTGTCCAAGGCCAGATTTGAATCCTGAAAAATTAAATGGCAAATAATGATGGCAAACCACTTCAGTATCTTTGCCAGTAAAACTTCAAATGGGGTCACAAAGAGTGGACACGACTGAAATGACTATACAACAACTTTCTGAGTCAAGGTCTGGCACTCAACTATACCACCCACCCTCCTCATATAATAATGTATGTTCCTATAAATAATATAGACATGCATAATAGATATATTACATGTATATCTGTTTTACATATTTATATAAACACACATGAAATATGTCACACATATGCACACACAAATTATATGTGTATTTATATGATCTATATACACATATGTGTCCATAGTTAATGTTATATTATGTTTAACATGATGTATTATAATATATATTGCATATATGATATATAAAATATAACATACTAAGTATATATATACACATATATAATATGAGTATACATACATAGACACATATATATATATATGTATGTATGTATGCATGTATGTATATGCCCAGATTTGACACATATTAAATACTTAATAAATGCTTTTTAGTTCATTGGGTATCAATTCTCATTTATTCTTTTTAGTTCTATCATTTATGGTTTTCTCTTTCTAGGAAAAATACAGGGAGAAAAAGGATTGAACAGATCACATTTTTCCCTCTTTCTTTAAAAATATTTAATACTAAGGATATTTCGTGGACAGGGAAAGGAAAAAGAATCATTTGGGAATGAAGATAATATAAAACAAAAGCTGTTGATTTGAAAAAGAAAAATGACTAGTTGGAAGTGGTCAACACTGGCAAATGCTTTGGAACAGTCAATAAGGATAAAGACAGAAAAGATCATTAGATGTGGCAAATAAATCATTGCTAGTAGACTGAGAAATAGTAGCTTAAGTTAAATTATGAGGCTGGAAATCCATTTGCAAAGGGTTGAGAAATAAGTGGAATGGGTGCGTGTAGGAGTTTTGCTTAGGTGTTGAACTGTGAAAACTTTGAGATACATAGAATTATAATTTGAAAGAATGGTAGGATCAAGCAAACCTTTTTTCTTGTGATCTTGATGGGAGTTGATCAGGATAGATTTGTGTAATGGTAATGAAGGATCCAGAAGATAAGCAAATATTAAAAATTGGGGACAAGTGGGGGAGATTAGAGGGGAACATACTAGAGGAGAAGGAAGATGAGACTGGGGACATAAGTAAAAGTGTTTGCAAGAAGGACTCCCTTTGCATCTGAAACTGAATAAAGGATCTGACTTCCAGGAATGACATGAGAAGATCTAGAGTACAGAGTTTGGTGAGGTCCTCTGCCAAGGGAAGAGTAGAGATCATGTAAGTTGAATGAATTTAAGTGAGAGGACTTGGAATATTAATTGAGGAGAATGTGGTAAAGGATCAATGGGAGAAAAATGAAAAGATCAATATGCAGCAGGAGGGAAGGACCCAAGTAAGGTTAAATAAAGTAAATCTAAAGTTGGGTTAAACAAGTTGTGAGACTTCATTTATCCACTGTTGGACAGTAGAGAAGGTAGATGGTAGTTTTAATCAAAGTCTAGAATTTGGAAAGACACAAGTAGCCTTAAGATCAGTGGGCAGGGACATAAAGGGCAATCAAATGCTGAATTTGATAAGTTATATTTTAAATTTTAACTTCAACATTATGAATAGTGGACGTAGATACTTGATTGATGGTAAGATCTGGGGTATAAACAGTGGTATTCTAGAGAAATGTTTGAAAGGCAGACTCTCCAAAACGATAACAATTACAAAATAAAAACAAGTGAAACAAAAACCCAAACAAACCCCAAATTCATAAAACACTTTTAAGTTTACCCTGCATTATTAATATTTATTCCATTTCTTTCTTAAGCTTAGACAATCAACATAACAATAAGTCAAGCTCCATTTGATCATTTGCCAATTTCTGGGGTATGAATGCTTGTACTGAAAATTTAATGATCAGACATTTATGAGCTGCTTCCAGCATACCCCTGAATTACCATACTTATATGGAACAATAGTGGAATAAGATACAGTTCATGGGAGTTGAGGAGGTGGATGATCTAGGAAGCAAAGGAATTTGAAGGAAAGAAAAAACAAATGTAAATTCAAGTGTCCAAGAAAGAAGATGGAAGTTGTGGAAGATAGCAAGATTATGAACCAGTGGATAAATTCCTTGAGAAAGGTGGGAAAATGGCATAGGGGCCAATAGAGCACAGCATTCAGGATCTGAGTTAAGTAACATACCTGGCTGAGGTGAACTTCAAAGGAGGAGAGAGTTTGCTGAGAAATGGTTGTAAAGGGAGAGAATGTGCAGGGTTTGAGAGGGATACAGTAAAGGGGGGCTGATAGCTGAGAGTGACTTCTTTAGGTAGCCTGGGGATCAATCACAAGAATGCTGAAAAGAGCTACAGGAATTGTGATATCCTTCATATTAGCAGCGGTGCTGCTGATTTATCATTCCCTGAACAAGAAGTGTGTGTATGGGGGATTCTTGGATATGTGGATAGTCCCTGGCCCTACCTGAGGTTCAAAGGCAGGGAGGGATTAGTCTTTTAATGGTTATAGAGGGGTGAGACTGGTACACATGCTTCAATCAGCAGACTGGCCTGCACAGCCTTGAGCTTATTTGAATGTTAAGGAGATTAAATTTCCTGGGGTTGTATGGATGGGAATGAGAGAATAGGAGAAGTGTTACTTTGGAGGGTCTGTGGTTACAAAGCTATAGGTTCTCCCCCCAAAAATAAGCTACTGTGTAAATATGTGAGAAATAAACAAAAAGATTTAGGAATGAGACAGGGAGATCATAATCTTAAATGTCATAATTGAAACAGGCAGGATTGGATCGTTGTCCTAACTTGATTGTCAGCATAAATGGAAGCAATACCATCTGGGAGAAATAAAAAAAAAAAAAAAGAATAAGAGGAGGAGTACTGTGATGTTTCAGGGAGATTGATAAAATGCCTAGGAGATGACAATGAAGAATGTGATGATGAAATATTTTGAATTGGCTTATATTGAAGGAAGTGGAGAGGGGAGAATAAAAGTTAAGATCATTTATGGAAGACTGTCAGAGGATCATAAAAATGTGAAAATTATTCTTTGAAGTACTCAAATTCATACAAAATTGCCATTTTTTTCTTTAAAATGACTAATGTTTAAGAAAACTTCAGGAGAGCATAGGATAAAAAAACATGCATTTAGAAAAGCTGGTTTCAAATCTTGGCACTACCTCTATAACGGTGAATGAACAGCTTCACCTCTTAGCCCTCAGTTTCCTCATCTGTGAAATGGGAGAACTTGATCCTATGATTTGAGGTTATTAAGAAGATTTGAGAGGCAGGGACTGTGAAGTAGATAGAATGCCAGCATCAAAGTCACTGAGACTTGCATTCAAGTCTGTTACATGCTCTCTGTTTGATCCCAGGCAAATCAAATGTTTCAATGCTTTAAGAAACTCCCTGAGACCATAAAAGCTATTTAAACAGACTATTGTGTTTATAAAAACTATTGTGCTGGTCAAGGTAGTTTTCTCAATGGTGAATGCCCTGTATTAATGAAACCACTAATCTATTCACCTTTTTTATCCCCAAGAATGTTTGATATGGAAATCTGAGGCTCCTTCATATTGCAGAATATGGAGATAGTAAGTAAAGGAGATAGAGTGCCAGACTTAAATTTGTGATGGAATCAACCTAATATGTGTTGGTTTAATTTATGTCCTATGGTCTTGCTCATGTTGTTTCAATTGGTATTTTAATTGATTCTCTAGGTTTCTCTAAGTAAACCATCATATGGAAGAAATGTTTTTTTCCCTTTTTGCCACAAACTTATTTAATTTTTTCTGTCATTTCTATAACTATCCTTTTTAGCACTTTCTAGTTACTGAATGGCAATAGTGATGATGAACATCATTGCTGCATTCCTGATCTCATTGGAAGGGCATTATTATTATCTCCATTATGGATAATGTTGGCCCTTGGTTTTTTACATTTTTTTTTCTTTTTTAAAGCATATTTTATAATTGTGTTCACATAGTTACTTTGTGTATCTTGGCAAGTATTTATTTTAAATGGAATTTCTCTTTTTATCTCTTCCTGCTACATTTTTCTGGTAACAAAGAGAAATGCTGACTCTTTGGAATGGATTGCCATCTAAATAGATTGTTATGGCCTTCTAATTTGTCTTTAGTCTTTTCCCTCACCAATCCATCTTCCACATAGTTGCCAAAGTAATATTTAACTTTTTTCTCTTAAAATGTTTTAGAGTTGATCCTTTCTTATTGTTACATAACTGTTACTTCCCAATGCCTGCCGCCCCCATAGAACTTTTCCTCATAATAAATATTCACAGCCAACAAATCCAGTTAAAGTGCACTACTCTTTCTATACACATAGTCTGTCTCCTTTGCTGAGAGGCAGAAAATATATATCACCATCATTTTTAGAAGTCACAATAAGTCTCTGCATAACTCTAAGTTCTGAAGTTTATCAATGTTGTTTCCTTTACATAATTGTCATTATCATAAAAATGGACCTAGTTTTATTTGTTTTGTGTTGCTTTTTATTCATATAAATCTGTTACTTTAAATTTCATGTTCATCATTTTATGTGGCACAGTAATATTCCTTTATATTCATATATCATAATATGTTCAGCCACTTTCTAGTGAACAGGTATCTACTTTCCTTCCCGCTCTTTGCTACTACCCCGTTCCCACTAAAGGTGCTAAAATATGAGACCTTTCTTTCTGCCTTAACTTCTTGGACTATTATGATTATTGAGTTAAAGACATATGTAGTTTACTATAATTCCAAATTATTTTCCAGAACATTTAGGTCAATCCACAGTTCCACCAACAGTGTATTAATATTAATTCATTTATATAGTTCCCCCCCCCCCAGTGTTTTCCTCTTTTGTGGTTTAACGAGTTTTTGAATGCAAGATAAAACTCCAAAGTTGTATTAATTAACATTTCTTAGTAAGAATGCCTCAAGCATTTTTGTTTCCTATGATTGCTAGATAAATTGCATTTTTCCTTTTGAAATTTGTTGGTTTATATCTTTTGACCACTTATCTTCTGGGAAATGTCTCTTGTTCTTGTATATATTTGTTTCACTTCCCCATATATTCTGGACATTAGTCTTTTACTGCTGATTTTTGCTGCAAATGTTGAATTTGGTAAAACACAGATAATAGAAAACTAGACAGAGTACAAAATATACTTAAACTTGGCTTCTTTCATGTAACATTTTATTTCTATGAAATTAGGGAAAGTCTTTAATCAAATGGAATCTTCAGGACCAAGGAAGATTAACTATCTCCACTTCTTTCAAACATCACTCTCTAAACCTTCTCCCAAAGACTTTCTGCCCAACTTAATTAAGAAGTATAGGATTCAGTTCATTCTCAGAATGCTCAAAAATGACTAGTTTAAGAAAAGTAGATTCATAATCATGGCCATGGAATTTTTAGGGTCAACCCTTTAATGAGGTACACTGCAGTATTTAAAAGAGAAAATGGGCAATTCAGTGGAGCAAGTTGTGGGATATTCTTATTATCTCCATTATATAGAGCCAAATGACTCATCTAAAGTGTTCTGCTTTTTTCTCCAACATTATCATAATCAACCTGAAAAACTTCCATCAAAAGGCTTCCTGTTCCCAATAAAGTTTTCACTCTGACATTGTTTTGGGACCAACAACTTGGAACAGGGCAACCTGATATTCAAGATGTCAGGATACTGAGGAGACAGAGATTCAAGGGTAGAAGCTTAACTAGGTAGACCTAGCATTAATGGGTACAATTTGCAGTACTTTGGATTAGATGTTGTTGGCTTTCAGCCCTAAGCACTTTAAAAATAGATCACTAAAATGGGAAAGGACTCTAAATGTCATCTAATATATTATTTTTCTACTCGATTTTTTATTTCTTCCTGGTTTGTTGCCACTTTTTTCTTTCCCTGGCTTTTCTGCTTAAAGTTTCTCCCTCTTCTTATCTAAAACTAATGCATTAAATGGCTAGATTGTTTGTCTAAGGTCTTGCTTTAGGATCTTATACACTTCTTTTTTTTTTCAAAGTTTTGGCTTGGAAACCAGCAAACTTTTACAACTTGGCAACTTTATTAGGAGAGTGAAGAGAAGTGGTTTCTGTCTCTTGTCATTCTATGTGCCTACAAGAACAGGTGCTAAATCATAACTGGCTTACTGGCTCAATTCACAGCCAAGGAGCCATTCATTTGTTGAGCCTGCTCTCATGAATGGCCATCTCGACATATGACTGGAGTTTCTTATGGGGACAATGAAAATAAGTGGGTCAGCCAAAGGCTAAAGAAAAGTGCAGAAAATTAGTGTAGCCTGGAGACATATGGCACATAACCATGATAAAGCCATATATGCTTGGATGAGTTAAGCTCTTGGGGTGCTAAAGTTTTTGAGTATGTAATAAAAGTTTCTGAAATTGATAACTAAAATTTTTAGTAATGGAAATAATGGGCAAATTCTTGTCTTGCTAAATATTTAGGTTACAACTAAAAATAAGTATATGGCTTTCTGGTTTTTTATTTTTAAAAATATGCTAAAATAACCATGCCTACAGAGAAGACCACTTTATTTTTTGTGTCATCCCTCAGAAATGCCAATAAGTTATGCCATACATGCTCACTATAAATTAAATTTATTTTTAAAATTTGGGGGAAAAAAAAAAAGTTTCTCCCTCTTCAGAAAGTTCTCAAATTCTCAAAGGATTCTCAAATCCTATTTTCCTTTCCCATGGGACTTGTCTGATAGCCTAGCATCCTTGAACTAACCCATATGACTACTCTCTTCCAGGGCATTGATTGTAATCTAACAAGTTGAAGTCCTGTTCAGCTCTTGTCCACATCCTTTTCTAAATCTTCCAGGGGACTGACCTCATAGTCTAGTGATCTTCTAGTTTGACATTTTATGGATGTTAATTGATCATTGATTATCCCTTATTCTTTCTGTATTATTGAATCACCTCCTTTATCTGATCATATATCTCTTTGATGGAATAATTTACATCACTTCTTCTGTGCAATTCTTTGTTGGTTATATGTTACCGCCTATCTATATCTTTCATTCATCTTACCATTCCCTTTGGGTGACCTGAAATTTTAATCCTGTGGAGATAATGGTATTATTCCATAACTTGCAACCATATGACATCACCAAAAGAGTTTTGATGTTAAAATACAGCCCTTTGTTTCAAGAAGAAGCTTAAAATCATTAAAAGTATTGTGTAATTTCCTTTAATTGTAAATAATATTTTTGTTTTTTTTTAATTACATGTAAAAATAGTTTTAAACATTCAGTTTGATAAGATTTTGAGTTCCAAGTTTTCTCCCTCCCTCCCTCCCTTTCTATCCACCCCTCTCAAGATGGCAAGCAATCTGATAAAGTTTATACATGTGTAATCATGAAAACATATTTCAACATTAGTCATGTTGTGAAAGAAGAAACAGAACAAAAGATAAAAGTCACAACACCCCCCAAAAAACAATGAAAATAATATGCTTTAATCTGCATTCATACTTCATAGTTCTTTCTCTGGATATGAATAACATTTTCCATTAATATTATGTAATTTCTAAAATTAAATACAATCCACTCTTTTCTTCCTCATGGATGCTGGATATAGCTCATTGTCTGTATGAGATATGTACAAATGGGTCAATTCTTTTGTATATCAAATACTCTCCATGCACTTGTGCATTTTTTTTCTGGTCCAATAGTTAGGTTAAGTTGTTAAGTGATTATGAATCACATTTAGGAGGCTGTGAAATTTTCCAAGTAATTATGCAATCAATACAATGCCACTTGTATATAGGAGAATCTAGAAGACCTCACTATCTTTAGAGAATCCCTTTTCTCTTTGTACTTTGTGTTGGAAATTCTCTGACAATGGCAAATAACTTAGCAAGTACATGCCTCATTGTCTTATGCCTTGCTTGATGATGATAAACTTTTAAATGAAATAATAAAGTCCTAAATGAGATCCATAACCCCTTAAAGCAAATTAGACTAGCTAATGGACTAGGGAAAATCAAATATATGAAGTTTTAATAATAACAATTATTATTATCATCATTGCCAATGCAAGGTAATGTGGTGTAATGGATAAAATAGTGTCAGGAAGCGTTAGATTCAAATCCCCCATCTGACAAACATATGCTGGTTGTTTGGCCATGGATGGCGGTTAACTTTGTAATCTTTTAAATAACAGGTGTCAAAACACACAGAGACTGCACTCCTGTTGCCTGAAACAGATTAAAATGTCACTGGAAAATTTTTGAAAAAACATTTAAAGTGATAAAACATAGATAATATTACATTTTATGTTCAGTGGATAGTGGATAGAGTGCTGAGCCTGGAGTCAAGAAGCCTCATCTTAATGAATTCAAATCCAGCCTCAGACACTTACCAGCTATGGGATTCTAGGCAAAACTTAATCCTGTTTGCCTCAGTTTCCTCATCTGCAAAATAAGCTGGAATAGGAAATAGTGCAGACACTTGATTATCTTTGTCAGGAAAATCCCAAATAGAGTCACTAAAACTCAAATATGACTAAAATGGCCAAACACCAGAAACACATAATTGTATTTTAAAACTAGGTTAATATATAGCCTTCATAGATTCTCAAATATGTTTTGATGAACTTCATTTCTATTTGAATTTGACACCACTGTTCTGGGCAATCCCCCAAGAATCTAAATGGCAGAAAATGTATCATATTGCATTGGTGAGAGTCCTTAATGGAAATTCCTAAAACCAATAATCTCATAGGTCTAATGCCTAAGCTTTATTATTTTCATCAATTTAATAAAATTCAAAAATTATATTTGATTGTTCAACTAATACCCATGCAACTATTTTGGTGTACAAATGAATGACTGCACTACAACTTTTGTTATATTGATTAATGGGGTTTAATAACCTAAAGTAAAATAATCTGAAATATTGCATTGGAACTAAAAGACATGCCTAAGGTTTTAAAAAATTTTAAAAATTTTTTTAAAATTCTAAATTCCAGATAAACTCAACTAAGACATAGAAATCCCACCCACTCTCTACAGTCAAGGAGTTCAAAGTTCAAATTCAGCCTCAGACATTTACTAGCTGTATAACTCTGGGGAAATTGCTAAACTTCTCTGAGTTTCCTCAAGTGTAAAATGGGGATTATAATAGTACTTACCTCCTAGGAGTTATTATAAAGATCAAACAAGGTGATATTTATAAAGCACTTGGCACAGTATACAGTAGGCACTTCATAAATGCTTGTTCCTTCCTTTCTTACCTAACAATAACACTACTACCATCACAACAACACCCACAACCAACAACAGTAAACTTTTATATCCTGTTTTAATATTTGCAAAGAGCTTTGCAAAATTAATCTTCTTTGTCTTTATAATTATGGGGCAGGGAGAGGACAGGTACTATTGTTACCTTCATTTTTCTATGAAGAAATCGAGGTAGACAGAAGCTAAATAACTTCCCCCATGTCATGCAGCTAGTATCTAAGGACGAATTTGAAATCAGGTCTTATTCACTCTACTCATAACACTCTATTTGCCATGCTATCAGATATCATATTAGAATTTCATCTAACTGTACCTAAAAGTATGTTATAAACACATATATTTTATAAGTTTCATAATTGTTAGTGACTTCATGGTAAATATTGAAATAAATATTTCCTTAAACTCTAAACTAGTGATCCAGCTAATAACAATAAAATAATTTGGAATATTTTCCCTTTAATTCATGGTGCTTATGGCCTTTCCCTTTAGCTCAGTGTATCCTGTACTACTCCCTTTTGTTCTGGCCTTTTATTTCATAAATACACAAATAAATATACAATATACATAAATATACAATAAATATACATAAATATGTGGAAATGAAAACATTTGAGAAATGAAATATTTGACCCATACAACAATGTTGCATCCTAAACTTGTAGGTGGGAAATAGAAGCTACTTATTCTTGTGTGTATAAGGTGTCATAGCTTATCTTGATATAAAGTTCCCTATCTATCTATCTATCTATCTATCTATTTATCTATCTATATCTGCACATGTATATTTATTCATCATTGAATACCTTTTATAAGCTAACCCCTTTCTTCCCACCTTTCTAGTTTCCTTATATTTTATTCCAATCCACAGAGCCTGCCATTTAGCTCTTTAGTCTACTTGCTATTTCTTATATTCCATCTCCTAATTTTATATCTTTGTGCTACCTGTCCTTGATGCCTGGAATCTTCTTCCTTATTTCTTCATCCTCCTAAAATCCCTATGTTCCTTTAAGACTAAACTAAAATATTACATTCTTCAGAAAGTCTTTCACAGTTCTCCAATGGGAGTGAATTCCCTCTAAGATTTCCTTTCATGTATATTTTATGTGTCTTATACATATATAGTTATGCACATATGAACTTCTTTATTAAATATGAGCTCCTTGAGGGCAGAAACAATATATTTGCCTTTCCTTGAATCCCCAGAACTTAGTATAGTACCTGAAACAGAGTTAGCACCAAATAAATGCTTATTGACTGGCTGACTAGAACTTTATGACCTTTATAAGTTGTAGTTAAAACTCAAAGTCCCATTCTCTGATATACCTTCTTGGCCAGTTGTTAACTTCCCAGATTAAATTTTTCTTTGGCATCTTTTCTTCAAAAAGAAGTTATAAATAAAATACAATCTGTTCTCCTATGGTCTTAAGTTTCTTGTCCAAGTTGTCATAATCTTTTTTTTTTTTTTAATGTTCTTTCAAGAAATGTCATTAACTCACCAGAAGTGGTTAGTTATTATCTGTCTTAATCAGCCTCACAAGGTTATATGTTTTCTTGAATCTATACACTGAGAAGACAATGGACCTCTCTCTTATTATTATTAGGTCTACAGAAGACTTAACACAAGCAGGAAATCACCAGTTTCTGCTACTTTGGTCCTCTTTGCCCCTCACTGGATAATCTCTCAACTAGAATGGCCCATGGTTAAAGCCCATTCTTTGGAATGAGCTTCTTTATCCTCAGCAAGAAGAATTTGAAATTAAAGATTAAAAATTGGATAGGCGTTTTTTTTTTTTCTCCCTTCTTTCTCTCTTCCGGATTTCTACTTGGACACAATTTAGCTTTTTTTTTTTTTTTTAACTCAGAATTCCTAAGATCATGAGCCAAAAGTGACTTCAAAGACCTTCTAGCTGATTTCTTCATTTGGCAAGGGAAGAAACTGAGGTCCAGGAATATTAGACAATTTTCTGAGTCACATAGGTAGTCGGCATTGATGACTACATTTTTATCATTTTATCCTATCGTCTGAGTTGTTCACAACTGACTCTTCATGACTCCATGTGGGGTTTTGTTGGCAAAGATAATAAAGTAGTTTGCCATTTTCTTCTCCAGCTTATTTTTATAGATGAGGAAACTGAGGCAAATGGGGGAAGTAACTTCATCACGTAGCTGTTAAATGTCTGAGGCCAGATTTGAACTCAAGAAAATGAGTTTCCCGGTCTCTGGTTCTAGCCATTTACCCGTCCATTGTCCAGGTTAGAGAATCAATTCTACATATGTAAGAAAAATTGTGTTAAAAGGAGTTTCATAAAGTACTTAGTTTTCCCTTCTAACAGATACTATCTGTGTCATTGGGCTCACTTTCTTTATCTACAAAATGAAGGGGATGGATAAGGTCTAATGTCTTTTATGGGTCTAGAGCTATAATCCTATAATCTGGGACCGCTTTACTAGCTGATTTTAAAATGTTTGATTATATCTTTATATAAGGGGCTGTTGCATCAACTTTATTATAAAAATATTATTTCCCTATTTTTAAAATTTCCAATGGCCACTTCTTTCTTTTAGTCATCCTATAAATTAAATGCTCTCTGAAGGCAGGGATGGCTTTCTCATTTCTCTGTATCCTTGCACCTAGCAAGTATAAATATTTAATATTATTAACTTGTTCGATTAATTGAATTCAATTTTTCATTATTTTTAGAATTTAGAATGATTTAAATTATATCATTTAGAATGATGTGGATGAAAACATATGGGAAAATTAGATGATATTCCTTTATGTTTGTGATTTGTAACTGATCTCATGATTAATTTATCTATAGCACGTTCACCTGGTATGATTATTTTTTGTAATTGTTCTAAAGGTCTGTTAATTCATTCTCTTATTTTCTAGAAGTTAGGGCACAGCTTGAAATTCTTCTAGCTTCTTACTCATATTTTCATGTGTTTCTCTGCACCCTTTCCCACTGATCCCTGGGCTTCTTGCTTCTCTATGCTTGAAAAACCAAGAAGAATACTCCCTAATTACATGGTCATTCCAACAAGTGGAACTCTGATTGAACTCCTCCATTGACAGGGAGGTCATTCCCTCACAAGGTCTTGCCAGAAGGTGAAGAAGAAGAGAACACGTAGGAACCTTCTCCAGAGCATTTTCAGCCTTTGGATTTTTGGGGAGCCCTGAGTGCCTTGTTTGTATCTTCTCACCAGGGCTTAATATGGCATGATATCAAGCCCAGTGACTCAGTGCCTGCACCTGCAGGTTCAGGCACAAACATAATTGAGGAATAGTGACTATATTCCAATGCCTGAAATGGAAGAGAGACATTTTTTAGTGTGGGAAGTGACCCTTCACAACAGTCGTTATCCTTCTTGCAGTATATCCAGATTGTGTAGTGCTGAATGGAACTTCCTAACATGTAACAACTAGCAGAAAGTGAAATGATTTCATCAGACCTACAATCAGTCATCAATGGGATGAGGTTTATGAACACCATTCGCTCCCTGAGCCACAGGTTTGGTACCAATTGCGTTATTTTTCTTGGAAAAGCATCTGAGTTCTGGTTAATAGCTCACACAGGAAAATTCATAGGCAGCTAGCTTGAAAGGAATATCTTTGTTGTAGGATGTGGAAGTCTCATGGTGCATGATTGTTTAATGACAACTTTATCTGGGCCTCTCACACCTGGAAGAAATTCATGAAGTTGCCTGCATTTCAAGAGCCAGGTTGGGATCCTGCCCCTTCTTCAACTTAGATAATTCTCTAAGAGGAAAAAGAAACCCTTCTTCTTACCACCTTTTTGTAGCCTTCGAGAGCTTTCCAGCTGACCCTGAAAATTTCCCCTGAATGCCTTCACTATAATTTCTGTTCTCTGTGAGTTAATGTCTCTTAATTTTAGAAAATGCCTTCAGTGAAAATGATAAGCATCTGTGGCTTCTTTATACAAATAGGGATGGGGATATGATCAAACAGCAAAAATAACAATAATAGTAAGTATTTCTGTAACATCTTAAGGCTTATAAAGGACTTTACAAATATCCCATATGATTCCCACAACAATTTCAAAACCATTCTATAGAATATATATATACATACATATGTATATGTATGTATACATGCACATGTGTATACACATATAATCAAGACATATACATACATAAATGTGGATACATATATAAAGAAGTGTGTACATGTATAAACATGTGTGTACATGCATGTATTTATCTACACATAAATACATACCCACCAGTAAGTGAATACATGTATGTGTGTGAATATATATATATATATATATATATATATATATATATATATATATATATATATATATATATATATATATATATATATATATATATAGCAAGGGCATATATGTATACATGCAATAGTTATATATACATACATATATGAGTATATGAACATGTTTGCATGCATACACACATGTATGTGTGAATATATCCCCACATATGTGTGTATGTGTATATATCCTTCATATGTGTATGTGTGGGTATATATAGATCTATGCACTCCTGAAAAACCATCTCATGATACTTTACTATATAATTTGCCATGGGAGCATAAATAAATGAATAGAGAAATAAATAAATAAATAAATTGATGAGATTATCGATCTCTCTGTAGGCATATATGTTTGTTTGTCTGTCTGAATGACTTGCTCAGGATCCTGTAGCCAGTGGGCAGAAGGACTTGAGTCTGGGTCTTTCTTTTCTCTGCCACAACTGCCTCTGACTCTCTCCCTCTTATGTGATTTGTTAGTGCTTCTCAAACTTGCTTAGTTGTAGGACCCATTTACTTTCTTAAAAAATTGTTGAGAACTCCAAAGAACTTTTATTTATGGGTTACATCTCTTTATTATTTATGGTATTAAAAATTTTAAGTGATATATTTAAATTTTTATTTATTAATTTAAAATAACAATAACAAATCATTTGTATGTGAACATAAATAACAATTTAATGAAAACTACCTGTATTCTCTCCCTCGAAATATTGAGGGAAAAGTGGTGTTGTGTTTGTCACATTTTGGTAAATCTCTTTGGCTGAATAGAGGAGAATTGGATTTTCCCTATCTGCTTCTGCATTCTAACTACGGTGATATTTTGTTTTAAATTAAGTATATGAATAAACACAGCCTCACATAACTATGGAGTTGGGAAAAGATGAAGTATTTTAATTAGTAAGTAATATATTATTATTGTAATTATAAAAGTAGTTTTAACCTAATCAACTCCCTGAAAGTAAAAAGGACATCCAGAGGGTCTCTTGGACCCATTCCTTTGAGAACTACTACTTATAAATGAGCATAAATTAAGATACTGAAGGCTGCAGGGCTTTTGAAAGATTATATAAAAACATATCCCTTCCTTCCTTTCCTATATATTTTCTAAGCTTTAACAGCTGTCAGGCTTTCTGAACATGTCATGTTTTTTTTCCCCCAATTCCAAAATGTTGGTTAATTTTTTTAAAAGATCAGAATCAAATGTTCATGATGGTGGATGTTTGTTCAGTTCTTTAAAGAAAAAAAAGAAGAATTAGATAGAATCATCTTGGAAAAGGGGGAGATAAGATGTCACTTCTTATTCATTGGATCATATAATTTTAAGATTGGAAGCTAACCATAGAGATCAAGTTCAGACCTCTCACAGGAGAAATGATGAGTCTAATTTCCAGTGATTGCTCAGAGTAATCCACCCATATTTTGATTTTTGCCGTCATGACTTTTGGAAGATGCAGGTATTTTCCTTGGCACCAACTGGTTAAGGTTTTCTTTCTCCAACTTGGGAAGAAAAGGGGGAGATTGAAGGGGCAAAGTGTGTTTACACAGGCATAGTTTCTAGTCTCATTATCCAATGTCCATAAAGAGTAACTTTTGATGTTCTTGGGAATTCTGTAATTAAGAGAGAAGAGGAGGAAAGAGGTGAGGAAATGATGAATATTGGACACTTGGACTGAAGTCAAGAAGAGTTCAAATTTGGTCTCAAACACTAGCTCCATGACTTTGTGCAAGTCAATGAACCTTCCTTTGCGTCGGTCTCCTCATCTATAAAATGAAGACAATAATAGCACCTACTTTGCAAGGCTGTTGTGAAGATGAACTGAGATAATATTTGTAGAAAGTGCTTAACACAGTTTCTGGCACATGGTAGACATTGCATAAATGCTTATTCCCTCCCTCCTCTTCCCCATCCCCATCAAGTCCACTCTGTTGGATTTTTCTTCTCGTAATGTGTGTCAAGCATGAAAAGCTTGTTCTCATCAAGCCATGCAGAAGAAATGATAATTCATGTAAAGGAGAAGAAATTATCCCTTCATCTCCACAACTTTCTGACAGAGTCCCAGATGGGTTTCTAGCCAAAAATGTAGTTCAACTGGCTCTTTGGAACAGACCCAGACTCTTGGGACATTTGTTATATGACTTTGATGACCAGGAATTAATTTGCAGATCAAATCTAAATCTTTGTACCTGCCCTTTATTATTGCATATTCATAAACTATTTTCTCACAATCTCGTTTCACCTCCTTTCCCTTAGGGAGTCTGAAGTGTGGACTCTAGATGAAAACTAGTTGGTGCACTTCTAATCCAAGGGTAATTATGTAAACGAGAACATTTTCTGTAGTGGAGAAAAGAATGATTCACTGATTCTGACAATGGGCTCCTCGGGAATCCGCTGGAGGCCATGGTCAGATAACAATGGGGACTTTCTTGGGCTATTAGGATGAAGGCAATTTTAGTTCATTATACACGGTCCTTTGAACTTTAGGTATGAGGGTTGTACTCACTTCATACAGTCACACTCAATAAGATAAATGGGATTACTTGTCAAGAGAAAGGAATTACTAAAAAATAACAATGAGAAACTTTAGTTCTGTTATGGTTAAAAAACAAAACACCTGCGTATGGAAGAATAAGATCATAATATGATAGATTTAGATCAAGTAAGGGCCTTTAAGGGTATCAAGTCTGCTTCCTCCATTTTACATATATAGAAACTAAGGCACGAAATGGTTAAATGTCTCACTCAATTTCACTAAGGGGCAATTAGATGATAGAGTGATAGGTCTGGAGACTGAAAGAGACTCAGTTCCAATTTAGCTTCAGACACTTTTTACCTCTGTTTACCACTGTTTACCTCTGTTTCCTCATCTGTAAAATGAACTAAAAAAGGAAATGGCAAAACACTCCTGTAACTTTATCAAGAAAAATCCAAATAGCATCACAAAGAGTTAGACATGCCCATGACTTCACAACAGAAAATTGTCTAAGGTGGAAGAAGTGGCCTATATACTGAATAAATACACCAGAGATGTCAACTATATAATCTCAACAGTAATCTCAAGTGCAGTCAGAATCATGTGAAAATGTAGTTCCTATCTTATTTTCATGTGCTTTTATTTATTAAAAAAAAGGAACAGGTAAAGTATGTGATTTATTAAGTCCATATATGACTTAGTGACCTCTGTTTTTATTTCATTTTGACATGACTGTGCTCCCGTAATATTTGTATCACTATGGGAATTTTCCAGCTTAGGTTCTGTGAGAATTCATGAAGAAGCTTACCACTAGATGGGCAAAAACAGGATCTAACAGTGAATGGTCCAACTAAAAAGAAAAAAAAAATTATTGAAACACTAAGGAAGATTGCTTGCTCTCCTCCATAGTATCATAAACTGAACGTTATGAAAAAAAGAAGAGGAAGTTATCATGACTGAGCTCCCAAGCATTGTTGTTCATGACTCAGTGTATAAGATATAATTGAATGGGAGTGAGTAAACCTGGTACCTGTAGGTTTCCACCAAGTTTCTTAGGTTTAATAAGATGGTTTTTTCCACTGTCTATATGATTATATACTACTATATAAGTTTAGATACATACATATACCAAATCTAGGAAATGCTTTCAGTGGAGAAGATACCACTGTATATTTGGAATCAATTCCTGCAGGTCAGAAAGGGAGATTTTTACAATAGCTAAATGGATTTCTAGGATTTGTAATCTTCCCAACCTGAGAAGAGACTGAACTATTTATTAAAAATTCTAAGCTGGAGGTAGGATTTCTACCAAAGTGAATGTCTTTGAATTTCTTTATGAGTTTAAAAAGAACAAGGGAGACATCCAGAAAGGGATTCTGTCACTGGAGTTAGAGAATAGCATCAGCAACAGCAGTAGTTGAATGGGAAGATCTCAATGGGGATTACTGGTGAGTCTTGTGAGTGACTGGGACTACTCTTCTTTGCACTTTGAAGGAATCCTTTGAAATATTGTAAATCAATTTTACCCTGAGGATGCAAGTGGCTTTTAGGATTGATCTTTCTTTCTCCTCTCCCTTTCCCCTGAAAAGTTGGAGATTTAAACTTTTTAAACTGTCTATTTTCCATTTTCAGTAATAATGTTATACTGACCTGCCCTAGCTAAAAACAGGATCCATATCAATTGCCTTTGAATTATGTGTATATTTAATTGCATAAAAGAAGAACAAATGGAAAGATTTTAGTGGCTAGATTGGATACTTAAAACTAAGATATGTTAGGGGATCCAAGCCTGCTCTAAGCAATTGGACTTAATTTACGATTTGGAGGCTTGATTTTTTACATGTCTATAAGAGGATCTTGTTATGATTTTGTTAATAGCCTGTATAATTTTTTTACCTTCTCCAGAGAGCAGAGAAATATATCCACTTGGAACCGAAAGTCTTTACCCCTAGACTAAAACTTTGTACTCACTAGTATTTTAAGCAAATTTTCTATTCCTTAATGGATGGGAAGGGGAAAGAGAGAGTTGATATTTAGGGTTGAGGTCCAACTCTTTTCTGGACAGAAAGAAGACTATATACCAGGGGTTCTCAAACTACAGCCCGCAGGCCAGATGTGGCAGGCTGAGGACGCTTATGCAGCCCACCGGGTTATGGCAAATGGGCTGAGGAATGGAGACAGAGTGTGAGTTTTTGTCTTTATTATAGTCCGGCCCTCCAACAGTCTGAGAGACAATGAACTGGACCCCTATTTAAAAAGTTTGAGGACCACTGCTATATACCCTGAAACAACCATGGGGAAAAAGGAATGGGAAAGGAAGGAAATAAGTATTTATCTACATACCAGGACTGTGTTAAATTTCTAAATATTATCTTATTTGATTCTCACAACAATCCTGTGGTGCTATTATCTCCATTTTTATAATTGAAGAAACTGAGGCAAACGGAGATTACATGACTTGCCACATCTAGTGACTAAAGCTGGATTTTAATTCAGTCTTCAGTTAAAGTCCACCTTTCTATGTGTACTATGCCACTGTAGCTGTTATATACAGGTATAATCTGTAAGGGGTTAGATATGACTATCCATCTCTTGGGGAGAAGGAGAAAGCTTTTGAGCCAGTCTGTGCTCTCCATAGCGACACATTTAATTTTCTTTCATTTTAACAATTTAGAACATTATAGATTAACCAAATTACAAAAGGACATGCTTTCCTGACTGGAAGGGACTTAAAAATCTAGTCAAATGGACTAATTTTGCAGATAAGGAAAAATCAAGACTACTGTATTCATAAAGTCTGCTCATTGTTTAATTTTTTTTTTTCTTTTTCTCTGCAGCCCCACCCTGGGGAACCACTCCCTAGCTCTGTGACAGTCCCAGGTATTTCACCTGATGCTTAAATCAGGGCCCAGCCCGTCTCTTTTTCTACCATGCTCTAATGCCAGCCAACTAATTTAGAAATGAACAACTTAGACTATTCAAATGATGTTCTCTGGAGTATTCTTTTCTTCTTTGGGAACAAACTGTTCCCAGAAGAAGCTTGGAGTTCCTCTTGCGTCTGATCTGAATTCTCAAGATGTGTCTTCATTTGCTTAATTTTCAGTCATCTCTTGTTTATACCCAGTAAAGTTTTCATTCCTGTTCCACCAAACTGTAATGTTTAAAGAGGCAAGAGCTGAGGAGTTTCCCTTGGGATGATGGGAGCTTTCTGGAACATCTTAGAATGAATGTGTCACTTAATGTTAGACAACATCTAGAAAAGGAAACAGTGATCACAGAGAACCAAATATTGCTTCATCAATAGCAAGTGATGTCAGACAAGATTCATTTTTTCCAGTGGGCTAATAGTCATGTATAAGTGATTGGATCATATTTTTAAAAAAACAATCTGGATTTGGTCTTCATTCCATAGTTTGCTAACGCTGAGGTTAGTGGGTCAGGAGAGTATTTACCAAGATTTTAACAAAGCATTTGGCAAGATTTCTCATATTTTCACCAAATGATGGAGAAATGTAGGCTAGACTACTGCACAATTAGATAAATTCAAAGCTGGCTGAATGGTAGACTGCAAAAGTAATCCTTCAACTTGGAAGGATGCCCTAGGGAACTGTGTTTTAACCTTGTGTTGTTTAACATTTTAATCAATGTCTTGGATAAAGGTCTAGATAATGCTTATCCAATTTGCCAATGACTGGAAGGTGGGAGGGATACCTAATGCACAGAACAAATGACAGAACAAAGATTCCAACAGATCTTCCCAAGTTAGATCCATGGGCTAAGTTCAAAAAAAAAAATTATTTCCACAAATAGAAAATGGGAGAAGTATATTTAGTCACATATGGAATTTTATAGCTTCTTCTGTATACTACATTTTAATTTAAAAGTTGATTAGCTAAAAAGTGGCTAAAAGTGGGCAACTAGGATTGTAAAAGAGCCTTGGATTCATGGCGCATCAGATTCATTTGAAGGAACTGGTAGTGTTTAGCATGGAGAACAACAGACATAATAATTTTCTTTAGGTATTTAGCACTTGGTATTTGGTATTAGGTATTAGGTATTTGACAGCCCCATTGAAGAGAAGTTAGATTTGTTTTGATTGGCCTGAACCAGGAACAGTGTGTAAAAGTTTCAAAGAGGAATTTGGTTTGATGTAAAGAAAAGCCTTTTCACAGTTATGGATCACTGGAAGTAGAATGAACTATCTCAGGGACTAAAGGTTTTTTGGTCCCTTCAAAAATATTTAAGCAAAGGCTGAGCCATTACTTATATGTTGGTGATTGAGGGATTTTTATTCCCTAGGTACAGGCTTGAATAGACAGGATTCCTTCCAAATTTGAGATTCTGGGGTTCTCTGCCTTGTTTCAATTTTACATGTATTTTCTCTTTCAAAGAAAAGCCTCAGAATTTCAAAAAAATTTGGAAGCTTGATAGGCGGTTCAAGTTTTGTACTAAATATATTTTTTTCTGGTACATATCAAAATCTAGAAAAGATTCCTCAACATATTTTTACTCCTTTCCACCATTTTGACTATACATGGAAAAAAAACCAAAACACAACTTTTACTATTACGTGATTGTCCCATCTTTCTTTAATTTTTTTTCTCCCCCAAAATGCTTTTACTTCTGATGTTATGTTCATTTTACTTGAGTTCTTTTTATCCTTGGACTTTGAGCAGTGGTTGATTGAGGAAAGGCTAGAGAGAATAACAACAATCCTCTTCCATCCTAAAGTATGTGTGAGTAGGAAGATGCAGTTAAACAAAGACATTTCTAGAGATTTTGTGCTTGTCTCTGTTGGAAAGCAAAGGTACCTCAGGTTATAACTATAAGGATTTCAAGCCAATTGGAAGAAAAGAGCAACATATCAGATTAATCAAGGAAGTATTGTCAGTGCCAATCTAGGAAGTTTAAATGGAACACTCAATATACAAGGACCAATTTTCTTACAATTAGGAATGTAGAAAAAAATGGCACCTACTCTATTCCAAGGTAATGGACTCTCTGTTGCCAAAAGTTTTTGAATATCAATCAATAAGCATTTTTCAATTTCTACTAGGAGAATCTAAATTGTTTAAAAGCATGATCTAATTATTAATTAATGAGTAAACATTTAGTAAGGCAACATCATATAGAAGACAGAGAACTATTCTTGGGAGTCAGGAAGAATACAACTTCCACATAGGGCATTTAGTATTAGGCAACAGTGAGATTGTGGGCAAGTTTCCTAATCTTCCAGGAAAGTCTCTAAGGAGAGAAGTTGCAGAATAGTTGCTGCTCTGCATTGTTGAAAGGAGTATCCCCATTGGAAAAAAGATGGGTTTAGTCCAAAGCAAATCAAATAAAATGAAAATATGTCAGATACTGAAGCTAAAATTAAAGCATCATAATTATGAGCTTTAAGGAATTGATGTTTTACTAAAATGTAAATATTATCCTATGGACTTACAAGTCATTTCAGTATTTAACCATCAGGATTCAATGTTTTTCACTCCAATATTTTTTTTTAGTGAGGAAAGGGAACCTGGGTGGCTCAGAGATCTTTATTTGAGAGACTAACCAAGAAGTTGATTTCTTCATGCACCCAAAAAAGAAATGAAAAATGGGTGTAATCTGCCAATGGAGGCAACTTCCCTATTTCTCTTCCTTTTTCTCTCTGTTTTGACCCTGGGGCATCCCAGATGTCAGAGGTTGTCTTCCCTTCTTGTCTGTCCCCACCAATCTAGACTCTATGGATCAGCAGATAAGGTACCAAGACTGCTAACACTAATTAGATGAAAAGAGAATCACCAACAATAATCTTTTCATAATGTTAACTCTGCTTTCTCTAGCTCAGTGGTCCTCAAACTTTTCAATTAGGGGCCAGTTCACTGTCCCTCAGACTGTTGGAGGGCCGCACTATAGTAAAAATAAAACCTCACGCTCTGTCTCCGCCCCTCAGCCCATTTGCCAGAACCTGGCAGGCCGCATAAACGTCATTAGCGGGCCGCATGTGGGACTTCTTGCCCCTTCTATCTGCCCTGGAGTTGAATTTTTTTTTTTGATGTATTATCTTACTAAATTAGACTGTGATCTCTTTAAGAGCAGAAACTGTTTCACTTTTCCTATGGATATTCACATAATTAACATAGTACTATAAATGGTTTTTCATTCAGCAATTCATTCAAAGTCAATGAAGCAAAAAAAAAAAAAAAAAAAAAAAAAAAAAGTCAATGAAACACCTGACAAGATACTTAAAACGACTTAACATATAAATTATCACTTGATGATTTCATTAGGAAGGTTCTACAGGGAAGGATGATGAGAGGATATTGGAAAATATGGCTCAGCTCTGAGAAATGAAAACTATAGATTTCAAAAGGCTCATGTCTGCATAGCATTCCTATTGGACATGATACTTAGACATGGTGAACAATAAACTACATCACGAAAACAAAGTGAAATTGTCCGTGCCTTAACAGACAGAAAATCATTGGTTAAAATCATACTTCTCAATTGTTTGTGCCATGAGACAATTGACTGCCTAGAACAAAGGTCATAATCAACATCAAATTAAAAGACTGGATAAAGATAAAATGACATCCTATAATTACAACAGCTTAAGCCTGACTCAATCCAATGAGTCATCCCTACTGAAAGTTGAGAATGGAAAAAGGCACATCTGTTGGCCTTGGTTATCACTGGTAGAAAGTGGTCAAGATGAAGGAATCAAATGAATCCAGAAATTTCCTTTGCCAGCAAATGTATTACCTTTTTTGCCAAGAGGAAAGATACAACTATTGAAAGAAACAGTAGGTGAATTTGCAAATTCATTTGCAAAAAAGTTACAGATGAAGATAATAGAAGATCATGAGCAAAATTGTTTTTAGAAAATAATGAAAAGTGATAGAAATGAAAATAAATCTATATTAAACTCAACTTAAGCCAAACCTTCTCAAAAGCATTTAAAGATAAAACTGGGGAAAGAGAACAAATAGGCACAAAGTGGAACAGATTTTTTGTATGACTATAAGTATGGATTTGCATTATCACTGACAATGGATTCATCACAATTGAACTTTAGTATCTCAGGTCCCAAAATGTCACTTAAGAGGAAGTCAGTAACATTAAACTAAACCAAACACACAAAGTTTGAAAGCATTGCAGATATATTTATTTTATGGTATATCTCAAGGAAAGAAAAATAACCAAAAGAATAGAAAAAAATAACAGACAATATTTCCTACAAAGACGATAAATAGGGCAACAATAGCTACCAATTCATTTGTCTTTTTTCTGAATTTTATAAAATGATCTATACAGATATTCGGGATATCTTATGAGGTGGAAATACCCAAGTTAACACAAATCATTTTCCACAGCAGGTCATACTGTATTGTTATGTAACTGCCTGAAAAATGCAGAGGATCTAGAATAACATTGTGATTTTTGTTCATTGATTACAAAATGGCATTTGACTTGGCAGAACAAAATTCAGCCTTGATGAGTATCCTTTGACAAATTATCTCTCATTCATATGTTTAGATGATATAAGAATCTTGATGAATGGAATTGAAGAGCTAATTCTTTCAATAGTTTTCTGTTTAGTAATGTCAATAAAGGCATAAAAAAGGGAACTTCATGGAGGATATCTTCAATAAGGTTCAAATAAAAGGATTCCCTATAGATGAAGATATGAAAGTGACCTTAAAAGACCTTCAATTCACTGATTTTACAGAAAAGGAAATTAAGTCCCAGGGAGTTAAAAGATTTGCAAAAAGTCACAAGAAGTAAGCATTAGATGCAGTATTTGAATCTAGTTCCTCTAATTACAGAGCTACATTCTTTTACTATAGCATATTGTGCCTTCAGATTCTAATAATTAATATTAATAACAGCATTTGTAATAACACTTTAAGGTTTGTAAAATACTTTATAAATATCTCATTTAATCTTCACAAAAACTTTGGGAGATAGGTGGATATTATTCCTATTTTATAGGTAAGACAACTGAGGTAAATAAAAATAAATGATTTGGCCAAGATCACACAGCTAATAGGTTTCTGAGGCTGGATTTTACCTCTGGTCTTCCTGACTTCAGGTCTAGCTCTTTATCTGTTTAATTATCTAGTGCTTCTCTGTCTCTGTCTCTCTGTCTGCCTGTCTCTCTTCTCATTCTCTTTCTATCTCTCTCCTCTTTCCCTCCCTCTCTTTCTCTCTTTCCACTTTTTCTTTCCTTCTCTCTACCTTTCTCTACTTTTCTCCTGTCTCCTTCCCTCCTCTCTGTATAGCATATGTAATTGTATATTACATATACAAATATATGTTTACATTTGTGTGTACTGGACTTGTACTTTCATTGGTATATGGAATTCTTCGTTGAAGAAACTATAGACAAAGACCAGCAGCTTCTCTGAAACTTACAGCCTTAGCTAAATGCCTAGAGCACCAAAATTAATTTCCCCAGGATCCTACAGCCCATAGGAGTCTGGCAGGTATAAAACCCCAGCTCTTTCTGATTCCGGGATCAACTCTCTGTCCATGACTCCATCCTGCCAGGCTGCCTCTCAGTCAATAAACATTTTAATTAAGTGCCTACCGTGTGCTGGGCACTGAAAGAGCTTTCTGCATATAAATGTGTGTTTTAGCATTTCTAATAAGATAAGGAGAACCTACAAGTCAGTTTCATGCTAGTGAGATAAAATGAATTTACAAAAGCATATGTAGGTCATCTGCCCTTCTCCTCCCACACCCCACTCCCTAGCTTTGGTTTCCTCCTGTGTTAAGTGAGGGAGGTTGGATTAGATGATCTTTAGGGTTTCTTTGCTTTCTGAAATACTTTGGAGCAACCCATAAGGCACATACAGAAAGCAGTTCCTCCAGTGGGCGGTGAGATTATGAGCATCTCTGTAGGTGACATTCATCCGTTTCCCATTGTTTCTAACCCTCACTCCCTGGGACCATCTCACCTGAGTGAGCCATCATGGTAAGTCTAGATGCTGTTTTTATCACCTGCCTGAGAGTCCTGGATCTTATTCCTTGTTTCACTTCTGAATCATCCTGGGAGCTCAAGAACCACCCATCCTCTCAGCTCCTTAAAATTCCCTTCTGTGAAATGAGGATAATAAGTAATCCTCCCCTTACCTCACAGAGTTATTGTGGAGGTTAATTAGATAATGCCTGCACAACTCTGAGCTTCTCTAATTAAATTGTTAGGTAAATATGGGGCTTCCTATGGTCAGGAAGGCTTTAATTGAGCCACTTGGTGGCAGCAAAGGTGGCCTTCTTGGGAGATCCTACAAGGGCAGTCTTTCCTTGGAGATTCATTTCATTATTTCATCATTCTGAACCTGCTGAATTGTCATGGAAGATGTCTGATTTGGATCCTTATTACTCAAGGAACAGATAGCCCAGGGTGCCCAGAGTGAGGGACAGAGGGCTCTGGATTTCACATTCTGATTTCTTGATCTCAATATAAGATTCCCACCCCCCCCCTTTATTTTTTTAGTTTTTAGATGCTGCTGTAAGACTCCCAAGTATACACTTTCCTAATAGAGAGGCATTTACCTTTAAGGGCATATGATTCAGAGAAACTCTGCCATTGGTGACTGTCCTGCAATCAGAGAAATCTCCACCAGCTGCCTCATTCATCCAGAGACATTTTTGGCTACTATAGGCATCTTCCTATTGGGTTTCCTCAATGAAAAGATGCCGCCCAATAATAATTACCACAATTACTTTTGAAATTCCAAATTAATAGACCTCTTTCCTCTGCCAGAAATAAATTCATAGATGAATTAATTGGCTTGGGGAAAAAAAGAAACAAACCTTCCTACATAAAACTGCCTTGGGCTTTGCCATATAATTATATTCGTAATGTGAGACTTTTTTTCAATTATAATATTAAAGGTATGCATGACTTTAATGCAGATGTTACCAAATTCACTAGGTGAATAGGCCCAGAATCCACGTTGCATTATTTTTTTTGCTTAGAAACGGAAATGATTGCTGTGGGATGGGTTTAGATGGCCAGACATTAAAGAGGAAGTTTTCTGGAGACAGCAGTAATTGGCTATGGCAAGATTTAACAGCTGAGGAACCCTATTTGAAATTCTTCTCTCTTGCTAAGCACTTTGGGGATCTGATTCTGGCCCTCTACAAATGCAAACTGCTTTGAAATGCTATTAATGTCAAATTAGGAGCCTGATTTATGACTTCTGAAACTCTACCTATCTGTAGATCCCTAGAAATAAAAAAAAAAGATAACTACCTCCATTAGGAAGATAGGTAGAGCTGTGGGTGTGCCTTCCAGAATACTTCATGGTGCAAAAATATATATAATAACAGTGGAATTCATGTGACTTGTAGGGTTTGCAAAACACATTACTTACACTCCCTCATTTATTCTTTACAGTCACTCTGAGATGTACAATATAGGCCCTAGGATGATCAACTCTGTTTTGTAGTCATCTACAATAGAAATAGATTCTCGCAGAGGTTAAGCTAGTAATTATCTGGGGGAAGAGTGAGACCAGGCCTTCTTAATTTCAACTCCAAAATTATTGCTTTTACTTGAGCCCTCACTCTCTTCCAAGACAGAAGATGAGAGCAGAAAAAACTAAAGTTGACTCCATTCCACTAGAGATCAAAATTTACAATTTAGCTTTCATCAATAGAGATTTAGAAATTATTTTAACACTGTATCAGGTTGCTATTATCTTTTTCCTTTTTACCATATATTTGAACTTTTCAGAAAGCAGCCTGCTGACTCTCTGTGCCATTCAACTGTTACATGGTTATAGGAAACTACATAAAATCTTTCCAAAGAGAATGTTTTCTTGTATAACTTAAATCTCCAGTATTTTGCTTTTAAAGAAAAGAATTAGATTTTTAAAAAGAGCACTGCTAGACCTCTCTACAATGGGGTTTAAGGAGTTCTATATATTGTCAGTTCTAATAAAGGCAGACATTCAAAAAGACTTGTGATTTTTTTCAATTTGGGAGTTCCTTCAGTGATGCAGATTGTAGCCCATCCCCATGTGAACTCATCAAAATCCTCCTAAGGGAGTCCTCTTTACTTTCTCACAATTTCAGAGGACTATAGTGGAATCTTTTGTTTATCCGGCCACATTCTTTGAGACCAACCCTTCCCTTTCTGTCATATAATTTTTTGATGACATCCTTGATCTCTATTTTTTCAGTGATCCTCATTGTTTAGATGCTGCAGCCTATTCACACCTACTATGTACTTCTCTATTGTCCTCTGTATGGTGGTTATTTTTTTTTTCAAGATCAGCCAGGTTTCATATCTTGTCATACAAAACCATTAAACTATTTGGATTAAAAACTTGCCTATTATGGGAAAATTTGGTGTCAATTGTGGTACTTCAGAATTTCCCAAAGCAGTTTATCAATCTTTCTCATTTTCAAATCTTGGCCCAGATAACTGTTCATATTATCTGGTTAAGATATGCAATTAATCTTCAACTCTCATGAGGGTATAATGTTCCTAGAAAACAATGCAAAAATAAAAATCACAAATATTGATACATTGAACCTATACAAAATAAAAGGTTCAGTATCCACAACTATCTAAAATGGTAATCTTTCACTAAAGATTGATGAAAATATGCTTTTCTGCATGTAATTCTTTGTAATAAAGCATTAATTCCAATAATAGGAATTTTTCCTATTTTAGAAATAGATTAGATAGAAATAGAAATAACTCATAAAATGTAGTATACAAAATAAAATTGGTTACATATACAACATTTTTTTCTTACTAGTAATTACCTAAAATTATCTTTTTTGCTAACAATTCAACATTTTTAATTTTAGACAATATTCATTTTCTGTAACACATGAAATCTATTATTCTAGAAATATTATACAGCCAATAAAAAATTCTTAAAATAAAACATTTCTTAATCTGAATCTTCCCTTTCATTGTGTCAGATAGTGGTATGAAGGTATTGTCTTATATACTATGCTGCTGTAAACCTCTCTACCATGGGTCTTCCTCTTAGATTACTGGGCCTTTAGTTGATTCTGTTGGAAGATACTGAAACTGATGAGGTCTTGAAATCACTTTAGAACCCAAAGGACTTAAATTATGCTTTGGGAACATAAATGTAACACAAAACTTGAAGTTTAATGACAAACAATATAAATATGCAACAAATGCACAGGGAGCTCTTTATAGTGGTAGGATAAACAAGATCAGGAAATGTCTAGCAGGATGCCAGGTGTTCCACAAACTTATGTTCACCAAACTGCTTTTTTTGTTGTTGTTGTTCTTTACTGAGCATAGTAAATTGAAATGTGTTGCTGATGCAAAAGTGAAAAAAATATTACTAATAAAATCACGTGAATGTTTAAAGTCACAAAAGTTAAGTGAGCAAAAATACTGAGAATTGGCCATATGTGTACTATTGAAGGAGCTCTACTGGAGGCACATTTGATTCATGCTGAAATCTGGGTGATGAATGAACTTCCTTCACTTGATCTTTTTTTATATGAATGGATGTACTACACTCTTTTGGACAATTACAGACCTATTCCAGGAGGTTCTGCACTGTCTTGGGGACTAGATCAGCATAGTGCTGTCTACAAATGAAGTTATCTTGACCAAAGCTTCCTAAACTGTGAGTCACAACTCCATATGGTCATTGAAGGAGAAGATAACAAAATTATGATTTTTTTATGAGTACATGTTTTGTTTCTATACCTCATATACCTATGTATCTGGGGATGCATAAGAATTTCTCAGGTGAGAAGGGGTTGTAAATGGAAAAAAAAGTTTAAGAAACCCTGATTTTGTAGACTGACCAGCCATAGAGAATCCTCAACATGAATTTTTAGCTAAATCTCTCCTATACTTTTGGTGAGCATATATCTTCCTAAAGGGAATAAAAATAAAGATCCCTTCCCCTGATGTTTAATATTAAAGGGTGAGAGAATAAGCTTATTTCTGTTGATATATCTTCTAGAATCCTAAATGGTCATGATCCATGGATGGGAAATACCTTTTTTTATGAAATAAACTTTAAGATCATGTCATACATATATATATATATATATATATATATATATATATATATATATATGTGTGTGTGTGTATATATATATATACATATATATATGTGTGTGTGTGTATGTATATATATATATAAACACACACATATATATATATACACATATATGTATGTATATATATTTGTAATCAACAAACAATACGTCCCATAATGTAAAGATATGGTCTTTTGTTAAGTAATATTTGCAAAAGCCAGCTTGTTCCCTATTAATATCTTAATAGAGTATATTCTTTATTCATGATTCTCATAAAGATTTTTGTACATATGTGAGAGAAGGTGCACAAGTCAGTAGTTATTGTTTTCTTTTTCCTGCTCTTCTTTTTAAATAAAAAACGATCAAGATTTTTTCCCCATATTTCTAGTACCTTCTCTTCTTTTAAATAACCTAAAAATCAGTCTCTCTATGTCCTATTGTATCATTCCCAACCTGGATGTCCTCTAAATAAACAATCAAATCTAATAACTTTTCCCACCTTTGTTCTCTTTAGTGCCTTTCCCACTTCCTCTGTAAGCACCTCAGGGACTATAATGTTACCCTTGGCAGTCATTTCTCTCCTTTTGGCAATCAAATAAAATGCTTCCTGATTAAGGCAATTTTTGAACTCTTTTGGTTTCCTTGTGGCAGCAATTAACTAACACTCATTTAACTTCTGGATAAAATTATTTTAGTGTTGATATTATTCATATTGTCCATTTTCCATTTTTAATTTTCAGTGGTTTATTTAGATAATTCAAGGCTAAAGCTTAATAATAACAATTAATAAGAAAAAGAAACATTTATTTATAAATATTGTCTCATTTCATAGTCTCAAAAACCTTATAATATAGGTGCTTTTATCCTTATTCACAGATGAGGGAAGTGAGGTACAGACTAAGTAAGTGACTTATCCAAGATCCCAGAGCTAGTAAGTGTCTGGAACTGTTTGAACTCAAGTCTTTCTTACTTCAGGCCCTACTACCATACCACTTAGCTTTCTCCATTTGTAGGGTGTATTTGTTTTCCATTACTATTTTCTCTTCATGATTACAAATTTGATCTTTGTTTCAATGAATCAGAGGTCTGAGTGTGCGTAAGTGCCAGACTAGACTATGGGGAAGACCTGCATTTATGATAAGCGTTTTCTTATCTTTTATAATGTAGTTGATTTCATTTTTTTCTGTTTGTTGCTAACTTTTTAAAAATAAAATTATTCAGTAACACAAAATTTTGGTTAAAATACAAGTCTCACTTTTTTCTCATAGACCATATTTTGCTATATATTTCTCCCTATCCTCACATTTTGCTACTCTTGCATCAAAGTCACTAAGTGTCAGAGTGGATGTTGATATGATTTAGACAGTCTTATCAAGTACTTCATAGAATTTTTCTACTACTTAGTCATCAACCCCTAAGGTTGATGAACAATTATTTTCATGGTGGCCTTTCTGTAATTATATAACATTACTGCTATAATATATGATGGCCAAATGTCTCATGAAGTAATATGTTTTGTACCTTCTGGGTGTGTAATAAAATTCACTTTTCCAATTCTTTTCTTTTGCTACTTTATACAATACCTGCGAGTTATCCACTCACTTATCTATAACTTCCTTCTTCCTTCTTCATTTATAACAAGATTCAGCTTCTCTGACAATATGTCTACTCTCTAGTTACTGGAGAAGAATCCAACATTTAGATGCCAATGTCACATGAAAGTTTGTTGATGATCTAAAAACTCTATGATTCTTAACTTCTTTGCCCCTTTTCCAAATGTTCTGCTGTCATTACTACAGAGGCAGAGGTAATAGCACAAGATTAAGAGCATTTCTTATTTTTTCCTTTTCCATGAGTTGTCAGAGCCAGAAAAGCTTCCTTACTAAGTTGCTTGTTGATGTGCTTCTCCATATTTATCTTAGATGGTTCTTGAAAAGAGAATCACTCAATTACTGTCTATACTTAAAACTTTTCCAATATAATGGTGCTTTATGGAATTTTGCTTTGTTGGTATGGTCTTCAAGAAGTCAGGGTTACCTTTAATCCATGATGAGGTATTGGAATATAAATGAAATGTTATTATTCAGGACAGCTGGTCACCATATATTGTGGTACTCATAATCCTCATTTATAGAAAGAGCAACATAAAAAAAAAAATCACAAGTGACCAGTAAGAAAGGATAAAGAAGCAGAAAAATGAAAGGAAGCACTTGATAACCCTTCCCCCAATTGAATATTCAAAAACTTTAGTGCAAAGTTAGATTTATGAAGTTTAAAATATGTTAGAAAACATGGTTTTGAAGAAAGAAATGAAGTATATAATAGTTGCTTAATAAATGCTAGTGTTAATTGGCTGACAAATGCCAAAGATTTATAAATTATACAGATGCTTTAAATCTATTCGTCCTAATTACAAGAGGTGGAAATCACTCAACAACACAAAAAATTGGAATTAGTTATATTTTAACAGAAAGAAGTGACTAAGTAGTATGGGACCATTTCTGAATCAGTTTTCTAGGTGTCATCAGACTACTGAATTGTTAAATCAAAGATCAAAATGATTTTCAAATAAAAAAAAAAAGAATAAGCCAGAAAAGAAGATATAGTACACAATTAAGCAAACTTCAAACTGACCTCTTGGCATAAAAAATGAGAAATGGATAAAATAACAGACATTGATACATTCATTTACTATTTCTTTAAAAAGTTTAATGACTATAAATCATTCATATTTTTAAAATTTTTGTTACAAAAAGATGGCTTACAAAATAAAGGAAGAGAAATAGCTATATTTTGAAAATTTGCATTTTATTTTATTTTAAAATTTTCTGTCCTGCCTTCCTCTAGACAGAAAATAATCCAATATTGGTTAAACATGTGCAATTCTTTTTTAAATTAATTTGTTTATTTTAACACACATTGCTTTATGAATCACGTTGGGAAAGAAAAATCAGAGCAAAAGGAAAAAAAATGGGAGAGATAAAAACTGAAAAAAGAAGTGAACATAGTATGTGTTGATTTACATTCCATCTCCTTAGTTCTTTTTCTGGATGCAGATGGTATTTTTTTGTCCAAAGTCTATTGGGATTGCTTTGAATCACTGAACCACTGAGAAGAACCACGTTTTTCATAGTTGGTCATTGCTGTTATTGTGTACAAAGTATTCCTGGTTCTGCTTGTTTCACTCAGCTTCAGTTCATGTAAATCTTTCCTAACCTTTTCTAAAATTAGCATGTTCATTGTTTTTTATAGAACAATAATATTCCATTACCTTCATATGCCATAACTTATTCAGCCATTCCCCAAGTGATGGGCAACTAGTTGTTTTCCAATTCTTGTCTTCCAATTCCAATACCACAAAAAAAGCTTGCTAGAAACATTTTTGCACATGTGGGTCTTTTTCCCTCCTTTATAATTTCCTTGGGGATACAGACCCAATAATGTCACAGCTGAGTCAAATGGTATACACAATTTTATAACCCTTTGGGCAAAGTTCCAGATTGCCCTCCAGTAATTCTTCTAAATATATTTCCACATTTATCATTGCTGTCCAAGAAAGAAAAAATCAGAAATAAAAAACAACTACCTACAAAAACATGAAAATATTATGTTGTGATCCACATTTAGTCCCTATAGTCAGATGTCTCTCTCCATCACAAGTCTATTGAAATTGTCTTGAATCATTGCATAAAAGTTTGTAATTTTTTTCAAATTAAAGATTAGTAATCATAAAAGGGAGATCAAAAAGATCTAGAAATAACATTAGGCAATGAATATCTTATTTTCTTTCAAAGTAAATATATTTGGCTTCTAAGAGCAGCATTGGTTTGTAATAGAAACTCTTGTGAAATCTCATGGTATAGAATAGTTGAAGACTATTGTATTAATAAAATAGCAACTTAAAATGGAGGGAAAATAACTATATAGAAAACTTGGCAAGGAACCTAACTAGATTAGATATCCTTGAATGTATTTAAGGATGCTTCTATAAGGAGAACAATAAACATTAAAAATGGAAATGATCTATTAAAATACCTATAACAAACCTTAATGACAATAGATGCAACATAGTTGAACTATAAGATTACATTTCCCCATATACTATTTGATGAAATAGAAATTTTTTAAAAAGATAAAATAATAGCTCAGTTAGATAAAATTTATACAAAGTTGCTCTGTGCTGAAAGCCATACAATATTAAAGATACTGGAAGACAGATTTTCAGTTTTTCTTAAAGAAAGAAGAATCAACACTTATCAATATACAGTCCTACTTTCCTATCTCTACAAAATATTCAGAAGTTATTAAGAGGACCCTTGCTGAAAATGTAAAAGTGAAAAGGCAAACTTTTGCAAATGATATTCTCAAGTAAACCAGATAGGATCATATATTTAGACTTGGAGATCTTGGAGATCATCTTTCAATAAAATGATTCACTGAGTCCCAGAAAAGGTTACTAACTTTATCCCATATGCCAGATCATTATATTGGCATGTTTGTCTCGAGTATTTAGAATACAAAGTCATTCCTTTGATTTTTATTTTTGTTGAAGTTAGAAACCACACACACACACACACACACACACACACACACACACACACACACGATTCAGTAGAGTAAAATGATACCTTAAGAACTCCAACAAGGCGATGGAATCATGCAAGATTCCTTGAAAGATATTATAGCTTCCTTTGAATATTATTGTCAAATGAGGTTTAATGTAAAATAAGGAGATTACATAAATAGCCTTTAAGAGCCCTTACAGTGCTAAATATATGATTGTAGAATTATGTGATTTTATTGTCATGGAAGATATTCATAGTATAAATGCAAGAAGGATCACTAAGAGAAAGTAAGATCCTTTAGATGCTTCTTGTCTGTGAATGTTTTTGTCTTAATTTTGTCAAGCTTTGGAAAATGGCAGAGTCTCCTAAATGAAAACTACAGTCCAAAGAACTTAGATTTAGATTATTTTTATACAGAAGAGGAAAAAAATCAAGGTTATGTAGAATTCCTGTTCTCTATATTGTGATTATACCTTTCTGTGAATAACCTCTTGATTAGATCAATCAGATTGGTAGAGGAGTCGCACCAGGAAATCTAGGGCAAATTGAGGTAAAGTAACACAATATATACCATATTCCAAAAGACAAACTATCATGTAAAGTTTAGTAAAATGTAAATCCTTAATAAAATAGATTTGTTAAGCATTCCTGATGAAAAGATCAAAATTCAATAGAAAACTTGAAATGCATATAAAGAAATCAGAAGGAATACTTAGAAAGAGTAAGTTTGCGCAATTGTAAGAGTATGAATAAACAGTAATATAGTGCTTATGATGGCATGGGGGTAAAAAGGAGAAAAGTGTCCTACTTGAAGACATTAGTATTCAAGTATTTCAGAATGTGTTGAATAAGAGAAACAGAAGCCTGTATGTAGTTTTATTCTGTTTTTGAATATAAGGGAAGAAGGGAAAGAGAAATATAAAGCAGGACATAGGGACAAAAGGAGGAAGACATGAGTAACTTGATGATTCACAAGAATGGGATGCAGAGAAAAAAGAATATACCAACATGGAAAATGGGGTAAAGGAGGCAGCCTTTTACAATTTCACTTTTATTTGAATCATATAAAAGAATGTTGAAATACACACACACACATATACACACTCACACACACACACAAACATACACACTTTGATTTAGAACAAGAGAAACAGGTAGGGACAGAGAAAGTGAAGAATTAGATATAAGAGGGAGACTAGATTTAAGAATGGCATACAGCCAGGTCCCATTGAGTGTGAATGAATGAATGCTGTGAAATGGTTCACATTATTGCAAACCACTTTATTTGAAGTTATATCTATCTATCTTTATATATAAAATAATCATTGGTACCAGCCCAATGGAATATAGAATGAAAACTTTTTTAAAGTTTGCATCTCTTTTTACATGTAATATAACAACAAAGTATAAAAAAATCTATTACTGATTCAAGTTTCTTGTAATAGAATAGTTATAGAAAGCAAAATTATAAAATGACTGAATATTTCAATAAAGGTAATTTATCTCACACACACACATAAAGGTAAAATATCACAATGATGATATGATGAAGATGCTGTTATTGTTTAAAATATTTAATAGCATATACTGAATTGTCTCTCTTTAAATATTCATATGTCTATGGGTTGGTGCAGAAAACTATATGTAATATGGTGAATATGCATCCTCACATAATGAACCAAGTATAGTTAGATATCCTGGAAAATTATCTACAATCAGAAATCATTTAAATGTGATATTGTTGGACTTTGCAATATTTTCAATAGCTGAGCTAAAATAGTTTGAAAAGCAGTCTTTGAAAACAGCTTTAGTCATCCATGCATTCTAATTTGACTATCATAGAACTGGGAGTCATTGTTATAGCTTCTTAGAGCATAATGATTTCATGACTGATAAATGAACACTGATTTTTAATAAAATCTCCTTCAGCAATCCCAATAAAAGTAGTAGATGATCCTTAAATCCAAATTGAGTTTTTTCTTAGAAATGTAAATTTTGGAAGGCATTCTTTCTCAAAATGAACCTGTTTCATTTTCATTAAAATCTGTTGGTCAGTGTATTCATTTTTTATTATTTCTTTTCAAAGCATTAGATTATTTATCTGCCTCTATGAAAATTTTTAATGTTATGCAATTAAATTATTTTTTAAAGTTATCCAAACAAGCAGCTCTTACAGTATTTTAAATAAATTTGAAGATTTGGTCTCAATGGCTACTTTGCTAAGAGGAATAATTTTTTTGTTTCATTCTTGTTTTACAGCTTTGTATTTCATCTCCTTATTTTATTTTATTTTATTTTTTTCATCTCCTTATTTTATAATGTTTCACTATGCCCCCACAAATGCTGTTCAATTACAGTATAATCTTTCTACTAATTTAATAACCAGCCTCTTCTTGAGCTAGCAATACTTCCATATGAAGTATTCTTAGTTTTTTTTTCTATTTTCTAAGAGCTCTTTTTTGATGGTATTAAGAGCACATCATATACACATATAATAACAAAAATATACAATTAGTTCACATGTATCACAACAATTGGATTTTGGCTCTCACTCAATGAATCCTGGTATTATTTAATAATTTCCATTAAATCAAATTTTGTATTGTTTAAACTCAATTTTAATCATGACCTAACTGTAGTCAGTTAGTCAACAAGCAAGTATTAAGTTCTTCCCATGTACCAGGCTCTGTACTAAGCATTAAGAATACAAATACCAAAGAAATAAAATCTCTACCTTCAAGAAACTTACATTCTAATAAGGTAAGACAGCACAAAGGATACAAGGCCATGGTAGAGAAAGTCTGGAGTGCAACCTATAGAAGAATGAGCTGAATGCATTCAAATAAATTGGAGATGATCTCACAAGGAAGGCACTAAAATTAAAGAGGATTGAGAAAGGCTTATTTGCAGAAGGTGGAACTATAGCTGAGATGTAAAAGAAGCCAGGGAAGCTGAGAGGTGGGGTTGAAGAGGAAGAGCATTTCAGGTATGGGGAGGCAGCCAGTAAAAATACCTGGAGTCAGGAGATGTCTTGTTTAAGGAACAGCAAGGAAGTCAGTGTCATTGGATCCCAGGATGAACAGAGGAGACTAAGGTACAAGAAGACTGGAAAGGTAGGAAGGACCAGAGTTTAAAAGACAAAGAGGATTCTATAATGATTTTCGAGGCTTGATCGATATGGTTTCAATGTTATGGCACCAGCACCATGCTAGATGGTATTATGTGGAGTATTTATTAGCTACTGCCATTGACTGGTACTTCCAAGGTCCTCAACCTGGGATTTTCTTTACTCTTCCTGCGTCCAGATACAGAATCCTGTGAGAGACATCCCTGATCATCTCTGACCATGTTGTCGGGCGACCTTGTCCTGGTGCTGGCTTTGCTGAGAGGGTCTCAAGTTGATATTTTGTGCCATTTTTAGATAGAAGAAGTTATTTCATCTTCTCATTGGACAATGAGGAAAATAAGATGTCATCCACCTTTCTTTCTCTCTTTCTTGCTTGTTTTCTCTTTCTTCCTTTCTCTCTCTTTCTTCCTTTCTTTCTCTCTCTCTTTCTTTCTTTCTCTCTCTTTCTTTCTTTTTCTCTCTTTCTTTCTCTCTCTCTCTTTCTTTCTCTTTCTTTCTTTCTTTCTTCCTTCCTTCCTTCCTTCCTTCCTTCCTTCCTTCCTTCCTTCCTTCCTTCCTTCCTTCCTTCCTTTCTTTCTTTCTTTCTTTCTTTCTTTCTTTCTTTCTTTCTTTCTTTCTTTCTTTCTTTCTTTCTTTCTTTCTTTCTTTCTTTCTTTCTTTCTTTCTTTTTTCCTTCCTTCCTTCCTTCCTTCCTTCTTCCTTCCTTCCTTCCTTCCTTCCTTCCTTTCTTTCTTTCTTTCTTTCTTTCTTTCTTTCTTTCTTTCTTTCTTTCTTTCTTTCTTTCTTTCTTTCTTTCTTTCTTTCTATGCATTTTACTATATTCTATTCATTTGCACTGGAAAGTTTACTTGACACTCAAAGTGAGATGATATAAGTGAAGTTGACTCTATAATTAATTCTGTTCCATCAACTGAATTTATCAGATGGTGGAAAATTATTTTATATTTGGGGTGATTTTTGGTAAATAATGGCCTTTTTAGGATGTAGAAAAATTATCATTTACTAATTTAGAGTCATCTACTACTATGGTGATAAGAAATAGAATAAATTAAGGAAAATAGCCAAGCAGTTTAGAAAATACTATTGAAAACTTTGAGTTATGTTGAGATGTGCACCATTATCCATCTGAGAGGCTTTGACTAATTTCCTGAATGTCCCCCAACTTGATTCCATTGTATACCTATTTCCCATGTCTTCATGTGGCAAGTAGAGAAAGGTATTAACTTTAGCAATTGTTGAGAAGGCTTAGGGTGGATAAGGACTTCTCCAGTGGTGCAACTATGTCTCTTCAGAACCTCCATCACAGCAACAGCCATACCTGCCACTTTCTCATCCCAATTTACTGCCAAGTCAGTGGGGAAAGCAACAGTTTATGCATTCTCTCTAGTGAGATTAGGAAAAATATGTAGAATGCTGCTAAAATTCCTCATAATTAAAAATATATGGGAAATTGTACTGTTTTATAGAACAGCTTTCAGAGACAGAATTATGATAGAAATTAGTGAGAATGTAATTTTCTTTGTAGTCAGTTTTTCAGGAATGCCCCAATTCTATAAATAGGACATACTTCTATACAAAGACTACATTATAAATAACCCCATGTCTATGCCATAAATTAAAAATTTTGTTTATTCTTTAGAATATCATGCTGCCACCTTGGGTATTACCAAGGTTTTACCATTAAAATTTATTCCTACAGTCCAATTTCCTACCATGAAAAGTAACCTATATGTTAAATCTACTTTTTTTGAAACATTTACTTAGAGTATCATAATCTATGAACTAAAAAAAAATCATTAGAAGCATTGCTATTTTAATTGAAAACAAAGCCTAAATTAACTTTATTTTTGCAACTGTGTATTTTTTGTTTCAGGCATTCCAAAGATAATTACCTCAGATATGGTAAAAGAAGGTGTTGCTGTAATTGATGTAGGTATCAACCATATCCGTGACCCTGTAACAGGAAGGACAAAATTAGTAGGTGATGTGGACTTTGAAGGTAATAAGCAGAATAAATCTCTCTTGCATAATAGTAAAATGTTTTGTTTTGGACTATTTGATAATCAATTTAAGTACAGCTTTATTTAATGAAAAACCAGTCTAAAATGGTTCTGATTAAAGAGGGAAAACACTATATAGAAACACTTTTAAATGATTTTAAAGTTAATATGGTATATTAATTACTAAGGTAAATATGACTCTGTCTAACACAGTTCTAATAAGGTGAAGGAATGAATATATTCTATTTTTCCTTAAAAGAAATAAAAAACAGGGGCAACTAGATGGTACAATGAATAGAACATCAGCCGTGGAATCAGGAAGATGTGACCAAATCTAGTCTCAAACACTTAATACTTACTACCAGCTGTGTGACTCTGGGAAAGTCACTTAACCCCAAATGTGTTTCAAAAAAATGAATATAAAAAAAAAGAAATTAAAAACAGATGTAGTTAAATGTATATACCACCACTCTGAAATTGAAAGATCTGAACTTGAGTCTCAGCACTGACATTTGCTAACCATATGATTTTAGTGAAAGCATTTAATCTCTCAACTTCAGTTTCCCTGATATATTTCTGTCCCAGGTTTGACTGAGAAATCTGGTAGTTTAGATTCAATTTAAATAAAATGAGACTATCTGGCATTTAACAATAACAGGTTATTAGGCTTGGATTGTTATAATCAGAGAGATGATAATGAAGGTAGATTCTAGGATAGTGGTAATGAAAATAGAAAGGAGGGAAGAGATGAAAAAATATTCAGAATGTGTCATGGCTAAGATTTAGTAACTATTTGAGAAGGAGATGGGAGAAGAAAGAGAGAGAAGAGGAAGAGAAATAAGGAAAAGAAGGAGGAGGAAGAGAAAAGGAGAGGAGAGAAGAGGAAAGGAGAGAGATAAATTCAATATTTTTAATATAGGATTCCAACTGAACTTGGTGGTGCTATAAACAGAAATAATGAAGTCAGAAGAAGGAATAGATCTAGAAATAAAAATAATACATTTGTTTGGGGATGATTTAAGCTAAAAATGCTTAAAGTATAGCCCTAGATGAACTATCTTTTAAGGAGTGATCCAGCAAAATTGACACTAAAAATTGTCCATCACTTGAAGATATATTTTGGCCACAGTAACCCATGAAAGTCATCACTAAAAGATGAAGGGTTCCTGATCTGTGCCCACAGCAAGTGAGGGGAGAGAATATCCCACACTGATGATAGTGGGGGGGTTTTGAGCTATTAAAATGAGAAGACTAAGAGAGAAAGAAAACAATGTATAAAGTCCGTGAAGTGTAGGTAAAGGAATACTAGATTTGGAGACAAAAGTCTTGGGTTTCAATCAGGATTCTGCCATCTGTATGACCTAGGAAAAAATTACTCTATGTATATGATCAATCTTTATTTATCTATTAAATAAGAGTTTTTAAACCAGATAACATGCAAGTTCCTTTCTAGTTCTAAATCTCTGATTTTGTTATGAAATTACTCTTTAGTTCAGCTACTTTCACATTCAAAGATATTAACTCATTTTCCCAGTGTAAAAGTTGAAGGACATATCAGTATAGGGAGGAGTAATGGACAAAATAGACTTCCAAAATTGTAAGCCTGGCAACTCATCTAAGATGAGTGGCAGAGAATTTGAAGCACACCTTGTTAATAGTAAAACTTCTCTTATGTCTGAGATTATCTTGAAGAAGTTGGACAATTCCCAGGGAGGGTCTTTGGGGGATATCAATTCACGGATGGATTTGGGGGCACTAGGATGATCCTACTGATCTATGCCTTCCTGATACCAGTATGAGAAACCAGGCTGCAGCAGAGACACACAGGTCCTGCTAGTTAAAAACAGAGCACTCAAAAGCAGAATTCTTTTTGGCTGCATTTACTCATATTGATACATTTGAAGGTATATTTTCTAGAATGTTTTGTCCCAAATTAATCAAATTTGTCTTCCTGACTCTAGACCTGGCACTGTATCTATTATCTCAACTAGTTGTCCTGGTATATAATAGGGTCCATGTAAATACTAGTTCATTGATGTATCTAATCTATTATTCTATCCTTCTCCATTTTATGGGTAAATTAATCTCTTTTACATAAAAAGTTTATGATTATTAACTCTATTCTTTCTATCACATCCTCTCATATGTTTTTTCCCTACCATTTTACAAAGGGAAAAAGAATGAAAGAGAAATAATGTGATTAATTCAGATATACTGTAATTGAAATTATTTGATCCTTTTCTTTTACTCCTTTGTCCTCCTTTCTTCATCTAACTCAGACCATAATCATTGGTTCTTGCATCCCCCCTCCTTTGAATAATTCTTTTATGATCACCCCCTCTGAATTTGTTATCTTTGTGGAATTTTATGTAATTTCAATAAAAAGTCTTTTTCTGTGTATGTGCACAATGTTTCGGGATAATATGAGATACTGATCAGCTGATATTCTTTTATTATTGAGCCAACTAATTAACAAGATTTTGCAAATCTGAGATTGGAATTGAAAAAGGTCTTGACAAGTTGAAAAATGAGAAGAAACAAAGAAAACTGTTTAAGAGAGGCCAGTTAGTTCATTTTATAAGAAAAGAAATCTAATTTAATAAGAAAATAGTGAGTAAGGAAAAAATGAACTCAGAGTTCATAGAGTCAGGTGAATAAATAAACCAACTATTCATCCATCCATTAATTCCAGTAAGCAACAAGCATTTCTTAAGCTGTGATTTTCTTGAGAGCAGAGATTGTCTTATTTTCTTTTTATCTACAGAGTCTAGCATGTGGTCACACAGTAGGCACTTAATATAAGTTTATTAACTGACTTCTACACACTAGGTATGCAAAAAATAAATGAATCAATCTCTTCTTGCAAGGACAATATTCAACTAGGTGACCTAAAATTTACATGTATAGAAGTATATACCAAAAAAATGAAGTAATTAGGAAGGAATTTCAGTTGAGGAAATGAAAAAAGGCTTTGTGGAGAGCAATGGTATCAACTTCAAATAGAAATGGGGACCATTAAACCATCTACAAAGGTATCTGTAGACTGTATATTGACTTAGAAAATCACAATATATTATCATCTGTGTTCTATATTTTTATTTACTTCATTAAATATTTCCAAATTAGATCTTAAAAAACAGCCAGAGGGATGTATATTTAACACTGCTGATGTAAAATATAATGTTTGAACTGAGTTAAATATAAGTAAATAATTGAATAGTTACAGTTAGATAACATAGTTGATGTAGAGCCATGCCTGGAATCAAAAAGACTAATCTTTCTGAGTTCAAATATGGCCCTAGACACCTACTAGGCAAGTCATTTAACCCTGTTTGCCTCAGCTTACTCATTTGTAAAATTATCTGGGGAAGGAAATGGCAAACCACTCCAATATCTTTGCCAATAAAACCCCAAATGGGGTCATAGTCAGACTTGACTGAAACAACACAAGAACAACTACCACAAATAATTTAGTAGTGCTTTTATAAAAGAAAGTGTAATAACATATATAAATAGGAATGTGGAATAAGGGAATTCTTAGGTTCATCAGTCAATTAATCAATAAAAGGATCACATTTGAAAGTTGGAAGGAACTTCATAGCACATGTATCCCAAAGCACACTTGGGACTCAAGAATATACTCAAGAACACAAGTGAGGAGGGATCCGTGTTTCTTTAAGGTTTTGTTTCTTTTAGAATTCAGATCAATAACCAATCAATGGTTGATACACAGTAAATATTTTATATGTGCTTATTGATTTGACTTGACTTCACCTTCCATATGAAGCCTTTCTTGATCCATGCCAGTGGTTAGTACCTTTTCCCTCTAATTACCTTGAATTTATCACATATATTTTTGATATATAGATAGATCTAGATCTAGATCTATATAGATATGTTGTCTTCCCTAAAACTCCTTGAAGGCAGGAATTGTTTAATGTTTTATCTTGTACTCTGGTACTTAGCTCAGTTCTTGATATTAGTGGGTGCTTAATAAACATTTGTTGATTAATTGGTTGACCTTCAGTGCCAAGAAGGCAAATATCTTCTGAACTCATTAATTCTACTTTACATATTTCTCTAATTGTGAGGCAGTATTTTTGCCCAGAGCTCCTAGTTTTACTCCTTAGAGCCAGTCAGAAGTCTAATCAGTAATCAGGACTCTAAAAATTTAGAACAAGGGTCTAGAATATATGACAAATACAGATAAATTTGAAGGGGCTAATTACATCTAGAAGAAACATCAGAAGACCACTGAAACTGTTGATTCTGATTTAGGGACTGATGAGCTTCTGGAAGTTTCATAGTAATAGTCCAAAAGGTTGGCACTAAAAATTCTTTATTGGTATATTAAGCGGCAATTAACTGTAAAGAATATCATGACTAAAGAATATACTAAATAATATTTTTAATTGAAGGGTATTCATAGAACAAAAATGTTGGGAACTGTTAATCACTTCTGTTCATCCCCTTCTTCTCTAGAGAACATATTCTCTATATTTTACAAATAAAAAACTCAAAATCAGAGGAGTGAAGGGTGAAGTGACTGGCCCAAAATTACAGAGCTAATTTATTAAAAGGTTTAAAAATCAATGAAGAAAATTAAAAAAAATTTAAAGTGATTTCATATGGAAAATAATAAAAATTTCAAGTATATGAAGTCTATCATGGTAATAAATAGATGATCTCATTTTCTAATAAGTGGGAATGTTACCAGAACTGAATTTGCAAATGGAGACATTTCCATGAAGGTGTACTATAATCATGGAAACTTCCATAAGATCCTTAACTGGCGGAAATAGGAGGGAATCGAGAGAAAGAAGAATTCAAGGTTAGCATATAAACCCAAGTCTGAGTCAATAAATTACTTCATAGATAGGAAGTATCTACCAACATGGAAGGGAGGAGTTAGTAATTAATAAATGCTTTAAGCCTGACTTAATTTTTAAATTCGTATACAGAAAGCAAGCATACAGTGCTATAGGGGTGGAGGCAGTGAGTATGAATATGAGCCACCTTCTATCTCTGTACTCTCATCATATCTTTATTTTCAATTATTATATATAATCAAGGGATTCCTCAGAGGTCATATGAGGAGAGATGAGTTCACAGGCATGAAATTATTGCCTGGGCACTGAAATGTCCTGCCCATAGGAATTAAAGAGGGCTGGCTACCAACAAATAGTGTGTGCTCTCCAATAACAATCTCCAGATGAGGCAGTCAAGAAAAGTACAAAGAATTCCCTTTCAAATGATCTATCATGGGGATGATAGAAGCAAACTATAAAGTTAGAAAGTATGTATTTATGGAGAAAAGTCAATGATGGAGACATGCTATAAGGGAAGGAATACTAATTCTGAAATCAGAATATAAAGGCTCAAATCCCATCTCTCCTGAAAAAAGTCATTTTTTCCTTCTTAGCCATTGGTTTCCTCTTCTAAAATATATGAGAATAACTTCCTCTTGAGACTCAGTTTCCTCATTTATAACATGAGAATGTGGGGAATTTCTGAAACAAATGAGAGCAACCTGGATAACACACTCATTTCCATATGGAGATAAAGGGGGCCACAGGTAGAAAAAATGTGTCACTATATTTTTACTTCATATCCTGCTATTTTAGGGTAAAGTACACTTCCCGTTCTAAAGTGTTCAATGATGTGTGAATGCCTCATTTCATCCCAGCATTTAATTTGAACTGGGCCTCGGTTTATTCATCAGTCATTTATGATGGTGATCATAAAATTGATGTTCTTTGAAACAAAAAAGAAAAAAAAAGTAAATATGATTCAGATTCCTGTGATATATCCCATACCTATTTCCCTTAGCTTTAAAAAGTTAAAACTTGAGACACACAGTTTATACGAAGGCATACATACACAACATTGGAGCAATGACGGCAGCTCACACATTTCTTGAGTTGGAACCCATATGTTTCACTGTCAATAAAGATTAGACCATCTTGGTCTAAATATACTGGCATATGGGCTGGAATGAAACCTATTTGAAAGGAAGAATATGGGGGGAATACCAATTATAACTATGTTCAGGAGTTAAGCCACATTTTAGGAAAAAGTATAGTTTATATTTAATTTAAGAGTCCAGTTTCTCCATTGGGAAATTAACATATCATGTGTCATAAGATTAGTCGCCGCCAAGCTTTGCAGTGCCAAAGGCCCTTCCCTTTCACTCTAGGGTCTGGCTCAACAAGTGGTCAGCCTGAGGGCCTGAAACACACACAGAGAAGGTTAGGAAAGTCCTTGGCAGCCATCCTTTGCTTTTCAGGAGTATGTAAGGATACCAAGCTCATCCAAAACAAATACAAGATTTACCAGGAATTCAATTTTCATTTTATGGTACTACATGAAGAGGAACTCCAGTCATGTGTTTTAGCTTTCTACCGTGAGAGTCTACCCACTCTTGGTATCTCAGGAAGTAACCAGGTTCTAATAATATCATGTTAATGTAACACTATTGGATAATACATTTCAGTTCAGCACACATTTTCCTCCATCATATCAAGTCCTTAGAGAAGGAATGTTTTTTGTTTTTGTTTTTGTTTATTTATTTTTGTTTTTATTTCCCCTAGTTACATGGACAACTTTGAGTTCCATATTTTCTCCCTTCCCTCCCACCTCACCCCCTAAAAATAAAGTTTAAAAAAAAGTATACTTCAATCTGTGTCAGTCACAGTCAGTTCTTTCTTTGGGAGCATTTTTTCATCATCAGTCCTTCAGAGTAATGTTGGATTATTGTATTGCTGAGAATAGCAAAGTCATTTACAGATGATCATCTCACAACATTATTACTTTGCATACAATACATTTCACTTTGCTTGAGTGCATGAAGTACTCTCCAGGTTTTTTGAGAGCATCCTGTTCATCATTTTCTATAGAATAATAATATTCCATCATAATTTGTCACAATTTATTCAGCCATTTCCCAATTGACGTAGTTTCCAATTCTTTGCACTGAGAAAAGAACTGCTAAAACATTTTTGTACAAACAATTACTCTTACTTTTTTCCAAAAAGTTTTTTTGGGATTCATGCTTATTAATAATATTGCTAGGTCACAGGATATATATGATTTTATAGCCCTTTGGGAATAGTAGAATAAGAGTTCTTAAAATGGGATTCCTGGATAGATTTCAGGGGGTCTGTGAACCTGGATGGAGAAAAAAATCACATCTTTATTTTCACTGACCTCCAACTAAAATTTAACATTTCTTTAAGTTATTTTAAAATATTTAAGGAGTCCATAGACCGTCATATTGGCAAAGAGGTCTATTACATCAAAAAAGGTTATAGGACCCCTTTCTTGAGCAGAATTCTGCTATAGCACTTTTACAGGATAACAATATGTGAATTGATCAAGAAAAGAAACTAATATGTCTACATTCATAAAAGACTTTTCAATGCTGGTAAGGAACATATGGAAAAGGAGAGAGAAGGGGAAAGCAAATAAGCATTTATCAATGTTCCAGGCACTGTGTTTTACTTTTACTTTACAAATATTATCTCATGTGATCTTTTCAACAACCCTGTGAAGTTCACAGTTGAGGATGCTGAGGCAGAAAAAATTGACATCATCATCATCATCATCATCATCAGTAGCAGTTGTTATGGTGGTATAGTAGTAAAATGGTGACACTGAAGGGTTTTTTGTGTGTTTTGTTTTTAGTAAAGGAGGAGCATTGCTTTACAATATCAATTTAGTAGCTACATCAAATTTTAGAGTTGGGAGGACCTAGGAATCAAAGATGCAGGGAGTAGAAGTAGGGTCACTAATCAATCAGGATTGAAATGGCCGATTCCAAAGTAATAAGGGCCTGGACTGAGACAGAGGCTATGTGAATGAAGGGAAGGGGATACATATGATAAGCATTATGGAGATAGAATTATGAAAGAACAGTATTTGACAACTGATTCAGTATAGAGGGTAAGAACTGTTAATGAATCCATTAACTAGAAAGATGGTATTAACCTCAAGAGAAAGAGAGAAGTATGAAAAGGGTATGAATTTAGGGGGAAAGAGAAGTCCTGCTTTATTACACATTGAGTTCGAGATGCTGATGGGATACCCAAATGGAGATGCCAGCACACTTATTAAAATGAATCCTGATAAACTTTGGAAAAAGCTAGGGATTTTAAGAGGTGGAGGTGAGGAGAGATTGCATTCTAAGCAGATTGTACAGCCAGTGTGAGAGATGGGATAGAATATCATGTGAGGGAAACAGCAAATAGGCCAATTTGACTAAACTGAAATATGTGAAGGGGAGTAATGCATAATAAGCCCAGAAAGGTAGATTGGAATTGTGAAAAGACTGAAATGACAAAGTGTTCTATTAAAATGATGAACGGACTGGAAAGATTTATATAAATTGATGCTGAGTGAAGCAAGCAGACCAAGAAAATATTATACACAGCAACAACTAGATTGTGTGAAGATCAGCTATGAGACATTTGGTTCTTCCCAGTAGTGTAGTGATCCAAGGAAATTCCAGTAAACTTTGGATAGAAACACTGTCCACATGCAGCGAGAGAACTATGGAGAGAGCATGGATCAACACATAGTATTTTCATCTTTTTTTTCTTTTCTGTTTTCTTTCTCATGGTTCTTCCCTTTTGTTCTGATTTTTCTCTCTCCATATTACATGGAAATATGCAAAAAAGAATGCACATGTATAATGTAAAAAATAGAAAAAATAATAATTTAAAATGACAAATGAAGGAGTTTATATATGATCCTAGAGTATTAGAGAGCCACTAGAATTTATTAAGCAAGAAAGTGACACAATGAGAGCTTTTGCAGCTAGATAGAGAATAGATGGGAAAAGGCACAGACTTGAAGCTGGAAGACAAATTAGGAGGCTTTTGGAATAATCTGTGGAAGTCGTGTTTGTGTGAAGGGACAGAATGGAATAGATTTGCGAGATATTCTGAAGGGGGAATTTATGAGATGTGACAAGTAATAGGATATAAGGAGTAAGAGAAAAAGGAGTCAAGGATAACACTTAGAGCTTGTGAGCAGGTGTGACTGTGGTAATAATGGAGTTCTGGAAAGAAATGAGGCTATTCAGAAGACATGAATAGGAAACAGAAATAATGAGTAATGGCCCTTAAAATAAGGATTTTGACTGTTAGGAGGAGAAGAGATATGTGATAAATTAAGTAAAAGATACAGGCAAATGAGTGTTTCATTTGTTTTACAATGAGGAGTTCTAGGCATGTTTTTAGGAGGCAGTGGTTAAGGTAGAATGTAGAAGACAAGAATTATTTATGTACTTATCAAATTAATAAATTTAGCATCCATGTTTTGGCCACTTGGAGTGTCCCAGGGTTTTGTCCTTGACCTTCTTTCTACTTTTTTTCTACTTTCTCTGCTGACTTAATTAGTTCTCATGTACAGAACAATAATCCTTCTGCAGATGACCCCAAATATCTAATTTTCATCACTTTTCAGAGTTGTACTCCAATATCTGTTTGCTATTTAACATTCTTCTCAATATTGTTCCAGAAATATTGATTCATCTTTTATATCCCCTTATTTTCTGAATATATCACTCCTCCCATACCAAGTTAATGCCTTGTAACAAAGAACAAAAAACAAAGCAAAGTTCAGCAAAATCAGCCAAGACATTAACTGAATCTTTCCAGTCTGATTAAATATTATTTATCCTCACACATTCTATTCTCCTCAAACATACCCTACTGTTCCTCATATATGCTAGTCTAACTTCTGCTTGCATGTCTTTTAAGAGGTTGTGCCTCATGCAAGGAATGTTCTCCCTCCTCACTTCTGTTTCTTAGAGGAGTGGTTCCCTTCAAGTTTTAGGTGAAATGTCCCCCCACTTCAAGATATCTTTTCTGATGCCCCAGTTTTTAGTACCTAGAGTATTTTGTATGTTGTATATACTTATCTGTGAATCTGTGTATCTCAGCCATATACAGAGGTTTTATATATATATACATATATATATATAGTATTTACTACTATATATATGTAATATTCTACTGTAGATAATTTCTCTAATGCTAATAGCTAAGATACATGGGAACAAGCCTTTTATAGCTTAGAGCATTTGTCATTTTCCCTAGACCATCAATACCTACCTAGGAGGGAAGATTGATAGATTTTTTTTATTTGGATGTGAGCCAGCTTTGAGGCTCCAATCTCTTATTCCCATCTTGATAGGAATTGAAATCTCCCTTATAGAGAGGGGGGTGCGATTCTAGCAATATTGATCACCTCAAACCATGTTTAGACAAAACCAATATGGACATAATATGACCGCCATGGGCAACACACACATGCATACAAACATATATGCTGTACTACATATTTTATTGTATGTGTTTAATACATTCCGAGTAAAGATCCATAGATTTCACCAGATTTCCAAAGGGATCTGTGATTTTAAAAAATCCACTAGGAACTCATTTTCTAGTGGATTATAAGAAAATTGAGGGCAAGGACTTAGTTTTTTTCTTTTTTTTTTTTTCTTTTTTTTTTTTTTTTTTTTTTTGGTCTTTATATTCCTAGTGCTTATCTCATAGAAGTCACTTAAATTATTGATTGATTGATCACTTATTGAAGATGAGAGAAAGAAAGGGAATAGTTAAGAAGGCAGTGTTTCTTGAGATGATTGGTAGTGAGGGAATTAGCATAAGTGGAATGGGGGAGATGGGAATGGCTACTTTATTTTTAGAGACAAAAAAGGGAAAGTGTTTAAAGAAGAAAGAGCTCCTAACAGATGGTGATGAGGTTGCTGAATGGCCACCAGATAAAGAGTAGGAGGTCCTGTTAGAATTTTGAGGAAAAGAGAATAACTTTTCTATAGGGAACCTTATTAACATGCTTATAGGACTTCTTCCATGAGCTTTTAGCATTAAGTGAACTTCCTTATCATTTGCTTCTCTATGCAAACATTTTTATTCTTATTATATGGAACATGGGGAAGTGTTCCGTATCTGATTCAAGTGATAGAGAAATGATTGAGGAGTTCAAAATCACATGCTGGCAGGTGAGCCACAAAGCCTACATTTTCATCCTGATATTTTTGTTCAACTATATTAAGCAGTTATATCCATCCAAGTAGCTAGTTATCCATAGAACACTGAATTTGAATAAGTCATAATAATAGGATAGCAACTTCTCACAGGACTGTTTCTATCGGCACATCATCAAAAATGAGAAAGATGATATGATAACTAATAGTGATATCTAGCATTTATAGAATACATTAAGATTTGTAAAGTACTTTGTGTACACTATCTCATTTGAGTCATAAGATAATCCTTTGAGGTAGATATAATAGCTATTATTAGAGCCATTTTACAGATGAAGAAACAGCTATAGAGAGGGGAGGTGACTTAACCTAGGAAACATCATAGGCAGGGCATGAACCCAGAGTTTCCTGACTCCAAGTTCCACCCTCTAACCATTATACCCCACATTAGCTGCTAAGAGTCAAAGCAACTTACTAAGGGAGTAAATAACTTATTGAGGCTAATTAAAATACCATGGTATAAAAAGGTGGCAACATATGGTCCCCAGAATAGTCATGATACCTAAGCCCTAAATGCCCTGTCATGAGGCACTAAAGAGAATGCTAAATGGTTGAGGATCATATTCATTTTCTTTTGCTCCCAATTGGATTATTAAAATAACTAAAATAAAATAATATTAAAATGAAATGGACCCTATTAGTATCCTTCATGAGTAATCTAGCTACATCCTGTGACTGTATGTGACTTCTAGATTTTGTTATTTAATTTAGGCATTGGTGTAATCTTGTAGTTTTTTGTTCGCCCATCATTCCTATCATTTCATAGTTTAAGCCTAAACTGACTTCCATTGTTATATCTTTCTCTTATCTTTTAGAAGAAAATGATTTGTATCATCTGCTTCTAGAAGCAGAGGCTGATCTAATTTTTTCTAATTAGAAATTTAGAAACAGTCTCAGAAAAGAATGGTATCCAGCTTTTGGTAAGGAGACAAAACAGAAACATAACAGACCAGATTTCCATCTTTTATCATTGTTTTTTTCCTAGATCAGGCAATTTCTTATAATTATTTGAAGTATTTAGTATTGAATTTAATTAAATATCATGTTATATTATCTTTATGTAAAACATTCAATATTGTATGTAATGAAACATCATATTTTAGTTAGATCAGGTGGTTTTTTACATTTATTTCAGCACTTGATGTTTTACTTAGTTAAATGTCACATAATAATATTTATATTACATTTAGTTAAATATTTATGAGAGAAATTGCCTGATCTTAGGAAATTATCTTAGTATGATGAGCTGAAAATAATCAAAGAAAAGCAATGCGATGTAATGAATAGAAAGCTTGGTTCAGAGCCATAAAGAGGTAGGTTCAAATCTCACCACTGTAAGTGTGACCCTCATTTATACCTTCAGTTCTCTAGACCATTTTCTAAGACTAAATTTCAGAGAAAATATTGGTTTACATCAGTAGAGACTCATTATTTGGAATTTACATTGATAAAAAGAGACTCATTATTTGGAATTTCCATGATAGAGAAACAATCAATTCTGTTAGATATGTTTTTTGTTTTGTTTTGTTTTGTTTTAATAATGAGGCGATTCAGGCCAATTGCAATAGACTTGTGATGGAGAGAGCCATCTGCATACAGAGAAAGGACTGTTGGGGACTGAATGTAGATCACAACATAGTATTTTTACCTTATTTGTTGTTTGCTTTTTGTTTTCTTTTCATTTTTTTCCTTTTTGATTTGATTTTTCTTGTGCAGCATGATAATTGTGAAAATATGTATAGAAGAATTGCACATTCAACATATTTTGGATTACTTACTATCACTATCTAGGGGAAGGACTGAGGAGAAGAAAAATCAGAACTCGAAGTTTCACAAGGGTGAATGTTGAAAATTTTCTTTGCATATATTTTGAAAATAAAAGTTTATTATTAAAAATAGTGTAATAAAGTAAAAAGAAAATTGCATCTGGAATCAGAAGTCTTGGGTTCAAACCCCATTCCAACTACTTACTCCCTATTTGATTTTGGAAAAATTGCTTAATCTCTTAATCCTAGTTAAGTTATTTGAAAGTAGTAGTCTAAATTGCAGGATTTCTAAGGTTCTATCTGCTGTTTGGAAAATAAGCCCAGTGAAAGATTATGTGTGTGTGTTTTTCCATGTATGAAGAAGTTTACCACAAAAAAGCTGACTGCTAAGTTATTAATTCTTTTTGCCATGATGATGATGTAGGGAATAGATAAAAAATCAAAGTGCCTGAAGGATTCCTTTTAATTTTTCATCGAACTGGTGGTTCAATAGAAGGGGGAAAAAAAGGCAAAAATAACACTATTTTTACACACTCAATTTAATTGAACTCTTGATACTCTTAAAAAATCTTAAATCCTTATCCAATCACCTATGAGTCATTCTACCCTACTGGATGACTAAATCATATTAATGTTAACATTTTTATTACAGACAAAAGCAAAAGACATAATTAAAAGTTTCAGCTAAGTACCAGATCTAAAACTATATTATAAAGCAGCAGTCATCAAAACCATTTGGTATTGGCTAAGAAATAGGGCAGTTGATCAGTGGAATAGTTTAGGTTCACAGGACAAAATAGTCAATGACTTTAATAATCTAGTGTTTGACAAACCCAAAAACTTTTAGGATAAGAATTCACTATTTGACAAAAATTGCTGGGAAAATTGGAAACTAGTATGGCAGAAACTAGACATTGAATATTAGAGGGAATGTGAAAAAAACTGGAATACTAATACATTGTTGGTAGGACTGTGAACAGAAAGCAATTTGGAGTTATGCTCAAAAAGTTATCAAACTGTGCATACCCTTTGTCTCAGCAGTGTTTCTACCAGGCCTGTATCCCAAAGAGATTTTAAAGGAGAGAAAGGGATCCACATGGAAGCCCTTTTTGTAGTGGCAAGAAACTGGAAACTGAATGGATGCCCATCAATTGGATAATGGCTGAGTAAGTTATGGTATATGAATATTATGGAATATTATTTTTCTGAAAGGAACGACCAACAGGAGGATTTCAGAGAGACATAGAGAGACTTACATGAACTGATGCTAAATTAAGTGAGCAGAACCAGGAGATCTTTGTACACAGCAGCAATAAGACTATACAAATGACCAATTCTGATGGATGTGGCTCCCTTCAACAATGAGATGATTCAAACCAGTTCCACTTGTTCAGTGATGAAGAGAGCCATATACATCCAGAGAGAGGACTGTGGGATCATAGTGTGGACCACAACATAGCATTTCCACTCTGTTATTGTTTGCTTACATTTTGTTTTCTTTTGCAGTTTTTTTCTTCCTTCTTGATCTGATTTTTCTTGTGCAGCAAGATAACTATAAATATGTATACATATACTGGATTTAACATATATTTTAACATACTTAATGTTTTAGATTACCTGCCATCTAGGGGAGGGAACAAAGGAAAGGGGGGAAATTTGGAAAAGAATGTTTTACAAGGGTCAATATTGAAAAATTACCCATGCATATGTTTTGTAAATAAAAAGCATTAATAATTAATTTAAAAAGAAAAGAAAAAGAAAAAAGTTTCAGCTAAATAGAAAGAAAAGTCATAGATTCTCCATGCCTTGTAAATAAAAAAGTCAGGTCAATTTGTTTCACTATGGCTTAAGGCTAGAAATATCACTATCATTTTATGGTCCATTGGCTATATTGTTTTGCATTGCTTATAATGAATATAATAAGTAAAGCTACAAATTACAAGATTATCAGAGTTTAGAACTAGAAAGAACCTTCCTCACCTCCACTTCCTGGCTTCCTTGGCTTCTTTTAAGTTTCAGCTAAAGTCCCACATTCTAAAATAACACTTTCCCTGTCCTATTAATGTTATCTTTTTCCTCTAATATTATTTTCAATTTATGATACCAATATTTATCCCTGATAATTTGTAAATTGTCTTGAAGATAGGGATTATTTTTTGCCATTATATTTCCAGCTCTTAACATAAAGTCTTGAAAATAGTGCCTATGAGGAAACATTTTCCTAAACCGATTTGCATTCTTTTTTTTTTTTTATTATGGCTTTTTATTTACAAGATATATGCATAGGTAATTTTTCAGCATTGACAATTGCAAAATCTTCTGTTCCGACTTTTCCCCTCCTTCCCCCCACTCCCTCCCCTAGATGGCAGGTTGACCAATACATGTTAAATACGTTAAAGTATAAATTAAATACAATATATGTTTACATGTCCATACAGTTATTCTGCTGCACAAGAAGAATCAGACTTTGAAATAGTGTACAATTAGCCTGTGACGGAAATCAAAAATGCAGGAGGACAAAAATAGAGGGATTGGGAATTCTATGTAGCAGTTCATACTCATTTCCTAGAGTTCTTTCACTGGGTGTAGCTGGTTCTATTCATTATTGAACAAATGGAACTGATTTGGATCCTCTCAATGTTGAAGACAGCCACTTCCATCAGAATTGATCATCATATAGTATTGTTGTTGAAGTATACAATGATCTCCTGATCCTGCTCATTTCACTCAGCATCAGTTCATGTAAGTTTCTCCAGGCCTCTCTGAAATCATTCTGTTGGTCATTTCTTACAGAACAATAATATTCTATAACATTCATATACCACAATTTATTCAGCCATTCCCCAATTGATGGGCATCCACTCAGTTTCCAGTTTCTGGCCACTACAAAGAGGGCTGCCACAAACATTCTTGCACATACAGGTCCCTTTCCCTCCTTTAAGATCCCTTTGGGATATAAGCCCAGTAGTAACACTGCTGGATCAAAGGGTATGCACAGATTGATAATTTTTTGAGCATAGTCCAAAATTGCTCTCCAGAATGGCTGATGTATTCACAATTCCACCAACAACGTAGCAGATTTGCATTCCTTTTCATCATCAGGTCACAATAAGGACATTGGGGGTCTTTATTCTCTTTATTTTTAATCAACTTCAAAATAATAAAATGTGATCTATTCATTATTAATAAATGTCTCATTTTGTTTTAATATCAAACCTAAACATAAGGTCTAGGTCAGAAAAGTAGTCAAGTCCCATTTTCATCCTTAAATGTCTTGGGATGACTGCTTAGTTGAATGTCTTTTCTGAGTTCTCTTCAACATTAGTTAATATTTTGTTTTTTTCCAGATATATATAAAACATTTTAAAATTTGTTTTTCTCCAAATTTTAATTTCTAAATTCTCTCCCTCCTAATCTTCCTCTCTCAGAAGATAAGTAACTTGATATAATTTATACATGTGTATTATGCAAAATACACTGCCAGATAATTCATTCTGTGAAAGAAAACACAGACAAAAAAAAACCTAAGAAAAATTAAAATACCAAAAATAGCTATAAAAATCAACATATCTTTACCAATTCTTTCTCTGGAAATAGGCAGCATCTTTCATCATGTCATATGGAATTTTCTTCAGTCATTGTGTTGTTGAGAATAACAATATTATTCATGGTAGAACATCATACAATATTGCTGCTAGAGTGTACAATGTTCTCATGGTTCTTCTTATTTCACTTCACATTAATTCATATGTTATACCATGTTTTCCTGAGAGAGTCCTGTTCATCTTTTTTTAAAGCACAATAGTATTCCATCACAATCATATACAAGAACTTGTTCATCCATTCCCCAATTCATGGACATCCCCTCAATTTCCAGTTCTTGGTCACCACTAAAAGAGCAGTCATATTTATTTTCACAACTAAGTCCTTTTCCTTTTCATTTTTTTCACCTTTTTTGGATACACATATGTAGTAATGGTATTGTTTTATCAAGAGGGTATGCATGGTTTTATTGTCTCTTGGGCATAGTTTTATATTGCTCTATAGAATTAATCAGTATACAACTTCATTATTAATATATTAATGTTTTAATTTTCCTACATCCCCTTCAATATTTGTCATTTTTCCTTTTGTGTCATATTAATCAATCTGACAAGTGTGAGGTAGTAGGTGAGAGTTGTTTTAATTTGCATTTCTCTCGTCGATAGTGATTTAAAGCATTTTCATATGACTATAGATAGCTTTGATTTTTTTTTTTTTGTCTGAAAACTGCCTGTTCATATCCTTTACCATTTGTCAATTGAGGAATGGCTGTTTCATTTATTTATTTATTTTTACGAATTTGACTTAGTTTTCTGTATATCTGAGAAATGAAGTCTTTATTAGAAAACTCACTGTAATTTTTCCCCCACAATAATGATTACCGACTGTGTATTCTATTTCTCCATTCTATTTTCCTCTTATTTAACCTACTCATTTCTCCTTTTACCCAGTCCATTCTCAAGTTTTTTTTTTGTTTTTGTTTTTTTTTTTTTGCTTTTGAGTTATACTTCTCCAAAATTGTTCTTCCTTCTATCAGCCCCCCTTTCTCTTATTTTCTTCCATCCCTACTTTCCTATATGGTAAGATAGATTTCTACACCCAAATGAGTGTGTATTTATTTCTTCTTTGAGCCAGTTCCTGTGAAAGTAAGATTCATGTGCTTTCTCTATTTTCTCCTCCACAGTAAAATTTCTTTCAGACATCTTTATGTCATTATCCCATTCCACCTTTCCTTTTTCCCTTCTCTCAGAGTTTTTTCTCATCTCTTAATGTTATTATTTTAGATAATAATACTATCCTATTCTATTTTGTATTTGAAAATCAAATTTCCATCAGTGGAATAGGTTAGGTTCACAGGGCAAGATAGTGAATAAAAGTAACAATCTAGTGTTTGACAAACCAAAAAATCCCAACTTTTGGGATAAGAATTCATTATTTGACAAAAACTGCTGGGAAAACTGGAAATTAGTATGGCAGAAACTAGGCATGGAAACACATTTAACACCATATACTAAGATAAGATCAAAATGGATCCAAAATTTAGGCATAAAGAACAAGATAATAAACAAATTAGAGGAACATAGGATAGGTTACCTCTCAGACTTGTGGAGGAGGAAGGAATTTGTGTCCAAAGGAGAACTAGAGATCATTATTGATCACAAAATAGAAAATTTTGATTACATCAAATTAAAAAGTTTTTGCACTAACAAAACTAATGCAAACAAGATTAGAAGGGAAGTAACAAATTGGGAAAACATTTTTACAGTTAAAGTTTCTGATAAAGGCCTCATCTCCAAAATATGCAGAGAATCTATAAGAAATCAAGCCATTCTCCAATTGATAAATGGTCAAAGAATATGAACAGACAATTTTCAGATGATGAAATTAAAACTATTTCCACTCATATGAAAGAGTGTTCCAAATCACTATTGATCAGAGACTTGCAAATTAAGACAACTCTGAGATACCACTACACACCTGTCAGATTGGCTAAGATGACAGGAACAAATAATGATGAATGTTGGAGGGGCTGTGGGAAAACTGGGACACTGATGCATTGTTGATGGAATTGTGAAAGAATCCAACAATTTTGGAGAGCAATCTGGAATTATAACCAAAGAGTTATCAAACTGTGCATACCCTTTGACCCAGCAGTGCTACTACTGGGCTTATATCCCAAGGAAATACTAAAGAAGGGAAAGGGACCTGTATGTGCCAAAATGTTTGTGGCAGCCCTTTTTGTAGTGGCTAGAAACTGGAAAATGAATGGATGTCCATCAATTGGAGAATGGTGGGGTAAATTACGGTATATGAATGTTAGGGGATATTATTGTTCTGTAAGAATTGACCAACAGGAGGAATACAGAGAGGCTTGGAGAGACTTACATCAACTGATGCTGAGTGAAATGAGCAGAACTAGGAGATCATTATACACTTCAACAATGATACTGTATGAGGATGTATTCTGATGGAAGTGGATATCTTCAACATAGAGAAGAGCTAATCCAATTCCAACTGATCAATAATGGACAGAATCAGCTACACCCAGAAAAGAACACTGGGAAATGAGTATAAACTGTGAGCATTTTGTTTTGTTTTTGTTTTGTTTTTCTTCCCAGATTCTTTTTACCTTCCGAATACAATTCTTCCTTTGCAACAACAACAACAACAACAACAACAACAACAAAATTCGGTTCTGCACACATATATTGTATCTAGGATATACTGTAAGATATTTAATATTTATGAGAGTGCCTGCCATCTTGGGGAGGGGATGGAGGGAAGAAGAGGAAAAACTCGGAACAGAAGAGAATACAAGGGATAATGTTGTAAAAAAAAATTACCTATGCATATGTACTGTCAAAAAAATGGTATAATTATAAAATTAATTTTAAAAATTATTTCTGTCAAACACACACACACACACACACATGCGCGCGCACAAGCGCACACAAAAGAAAATCAAATTTCCTATTCTGCTTTGGTTTTTTCATTAAGAATACTTGAAATTCCTCTATTTTAATGAATATCTATATTTTCCCCTGAAGGATTACAATCAGTTTTACTGAGTAGGTGATTATTAGTTATAATTCTAGCTCCTTTGCTCTCCAGAATGTTATATTCCAAACTCTCTGATCCTTTAAGGAAGAAGCTGTTAAATGTTCTCTAATTCTGAATGTGGCTCCACCATACTTGAATTGTTTCATTTTAGTTTCTTATGGTATCTCCTTGACCTGGGGGCTCTGGAATTTGGCTATAACGTTTCTGGGAATTTGCATCTTAGGATCTCTTTCAGGAGGTGATTGGTAGATTCTTTCCATTTCTATTTTGTCCTCTGGTTCTACAATATCAGGCCATCTTTCCTTGACAATTTCTTGAAAGATGTTGTCTAGGCTCTTTTTTATTATGATTTTCAGATAGTCCATTAATTCTTAAATGTTCTTTCCTGGAACTATTTTTCAGGTCTGCTGTTTCAGGTTTGCTTTTGTTTTTCTAGTCTTTTGATTGTATTTGATTGATTATTGACATCTCTTTAAATCATTAGCTTCCTTATTAGCTTTTACTTGCACAATTAAGGAATTATATTTTCAGTGGGCTTGTGTAATTCTGATTTTAACCAATTATGATTTTTAAAGAGTTCTTCTTTTCAGTGAATTTTTGTATATCTTTTCCCATTTAGCCAATTCTCCTTTTTTAAAGCATTCCTCTCTTCATTGAATTTTTGTGCCTTTTTTTTTTTTGCCATTTGACATTTTGTTATTCTGATTTTTAAGATGTTATTTTTTCAGTATTTTTGTGCCCTTTTTACCAAGGTATTGATTCTTTTTTTTCATAATTTTCCTGCATCACTTTCATTTCTCTTCCTCCTTTTACTTCTCTTAGTTGATTTTCCATTTTTTTCAGTTCTTCCATGCCTGAGACCAATTCATATTTTTCTTGGAGACTTTGATTATAGGAGCTTTGACTTTGTTTTCTTCTTCTGAGTATATGTTTTCATTTTCCTTGTCACCACAGTGACTTTCTATGGTCAGAATTTTATTTTCTGTTGGCTAATTTTCCAACCTATTACTTGATTTTTAATTTTATGCTAAAATGGGGCTCTACTTCTCAAGTGGAGGTGGTACTGCCCAAGTATCAGGTTTTTGTTTTATTTTGTTTTGTTTTTTGTGCAGTTGTTTTGAGAGATAATTCTGGGGACCTGTAAGTTTTGAGCTATTCCAAGCAGGTATAATCTAAATTGAGATGTGTTTACTACTTTTCTGTATTGTGTACTAATTTGTGAGCAAACACAAGTACTTTTACAGAATCCACAAAACATGGAGTGAAACAATTTTCCAGCTGAAGACAACTTAAAAGGTCAACAGAAAAGTTTTGTTACACTGGGGGAGAATGAAACGCACTCCTTGAGAGCCTCTGAATCAATGGGAGTAATGTCAGTTAATCATATCTCTTAGCCTACATTCATCAAACTTAGAAAATTTGTAGGAAAGTCTGTTGCATTAGGGTGAGAGAGCCTTGGGAAACCAGCAAACCAGAAATAGATCTTGGGGGCCACTAAATCAACAGCAACAACAGCAGCAGCTCCTCAAGGTCTCAGTCCACAGATGAAAAAAGGGATTAAACAACTAGTCATAACTTATAGCCACAGTGGAGCAGGGAATTCTCCTCACAGTTCCAGGACAGAAAAGAGTGCTTGTAGTCACTCACAGACCAGAGCACAAGCCAGGAAAGTAGATTTTTCTTTAGATCATATCATCTTGAGAGTTCCCATAAAACACCTTCATAACTCTTTTCTCTACAAGGAAAATCTATGAAGCATACTCCCATTTGCCTGAAATTTCCGCCTTTCTTCTGACTTAATTTATGGCAAAATGTCAAGATTGATAAAATTCATCTTCTCCATCAATAATTTCACCAATTAGTCATCTGATAAGGAGCTCATATTTAGATTACAAATAACCCACTAAAGTTCATCAATACTCTAACTGGGTGATTCTTAATGTCTTCTTCGAACTTTGCCTTGCTCTCTTGTTACTTTCAAAAGTGAAAGGGGGCCATTCTGTACTGAAGAACATTTAATACTTTTCTTTGTTTCATGACAGCTCAATTCATGTGCAGTGTTTATCCCTAGTTTAGTACAAGGATACATGGAATATAGAAAGAAAATATAAATATTTTTAAAATTTGTATGTGTAAATTTTATATATATATATGCATATATATATACATATATATATGCATATATATATACATATATATATGCATATATATATATATAAAGAGAGAGAGAGAGAGAGAGAGGAGGGGAGGGGAGGGAAGGAGCACTGCAACTATGGAAAGAGGAACCTGGACTTGGGGATGGGTGCTGATTCATGCTGGGGAAGGGGAGAAGTCTTCTGAGAAATTGTTATCTAGTTGATATTCAAATTCATTGATGCTAGGAAAGGGCCTTTGGCTACTGCCACTGGTTTCATTCCAACAAAATGACTCATGTATTTTTTTAATGTCTTTATTTATTGCATTTTGGAAACTGAGGGACTTTATTATATATATGCTACCATCCTTTCCTCATTTCCCCCCAAAAATGTGACTAGCCTATTAATCATGAACCTCTTTGTACTTAGATTGATCCTTAGAAAACTCATATGCTATGCTTAAACTCAAGCAGATGGAAGTCAGTCTGCCCTCAGGGAAAGACTGGCCAATAAAAATGAATTCTGATAATGTAATATTTGCTAACTTATTGTACTGCAGAAGAGAAAGCATCTGTGTTTTTCTTAGTAGCAGCCTGAAGTGAAATCAGTTTTCTCAGTTGAATAATAGTAGTTGAAAATCAGCTCTGATATTTTTCTAAACATATTTGTTGGAACAACATAGTAGTAGTAGTTAGAGTCAAAGGCAGAGTCCCTTCCCCAGTTATTTGTATTTGTAGTATTGTCACACTCTAAGTTGATCTCATTTATATCTATATTTTGCTTTATATATTCCACTGATAGATTTTTTCTTCTTCTTCTTTTTTTAAATCATTAATGCTTGGTAGTATATTTTGAGAATTGTTAGTGCCAAGTGCCCTTCTTCCTACTTCTCCTCCCTTGATATTGCTCCAAATGAATCTTATGATTACTTTTTCTGGTTTTATGAATTAGATCATCCTTTCTACCTTCTTTATTTGGAGGAACTCAGGTCCTCTTGACTCCATAAATTAGGCTTTGATAATTCAATATGCCACAAAATCTTTAGATTATTTGGATAGTATTATCATTTTTGTTATGGTGACACAGGCCAAGTTTTAACATTAAATCTCTCTTCTATTGTTTAGGTCCTTTTTTTCTTTCTATAAAAATTGCTTTATGGTTTTATTTTAAAATTCTGCATGGATTTAGTTAGTTATCAGTTATTTAAAATCATTTGTTGTTTTCTTTATGAAATTTCCCTATTATCTTTTTCTATTAGTAGGAAAAGAGTGATAATTTTGTGAATTTATTTTGTATATACTAGTGTGCCAAGGCCATTAGTTATTTCATTTCCCTCCTCATTTGCCTATTTGGGTTTTATATTTTTACTCTATACAAATGGAGATTTATCCTTGCATTTAGGTGTAGGAAAAAATGTACTTGAAGTTAGATGACATAGTTTTAAATTCTGCTTCTGTCATTTAATTCCTGTGTGACCTTCAGGCAACTAGGTGACAAAGTAGATAGAAAAGTGGGTAAGGAATAAAACAAACAAACAAAAACCAAAGTTAAAATATGTCCTCACCTACCAGCTATATGATACTGTGATAGCTTCTTCAGACTGTAAAATGGTGATAATAATAGCATCTATCTTTTATGGTTGTTGTGAGGATTAAATGAGACAATACTTATAAAGTGTATAGGAATAGTGCTTGACATAGAGTAAGTGCTTAGTACATACTTGTTTCCTTCTTTCCATATGTAAGTCACTTTTTTAAAAAATGCATTTATTTGTTTAAAACTTAAATTCAAAAATAAGAAAAAAATCAAAAAATTGTCAAATGTGCAGCAGAATATGAGAGGATTCAAAATGTGTAAAAATAATTTTTCATTTCAAGAAAGTATACATAATAATAGAACAGATTGTATCCAGAACTATCCTTCTTTTCTTTGCTTCCTTGAGAGTTTACTTTTTTTCTCAGCTATATACTTTTTACTTTATTCTTTTTTTTCATATTCTCCCACATCCTACCACCCCCTAGCAGGCTACAATTAAGTACAGATATGTTTATGTATATATATACCTACATATATACATATATATATATATATATATATATACATATACATATAGATAGCTATGATCATATGCAAATATATACATATACTTCTATGTAAGGTTGTACTGTACTTGTTTGTTCTCTATTTCTCAAAAGATGGATAAATCATCATCCTTCTCAGGTCCAAGTCTTTCCATTTTTTCCCTAAATCTATCAACTCATCATTTCCTATGCCACAGCAATATTTCAACCTTATACTATCTAATTGTTTTAAAATGGGCTAAAACAATGGCTGACATCCTGTAATTTCCCTAATTTTTTTCTTTTCACAGATTCTATTTTAACTTTAATTTGCCTGAGATCAATTATTACTACCCGTGTTCCCCTAATATATTCTGCTTCTGATCATTATTATTGTGTTTGTATCTTGTTTCTTATCCTTGCTGCTTCTATTTACTTTGCCATTAATTAACTTCCCTCCTCCCCAAAGGTCCCTCCTTTATCCTCTCTTCCCACTCTTTCCTTCCCTCTTTATCTAATTCTCATTAATTTATATACCTTTTCCCATTCCCCTTTATCTATACAGCTTTTTATACCTTACCTTATTTTATTTCCTATCCTCTTAATTTTTTTAAAATATAATTTGAAGTTTTATACCTTTCTAGATTAGCCACTCTTTAACCCATTCCCTATGTGAGTAGGATTTCAGACCTATCAGCCCTCTTCCTCATCTAATTCCTCTGTATTAATTCTTTCTCTTGTACCTCATTTGTGTGACATAATTACTGTTTTTGTTTTTTCCTACATGTTTTTTAGAATCATATCACACTCAGCTCTAGCCCAATCTTTCTTTTGAACTATCCAATTACTTATGATAGTCTTAGACACATGGTTTACATTCCCATGTATAAAACATAAACAGTTTGTCTTTATTGAGCCCTTTGAAACTAGCCTTTGATGTTTACCTAATATTTTTTGTTCTTTCTTATATGTCAAAATTTCTATTAATTTCACCTGGGGCAGGATTGTAACAAAATTCTGAAAGTTTGGCAGTTCATTGAATATTCTTTTTTTTAATTAAGAATTATGGTTAGTTTTGTTGGATACGATATTTTTGGCCACAACTCTAGTTCTTTTGATTTATGATATGCAGTATTCCAAGATCCTCGGTCTATTATTGTTGCTGCTGATAAGTCTTGTGGAATTCTAATTGTAACTCCAGAATATTTGAATTATTTTGTTGTTGTTATTGTTAATGCTTGTTAAGTTTTTCTCTTTAATTTAGGGGTTTCCAAATTTAGTAATAATATTTCTGTAGGTTTTCTTCATAGGATCCCTTTCAGGGGTGATTAGTGAATTTTTTTTTCTATGTCTACTTTCTCCTAATACTGCAGAACAATTTTCTTTAATTATTTCTTGTATTATTGTATCAAGATTCTTTTTTTTTTGATTGTTTCTTTCAGATAGTCTAATTATTCTTATTTTTTCTTGATCTATTTTCAACATCTGTTGCTTTTCTTAATATATGCCTCAAATTCTCTTTTATTTTTTCATTCTTTATATTTTTATTATTTCTTGTTCTCTTATAAGTTCACTGGCTCCCCCCTTGCTCCATTCTAACTTTAAGAGAGTCAATTTTTTTCTTAAAACTCTAGATCTCATTTTTTAGTTGGTTGATTTTATTTTTATAATCTTTCTTTTCTTGGATTGTCTTTCTTCTTCTCCTCCTCCTCTTCCTCCTCCTCCTCTTCCTCCTCCTCTTCCTCCTCCTCCTCCTCTTCCTCTTCCTCCTCCTCCTCCTCTTCCTCTTCCTCCTCCTCCTCCTCTTCCTCTTCCTCCTCCTCTTCCTCCTCCTCCTCCTCCTCTTCCTCCTCCTCCTCTTCCTCCTCCTCTTCCTCTTCCTTCTCCTCCTCCTCTTCCTCCTCCTCCTCCTTTTACTCCTTTTCCTTCTCTTTCTCCTTCTTCTTCTCCTCCTTTTTTCCTCCTTATTCTCCTCCTCTATTTTCCTCTTCTTCCATCTTTCTCCTCCTCCTCCATCTTTCTCCTCTTCCTCCCCCTCTGTCTTCCTCTTCCTCCCCCTCTTCTATCTTTCTCCTCCTCCTCTATCTTCCTCTTTTTCCTCCTTCTTCCTTCTTTTTCTTTCAACTCTCATTATTTTAATTTTACTTCAGAGACCTATTCTGAAGACCTAAATCTTCCCTATTTCTGTAGTAATTTTCTATGGTTGGGTTCTTTCTCTTTTCTAATTTTTAAAAATAAGAGCTAATAAGCTCTTTGTAATCATCCCTAGTCCTAGTGATGTTATCTATGGCCTCAGGTCCTCCTTTAGTCCTCCTTCCCCTTCCCAGTCTTAAAACAAGAACTCACCCCTTCTGTAAGTGCCTACAGTCAACAGTCTCCCTGCCAGACTGCTTTTGCATTCACCCTGTGTATGCTGATTCCTTCTCACCCAAGGCCATGTTTCTACAGCACAGTTGGGACTGTCATTCCTTATCAGCAGAAGTTCCCTCAATCTTTTCTGAGTCACATACTGGAAACCTCACGCTGTCTAGGAAGTGAAAGTTCCAGTGGTTGGGGCAGAGGCTACCTCTCAACCCAGCTAACCCCAGGGCTTGCTGCTTGTTGTTTCAGGAGAATGAGCCTAACTATGTTTACACTTCACAGGGCCAAACCTCAGTCCTAGTGTCTTTCTTCAGATTTTCTCTGATTGTCCCAGGAGTACCATTGTTCTTTCCTAATCCTTATTTATTTTTAACTGGTCTGTGTTCACCCTGAAGCACAGTTTTGTATTGTGTGTGGTGGAAATCTGAAGAGCTTGGAATTTTTTTTTACCTACTCTGCAATCTTCCCAGAATCCTTTTAAGTGAGTCACTTGAACTACTCTCTGTACTTCATTTTTCTCTTCTATAAAGTGAGGGGATTGACTGATCTCAAAGTTTCCTTGCAACTTTTAATTTAATTTTATTTATTTACTTTTAAAATTCTCATATCTTTATTGCTTTGATTTATTTTCCCATATTTAGATTATACTAGCTATGTCAAGTAAAATGGAGACAGTGGGTATTCTTCCCATAGTCCTGATCCTATTGTTCTCAATTACAAATAATATCCATGGTTTTAGATAAATAAAATCGGTCATATTAAGGAAAGATCTTTTAAATGTGTATGCTCTTTAAAAAAAGCCCAACCCAAATGAATGTTATATTTCATTAAATGTAATCTCACAGTCTTTTAATAAAATCATCTCATTATAATCACTTCTTATTAGGAATTAGGAACTGAAACTATGATTTCATTCATTCAGGGAACTCTCAGATGAGGAAACTCTCATTACCAATGAAAGTTGACATCTTCACTTCAATTTGTAATCCTAGAGAATTGCCTAGAGCATTAAGATCTTACCTGACTTGCCCCAATTCACCAGAGGCAGAATCTATATCCAGATCTTGGTATAGTAGTCAGCTCTCTATCCATGATTATACTATACTATTTTTCATAAAATATTTAGCAAAAGGTTTGGTTAGCAAAAGCATTGATTCCGTCTCACTTTCCCATTTTCTATAATAAATATCTTGTCAAAAGACTATGTCAGACATGAAGAGGAGCTAACTCTTGGTACACTCAGTCCTCAATCCTTAAATCAATTTAATTAATGGATGATTACATTTCCTGTTAGGGAAAAAACTTAATTGCTGCTTGCTGCTGCCATATCCTATCCCACTGATTAAATGATTTTGCTTAAAAAGGGGAATGGGGAAATAACAATGGTTTAAAATAATATTTGTTGGTGTTTCTTCACTTTTACCTGATGATATTTTTTTTGAAATTGATGATAAAGAGTAGTTGTTTACTAAGTGTCATCCTCAATTCTTTATTCTCTCTCACCTTATCTCAGTCTCCCATATCCAATTTGCTTCCAAGACCATTTGAATGTACCTTTATAAAGTCTCTCTCATATTCACCCTTTTGTCTTCTGACACTGCAAACTCATTTGTATTACTGTCTCAAGTAACTTTTCACTCCAACCCATCTTCTGATCAGCTGTCAAACTGATCTTCTTGTAGCATAGGTATTATTCTGTCATCTTCTTCTCCCATAAGTAAATTATAGTGATTCTTTATTACCTCCAAGAATAAATATAAAAGCCTTGTATTTTGCATTTAAACCCTGTACACTTTTATAGCTCTTACTCTTTATACATCTCCATGTACTCTGTGATCTAGAGACATTGATCTCCTTTCTTTTCCTCACACAAGGTACTCCATCTCCTATGTCTCCTGTCTAAAATTATCTGCCTCCTCATCTCTATTTACTGGCTTCCCTGAAATTCAAATTAATATCACACTTTCTACAAGAAGCATCTCCTGATCTCCCTTAATTCTAGTACTTTCCCGATGTTAGTTATCTCCAATTTTTTTCTTATATATTACTTATTGCATTTTGTCGGTTTCGGTTGTCTTCCCCTTTAGATTGCTTGTGAGTAGAAACTGTTTATGCCTTTCTTTGTAATCCAAGTGCTTAGCACAGTATCCAGCAAATAGTAAGTGCTTAATAAATATTTGTTGTCTTGACATTATCTTGTACTTTTCTTTTTCACTTAAGTTGTATGAGTTCTGGCATTATCACCACCTATGCTAGAGCTCCTAAAGAAAATTTAAAAAAAGATCTAGTAGTGTCAGTCAAGCTAATTAAATCACACACTTAGGCAAATGTTTAACTTTCCACTGTAAAAATCTCTGATTGTTCAAATGATTTTCAAATTGGTTACATTTGGAAAGAAAGTAGATTGCCAAGAAAATATACACTAGTTGAAAAAGAAGCAGGTGGTACATCTAATGAGAAATATGACTTTGGCTCTCCTCCTTGTTACTATCTTTCATTTTTTATCAATATAATTTATTATATTTATGATTTTGCTAATGTTTAACTGTATTTCTATTCCTAAGTGTAGCCCCAAGCCATGGTCATACAATCTTGCTTCCTAATATTTGTTTCACCCACTCACACCAGCATGTCTAGGTATCCGTTATATGGCTACACCTCAGATTTTCTGAAGTAATGTTCATTGTAGCTGACACCTAAGAAGAGTGCTACTTTGATAAGACTAGCTGTGAAACACTAAGTAGAGGTCATAAATGAAGGGAAGAATTATCCTAGATCTAGGGGACTCTTAGAAGTCATGTAGTCTAACTCCTTCATTGTTTTGTTTTTGTTGTTTTTATCCAAAGGGAATATTTATGTTTTAAGAGTATTTCTTTTAAACAAGATAGTTTTGGACTTTCCTTCCTAATCCATTTTGCAAGTGTTTCTTATTAAGTTTACTTCATTTAAAATCAGGGTTAAGATTTTTTAAAATTCAATTTTTTAAGCTCCAGATTATATCACCCCCCAATTTGTACTCCTGCTCATTAAGAAGGCAAGAAATGCACAATTCATTACAAATATGAAGTAACACAGAACAAATTTTAACATTAGCTAAAGAAAAAATGAAAAAGAGGTAGAGAAAAATAAAGCTTCAATCTATACTCTATCTAAGTCCATCAGTTTTCTCTGTAGAGATATGTGTCTTTCCAGGTCTTTCTGAAACCATCTCCTGCATCATTTATTTATTTTTTCTATCTAATATTTTATTTTCTCCAATTACATGTAAAACAATTTTGAGCATTCATTTAATTTTTTAAGAATACATGCAATTCAATTAGGTTTTACAACACAGTATTATTCTATTACCTTCAAGTATCATGACTTATTCAGTTACTCCTCAGTTGGTGAGCAGTTCTTCATTATCCAGTTCTTTGGTAATATAAAAAGAGCTATTTAAAAATATTTTTATACATTTATGTGCTTTTTCTTTTTCTTTGATTTTTTGATATTTCTGAGTTTTCCCTTTAGTTCTCACATTATCTGGGCAGTTTTGCTTCATAATTTCTTGAGATATGATGTCTAGATATTTTTTTATTCGTGTCTTTCAGATATTTCAGATAGTCCAGTGACTCTTAAATTATCCCTTTTTGATCAGTTTTCCATATCACTTTTTTCCCTATGAGATATGTCATACTTTCTTCTATTTTTCAGTCTTTTGAGTTTATTTTAAAATTGTTTTTGATGCCTCATGAAGTCATTAATGTCCACTTGGCAAATCCAATTTTATTTTTCTCTGTATTTATTTGCCCAAGCTGTCATTTTTTTTGGCTAGGCAATTGGGGTTAAATGACTTGCCTAAGGTCATACAGCTAGTTAATGTTAAGTGTCTGAGGCCAGATTTGAACTCAGGTTCTCCTGATTCTAGAGCTGATGCTCTATTCATGTTAATTCTTTCTTCATAATTTTCTTTTATTGTTCTCATTTCTTTTCCCAGTGTTTTGTTCTTTTTAATATCTTTAAACTTTTCTGGGGTCTTCTGTGTAATCAATTTTCTTGGAAGTTTTGGCTTTTGATATTTTCATGTCATTATGTTCTCTTTTTTTCTTAAAAATAAGGATTTTTAAAAATCATTCTTTTTGAAAGAACTACAATTCTTTATATCATATTCTCTTTTTATTTAATTTATTTTTATTAAAGCTTTTTATTTATAAAACATATGCATGAGTAATTTTTCAACAATGACCCTTGTAAAACTTTCTGTTCCAAATTATCCCCTCCTTCCCCAGACCCTTTCCCCTAGATGGCAGGTAGTCCAATGCATGGTAAATGTGTTAAAATATGTTAAATCCAATATCTATATATACATATTTATTATAGTTATCTTGCTGCACAAGAAAATTGGGTAAAGAAGGGGAAAAAATCTGAGAAAGAAAAAAAAATGCAAGCAAACACCAGCAGAAAGAGGGAGAATGTTATGTTGTTGTCTACTCAGTTCCCACAGTCCTCTCTCTGGGTGTAGATGGCTTTCTTCATCACTGAACAATTGGAACTGGTTTGAATCATCTCATTGTTGAAGAGAACTACGCCCATCAGAATTGATTGTCTTAGTCTTGTTGTTGCCCTGTACAATGATCTGCTGGTTCTGCTAATTTTACTCAGCATCAGTTCATGTAAGTCTCTCCAGTCCTCTCTGAAATCATCTGGCTGATTGTTTCTTACAGAACAATAATATTCCATAGCATTCATATACCACAATTTATTCAGCCATTCTCCGACTGATGGGCACCCACTCAGTTTCCATTCTCTTGCCACTACAAAAAGAGCTGCCACAAACATTTTTGCACATGTGGATCCCTTTCCCTCCTTAAAGATCTCTTTGGGATATAAACCCAGTATTAACACTGCTGGGTCAAAGAGTATGCACAGTTTGATAACTTTTTAAGTACAGTTCCAATTGCTCTCCAGAATGTCTGGATCCATTCACAGCTAAAACAGGAGTCCTCTGGCATTTTTTTCCTACACACTTGTTCAGTCCCTTATAATTGTTGGCTTTTGAGCTTCTACCAACATTGCTGCTAATGCTGATTCCACTTGCTGCCATGATATGCTCCTGGTCAGCTCTCATTGTATTATCTGCAGAACTCTGTACATCTTCTAAACTGTCCTGGGCTGGAAAATGACTCAGTTTTTCCCATCAAAGTGTGGTCTGGAGTATTTTCTAGGTTGTTGGGACAACTAGAAAAACTAGAAAAAAAAGACTTATTTTTATTCCACCATCTTGACTTCACACCACCATTCCGTGACTCATTTTTCAAAATGGAGAATTAGCCAAGAAAAACTAAATGATGGTGTCCAAAGGCACACAGATAATGCATGTTAAAGTCAGGATTTAAATTCATGTCCCTCTAAGTTTAGTACTGTTTTCATTCACCCAACTTGCCTTTTGATAAGTGAAAAAAGAACTCAACAAAATGAAAAAAAAAAAAGCATTGTGGTTCTGATGTGATATTTTAAATCTCATTCCCTCGGTTTCTTTACTTTGTAGTTAGAGTTACCTTGTGATATTTAAGAGAATTTAACTTGCTTTAGAGGCTATTTTCACTCTTCTACTTATCATCATATCATTGATTTAGAGCTAGAAGCTACTTCAGAGATCATCTCTTTCAATCCTCTTATAAAAATCAGAGACAGTCAAAATAATTTTCCCAAGATCATATAATTACTAAGTTGGAAAACTGGAATTGAACTTAGATTTTTGATTCTAGAGACAGTGCTTTTCTTCTCAGTGCCCCATTGCTTTCCTCTTCTTCAGCATTCTGTCTAATACCCTTTTCCTCTAAGAAGCTTCCCCTAATTTTGGAAGAATAAAGATATAATCTTAGTGTAGTCCTTGGTAAAATTTTACTTTCATGAATGATGATGATTTAGTCCTTTTTAATATATAAATCCACTTTTATTTTATAATTAAAGTCATTTCATGGTACATTTTATCTGATAGGCAAGATTTTACTATATGGATTAAATCAAAAACTACATCATTTTAAATATCATTCATAGTTGAAAAAAAGAATAGAGCTAAAAATTTTAGAGGCAGGCTGGATATAGACTGGATGGTTTTCCTTGCAAAAGTCCTAGAGTGGTTTGCCTTTTTCTTCTCCAATTATATGAACACATCTACTTAAGCTGATTGACATCTGGGACTATTTCTTTTTTGTCTTTGTTTTCCTAGCACTTAGCAAACCAGTAGCAGTAAGGATAAAATTAATAATTTCTTAGTGAATGGAATTATTTAAATAGAATGCTTAAAATGTCAAAATTGTTATTATTCATAGATTTTGATCCTTAATCAAGCAAAAAACATGCAACCAGTCATGGTTGATTAGTCCCATTCCTTAAAAATATATTGGATTATGGATATCATGTTTGGATAAAAAATACTTTCAGAAAATGTTCTTCTAAGGTTTAAAAAGTTGCTCTCTCTATCTCTTTATTTTCAAATAATCCTCCATTAAAGTCTTGCTCTGATAACTCATTTTGGCATGGAAGTATCTCTGGATTCTTAGAAGTTAATGTCAGAAAAGATTCAAAGTCCTATAGGTCCTATCTTGAAGGAAAGGCTCTGGATAAAGGGATGTCAATGGCCAACAAAGGGCTTTATTAAGTAAAGAAATACAAATATCTTCAGATGTGTAATATGTGAAAAGTATCATTTTAATTTTCCTGATTATCACAGATAGTCTTACTATTGATTTCTCTGTTTCATAATTGGAACATGTTCCCTTCCAAAAGGTGCAGCTAATTTTTTCTGCCTTTTAACTACTCCCTGAACTGTTAACAGTAATGCTCATTAGTTTGCAAACTTCATGATGGTAGACCAGCAAATGGAAAGCTATTATTATTGATGCTTCTTCCCACCCCTGCCCCAGCATTCTTTAATGAAGTCTGAATCTAAAGTTTAGACAAAAGAATCTAAATTGCTTGGCAACCAATTGTGACTTATAGGGATGGTTAGTTTCTCTCCAGGAGACATGGAGAATGCTGGAAAACTATTTTCTGGGACAAATGACTTGGAAAAACTATCCCAATGGGCTGGGACACTTCTCTCTTGGAAATGTTCAGACTTTGGGCTGTCCCAGTTGTCTCCAACCTTGGGTCAACTGTCTTTCTTCCTTCTTTCTCTCTCCTAATAAAAGGGATTAATACAATGATATAGTTTTGATTGTTTTTCCTTACAATTATATACTTTTATCTTTTAAAGGCTGGAAACCCAATGGTATCCTTTTTTTTGTTAACAAATTAATATCAGAAAATACATTTTATGGTTGTGGAAGGAGAGTGTTTGGGATTTTATTAGACAATGTTTGTTATGGGAGGAAGTATTCAATTAAAAAAAACAGTAGGAAATGAGGAGGCAATCAAATTTATATTAAGTGCCTTCTATATGCAAGGTAGCTAGGTGGTACAGTGAATATAGTGCTAAGCCTAGTATCAGAAAGACTCATTTTCATGAATTCAAATTTGTTCCTAAATACTTACTGGCTGTATGACCCTGGGCAAGTCACTAAACCCTGTTTGCCTTACTTTCCAAAGCTGAAGCTAGAGAAGTATAGAAAATAGAAATAAAAATAAAAATACCAGTATCTTTGCCAAGAAAATCCCAAATAGAGTCAGAAAGAGTCAACTAGAAAATGGGTAAACAACAAGATGCTAGAGATATAAAGACATAAAAAAGCAATTTCTGCTCTCAAGAACCTTAGATTTTATTTTATAAGATTTATAAACCTTATATTGTTTTTTATAAACTAGCTTTATAAAAATACATACAAAAGAAAAACAAGGTAATTTGATGGATAGAGGTAATGGCAATTGTGGGAATCAGGCAATGCTTCATGCTGAAGGTGGTATTTGAGCTGAGCCCTGAAAAAAAAATTGCGAACTTAAGAAGTAGAGGTGAGAAGGAATGCATTCCAAACATTGGGGCCAGCTTTTATCTCCAGATAAAGAAAAACCTATTTTTAATTGTATTATGAACAAGTGTTTATTCTAAATGAATGGATCACTGCAGAGGACCGAGGGAAACTTTAAGCCTATTTTGAATTGTCTCTCTTTGTCTCTGTCTCTCTCTCTCTCACTATGTCTCTCTCATCTCTTCTTTTTCCTCTCTTCTCTCTCTTTTTTTCTTTCTTTTCTACCTCTGCTTTCTGACTCTTATCTCTCTTTTCTTTTCTCTTTTTTCTCTCTCTCCTCTTCCCTCTCTATACACAGAGATGCTTCATGCCACAAGAAGTATCTGTAAAACGTATTGAAGTCCCTTTCTTTGGTCTTTTTATGTTAACATGCAACATGACCAAAACAATGTTACAATAACCTATGTTCTGTCTTCTTTCTTTCATCAGAAGTCAAGAAGAAAGCTAAATTTATCACTCCAGTGCCAGGTGGTGTGGGGCCTATGACTGTGGCAATGCTTCTGAGGAATACGCTTCTGGCAGCCAAGAAGATCATTTACTAGACAGCTCCTGGTACAAGGCACCAAAATAAGACTGATGTTATGTGGCTTATTTATTAAAACCTCTATATTTTGCTACAAAGCTATTTATTTCTACATCATATTTATTTTTCATTTTTGGAATGGTTCTGAATTGGGCAGCTCACAAAACCTTGTGCATTCTCTGCTAATGGATTATTCTTTTAATTTTAATTTAATAAAAAACAAGCAGTGACTGCTCTTGCCTTGTGAATAACACTGGTTCACTAAAAAGATTAAGATTCAGGATGCTGAAATAATAAAGGATTTACAGTCAGGTGACAGGTTTCTGAGAATATTCACAGCCATGTCCTTAAAGGAATCTTGGATGAGTTCATCATGTACATGGGAGACACCTAGTCAGAGGACAGCATTTAAGGGAGAGTTTTGCTCTACTGAATCAGATGCTTTCTTTTATAGCCAACAGTCTACACAATAGGATCTTGTTTTCTTTCTCTTGTGTAACTATTAAGATGTGGTCTCCTATGGAATATCATTTATGAAAGCCTGACTGTTCCCTTCTCATGCCTTCTTCAGAGATGCTGTCAAAATGTGTGTGTAGCTAATTAAAGATTTTGTAGAAATGGAAAAAAAAAGAAATATGAGTCAATTATTACTGATATTGTCTTGATCACTAATTTTTTTGGGGGGGAAGGGAATAATAATGGCTATCCCACCAAGCATTCAGTATCATTTTGCATTTCAGATTTTGTGAGAATTGATCCCTCTACACCTTCAAAATTGTGGCTGCAGTAGCTCGGGTTTCCTCTGTTATACCCTGCCTCTTCAGGCTTCCCTTCCATCTATCCAAAGATGGAATATGTTGCTTCAGTGAATAGTTGGTTCCTGCTTACTGAAGGTATTTAAATGAAAGGATGATGATATTTGTAACATCAACCATGATTTTAGAGGTCATCTAGTTCAAATTGCTTTTCTAGATGACGAAGTCAAAGTGCCAAAAGGAAGAGGGAATAAAGAGGGGGACAGCATTTATTAAATACCTACTACTGTGCAAAGTGCCTTAAAATTTGATCTTCACAACAACTCTGGGAGATAAATGCAATTATTAACCCCATTTTATAGTTGAGGAACCTAAGGCAGACACAGTTAAGTTACTTGCCCAAGGTCACATGGCTAAGAAGTTTCTAAGACTGGATTTGAATTCAGGTTTTCTTAACTCCAAATTGTGTGTTCTTGCTGCCATTCCCTGCAACATATAAGGAAGGAAATTTGGTTTGAGGTTTGTTAAACCCTTCCTGAGGTGTCTTTCAAATATGAAACTTTATAATTTCAGAGAAAGGTCACTTACCAGCTTTTAGGTCATTCTGCTTGTATTTCAACCTGTTTCTCAAATCAATATTGCTGATCACTGATCTTTTAGGGGCATTTTATCTAGTTTTTGACAATAACCCCAAAAGGACTTAGATCGAGTCCATTGTGAATTTTGCCCTAGCTGAGGAGGTCTAGAAGCTAGAAGTGTATAGCTCTATGTAAGGAACCTTTATTCTTCTCTACATTGATGAAACTAATTTTCAGATCTCTATTAACTGATTTGATCTGGGCTTTAAAGGATGGACAGGATTTGGATAATCTCAGAGAAAGAGCAGTAGAACATTTCAGGGAGTGGGGGGGGGTGGAGGCAAGAATGAACTTGACATGTTTGTAGGATAGTGAGAAAACCAGCTTGACTGACTGGATTGGAGGATGTATGGGCATTATTGGGAAATAAAATTGGATGAGTAGGGTGGGGTTGGATTACAGAGGGCCCTGGATGCCAGACAGTTTCAACTTTAATTCATCGATAACCCAAGGAACCATTCCCTATGTCTGGAGCAGAATAATAACATGATTAAAATGGTGTTCCCGAAAAAAAGCTAAGAAGGAAACATTTTATAACATAGATTAGAATAAATGAAAGTAGAGGCAAAGAGACCAGCTAGGAGGCTGCTAAAATCTAGATTTGAGGAGAAAAGCTACAATACGGTAATGCTCCTATAAATAGAATGAATAAAGCATAAGAGAAAACCTCATTATTATCATATGGCACCTCTTATGTGCCAAACACTACTAATGGCTTTACATTTGATCCTCTTAATAACCCTGAGAGATAAATATTGTTATTATCCCCATTTTACTATTAATGAAACTGAGATAAACTGGCCAGGCTTGCCCAAGATCACACAATTAATAGGTGTCTTAGGCCTTAAATTCAAGTCTTTCTGACTCCAGGCCTACCTCTCTATTTATTGCACCAGCTAGCTGCCCCAACATTAAAAAGAATGAATTAATACTTCCTAGAGCAAGAAATTTCACTACTCTGAAACTGTTTTCACATCTGAAAAATATTATTCTTAATCCCTAATTATATTATCCATAATATCTCTCTCATCATTGAAATTCTATAATGAGTCCAGTTTGGGAATGTGTTATTTGAGGGAATGACAAAATCCAGTTCTATATATAGGGATGGAGTACTAGGAAGTAGAGGAGCAGCTGTATGGTCCCATGAATAGAGTGCCAGGTCTAGAATCAGAAAGACTTATCTTCCTGAATTCACATCTGGACTTGGCCACTTACTACCTGTGTGACCCTGAACAAGTCACTTAATTTTGTTTGCCTCATCTATAAAATGAGCTGGAGAGGGAAATGGGAAACCCTTTGCCACGAAAATCCCAAATGAGATCATGAAGAGTTGGACATGACTGAAACAGCTGAATGATAACTTGGAGGCATAGAAATGTAGGTCTAAGAGTATTAAGATCTCTTCCTCTGCCTGTGAATGTTTTATATCCACAGGGTTATTGCTTCTATGTATGAGAGTGCATTTTGCTGAAGGTGTTAGTAACTTGAATGAAGAAAAAAGAAGGTAAAGAATAAGGAAATATAATTAAGGGTGATTAGAAGAAAGAAGAGAATAAGTATAATAGGATAGCACAGAAACCAAGGAAAGAATCACAGAAACCAAAGGAAGAATTTCCAGATCTAAGGAATGATTAACTAGATAGAGCTTTAACAAGGGTAGAATGATTGGGATTTTGCTCCAGGGTACCAAAGTTTAGAAGAACATGTTTCTTTCTTAGGGGTCTTCTGGTCTATCAGTCCTGCACCTTGTGGTCTCCATTTTATGATCCTCACATCCATAGTATAAACATTTCTGTTATAAATATCTCTGTCCCTTCAGTCAACCTTAAATTGTCATCCACAAGGATCCCACCACAATTATATCACTCTTCCAAAATCTAGTGATCACTGGGATAGCATCCCAAAAGCAAGGGCTCTTAGGTACAAAATGGATGGAGCCTAGAATCAGAAGACATGAATTTATAATTCAGACTCAGACACTTACTAATTTGTCATTCTGGAGAAATCACTTAAACATTGTTTAATCTCAGTTTCCTCAACAGCAAAATGGGGATAACAATACTTACTTTTCAGAGTTGCTAAGAGAATCAAATGAGATATTTGTAAAATTTTACATAGTACCTGACATCATAGGAGGAAAATATAAATGTTTCTTTTCCTCACCTTCCCGTTCAAAGGAGTTCACAGCCTCCTCTCCCATATTTTACAGGTATTGCCTATTTTTTTTTAAGAGTTTAAGCATCCAGGGGTCATTTGTTTCAGACAAAAGGCTAGATTCCATGGGCACCAGGCTATGCTTCCCCTTCACTGACTTTAGCTGGCCAACACATATTGCACAAGACAGAGACCACCTCAAAAGCCCATGTGATCGAGGTAAGCACCCCAAACCCTTCCTCAGCTGGTCTTCCTTGGTCAATCCATCATCACCCCTCCTCTGGTGACTTCCTCAAGCAACTCCCTTGTGGTGCCTTCCTCTCTGCCTTTTATATCTCTCCTTCATTTTCAAGTATTTGCTGCAAACATGGACTGTTTAGTTACAGCTTTATGAAACACACAGTGAAAGACTGAATATAGATAGAAAGAGACAGTATTGACCTTTGGGAGAATAGTTTTCCCAGAGTGGTGGGAGGGGGGAAAAGAATCATTTTGCAGAGGGTTAATGAAGGAATGGAAACATTTGGTGTTCAAAGAATCTGGTAAAAAAAAAAAGTGAGAAGGAAATTCATTGGTACGTCTATAAGAGGCAGCATAGTCAAACAAAAGGATTTCTTTTAAAGAAACTGATTCAAAATTTCTTTTAAAAACTGATTTTTAAAAGAAATTGATTTATTAAATCAATAAATATTTATTTAAAGAAATGATATACATATGTTTGAATAAATAAATGAACAAATCCTCACCCTTCATTGTGCCAGGGAGAGAGGGAAGATCCTACCATTGAGAAGATTATTAGTTGGGGATAAAGGAAAAATAGAAAATAATTATATGTATATGTACACATATATGTATGTATGTATATATATACATACATACATATATATATATGGAATTTAGAGTCATGAAAGAGAATAGAAAGACAAAAGGAAGGGATTCTTGTAAAGAGGGGCCATCAAGTATATTGGCAAGGAAAAATAAAGTCATGAGGGACACCTACTGAAAAGGCAGGGGGTCAGGAAATGGAATATTGTATGTGGGAAACAAGAAGAATGCCTATATTGCTGGATCATAGAATATGTGGAATGGATAAAATATAAGATTGGAAAGGTAAGAAGAATGCAGACTGTGATGGGCTTTATTTTTTCCATCTTTTCCTCCCTCAATTGTAAAAACAATTTTTAACATTCATGTTTTAAAATTTTGAGTTCCAAAAATTCTCTCTCCTTCTCCCTTTCTTCTCCTCATCAAGAAGAAAAATTGCTATAGATTATATATATATATGTATATATACATATATATATATATACAATCATGTAAAATATTTCCATATTAACCATGTTACAAAAGAAGACAGACCAAAAAATCCAAGAAAAATAAAGTAAAAATAATAATCTTTGTTTTGCATTCAGACTCCATAATTCTTTATCTGGAGGTAGATAGCATTCTTCATCATGAGTCCTTTGGAATTGTCTTAGATTATTGTTTTGTTTAGATTAGCTAAATCTTTAACAACTCATCATCACACATTGTCATTGTTACTAAGAACAATGTTGTTTTGGTTTTGCTCACTTCACTTCATTTTGCATCAGTTCATTAAAGATATGCCATGGATTTCTGAACTATTTCCTTTGTCATTTCTTATAGCACAAATGGTATTTCATCACAATCATATATTACAACTCATTCAGTCATTTCCCAATTAATAGATATTCCCTCAATTTCCAATTCCTTGCCACCACACAATAATGAGTACTATAAATATTTTTGTACACTTAGATCCTTTTCCTTTGATCTTTTTGAAATATAGATGTAGTGTTGGTATTGCTGGGAAACAGGAAATTTTATAACCTTTTAAGTATAGTTCCCAATTGCTCTTCAGAATAGTTGAATCAACTTACAATTTCACCAAAAATGCATTAGTGTCTCAGTTTTTCCACATCCCCTCCAACATTTGTTACTTTCCTGTTTCGTTCTATTAGCCAATTTGATAGGTATGAGGTGGAACCTCCCAGGTATTTTAATTTGCATTTCTCTAATGACTATGTGTAGCATTAACCAGAGGATTTTATATTTAATCCTAGATTTAATAGGGAATTTGTTGAGTAGAAAGGTAACATGGTCAGACTTTTAAGAATATTAATTCAGTAGCTGAGTGGAGGATGGATTAAAAGAGGGAAGACTGAGAGACCAACTGGCAGACTATTACAATAGAACAGGAAAGAGGTAATGAGGGTTTTCTCTAGGGTAATAGTGAAGAAGGTTATATACAGACATGTACACATACATATAAATATGTACATATATATGTATAAATATGTATGTATATATATATGTATGTGTAAAGCAATGCAGCTACAAATATGAATCAAAAATTAACCACGGAGAGAGAATTTAAAATACAATGTCAAAAAATCCATGTGTTTTCTTAACCACATAACTATACACACACACACACACACACACACACACACACACACACACACACACATATATATATATATATATATATATATATACACACATATTTTTCATATAAAAGCACCAGAAAATCATGGGTTAAAGAGGATTTGGCTCTTATTAAAACTTGATTTTTAATCCAGCACAGAGAAGAGCATATAAAGTGATTATGATGGAAGAAGTTAGCATGACTTTGACATTTGAAAGTGTATATAAATTATAATGACCAAAGTGGCTAATTGGGATGCTGTAGAGATAACTGATCTGGTATTTGTCACCAGACATTATGAATTAAGGTATCTAAAGAGCAATTATTTGTGACTAGAACTTGATGTCTGTTATCTGACTTTTCCTATATTAGCCAAGAAATAACATTGTTAGTCTGGTTGATGCTTCACTTATCACTATAGATTGAGTAACAATTTGGTTTTTTTCCCTGAGGCAATTGGGGTCAAGTGGCTTACCCAAGGTCACACAACTAATAAGTGTCTGAAGCCAGATTTTATTCAGGAAGACTCTATGACCAGTGCTCTCTTCACCACACTACCTAGCTACCTATTCCTTATGGTGATATTTGTCCTTCATTCTTGAGGAGTATCATGACATCAGGGAGGTAATGCTATAATGCATTTAATTGCATTAATGCAATTAAAAAATTAAAAAAAAATGCATGTAAGTGAATTGGATTTAAATGAGGATGATCTGTATAAAATCACCAGCCTCACTTTCTCCTCCAGAACTCTCTTTATCCAGTGGTAAGATACAGGTTAGGATGACTGGAAATGGTTCTGGATAAAGCAGGAGATCTTGGCCTTTTTAAGTGGATACTTAATATTATTTGTTTAAGATAGTTGAGATAAAGCACCATGTCTTAAACTTCTTTTGCCTTCCCTATACCACCTGGAGCAGCAAAGAGTACACTGTATAAATTCAATAAATACCAGTTGGGGCCATCAGCAGTCATCTAGGCTTATATCTTGTCACTGGATTCAGGTGACTCTGGAAGAGATGCTAATGATTATGCACAGCTCTGCCTCACAAATCCAATTCACTTGCAAGTCAAGACATCACCTTCATGATGTCATTGGTCCTCTTTAAGAATGAAGAATGTACAGCAACAATAACAAATCCTTATTAAGTTAGTGAATGAATGGATGGATGAAAGACAGCTTTCCACTATGACTTGTTTTTTCTTCTCTTAAATTCAAGATAGGACTAATCAAGAAATCTCCTATGGAGTCAATATGACTTCTCTGTCATGATTTAAAGAAGACCATGGTTTAAATCCTGTCAAATTTGATATATAATTTTTGGTAAGTCACTTTACTTTTCAATATTCTCATTCATAAAATAAGAATATTGGACTATATTGAAGGTTTCTTCCAGTTCTAAATTTATGAATCTGTTATTTTTATTAATATTATTTTAAAGCTATCAGTTAATATATAATTTTAAAAGAAGAAATATTCTAATGGAAAACTATGTGTAAGATGAAATAAGACCCAGTCATAGCTATACACTCAGTTTTTCCCTGTTCTTTTCTAAATATGTCTACCAATCATTTTTTAGCCAATCTTTCATAATTATCATAGGAGAGCCTTCCCAGAAGGAGCTACAGTCATCAGGGAAACCATTAAAAAATAGTAAGACAAAAAATAATAAGACAGCACTGATTAGAGACTTAGAAACAAGACTTCCTACTATAAGAGCCCCATGTCAGACTTGCAAGACCTGAGATACCAGCACCAAACAGGAACCAGGTGCACAATACCTTCTGGATGCATCATTCATCCCCTGCTGATCAAGATGAGGAAAATAAATTGATGCTAAATGGGAATTCATTGTGGCCTGAGATAATTTTTTTTTAATCATCTCAGATCTCATACCTATTTCCCTTTGTGCTGGATGTTTAAAAGAAAGAGAATACATGGATGGCAATCTCTATTATTTTCCGGAATCTTTGTGAATGATAGTCCCAATCAAATGATACCTAATAGTCAGCATGGAGACAGGCACTGTGCTAAGTGCTTTACAAATATTATTTCATTTGATCCTCACAACAACCCTCTGTGGTAGGTGCTATTATTATGCCCATATTACAGATGAAGGAAGTAAAGGAAGAAGATGAAGATAATTGCTTGAGGATATAGCTGGTAAATGTAAGTAACAGTTAAGTAACTAGTAAGTAACATACAACTAGTAAGTAATCTGAAGCTATATTTGAACTCAAATCTTTCTGACTCCAAGTCCAGGTCTCTATCTACTATGCTACCTAGCTCCTGTGGTTTCTAAATATGTTCTTATTCCTTTGATTCAATCACAATCCCTAAGCAAAACCTCTTTTCTTTTATTACTGGTTCTTACTCCTTTGTTCCCATCCATTTTAACCCTAACCCTCTTCAATCGTATGTTTGTTCTCCTCTTCTTTTACATTGTACTCTCTGGAAGCTGCATTTTATTATTAATAAACTTCCCTTTCTCTTAAAATTCTTCCTCTGAAATCCCTTCTTTATTGCACTCATAGAAAATTGGCTTCCCTCAGAAGACAATGATTCCCTGATCACTTTCTCCAATACTGCCTTCCCCTTCTCTCATATTTCTCAATACATTGTGTCAGGAACAGGGACAGGCATATGGAAAAAAGTATGTTTAAAAAAACCACGTGTAACAAAGTTTAAAGGGGAGTATGGGGCCAGATTATGAGGGGCTTTATAGTTAACCAAAGAAGTTTGTACTTGATCCCAGATGTAATAGTGTATACAGTTTATTGAAGAGATACATGGTTACACTTTCACTTTAGGAACTTCTTTTGGCAGCTGGATGAGGGAACAATTGAAGTTGAAAGAGATTGGAGGTAGGAACACCAATGAGATGGTAACTGCAATAATTCAGGTAATGTGATAAAGACATGAATTATGGTAGTAGTTGTGTACATGGGGAGAAAAGGAATAGATGTAGTGAAGAGAGAAAGGTATTGTGGATATAAAAATAATAAGATTAGACAACCAATTGTGTATATGGATTAGACTGAGGAGTCAAGGACAACAACAACGTTTTCTTTTCCTAAATGCTGATCTTTCTTGTCCCTGAATTCAGAAATTCCTCTCTCTGACTATCAACTCTTACAAAATCATGGAACTTTACAGTTAGAAGGGCCATCTTGCACTGGAAAGGAATCCCTACCATAAAAATACTGATTAAAATATTAATTAAAAATACCACAAAAATGCTAAAGAACCTCCATTGAAGAGGACCACTTTTGTTAAGATTTTTAATTTCTTTGGCTTTTTTTAATGAAGTTGATGTTTTAATCTCATTAAATCTATTATCATGATTTCAAAAATGAAAAATGATGGAGATTTCTGTAATAGAATTAATTGGGATGCTTCTTTCCATTTTGGACAGCTCTCATTGTTAGGAATTTCCTTCCCATCCCTCAGCCCTGACATCAGGCCCACATTTTCCTCCTTGCTATTTCTATGAATTGCTCCATGATCTTAAAGACCAAACATGTATGAAAACAACTATCATTTCCCATTTAATTTTTCTTCCCCAAGATAAATATGCCTAGTTCTTTTGACCAATCATCATTAAGTGGTGTCAAACTCAAATAGAAATGAATTCCTGCCTTTTTCATATTGACTTAGAAAATCACAAACTAACATTCTCTAAATTAAACTATATTTTTCTTTATTTTGTTGAATATTTTCCTAGTTAAATTTTAATCTAGCTCAGGACAAAGTCCAGAGTTTTGTGGTGCTTTGGAGTTATACCTTCTGAATATAATATAGATTGGGCTCTCAAAAGTAGTGATTGTAGGGCACAGATTGTGTCAAGCTGGAAACAATGGTTGATTATTATCTTTCATTCTCAAAAAAGGATCAAAATGATAGTACTATGTTGGAACCAATATATATTGTAAACAACAATAATGATAAAGGAGAAAAAAACCAATAAAGATAAAAGATAAAATACTTCATAGAGTATTTTAAAGTTAGCAAAACACTTTACATTAATTTTATTTGATTCTCACAACAACTATATGAGTTAGATGCTATTATTTTCCTCATTTTCTGGATGAGATTGGAAAAAGTTAAATTACTTGCCCAATTTTGCAGTTAAGTAATCAACTTAGGTAAAATTTGAACTAAGATCTTCCTGACTTCCTGATTTATCATTTGTATTACTGGAAACCAACTAGAAAAGATTTTGAGTGTCAACCCAAAAGTGCACTGTGATTCTCTCATTCAAGGACTAACTTCATTAAATTCAGAGATAACCAAAGATGGTTATCATTGTTACCATTAATATTTACCATGACATCTCAGAAAATTTGCCAATTAATGTGTGAAAGAGATTTTCATCTGTGTCAATGCTACAAATACCTTCATTAATGATCTTTGAAGAACTGAAGAAGTTTCATCTGATGGCTTTTTTATCTTAATTGAGTTTTAGGATTCAGGGGTTTTGCATACAGAGATATCCTTGATTCTCTGTGCCAGTTTCTTTAGCTTAAAATGAAAATACATATCTCAGACTTACTATCTATTTCCTGGACCTGTCAGGACATCTGAGATTCTATTCAGTGCTTGCAAATGATTTTTAGTTCTAACTCATCAATTCTAGCCATTTCATAACAGTTCAGCATGGTATTTGCCAGTAATAAGTATCCTAGAAATGACCATCATGTACTGACAAAACATAGAGATCAAATGTGGAAATGTCAACAGGAAAAAAGGAATGTTTAACATGAGCAAGCATTTTATATTACTTTAACTTCCTGCAGCTTGTTCTTGCCAAGTGACAGAGGGTTTAACAAGTTCATTCTTGATGCCAGCAATAACCTATCAGGACTTGAACAGGTTCCAGAGAAAGACAGGAGATATGAGCAATTGAAATTCCTATGTTGAAAGGTACTGTGTTTCATTAAAACTGATGGTACAAGTCACCAAAAAAGGAGAGGGACTGATGGAAGCCAGAGGCTGGCCTCTACCTACCTTTCCAGTCTTATTTCATATTACTCACCATATCTTCATCCTAGTCATACTGTTATTCCTAGTTATTCCTCCTATGTGATCTCATGCCTTCTGCTTCTCTTGCTTTTACTCATGAACTGTCCCATATATCAGGAGATTAAGACCCCCTCTTCTTTACCTGTAGAATCAATCCCTGATTTATTTGAAGGGCAGCTAAAGTGCCACATCATCAGTGAAGCCTTTTCTCTAACCCCTCTGCTTATGATTAGTTTTTTATCACTTTTGAAATTCCCCTGCCTTACTTTGAACCTATTTGCTTTTTTCTTGTTTGTGTATAATCCCTCTTGTTCCCCTCAGTGATAATGTCCCAGTGATAATTCAAGTTCTTCAAGGATGAAGACAATTTTGGTTTGTCTTTGTGTCTCCAGGGCCATGAAATATTTTTATGTCCCCTCAAGAATAGCATGTTCCAAACCATGTTTAGGGAAAAAAAACTTACCAACCAAAATGGTTCTACATGGATGAAAAGAGAAGATATAGAGCACACTAGAACCTTAAACATGTATTTTGTATTTGCCCAGTACTAGCTCATGGCCCTTTGGGAGCATAGGATCAATGAACAGATTAAGACAAATCCCACCTGTGTGATAAGATTGGGTGACCCAACAAGCTTTCCCAGATGGTATGGTAGATAGAGAAGAAAAAGGGTGGGGATGGGAGTATTTGTAGGAGTAGGATTAGAAAATTTTAAACTAAAAAGGTTTACAGAAGAGAAAAAAACTTTCCAGCTAGGTATCAGAGCTTAAATCCAGTCTTGGACCTTATAGTAATAGTTAAGCCACTTAACTTCTGTAGCCTCAGTTTCCTCAACTGTAAAATGGGAATAATGATAGCACCTACTTCACAAAGTTGTTGATAGGATCAAAGGAGATGATATTTATAATCACTTAGCCCAATGACTGACACATAGTGTTTAATAAATGAATGCTATTTCTCCCTTTATATTCCCAGTGCTTTGTACAGTGCCTGCCATATAATAAGTATTTGCTGTGCTGTCAGAATTTTTTTTTAATTGGTGGGATTGCGAATTGATCTAACCATTCTGAAGAACAATTTGGAACTATTCCTGAAGGACTATAAAAGTGTGCATACCTTTTGATCTAGCAATATCCCTACTAGATCTGTATCCCAAAAAGATTTTTTTAAAGATGGGGTTGGGATTGGGAAGAGAGAAGCTATTTGTATGAAAAATGTTTATCACAGCTCTTTTTGTGGTGGCAAAGTATTAGAAATCAAGAGCATGCCCATCCATGTGAATGGGTGAATGATTGAACAAATTATGGTATAAGATTATAATGGAATCTTATAATGCTGTAAGAAATGACAAGCAGGATGAAAAACCTGGGGAAAACTTGCATAAACAAATGCAGACTAAAGTGATCAGGACCATGAGAACATTATACAAAGTTACAGCACTATTTTACAATGAACAATTGTGCTGATAACTATTCTCAGCAATACAGTGTTCCAAGACAATCCCAAAGGACTCATAATGAAAAATACTTTCTGCCTAAAGAGAAAGTACTGACAGTGTCTGAATACAAATCAAAGCATACTATTTTTACTTTTCTTCCTTCTTTTATTTTGATTTGTTCTAGTTTTCTTCTACAAACTGATGAATATGGAAATATGTTTTACATGATTACACATGTATAACCCATATCACATTGCTTACTTTCTCAGGGATGGGTGGAAGGGAGTAGAAAAGGATAGAATTTGAACCTCAAAACTTTAAAAATTGTTTTTATATTTATTTGGGGGAAAGGGTTGCTTTTCAAAGCAAAATAATAGATTCCACATTTTTTTTGGTAAAGAAATGTTTGTTTCTGCATTCTAAGTTTGATTATCCAGCCACAGGTTCTCAATTTAAAGTCTAAAAGCACTTGAAATAGCTTAATAACTGTATCATAATATATTTCCTTTGTAATCCAATGTATTTCATTTTATGCATCTGAAGACATAAGACATTATTCTGAGAAGGAGTCATGGATTTCATCAGACTGCTAAAAGGATCAACAACACAAAAAAATTAAAAACACTTGATCTAAACAGAATTCTTTTTATCTCTGATCAGTCATGAGTGTGGGGGGAGAGCAATTTTTCTTCTGAGAAACAGAAGAATAAAGAAGTAGAGATTCTGAGTAAGAAGCTTCTAAACCTGAACAGGACAGAGTTTTTTTCCCTCCACATTCTAATATTACCACTTCTACAGCAAAAAGAGGGGAGATAAAGGAGAAAAGTTCATTTCTATCCTACTCCATCTGTATATATTTAAATTGCAATGGACACTAAGAAGGGACGGAATTCATGACTCAAAGAAGTCAGACATGATTTATTTTATGGATTTATAAATTTATGGGTTTGATTTTTATTATGTTACATGCTTAATATTTTCATGGAATTAGTTTTTGTGGATATAATCTCCTAAAATATGTAAATAGAAATATTATGGAATGGTGTATAAATTAACCTAGACATACCCTTGCACTCCTAAGTGAAGAATGTTTATTGCTTAATTATGTCAGGGCAGCCCCTGGCCCCAGATAATTACCAGATATTTGGGGAACCTTCCATGGTTCACAAATACTGTAATCTGTATTCTCCACTGCTGTGATTGAATATCTATGGGAAGTTCTGTGAAAATTTACAATCTTATACCCTCTGGGAAAGAAAAAAAATCCTCATATTTTGTAAGAATATATGATAGAACAAGAAAGGCTTTATCAATTTTTAACCTGAGAATATAGTCTATAATAAATAAGAAAATGCTTTTTGCATTTTTCAATGTTATAGATTGACATGCATCCTGAAAGGATACATAGTTTTCCTGAATTTGTTATTTGGATAGTAAGCTGAGCAATTACTCAGAAAGAACTTAAAGTACTCACCACAATCCAAAAGCCTCTACTACCTCCCCTAGACAATTCTTTAGCACTTAGTTATAAATATGACTTGAAAGCAATTCAGTTCATAATCATTTTTATCATATACATATTATTGATCATAAGAGAATCTGTGAACAGTAAGAAGACAATTGGAAACTAAATAATACATTCCAAAGTCTATTTGCACTATTTACTAGTCATATAATATTGAGAAATGGAAGGGAATAAGGAAATAGCAAACTATCAGCAGATCTTTGGGGATAGGGTTTTCAAGTGCTGTAATATACTGATGTTGCAAGTGTTAATGTTTTAATTCTCAAGCCTAGAATCTCCCTATCAAGGAGAGAAATGGCCCTCTTAGGAAAAAGACTTTAATTAGATCCCTAGACCATTAGAATTGCTATTAAACAAGGAGACTTTCGATCTTGGAGCAACAGAAATCAATTTTTAAAAATTGTATTGGCATTTTTACCTATAGTATAGAATTTCAGAATGTGATAGTTTTATTTAAGCCAAGAGGAAATAAAAAAGCTAGAGGCTTTTAGAAAAGACCTTATTTAATGGGTGTATTTTTTGATGATTTTTATGTCTTATGCTGAAACTATGAATTTTTTGTTATTAAAGTTAAGTTAAGAAATAATTTCTTCCTGCTTTAAGTCAGGTCATGAGATTTATTATTTGGGATTTTAATTTGGGTCCATCTTTGTTTGAATTCAGGTAATGCAGAAGCCACAGCTCATCTTGTAAAGTAAGATGCCCAGACTCTTCAAATGTTATGGTCAATTCCAGATGAATATGGATTGATGGATAAACTATTAATAATGGCATTGTGATGGAAAATATCAGGGTCTTCCTTCTGAAAAAGTTTCCTATCTTTCATGCTGTTGGCCTAGATGTAACATCCTTGAAGAAATTGGAGTTTAGATTCATGAGATAACAATTTCAATATCTACTGTTTATATGGCCCTTAAAGCTTCCAAAATACTTTATTGATATTATTTCATTTTTCCTTTCAAAACAGCCTTGGAAGATAGGTACTTTTTTTTTTACTAACATTTTATAGATAAGGAAAAACTGAGGAAGATAGGTAATTTTTGCCCACAGACATAAAGCTGGTAAGTGTCTAAAGCTGGATTTGAATATATCTTTCTCACTCAAAGTATATCATTTCATCTATGGCACCCCTTGAGGAAGAGGAAGGAAGGGAATAAGCATTTATGTACCATATGCCAGGCCACTGTGCCAAGCACTTTATAAATATCATTTTATTTAAGTTTCATAAAAGTCCTGTAAGGTAAGTGCTATTATTATCCCCATTTTAGAATTGAGGAAACTAAGACAAGCACATTAAAAGTGATACAACTAGGATTTGAGATCAGATTTGAACTCAGGTCTTCTTTTTTCCTTCAATTTAATTTTTGTAAAATAATATATTTTATTTTAAAAAATACATGTAAAGAAAATTTTAAACATTCTCCCTTGCAAAACTTATGTTCTAAATTTTTTCTCCCTCCCTTCCTCTCACCCCTCTCCCTTGGATAGCAAGCAATCTAATATATGTTAACATTTTCAATTCTTCTGTATATAGTTCCACGCTGCACAAGAAAAATCAGATCAAAAAGTGAAAAAATGAGAAAGAAAACAAAAAGAGAGCAAACAATAACAAAAAGGTGAAATTATCATGTGGTGATCCACAACATTCAGTCCTCTTTTTTCATGCCGTTGATTCTGTCCATCACAAGCCTATTAGAATGGGTCTGAATCACTTCATTGTTGAAAAGAGCCAAGTCCATCAGAGTTGATCATCACATAATCTTTTTTTTTTTGCCATGTACAGTGTTCTCTTGGTTCTCCTCATTTCACTTTGCTTCAGTTCATATAACTCTCTCTAAGCTTCTCTGAAATCATCCTCCTGATTGTTTTTTATAGAGCAATAATATTCCATAACATTCATATACTATAACTTATTCAGCCATTCTCCAACTGATGGGCATCTGCTCATGTTCCCATACCTTGCCACTATACAAAGAGCTGCCACAAACATTTTTTCACATGTAGGTCCTTTTCCCTTTTTTATGATCTCTTTGGGATACAGGCCCAGTAGGGACACTATTGGACAAAGAGTACGCACAGTTTGATAGCCCTTTGGCTATCAGGTCTTCTTGATTCCAGGTCAAGCATTTCATCCATTATGCTGCTTAACACTGTCACTGTTACAGTAATAGCCTCATCTTACTTTCACAGAAAAATCTTTTGACCATGATGACAGGCATGCTAATGGTTTATGATGAATTCTGATGACTTAGTGTGCAGAATCCACATTAGAGGGATATATAAGTTAAAAATGAACCAAACCAAATACCAAATATACTATTTCTATTTCTATTATTGTGAATTCATAGGTATGTTATGCTTAGGTCCCCAGAAGTCTATTTTAGTCAGATGTTGGTAGGTATGGTATCCAAGTTATGATGGCCACTTGTCCATAAGGGAGCAGAGAAACTGTCCTTAGGATTTGATTGGTTGATCCTTCTTGCCTGAGTGTTTTCAAAAATAATCTGGTGTAGTTCCCACTGTGGTACAAAATGTCATTCTGACCTAGTATTGTCAACATAGTGAACATGAAGTGAACAAAAAGCACCATTCATTTGAATCTGTGATGATATCCTTTCAAAATATCTTATTGTGTGACCTAGAAAAAATAACAACAAAATTCATATGGAAGAATAAAAGGTCGAGAATTGTAAGAGAACTAATGAAAAAGAAGTCAGATGAAGGTGGTCTAGGTGTACCTGATCTAAAACTATATTATATAGGAGCAGTCACCAAAACCATTTAGTATTGGCTAAGAAATAGACCAGTCGATCAGTGGAACAGATTAGGTACAAAAGACAAAAAAGGGTACATCTATAGCAATCTAGTCTTTGACAAACCCAAAGATACCAACATTAAGGATAAAAATTCATTATTTGGAAAAAACTGTTGGGAAAACTGGAAATTAGTATGGCAGAAATTAGATATGGATCCACACTTAACACTATATACCAAGATAAGATCAAAATGGGTCCATGATTTAGGCATAAAGAATGAGATCATAAACAGATTAGAGGAACAGAGGATAGTCTACTTCTCAGACCTGTGGAGGAGGAAGGAATTTATGACCAGAGGAGAACTAGAAATCATTATTGATCACAAAATAGAAGATTTTGGTTACATCAAACTAAAAAGTTTCTGTACAAACAATACTAATGCAAACAAGATTAGAAGGGAAGTAACAAATTGGGAAAATATTTTTGCAGTTAAAGGTTCTGATAAAGGTCTCATTTCCAAAATATATAGAGAACTGACCCTAATTTATAAGAAATCAAACCATTCTCCAATTGATAGATGATCAAAGGATATGAACAGACAATTCTCAGATAATGAAATTGAAATTATATCCACTCATATGAAAGAGTGTTCCAAATCACTACTGATTAGAGAAATGCAAATTAAGACAACTCTGAGATACCACTACACACCTGTCAGATTGGCTAAGATGACAGGAACAAATAATGATGAATGTTGGAGGGGATGTGGGAAAACTGGGACACTGATGCATTGTTGGTGGAGTTGTGAAAGAATCCAGTAATTCTGGAGAGCAATTTGGAACTATGCCCAAAAAGTTATCAAACTGTGCATACCCTTTGAACCAGCATTGCTGCTATTGGGCTTATATCCCAAAGAAATACTAAAGAGGGGAAAGGGACCTGTGTGTGCCAAAATGTTTGTGGCAGCTCTTTTTGTAGTGGCTAGAAACTGGAAGATGAATGGATGTCCATCAATTGGAGAATGGTTGGGTAAATTATGGTATATGAAGGTTATGGAATATTATTGCTCTGTAAGAAATGACCAGCAGGATGAATACAGAGAGGTTTGGAAAGACTTACATCAACTGATGCTGAGTGAAATGAATAGAACCAGAAGATCGCTGTACACTTCAATGCTGTATGAAGATGTATTCTGATGGAAGTAGATATCTTCAACATAGAAGATCCAACTCACTTCCAGTTGATCAATGATGGACAGAAATAACTACACCCAGAGAAGGAACCTGGGAAGTGAATGTAAATTGTTAGCACTACTGTCTATCTACCCAGGTTACTTATACCTTTGGAATCTAATACTTAACGTGCAACAAGAAAATTGGATTTACACACATATATTGTATCTAGGTTATACTGTAACACATTTAAAATGTATGGGATTGCCTGCCATCTAGGGGAGGGAGTAGAGGGAGGGAGGGGATAATTTGGAAAAATGAATACCAGGGATAATGTTATAAAAAAATTACTCATGCATATATACTGTGGAAAAAAATTTATGGAATCTAATACTTAACGTGCAACAAGAAAATTGGATTTACACACATATATTGTATCTAGGTTATACTGTAACACATTTAAAATGTATGGGATTGCCTGCCATCTAAGGGAGGGAGTAGAGGGAGGGAGGGGATAATTTGGAAAAATGAATACCAGGGATAATGTTATAAAAAAATTACTCATGCATATATACTGTGGGAAAAAATTATAATTATAAAGTAAAAAAATAAAAAAAATATTAAAAAGAAGCACTATAAAAAATCTTATTGTAAAGTAAACTTATTTTTATTTGGATTTTATGTGTTTCACAAATGCTTCTTCATGTTCCAATTCTGAAGCTGAATTGTAAGACTAGATTGAACTAGGCCTAGTCCAGAACACTAACTGAAAGTTTAGAGTCCTATGTTTGAGTGGACAGAACTCTATCATAGACAATGGTTTGAGAAAGTTTCATTCCCTTAAGAGAAGGTACCTTCAGGAAAGATAATAAACTATGGGAGGAGTCTTGGAATAACTTCCACAAGATCCAGGAGCAAGAGTGTAAAATCTCTGGTTTTGGTCCAGGGTTTAGTTGAAGCAGTGATAGTCATTTTTGTAATAAGGAGGGAAGGAAAGAAGGAAAGGAAGGAAGGAAGGAAGGAAGGAAGGAAAGGAAGGAAGGAAGGGATTTATTATAAGGATCATTTGATCCTTATAACAACCTTGAGAAAAGTATTATTATTAGCACATTTTAAAGTTGAGAAAACTGAGTCAGATAGAAGTTAAGTGACTTGCCCAGGATCACATAACTATTAAATATCTGAGGCTGGATTTTAATTCAAATCTTTACACATTGTATTTCAACCTAGATTAGAGTTCTGAGTCTTGCATTACTAAAGATGACTCCAATCAAAATAGTCAGTCCTATATACACTACTTGTGTTTAAGCAGATCTTGTGGCACAGTAAGCAATTCAAGACATGTGGGAACAAATGGATACTACTGCACAGCAGGCCTTGCCATTTATGTAACCAGAGCACAAATGTGTCTTTGTTTCAAGAATAATGGAAAACTGTGGAAGCTAGGTGGTGCAATGAATAGAGCATTACCTCTAGAAACGGGACCACCTTAGTTCAAATATAGCCTCAGACTTTTGACACTTATTATCTGTAAGTATAAGTCTGTGTTAATCACTTAACCCAGATTGCCTCACAAAAAATTAACAAACACACAAAAATAGTAATGTAAGACTTTCTACTCATGACAACACCTGGCAGCACCCATCAATCTCATATAAAAGCTTCCAGCTTGGAGGGCTCTCATTTCCTCCTCGGATCTGGCAAAAGCCTTAGCCTACAGCAGGAATAAAAGCCACCACAGTGGCTTTTATTGGGTGGGAAGGTGCCACAGAAGGCCAGAACTCATCACAACCAGAACCATCAGCTTGTATCATTTCTGTTTTTGACAAGTGTACTCTTACAAGGTAAATAAAACTACTCTTAACTGTGTAATTATCAATCTATTTCTAGGTTTAGGATGGATTTTGTAGTTTACTCAGACATAGGCACTTATTAATAAACATTTGTTCAGTTGGATGGAATTAAAAGAGAACTTATGGAAAATCCTTAAAATGATGAGAGATCATGGCAGAATTGTTTTTCAATCAATGCTTTGGATGGTAAGAGCAAATTTTTAGTCATTTAGGTGAAATCAACACCAATGATAATCTGAATGTTATAGCTAAATGAAGAATTCCAGAATAAACACCAAATCTGGAATTCCTGGCAGCCTAGGGAAATTGATGAACTGCTTCTGAGAATAATATTTTTAAATTCATAAAATAAAAAAATATATGAAGGAAGCTGATTCTATTGAAATACAGTTATCAAAATATTTTTTAAAAGTTCTGATTCAAGTACTTCTGTAGTAAATGAATCAGCGAATATTGCTATTAATTGTATCTTAATGAGATCTTTTTTTTCTCTTTAGTGATTCATTGCTTCTCTCCATGCTAATATTTGTGATGCATACTTAGTCACTATTGACATCTGAATCTAGTATCCTGTTCTGTTTCCAAAAAAGAGTAATTAAGCTTCTAATGAGGAAAGAGTTTTATAAATCATAAAATATTTGTTGTTATTATTGATCATAATAGAGAAAAATTATGGTATGAAGATAGATGTTGCTGTATTTATAAAACATCTATACAGTAAAATAGTTTGCTTATATGTAAAATATATTTATATCTGAAGCTTAGAGAATTTAAAATAGTCTCTGCCAAAATAAATTGGCTAAAAATAAAATTAAAATTTTGGTTTGTTCTGTCTTAACACATTGACAATTTTTGATAGTTCCATTTAATTCACAAATATTAAAGTGCTTGCACTGTATGCTTGAATGAACTATGGGACTCCTAGTTATTGGTGGGTCTTAATGTAAGTTATTATTTTTTCATTTGGATAGTTTAATGGGCAAGTTGTTCTACTTCTAGAGTTTCCAAACTTGATAATAACCCTCACCGTGGTCTATCTTTTCAGGAAATCCATATTCACAGGCAACAGCATCATTTTGTCTTCCTTCACACAAACAGCATTTTGTTCAAACGATGTTCAGTTTCACTTGAAAATGGAGAAATTTTTTAAAAACTGGCTTTACATTTGCAATTATGCCCATAGGCAACAGGAAACCAATGTTTCAAAAGAAAACTTGATCCCACAGCTAGATAATGCTGGTTTCCTCAATAATGCATGAGTGCCTGAAGGCTTTATGTTGTTGCCAGACATACATTTTTTTGATTGGTAAGAACTGCCAGGTGACGTTTCATGAAATATAAAAACAAGGAAGACAGAGAGAGGCCAATAAAAAGAACAACCTGTCAGTCGGGAAAGAAAAGGAAAAGAGATTATTAATCAACGGCAAGAGATGGCACTTGGAATTCCATTGTACATTCTGCTAAATGGTAGGCATTCTTGTACTTCAGTCTCTCTGTGTGTCTGAAATATGCCTGGGATTAATTTTCTTTTAATTAAAAAGAAGTTAACTTCCAATAACTTTTGCTTGTGACAAAGATTAGGGCAGGGACTCTGGGAACTAACTGACTCAGTTTTAATTTGATGAATGTGGCTTTCCTGATGTTTTGACTTTTTTCTTTCAAAACCTATTCTGATTCTATTTTAAAATAATGTCAGTAATTTAACTTATTTCAATATAACTGTACTCAGGTACCTGAATCAGTTCATAACTAGTACATGCAAATATTATATCTTTCTACACACCAAATATATGTACCTATACCTCTATATGTTTATATAGAAATAGATACTTAAATACATATATAGAGATAACTATATCTATACCTATGTAAAGCTCCATATGTATATTTTATATTATGTATATATAAATATAGGTATTTTATGCATAGCTATGTCTATATATGCCTAGTTATACAGATACATATAAGGTATATATGTATATATAGAGAGATATATATCTATACTTACATAGTATATAGAGTTATTAGAATGATCATTTTATATTTTTCAAATAAAAGAATAAAATCATAAGGCCATTTTAATTTGTTTGCGTCTTTTTCCTTCAATTTCAAGTGAATTCCTAGTAACTCTAAAACACTCTGAATGAGAATAACTCCAAGATGTCCTTCATAGACATAAAACAAGTTGTTTTGGGAAATTAACATGTCAGATTTCTTTTTCTTTTTTCCCCCTAACACAGCCATGGTATCATTGAGTAAAGAGGCAGCTGTTACTGTAACTACACCCATTACAAGCCAACAAAGTAACTGGACAGTTAACAAAACAGAAGGTATTTTCTTCCTTATATTTGTATTTCAAGTGATAGTTTAATTACTGTTAAAGAAAGCAGACTTCTGATGAAAGCAGAGTCAATTATTTAAGGTTCAATACTTTCCTTTAATAGGCGGGTTGGCCAGATATTGTCTTCTGGGAGTGTTCTATTCTATTTAGAGCAAAGGGCTGCAAAACATGTGAAAAGAACATCATATTTTAGCTTAAATCACTGACCTGGCGGTGAAGGGCTGCACAATTGCCTACTGAAAATCTGAAACCAGTAGTTCCCTTAAAACTTGGATGTCTCCAAGTCTTCTCTCTTGGTGAGCAAAGACCTTTACCATTTTAGCGTTCTGTGTAACTGGCATCACAACTTAGTATGGGATGAAACACTGCAGCCAAGGTACTCTGAAGAAAGTCAGCAACTGAATCCACTTTCTCCTCATGTTCAGAAAGTACTCTTAGTGTCTGCAGAGCTCCCTAACTACCCAACCTCCCGTGTATCTTTTAATTATGATTACAATAACTACTGGCAGCTTCTGAGCATCAGCATTTTTTCAAACCTGTTTGAACTCTCAGAGGTGAACTTGGAACGCTTGTTACCTGCCAAGACCTGAGCACAAGTTTTTATGGTTCTCACGCAAGCCACATTCTCCATGCTGCTTTGAAGGTTAGTGATGTTATCAAGCAGAGAGGAAACACCATATCCTGATCTCATAACTTGGCAGGCAAGTAGAAGAGGAGGGTCTTTCTAAATATTTGGTTTCGGAATATGTATATTCCTAATATTGAAGTAGAAAATCACCATTCTGATTTGTAGCAGTTTCCTTCCTGGGAAATCCCCTCACCTATGAAATTATACCTTCATGTCAGGGCACATACATGTACAGATGTAACCAGATATGAGTTCATGTGTGTACATGAACTTACATATGCATGTATATTGCTATACACTCATTCACATATAACCCAAAATAAACACTTATTAGACTCTACCAATAGTTTAACATCATAAAAACCTATTTTTAAACTCTTTGCTTTTGTCTTTTTTTCCTTTTAAACACCCAAACATGACAATAACCTGTTATTTTTGCAAGAAATACATTTTTGTAGGCAGCAGCATTTTGTTTTTCTCAATGGAGACCATTTTGTTCAAATAGATCTTGGTTTTCATCTAAAATTCTCAAATAACCAGCAGTATGCTTCAGTTTTAGTCAGTGATAGCCCATTTTATGATTTTATAGCAGTCCTAAGACTATTCTTTAAATACAATGCTTTGTGTCATTTGTGAAGAAAAGTTGGCAATATTTTGTCTTACTTTAGAGCACTGGTGTTTTCTGGCTCTTAAAAAAGAAATATATATCCATCTTTCTTATGTGTTTTCTTTCTCTAGAGAAGCAACTTGTATGTTTATTGAACTTTGAAAAATATTAAGAACTCCCGATAGAGCTTTTATATAGATTATATCTATTACTGTTTTCAAAAGGAAAATTTCTTACTTATATTATAAAAATAATTTAGATGCTGCAGACATTTGGGGTCTCTTTGCTCACATTTTGAGAACCAATGCTCCAGAAGAGTGATACCTCCTTTTCTTTAATTTTCTCCTTCCCATTCTCAATCACCTAACAAGAACTAGGTAGTTTTGAGCTACTGTTCTTGATATGTCTGTGTTGCTACAAAAATAATGGAGCTGGAAAGCACTGGAAAATCATCTAGTCAGTTCAGAGTGTTGAAGCAAATTAGCCATCTTCATATAGTTATCAAGAATGTTTCAGACTTTGAACTCTAAGCCTAATGTTCTTTCTAGTACAATGTCTCCTATAAGAACAGTTTCCCTTTCCTCAAAATTAAACATCAAATCAAAAGATTAGATCGGAAGCACAGATTATCCTCACTGGACAAAACTACTTATAAGTATTTTAAAGGTAATTTTCAGATACACCTCTGTCAGCATCTTTTTAAAGGGATTGATATCTGTGAGCAATCATACAACCTGTGTTTTCGAGACCCAATTCCTTTAAACTCCCACACCTACCCCAGGAGACAATAATTGAGACTTTACTAGTACCTTCATCATGTTAAACATTTCAAGAAAAAATAACAAAAATAAAAACAAAACTTGGTCTGGCATTTTTTCTATCTAATAACTAAGAAATATATCTATATCTTTATATATAGTATATTATTATGTATAATAATATTCAAAGATAGCTTCACTAGTGATTTTTCAGAAAGATCTCATGTATAAGATAGTGTCACCTATTTCCAAAGAATTCACCCCAAGGTAATATTCACTGAGTGAGGTTTTTTTGGATTTGAAGGAACTTAAAGAATTGGACCATGGTTCTAAGGTTTCTTAGGAAAAAAAAAACACTTTTAAGTTTCCTTTCCGTAAATGAGGATTGTGCTCTCAAAGAGGACATGGATCAAGGCAAAGTTCTACTAATAACTTTATAACTTAGGATGATAGCAGTCAGAGCTGGAAGGGATCTTTGAGATCATTTAGTTCAATTCCCTCATTTTCCTCAAAAGAGAAACTGAAATCCAGAGAAGTTAAGAAATTTGTTGAAAAGTCACACAGGTGGTGAATGATAGAATGATATTGGAATACTGATTCCCAGACTCCAAAGCCAATGTGATGTGAGCTATGTCTTATAACAATTCTTCTGAGTAGGCACACCAGGCCAATGATTATCCTTTTTGTCAAATCCTCTGCTTTTCCTTGAATGATATGAGCAAACTATTGCTATTGGGAGTGGTCCCTCTCCATCCTATCCAGGAGTTATCTAGAAAATATTGCAAAAGCACAGAAATAGTCTGTTCTGTGCTTATCTTCTTCCTCAGGGAATACAATGTTATAGTTCTTTCAGGCTCAAAAGAAAAATTTGTACCCTGCTATTATTTGTGTTGCATTTGCTACACTGCAAAGCAATATACTCATTTATTCTGTGTAGAAGTGTGAATCTCCAATAATTTTTTTTTTTTTTTTGCTTCTTTTCATAGTTACACCAGTTCATGAAGTTTAGCTCTTTAGGTCACAATAATGGTTTCCATGAAAAAATTAGATATTTTCTACTTTTTATTGTAATATCTTGAATGTTTATGAGTATGGGTGGGGGTAGAGGAGGGAAGGAGAGAGAAAGAGAGACAGAGAAAGAGGGAAGAAGGAAGGGAAGGATGGAGGGAGAGAAACAGAGACAGACAGAAACAGAGAGACAGAGACAGAGACAGACAGGCAGGCAGGCAGAGAGATAGCCAGAGAGACAGAGGCACACAGAGAGACAGATGTACAGAGACAGAGGGGGGAGGGTTAAAGAAGAAAGAAAGGAGAAGAAAAATAAGACATGTTAGTCCTCATTTCAGAGTCAATTCCTAGAAGAATTCCCCCTTGCAGTTTTAAGAGTACTTTGTCCTTTTCTTAGAAGATTTATGGAACTGAACTAAACATCTCATATTATAGTGAGTGATAGATTTTGATATATGGAAATAAAAAGAGAAGAAAACTGTTATCACATTAATTTCCATTTCTTTAATAAAGAAAATAATTAGTAAAGTGGTCTTCAGTACCACTTTAGAATCAATGGTGCCATCTATTGGTGAGTCTGTGCACACACACTTTAAGTGCCTTTCATTCTGAACTTGAACTTGAAAGAAAAATCAATCCATCCCCATCCTTAGTTGTTGAAAGACTAGCCTGGATAGGATTATTGCCACCCTCTGAGCACCACTTGTTACAAGATCACTTGTTCAAAAGATGAGATAGCCAAAGGAAATTTAAAAGGGGTGGAGGTAAGTGAAGGGGAGGGGGTTTCCTCGGTTCTCTGACTTTCTAACCCTTAATCTTATTTTCATATTTCCTTCTCTCAGCTGAATACACAGAAGGGCCCATAGCTTTGAAGTTCTCTCACCCTTGTCTTGCAGACCATCATAGCTATTGTATCAATGGTATCTGTGCATTCCATCATGAGCTCAGGAAAGCCATATGCAGGTAAAGGCAATGAACACAACCCTCAATCCTACTTCTCCTCCCTCCCACCCCATAATAACATCATGCTCCATTGGTGGTCTTTTATATCAACTGGCAAACCTGTCTACTCAAAGGAACATAAGGAGATGCAAAAAAAGAAATCAGGAATTTGATTTAGAGTGAATTTCTACAGTACCTTTTCCCAATGACCAAGAGCATTTTGCTATCCTGCCATTTCCCAACTACCCTTGTGAGTTAGGGATGGAGAGGGGGAAATTCAGACCTACGATTTCTTCTTGTGGGAGCATCAGCAACTTATCTCTAATTTCTAACTTAGAGAATTGCCTGGCATTAAACACTGAGAGCTTAAGTGATTTTCTAAGAATCAGTTGTATAACTCAATAAATATCTGTTAAATACCCACTATGAATTCAACATTTGTTATAAAACTAGGACTTAATCCCAAAACTTTATGCTGCTAAAGCCAATTCTCTAGCCACTACACCATCAATGGTAGTTTTTTTAAAGTAGTCAGGCAGCAGCTATTAATGTACAGTTGAAGACCCTGAGCTTCCTTTGGTATAGTGAAACAAGCAGTGGATGGAAATTTAAAGAGATAATCGGCTATTAGTTGTATTTTTTGGTGCTTGAACAAGCTCCTGAGATTGTAGAATCATAGATAAGAGATAGAAAAGTCACTGAATCTCACCTGTTCATTTTACAAATTAGGAAACAGAGGTGTATTGAGGTAAAAGAAATGATTCAACCAATGTCTCACAGAGGCAAGTATATATTCTATGAGTCCAAAATTATTTCACCTTTCTCTGAGTTTTCATCTCTCTATCTGGAGGAATATTTATAGTGGATAGCTTTGCTGCCAAATGACTTGGATTTGAATCCTGGTCTACCATTTCTTATTTGGGTGAGTTTTGATGAAGGCACCTCTTCTTTCTTTGGGTCTCAGTTTCCCCATCTGTCAAATAAGATGATTAGGCTCAGTGACCTCTGAGGTCTTTTCTAGCTCCAAATCTATGATTTTCTGAGCTACGAAATGTCCCAACTCATACTTATGTAGTGTGTTTGACCCTGAGTATGACACTTATCTCTGGTCTTCAGTTTCTTTATCTGTAAAATGAGGAGATTAGACTGGATGTTGACTCAAGTCATTCTCTAAGACTAGGTTTTAGAGAACTTGGATATCTGCACTGATGAGGGCACTTTTCTTCAGCCAAGAATTCCTTATGAGAGTGAAATCATCGACTAGATACCAGATTTTTATTCGAACATTAAGTTTTCCTTCTGATCAAAGAAAGCATACTTGAGACCTTGATAAAATGATTTCAAATTCTTTTGATAGATTGAGAATTATTTCCTATCTATAGTTCCTGCTCAAGAAATTTTCTTATATTTCAAGCATTTGTTAATTCATTGAAAATTAATTCTTTTGTACCTTTACCATTAATATTTTTAAACATGTTTATTTTAGATGCACTACAGGTTATACTGGAGAAAGATGTGAGCACTTAACATTAACTTCATATGCTGTGGATTCTAATGAAAAATATATTGCAGTTGGAATCGGTGTTGGATTGCTATTAAGTCTCTTCCTTGCTTTTATCTACTGTTATGTAAGAAAGAGGTATGGATCAAGAAGGAATATGGCATGGACAGCATTGCATTGAAATTCAGACCAGAAATCTAGCAGGACCATTCATGACAACAGTTCTGGTACCTTTTGTTCTGTTTTGTTTTTGTTCCTCCCCACACTATGAATTCTAAGAAAAGGAGATGAAAATGCATGTCAATATCTACTTTACTGCCCTGGAAAAGTTCACTTTTAGCATATCTTTTTAAATTGAATCCTCAGTTGGCAGTATATAGCTGCAAATTCCAGCTTTTACTACCTTCTGTCCTCCTACTCCCATCAGAGGTAAAATGAACAGACTCTTATAATGGTCAAAGTAGTATCCCTGCTTTGGGATTATGGAAACAACATTGCAAAAGTCAGAATTCATAAACAGAGTACTGTACTGTCGGTGTCATATCATGAAGAAAGTGTTAAGTTTGTTGCCTCTATGATCACATGATACTTTCCCTCCCCATCTCTCTCATATACTCTAAAGTCTTCTTTCCTAGATTGGTATCCTGTAGTTCTTGGAAGAAGATCCTACTCTTTTGTTGTTCAGTGTAATTTTTGGTGAGTGGGGCGAGAGGATTAGTAGGTCTCTTCCTACTCCCATCTCTCAAGCACTATACTAGAACATATAGAATCATAGGAGGAAAAGATCGCAATTTTAAAGATGGGGATAATGAGGCACAAGGCAGTTAAATAACATGACTAAGGGGCAGCTAGGTGGTGCAGTGGATAGAGCATCAGCCTTGAATTCAGGAGGACCCGAGTTCAAATCTGGTCTCAGACACTTAATACTTCCTAGCTGTGTGACCCTGGGCAAGTCACTTAACCCCAGCCTCAAAAAAACAAAGAAAAAAAAAACATGACTAAGATTACACAGTCACAATAACTAATGGATGTTTGAAAACAAAACCACATGTTGAACTATGCACTTTCTTTTTATTATTGGTATAGTGGAAAAAAGCTGGGTTAGAACGAGGAAGATTTAGGTGTAAAGCCTTCCTCTAATATATACTTGCTCTCTAAGTCTAGATAAATCACTTAAATTTTCAGTACTCTAGCCAAATTCTTAAGAATATAAGTTGCAAAAAAGGAAAAGACATTCATGGATTTTCTCATCTGGGGAGCTCCTTCCATCTATGAAATCACAGGTTCAATCTCAATGCCAGCACATGAAGATTTAGAAGTAGAGGACAGAGCTGATTTTGTTTTACCATTGTGGAGAGAAAAAGGAAGGGAATATAAAGTTTATTTATTTTTTAAATTTTTTTGAATTAAAAAAGTGTTTATTTGGGGGGGTCCAGATGCAAGATAGCCCCCCAGAGTTTTAGGTGACAACCCAGATGTCCTTGAAGGATAGCTTAGTGGAATAAAGATGTTAAATCTGACTCTCTTTCACATATATTCTCTGAGGCTGTGTCATATCACTTCTAATATATATATAAATTTTTTAAAATAGTTTTTATTTACCAGATATATGTATGGGTAATTTTACAACCTTGACAATTGCCAAACCTTTTGTTCTATTTTTCCCCTCCTTCCCCTCCCCCTCCACAGATGGCAGGTTGACCAATACATGTTAAATATGTTAAAGTATAATTTTTTCTTTTTTTATTAATTTTTATAATTATAACATTTTCTTTGACAGTACATATGCATAGGTAATTTTTTTTTACAACATTATCCCTTGTACTCCCTTCTGTTCCGAGTTTTTCCCCTCCTTCCCTTTACCCCCTCCCCTAGATGGCAGGCATTCCCATACATATTAAATATCTTATAGTATATCCTAGGTACAATATATATATGCAGAACCGATTTTGTTGTTGTTGTTGTTGCAAAGGAAGGATTGTATTCACAAGGTAAAAATAATCTGGGAACAGAAACAAAACAAAACAAAACAATGCTCACAGTTTACACTCATTTCCCATAAAGTATAAATTAAATACAATATATGTATACATGTCCAAACAGTTGTTTTGCTGTACAAAAAGAATCAGACTTTGAAATAGTGTACAATTAGCCTGTGAAGGAAATCCAAAATTCAGGCGGACAAAAATAGAGGGATTGGGAATTCCATGCAGTGGTTCATAGTCATCTCCCAGAGTTCTTTTGCTGGGTGTAGCTGGTTCAGTTCATTACTGCTCTATTGGAACTGATTTGGTTCATCTCATTGTTGGAGAGGGCCTCGTCCATCAGAATAGTATTGTTGTTGAAGTATATAATGATCTCCTGGTCCTGCTCATTTCACTCAGCAAAAGATAAAGTTTATTGCTTATTTCACATAAGTATCAGTTGTAGATTATGTAAAAGATCTCTATTGTCCTATTTAAGGCACAACCAAGAGGATAATGTAAGACCTATTACTATATGAATTTATAACAGTTTACATTATTCTACATTTTAATGTAGATCTACAATCTAGATCTTATTATGTCATTATTCTACATGTGTCTAGCAGTTGTTGAATTATATTGAATTCACTACTTTGTTTTAGGTGTATGAAATTGAATGCAACAGATCTCCATTATCTTTCCCGTTTAAAGAAAACTCAAAACTGAATTTCTGTCAGTCTTAGATTGTTCTACAATTATATGCAGTTGTTGAATTGATATTGAGTTCATTGCTTTGTTTTAGATGCATGAAATTGAAACATCCTTATAAAGTCTGCAAGAGAGAGAAGAGGCCTCTGTGAGAAGTGAACAAATATCACTGATAAAAGCAGATGTGGACCAGAACTGAACTGAAATCTTCTAAGGGGATCCAGCAGAATGATAAGATCTGGGTGAATAAAAAAAAAAAAAAAGAGAAGAGGAATAGATCAAATCCTTGATATTCTAATGGATTCCCATGGAATGAATGAATAGAACCACTTCATTTTTGACAGTGCTAATGAAGTCTATCATGGAAGTTTTGGAAGCAAGAGTCATTGACCCTCCCTGAGTCTGGTTTTTTTTGGTGTTGTTATTCTTAATACAAGAGCATTTGGTGTTTTTATTCTGATATGACAGGTATGGATTATAGCAGTCATTCCTGAAATTTTCTGTAGAGGAGTTTTACATTTAAACTATAAGCTGGACTACATGGCTTCTGGAATGCCTTCTAGCTCTAAGATTCTTATGCCTTATGGATGAGAGAAGAGAGACATTTTCACAGAATTCATCCACTATGTGGAAGATCCTATGCTAGGCCACTAGTTGGAGAAGAACTATTGACGTACATGCTACTGATACCTGTTATCTACTGGCAAGTAGGACTAGCCCCTTTTGGCTTCTTGTCTGTCCACAATGTGGACTTACCCACTTTAAATAAGATATTTCTATGGTACCTGAAATGAATGTGATGACTATTTTTAAATACAAAACCAGTGTTATTGAAGCTTCAATGGCCCACGCATGAATTCAAAGAGTAAACTCTTATTTCTAGAAATCAAAGGTCTGTAGAAATATTATTGACTTAGTTCCCCTATCCTAACAGTGATTATGAAAGGGGAGATGAATAATCTTCAGAAGAAACAAGAATCTCAAGCCAATGACTATTGTCTTAAAGAATCAGACATGAGCAAAGTCTTTCTTCCTCTGAATGGATCATAAAATATTGTACCTTTATTCCATTGTTTTCTTGACTCATAGTCTCTTTCTGCTATCATATGTGTGATTTAATGAATGGCTATGTAGCAACAATAAGAAAATTGTACCAAGTGACCTGTGGTCCAGAGATGGCCCTTATGTTTAGACTAACAGGTTGAACAAGGTTCTTCAATGGCTCATGATATGTAGAATTTTTCTTCATCATTTCTTGACTACGTAGATATATGAAAGGTATTAAGGTTGGAAAAAGCATAATGAAAAGAGAATTGAATTGGGAGTCAATAGTTCAGGACTTTGGTTCAAATTAACCATCACTAATTAGCTGGATGACCCTAAGCAAATATCTTTCTATTTATAGGCCAAAGTTTTTTTCTGTAAAATGTGTGAGATGAACTAAAGGATCTTGAATATCACTATTGCTGCTCCTGCTGCTGCTGCTACTACTATTGCTGCTTCTACTACTACTAGCAGTTAATAGTGCAGTGGATACTAGAATCAAGAACTGAGTTTAAGTTCAGCCTCAGACACTTACTAAGACACTCAGTGTGGCCCTAAGCAAGTCACTTAACCTTATTTGTCTCAGTCTTCTGAATTATAAAATGGGCTGGAAAAGGAAATGGAAAACCCTTCTGGTATCTTTGCAAAGAAAATCCCAAATGAGGTCATGAAGAGTCGAACATAACTGAAATGACTAAACAACAACAAAACAAATTATGTTTATCTTAACAACAAATGATAATTATAAAAACAACAGCAACAAATAATAGAATGCATAAAATATTCTAAGGTTGGCAGAACACTATATATTTAACTCATTTGATTCTCCTAACAGTTCTGTGATGTAGGGGCTATTATGTTTGTTCTTTTTACAAATAAGGAAACTGAGGCTGAGAAAAGTTAAGGTATTTTCCCAGTTAGTAATTAGTTTTGGTGAGATTTGAATTCTGGTCTTTCTGACAGCAATCTAATTTAGTCCGGTGCAGTTATACAACTACTTCACCAACTTATTCAGATACTAAAAGACCATGTGATGGCAGTAAGAAATGGTAACTAAAGATAATACAAATGAGTTGCTAAGCTCAGAAACAATACTTTTGGTAAGGTTAAAGTATAGTATTTAGCTTAAATTTTCATTAAATAAATAAGAACTAGCATTTGTATATACCTTATGACTTGGAAGCACTTCAAATATTATCTTATTTTATCTTCATAAAAATCCTTCTAGATTGGTGTTATAATTGTCTGTTTGGGACAGATAGCAGTTAAATGATTTGCCAAAGGTCTCCTAGCTAGTAAGTGTCTGAAACTGAATTTGAATTCAAGTCTTGATTCCATACCTGTACCACCTCAACACTTCTAAAATGTTAAATATAATTAAAAGGGCTATCGATGCTATAGTTGAGAAATAGTATTGCTACTTGGGGTAGATGGGATGATAAATCTGAAACCCCAAATAAGTGAGAAAGGACTAAAAAAAGGACTTACTTGCCTTCAATGAGTTCAAGTCTTCACCTCCAAAACAAATTCTGAGCCAAAATACTCAAAGAACTTGCCTACATGAAATTTGAGTAGCTATTAGTGACCTTTAAGAAATTCTAGATATCTGGAGAGGTTCTTCAAGATTATAGACAGAAATGTACATCTAACTATATCTATATCTATATCATCATTCTCTCCCTCTCTCTCTCTCTCTCTCTCTCTCTTTCTCTCTCTCTCTCTCTCTCTCTCTCTCTCTCTCTCTCTCTCTCTCTCTCTCTCTCTCTGTTTCTCTCTCTCTCTCTCTCTCTCTCTCTCTCTCTCTCTCTCTCTCTCTCTCTCTCTCTCTCTCCACTCATTGAGAAAAAAATGAAGGGCATTTATCCTTCAGAAGAAAATATATGATAGCTATTTTAATTATTTGTAGACCTGTCATCTAGAAGATAGATGTAATAAATTAGTTTTTACTCAGCTCTATAGAATAAGGCAATGAGTTATCATGGATAGAAGGTTACAGGGACAAAATAACTCTTGATAGGAGTTTATCTATCTATCTCTCTATCTGCCTGTATCTCCATCCATCCATCCATCCAAACCTCATCCAACCATCCATTCATCATTCATCCATTCATCCACCTATCTATCTATCAATCTTTCTATCTATCTAAATTTTCAGAGTGGGGAGAAAGTAGAATCTTCATACTAAAGGCCTAAGGAGTTTGAAACGAATTATTACCCAAAATTCTTGAATTTGTAATTTGAAGTTGTTGTCACATGAACATTTAAAAAGGGAGACAGAGATAGATTCATGAAGAACATCCATGTCAGAAACCTCATTTGAACAAAAATCTTCCAGGATTTCAGTGAGGCTTTTAAAAATCTCTTATGATGCCTGTGTGTATTAGGGATTGGATACTTATGTGGCTACAATGCCAATTGAATGAAGTGATCCAAAAAAAGGGAAGTGATTCTATCCTAATTTAGAGGGAGATTTGTAGTGGAACATCACAAGATTGTAGCCATCTTTCTGCTGCTTTCCTGTTCGTTTGCTTGTTCTTAAGTGATGCAGAAGAATAGCAGAATATTCTGTCAAAGATAAAATTGAAATAAACATAAATTCTTGCACTTGGATTAAAAAAAAAACCTCACATGTTTGAGAACAGGATGAGGAAACAAAGCATAGATGGGGTTCATGTTATAAAGAATATTGGATTTGGGTGGGCTGTAAGCAAACATGAATCAAGCATATGACATGGCTCCAAACAAGATAATATATTCTGGTATTCCATGAAGAATGCAGAAATTAATAGTCTCATGATTAATTGTTTTTGTTCACAAGCATGTCAGCAAGCATCTAGCATGTCTAAGATAAATCAGTATCATGAATGTATGCAAAACTATGCTTTTTGGGATCCAGAAAAAGACCAAAAATATCCATCTTTTATAAGAAAACATATCATACCTATTTTTAAACATTTGTAGACCTGTCATCTAGAAGATGTAATAATTCAATTGATTTCAATGAGTTATCATAGATAAAAGTTACAGAGACAAAAGAATTCTTGGTAGGAGTTAGAGGAGTCTCCGTTTGATTAAATAGAGGAGGAAACTTCCTAAGAATTAGATCATAAAAATTGGAATTCAAAGAGAGTTCAGATTTGTATGGATGAGAAAAATGAGGCATAAAAATGGGAAATGGTTTGCTTAGGAAGAAAACATCCAAAACCAGAATTGAAAGGAAAGAATTGAAGATTGAAGCTCCTTAAATTTAAATTCAGGGCTTCATCTTATACCAACATACCAGAATTGGAATGGACCATCTTGTAGTGAGTGAACTCCCTGTAACAGAAAGGCTTCTAATAGAGCCCAAATGATTACTTCCCACATTGGACTGCATGACCTTTGTCATTTCTTCCAGCTCTGATTCCATTATTGCCAAGACCCAAGACATACGAATGGGAGAAAAGAAATGTTTATAAAATTTCCTTACAGACCAATGATTTTGTGTCTTAGGAATGCCATTGTGTGTGTGCATGTGCATATAAGTGTATGTGTTATTTTTTTAAATCTAAGAATTTAATAATTTTTGAAAAAAAATGTTATTCAAATATAACATATGAATGCCATTTTAGGAAAATTTAAGTTTTTGCTGACATTGCACCAAGTCTCACCAGGGAGCCTAGTTAGAGACTGAGTTGGTAAAAATAAATACTCTGGTGAACCCCTATCTTGATCTTTGGGAACTGGACTTAACCAGAAATCATGCATGTAGCTTAAATAGACTATATTAGTGAAAGTCAAAGGACTTTGTTCTGATTTATGTTTTCAACTCATATGACAAAAGATTTCTAAATCTTTATTAAATTATTAAAATGTTTGTGTTCATAAGATTAATCAAAAATTTGTTGCGACTTACTATTCTTGCCTGGAAGGGCTGACAATTATTCTTTCACTTCCACAAAACAGTTCCTCATTATTCACTCTTGAATCAAACACTCTCACATAATTCAGCTTTCCCTTCAGTAGAAAATATTTGACTTCCTTTGTTGTTCTTTTCTTGAAGACTCTGTGGTGCCACGCCAACTCATAGCACATCAGCACTTTTTGTGTCTTCACCCAGGATATGAAGCTTGCATCACACCAAGGAGTGGGGAGATAAAGGTCCCTCCCTCCCCAATGACTCTAGGAAGCCACACCTAGATTGTTATGTGTTGCTCTTCCAAGGCATCTCTGAGACAAGCAAATGAGCTGGAGAGAATCCAGGTGAGAACAACAAGGCATGGGGAAGGAAATGCAGGGCCAGACTCATTATGAAGAGAAAAGACCATTAATGGTCTAGAGTGAAGAAATGAAGTCCCAAGATGGAAGACTTCTAATATTTACAAAACATAAACATCAGTAAAAATGAATTTGCTTAGTATGGTGCCATATAGATTTGACATTGGCTTAAATTAAGAAAAAGAATTAGGGATGTGTGTGTATGTGTGGGCGTTTTGTTGAGGAGCAGTAAAACAGAACCAATTTGAAACCTGGCACACTTAATGAATGCCACTTGACTGAAAATTAAACTATTTTAGATTGTGCAATACTTTTCCAGGAGTTATGCTAGTTGTAATTCACATCACAAAAGTGTTTTATATATATTTTATTCAATCTTTACAACAAACTCATGAGGCAGGTATTTTAAGGTCTATGATGCCCATTTTCTTTTTTTTTTTTTCCTTCTTTTTTTTCCTGAAATTGTTTGTTTTCAAAACATATGCAAGGGTAACTTTTTAACTCTGACCCTTGAAAAACCTTGTGTTCCAATTTTCTCCCTCTTCTCCCCACTCCCTCCCCTAGATGGCAAGTGATATGTTAATATTGTTAAATATATGTTAAACATGGTAAAAAAAAAAAGTATTAAATCCAATATAGGCATACACATTTATACAGTTATCTTGATGTACAAGAAAAATCAGATTGAAAAGGGGAAAAAATAAGAAAGAAAATAAAATGCAAGCAAACAACAAACAATAAGAGGGAAAATGCTATACTGTGGTCCACACTGTTCCCACCGTCCTCTCTCTGGATACAGGTAGATCTCTTCATCACAAGATCATTGGAACTTGCCTGAATCATCTCATTGTTGAAAAGAGCCATGTCCATATGATGCCCATTTTCAAATGAAGAAGCTGGGACCTGCCCATGATCGCACAAATGTCAAAGGAAGGATTAATCCAGATTTCTACTAACTTGCTTGCCAGCCCCAAGAGCTTTTATTTATTTGGGTTTTTAATATTTTTTTCAGATTGGAAATTAATCTTAGCATTATTATAAAATATTTTAACCTCATGGGTCTCTTGAAAAGGTCTCAGGAATCCCCAGGTATGACTGCACCACAACATGTAAAGCCACCTACCAAAGCTGTATCACATTCTAGTTTATGAAAATTAATATCTCATACAGCCTGTATCCTTCTACTAGTCATTTATTTATATGGAAGTTCTGTTATCTAATTTTCAAGTTAAAATATTTTGTTTCATTTGAAGTATTGGGTAGTATTTATATATATGTAAACATATATACATATACCAGTTTGTCATTACAAAATTAATTAATCAATAATCATTTTATTAAAAACTTAATATGTGTTAGATGTTAGAGGTATAAAGACAATGAAACTCGTCCTTTCCCTCAAAGATTTAACATTCTACCAATGACCTCAGTGATTGCCTGGCTAAAATAAACATCTAAATTGAGATAATCTATATGGGAAATGGTCACTCAGACCAAAATAGAAAATTTTTATAGCAATTCAGAAGCAAGACTTTAGCACTCCCCCCAAAAAAGGAAAAAAAAGACCAATCAATTCAATCAAACAAGCATATTGTTATAGTAGTCAATATGTTATATTGACAATGATTCTGGAGTTGATATTCCCTATTTTTCTTCCATTCACTTTAAAAAGAAAACAGTGTTGAATGTTGAATAGGTTATTTGTTTACTAATCTATTCATTAGTTATGATATTATATATATATATGTATTTATATATCTGTCATGGCTGAAAAACAATAACAAACCTATATCTGCTTCAGGAAGAAGGCCTATAACATCACAGTGATTAAGTAAATTGATGGCAAGTCCATTGATTTTTTGAGCTGCTTCATTCATTTGTTCTTTTATCTGTTTTCCAGGGTGTAGATATTTAGTTAGACTGGCATGCAATGATGCTCCTCTCCTTATTCCTTAGTAACTTACAAACTGCTTAAGCAAATCAAGTTTCTCTCATTCTCAAGTCATTAATTATAAAGAAAATTATCATCTTTAGTTAATTCTTTATATAATTTGAGATTGAATGAGAAGGTATAACTGTCCCTTCAAATTCTAAAAGCTATGACTCTATTACTCGATTGTACTGAATCTGGAACTGTCAAAGTTCCCATTCTATTGATCTCAAAAGGACCTCCATACAAAATCTCTATCTGGAGATGATCTGGAGAAATCTCCTTGGAGATAATCAGAAACTTGGATTTACTAATTAAACATAAAAACCACATTTTTCCCCTTGTTGAGTGACTTTGAAGAACTCACCTAACCTGTTATATGTATAATGAAAATAATAAAAATGATAATAATAGATGTAGTCCTACTATGTGGCAGGCACTATGCTAAATAAACCCTTTACAGATATTATCTCATTTGAGTCTCACAAGTCTTTGAGGTAGGTGCTTTTATTATACCCATTTCACAGTTTTCTCAAAACTGGGGCAAACAGAAGTCAAGTGACTTGTCCACAAGGGGGGCTCTCAGAATTTTATTCATTGTCACACTACAATTCTGTACGTATGACACTATGATATGAGTAAATGTTAAAGCAATTTGGAAGGACTTGCATTCAAATTTGATTTGGGAGATCAGCAAAGCCAATCTAGACATTCACCCATACCAATTTTTTTATCCCGAGCCCTACTCAGTTGTGCATTCTGGAGCACATCATCCCAGTTTCATTCCAAACCTAATTAATCAACTGATCCATCCACATATAGCTCAGAATCCTCAAGTCCTGCCCCTGATTTCATAAGGAACAAAAGCCAAGTTGCCAGGAGCCCAATATGTCCAACCCAAAGCCTCACTCCCTCTGCCAAAAACATGGGATATTTCTTGTTCTGGGAAACACCCACTGCCTTCCAAAGGTATATCTCATAAACTGAGGAATGTGATTGTGTGGTAGGGAGAGAGAATGAGGCTGGTTAAGTACACCTTCTCTACATACCTCTAAGTTACTGGATTTTTCCAAAGGCAAACTTTGGCAAGTGATTCAAGACAACTTTATGGAGATTTAGGTCTTACATCTCAAGGAACCAGAGGCACTTTCAGTTATATTAGGTTTCTGAAAACCACATGGAAAGATCCTCAAAGAGATTATCTCTTGTCTCCAAAAGTTGGAGCAATAAGATAATTTGAAACCATAAAGAGATTTCTCTTAGACTAGGAGTGGATCCTGCCTTGTAGCTCCCCCCAAAAGAGGGAATTCTTCCCTTTTTTCTCTTAATATAAACCTAGAAATATAAAAGTGACAAAAGGCTTCTGCTCTGTAAACTCAGTGGAGCTGCATGCTACTTTCAAGGTGGAACCCAGATCAGTATCTAAGGGAAGGCTGAAAGAGAATGGATTGAGAAGATCCAAGAAACAGCACATCCAATAGAGACCATTTGCATCTGGGCAAAAGTTGAGAAGAATGGCTGAATGATGGAAGTAGGAGAATGAAAAGCTCCCCCTCCTTACTAATAAAGTAGAATCATGTACCTTGCCCCAATTAGGTGACAACCAGATGGTGTAGTAGATAGAGCACTAATCCTGGAGAAAGGCAGACCAAATTCAAATCTGACCTCATATATTTATTAGTTGAGTGACCCTGGGAAAATCTGTCTTCCCTTAGTTTTCTCATCTGTAAAATGGTATAATAACAGCTTTTTCTTCACAGGGCAGTTGTGAAGACTGCATGAGGTATTTGTAGAGAGATTAGCACAGTGTCTGAAAACATAAGTAGAATTTAACAAATGCTTCCTTGTTTCTTTTTTTTTTAGACTCTACTCTCTACTGCCTTTCCTTTCCTTTCCTCCTTAGTAACAAATGAAAGTAGAAAACAAAAATTCTTCTTCCTTGTTTCTCATGAAGCCCAGTTCCTGACACTACAAAGTGTAAGTAGATGCACAGACCTCAGTATAGCATATAGAATTCCTTTCCTAATACTCCATCAGTTAAATTAAAAGAAATAAAACATGGTAATAGTTCATAGCTAAGAAGCTAACATTGTTAACATTAAATTGCAATTTTCTCTTCAACTCTATTAAATAGTAAACTTCTTGTAGAAAAAAAGAGATGGGCAATTTTTGTCTTTGTATTCACAGCTCTTATACTTTGCACATGTCAGTTGCTAAGATGTTCATTGAATTGGATCAAAGTAAGAGACTTGTGATTGGTCATTTTGGGAGCAAGGAATCCTGAGGGATAGGGGAGAAATGGGGAGATAGCAGGAAGAAATTATTTATAGGATGAGAACTAGACCCATGATTTTATTGATATAAGAAACTCCCCCTACTATCACAGATGGGTGCCTCCTTTACAAGTAATAGTCATAAAGAGCTGCCTGGATCACTGAGAGGGGAAATGGCTCAGGCAGGACTTTTGTGTGCTAGAGGAGGGCCTTGAACCTGGAGCTTCTTGGCTTTGGGACTAGCTTTCCATTCACAGATTCACACAATTTCTTAATGTTATTAAGAGTCAGGTGGTATGAATTCTGCTTTTGACTTTGCCACTCACTAACGGTTACCATGTTAAATGATATCTCATTTAAAATAATGATGCTACTATTATCAATAATGAGTACAACCTCCTCACAGCCCAAAATATTGCCCATATTGATAGAAAAAAGGCTGGGAGCAAATAGAGGGATTCTAGCTTATGTGATGCACAGCATCAACAGAAAGTATCTAAAGTCCTTTATAGATATTACCCCATTGGATCTTCACAACAATCCTAGGATGTTATTATTATTCCCATTTTATAGATGAAAAAACTGAAACAAATTTTAGGGATTGGCCCAGGATCATACAGCTAATTAAGTGTCTGAGGCCAAATTTGAACTCTTGACTCCAAGCTCAACACTCTATCCATTGAGCTACCTGGCCATCTCTAGATTAAATACATGTTTTCTTAGGCACTCATTCTACATAATAACAAGATCAGAAATATATCTCACCAATTGTAGGCAGTGATTTCATACTGCTTTCAGTCAAAAGTATTCTCCCTTTCAACTTCCAAAATAATGTACTCCCAATAAATTTAGATAGAGTGCAAGGTCTGGGGTCAGGAAAACCTTCATTTAAATCTGGCCTCAGACATTTACTAGCTGTGTGGCTCTGGGCAAGTTATTTGGAGAAGGAAATGGCAAAACACTCCTGTATCTTTGCCAAGAAAATCCCAAATGGGGTCATGAAGAGTCAGACATAACAAAAAAGACTGAACAACTGATTGGGAATTTTAAGTGGGACAGCATGGATAGAGCTGTCCTGCCTGCTTCCAGTTAGCCTCAGGTGCTAGCTCAGTGATTGGGGAATAGCAAAGCCCCTGCCAGCTTGCAGTGATTCAGAGCTTAAGGACTCTGGGACTTTGGGGGTGATGAGGCAATCTATTTATTGGCCACTGAACAGAAAGAGTTGATGACTCAATAGACCTTTAAAAAGGGAGTGACCTTCAGCCCCTTCTCTCTCTCTCTCTCTCTCTCTCTCTCTCTCTCTCTCTCTCTCTCTCTCTCTCTCTCTCTCTCTCTCTCTCTCTCTCTCTCTCTCTCTCTCTCTCTCTCTCTTTTTTTTTTTTTGCCAACAGAACTAGTGAGTAAGGGATCTTCTTGCTAAAGGGGTGGGAGTGGGGCTGATGCCCTTCCCTCCATCTCAGCATTATGGCTATTGTCCTCATGTGGCAACTAGACCTAGCAAGCTCAATAAAGTGAGCTTGAGCCTAGAACTCTGATTGCCTCTTCTGCTTTGTATTACTTGCCTCAATATAGACAAATAAACATTGAGGTAATCTTGTTACCCTAAGACTCCCAAAGATACTAGAACTATTGTTTGAAGCTAATAGGAAGAAGTAGAACACTTTTTAAAAAACCTTCCAAAATTTAGCATCTCCTTAGAAAGATATAGTCAGACTAAAACTACTCACCAGAATCTCACCATCTTTTAGAAAGTAACAGATAAAATCTCCATACTAAAATAAAACCCTTAATTCAATAAATAAACTGTTAGGGAAACGGTGACAGCATTACACATAGGACTGCCTGCACATATCATGGTTTCAAAAAAGTTTAAATGTAATTTTTAAAAATGTCACAATGTAGAGTATTCATCATCTTCAAATTATATGGAAAAGTTTTCAAAATACAGAAACTTAACAGAAGAAATTAAAACTACGTGTAATCAAAATAGAATACATATGATCTCTCTTGTTTTACCTGCTATAGAAGTGTCCCTAAGATGCTTTCCGGGATTCTAAAGATAAGTTTTCATCCCAGCATTCAATTATCTACAAAAAGCAGTCATTTTATATATCTGAGCAATAGTCCATAGCACATTAAATACAGAAGAATAACAAGAAATCGAGTTCTCCTCAGACTGTTTTAGCCTGTTGAAAAGATGAGAATGAGATAACTATGATAATTGATAAATAACAATTTAATGATGTTTTAATAAATGCCACAATATTAAATACATATAATCTCCAAATTACATACATAGAATGAAAAGGTATCAAAATATAAAGAATGAACAAAAGAAATTTTAAAATTTGATGATAAAACCAATCAATCAACAACTATTAATTACCTACTAGATGCCTAGGATTCTACCAGTCTTTGAGAACACAAAGACAAATTCTAAAAACAGAATGATTATTATCAAGGGACTTAACTTAATCAGGTAAGACAACTTGGTAAATATTTTAACAACTTGTTCTTTTAGAAAATGAACACACAAGGCATTTAAAATTTTAATCTTAGTTTTTAATAGTAACATTTATAATAGTTAAAAATGTTAACATGAACATGAACTTTGTTAAGCCTAGAACGACAAACGACAAAACAATAAATCTAGTCTTGTAGTTTTTGCTGATTTCTTAGTGATCAATGAATTAATTTGTGTTGGCTGTAGCTCATCCTTGTGTGTGTGTGTGTGTAAATATATATATATACATATATATATATATATATGTATGTATATATATATATATATATATATATATATATATATATATGACTGAGCAACAGTCTTTTATCACTAATTGCCTATTGAACATTTAGAACTCAGTATGTTCAAAATTAACTTCCTTGTCTCAGAAATTCCTGCCTCATGACAAACGTGTATCTCTTATGAATCTTCATGTTTTTTGTTAAGGGAATCATCATCCCTTTATCCATCAGGTTCAAAATCTCGGTGAGTTTCCTCACTCTTCCTCAATCCATAAAACTAAATGGTTGCTAGGTATTGTTGTTACCATCTCAACTTTATTTGCCACATCTATTCCTTTCTCTCTTCTCATCCAGTCATCACTTTAATTCAAACTCTCATTACTTATAGCTTGGGTTAGTACAATAGTTTTTTAATTGATCTCCTTGGCTCATGTCTTTCTTCACTCTAATACTTCCTCTATATAAATTCCTTAAAGTGTGACCATTTTACATCACCTCTCTACTTAATAAAGTCAAGTGGCTTTCTTATTCAGATCCAAAACAGGTTGTCCCAAAATTTAGTGCAGTTTAAGTTATTAGAATTTAAGGGGTAATAATTTTGGATGAAATGATCATACCTTAAATTTAAAGTCATGGGTCAAAATCTGGTCAACTCTATCTCTGCATATTCATTCATTTAATATCAGGAAAGAATAAACACAAAAATAAAAAGAACCATATGCTGAGGCACTATTTGGGGTTGGGTGTGACTTAGACCAATTCCATGGTAGTTTATATTTGATATCATAATGAAATGAGATGCTCATACATCATTCACCAGTTCACAATGGAATATTCACTTAGTCACAGAAGGATATTAAGCAAGAATATATATTGAGAACATCCTAAGTTTGTTCAGTTGAATGAAGTCCCCCTGCTTCAGTTGTCCATTGTATTCTACCAGCTAAACTTCAGAATTTTTTTCAAAGCAAGTTGTATATTTTGTGTGTATATTGCTGTGACCAGGAAGTTTTACAAGAGCCTGAGCCTTTGGTTCCCTAAGCCAATAAAGTCTCTAAAATGGTTGGCATATTTTTAAAGGAAAAGCTTGTCTAACTTGCATGATAATAGTCAGATTATCATAATCTTTCTACCAAAGGGAAAGATGGCAGCCGAAATAGAGTTGGGAGAGACAAGTCATCTGCATTCTCTTCTCCTTCCCCCCTCCCCCCAGTCCCTGCTTCATAGAAGACTTATTCACTTCAAAGCCTCCAAGAAAAAAACAAGAGGTTTTCTCCTTAATATTTGCATGTCTACTAAGCCCTGACTCTATATCTCCTGTCATCAGTCCTTCTACTTCCAAAGCCATAATGTGAGCAATATCTTTAACCCCTGTACTAATGCATATTGTGTTATTTTTCCTCCTTAAAGGGTCCCAAAGACCATCTCCAGAGCTGAATTAGCTTAGGAGAGGAAGGGCTCGAGTAGTTTACACTATCTTCTTTTAAATGACAGCTAAAATCCTTTCTTCAGGAAGTCTTTTCCCTTCCTACTTAATCTAAATATAGCTTGTTTATATATGTTTGCTTATTGTTTCCCCTAGTAGCTTGTGAGCTCTTTGACAGGAACAACTATCTTTTCTCTCTTTTTGGATCCTCAATATTTATAAAAATGTCTGGCACATAGTAGGTACTTAATAAATGTTTATTGACCAACTTCTAGGTTCCCTTAGCAAAAAAGAACCAAAAGGACTTAAGTCTGACTCTAGGTTTGACTGGAAAAATCACAAAGGGCAATTCAGAGATGGAGGAACTTGGTTAAACTAAATCAACTGGCAATATCCTCTATGAGCACCTTTGCAATATATTTAACCTGGTATGTATGACTGAGTAAATTTTTTGTTAAATTGTTGAATGACTTGTGTCTTATTTTGTTCTAATATCAAACTTAAACTAGTAAAGGCCTGACATGAGTTAAGTCTATCCTATAATGAAAGCCAATGAGGGAATGATCATCAATTGGGGAATATATATAATCTCCAAATTACATTCATAGAATGATTATATCAAAATATAAAGAATGAACAAAAGAAATAAAAAAAATTGATGATAAAACCAATGGATGCATAAATAGGTTGTGATATGTGAATATAATGGAATACTATTGTGTTATAGAAATAATGGGCAGGAGTATTTCAGAAAAACTGAGAAAGATTTGTATGAACTGACACAAAGTGAAGTGAACAGCACCAGACAAACCTTGTACATAGTAATAGCAACATTGTATGATCACCAACTTATGAAGGACAGCTATTCTCAGCAATGTAATGACCAAGATAATTCCCAAGATCTTATGAGGAAAATGCCATTAATATCCAGAGAAATAACTAATATAATCTGAATATAGAGCAAAGCATATTTTTACTTTATTTTTTTCTCATTTTTTCCCTTTTGGTTGTTTATTTTTTTACACCATGATTCATATGGAACTATTTTTTATATGATTGCTTATATATCAAATTGCTTACTATCTTGGGGACATAGTGAAAAAGGGAGAACATTTGAAACAATTTTTAAAAAATTTTACTTACATGTAATTCTAAAAAAAATACTCTTAAAAAACAAAAGCCAATTAGAAGGCTTTTCATTGTCACATAGTACTAATCTTGAGTCAAAATGGAGTCCAAATAGTCATTGGAATGCTTTATGTTTCATATAATTAATTATAAAGAACCAATTTGGTCATGCTTTAAGAATGTCAAGAATTATACTTTTCCCCCTGTAAATATTTTGCAGATCTCAGTAAAAATGCTGGGATGCATTTTGAAATCATTTTCCATGTCCTTAATACAGAACAATTTTCTGAGGCTATCAAAGGCCTAAGCATTGTATTTCACTCTCTTCTTCATATAGGAATGAGTATTAAAACAGCTAATATTGCATAGAACTTACATAGATAGCTGCACTTGTATTGATGGAAAACACTATTGCCCTCAATTACAGCAAAAAGGATTTTACAAAGTTTATTTGATGTTACTGTTTGCATAGTTTGCAAGAGCTTGTCTTTGTGCTTCTGAAGGCCTTCCCCAATACAAAGGTAATAAAGGAAAAGAAAGAATTTCCCAGAACATGTGAGGCTCTCTCTATAGGAATTTAGGACTGGTGATCAACTAGAAATCACCCCTACATCCTCAAGTGAGAAATTAACCTATATCCTTGGTATAAGCTTTTCTGTGTTGTTTTTGACACATGGAGACATCGAAATAAGATCCAGAGAAAGTCTCTAAGCATTCCTTTAATTTTTTTTGGTTAATATTTTATTTTTCCCCAATTAAAAAAAATTTTAACATTTATTTAAAAAAAAAATTTGACCTCCAAATTCTGTCCCATTCTTCTTCCCTCCTCTTCTCCCTCTTATTAACAATGCAAGCAATTTGGCATAACTTATACACATGCAATTGTGCAAAATATATTTCCATGTTAATATATTTCCATGTTAGTCATATTGTGAAAAAAACAGACAAAAACAACCCCAAGAAAAATAAAACAAAGAAAAATACGCTTCAGATTTGATCAGTTCTTTGTAAGGGAATGGATGGCATTTGTTATCATAGATCTTTCAGAACTGTCTTGGATCATATTAAGCATTTCTTTTAACATAATGCTCTTTAAGAAGATCTCTCAGGTCTTTATACTATAGGCAATAGGACCTATAGTGCTGTATCTATAGATCTCCAAAGATTCCTTCTTCTGGCAAAGACAATTTTAATAGAATTATAAACTCATGCAACAACACTTTACTTAATTTGAAAAGAAAGAAAACCAGGTCAGATAAACTCTGAACACATGTGAGGGTAGTTACCCTGCATTTGATGGTTTCTTGCTATATGCCAGGCACCGTGCAATGCCCTGGGAATAAAAAATTTTAAAAAATTAAAAAGACAAAAAATAGTTCCTGCTCTTGAGAATTTCAAAGTCTAGAAGGTGAAATTACATGCAAAGCACTCTGTATAAATAAGGTATGTAGAGGATAACATGGAGATAACTGAAAAACAAGCTTACTCTGTGGATCTGTAGTCTATTAAGATTGCATAATAACACAAACTATCTATCTCTGTTTAAAAAGAAAAAAGAGGGAAAAAAGCAAATAAAGAAATATTTATGAGCTATCATTATGTTCTTGGTGACCTTCTAGGCCCTAAGTGAGCTTGAACAGCTCAATTAGTATAATAGCTATCAATTTACAAACAAGAAGGCAAAAGTTATCACAAAGAAATGAGTCTAATCTGTAAGAAAAAAACCCAAACCTTGTAAGAGTGATGTTAGACAAATATAATCTAAAACAAGGATTGAGAATGTCCAGCTGGTGGGCCACATGAATTCTGTGAAATTTGAAACCACATAATGTCTGTGAAATTATTTGTAAGACAATGATAGGTGGTGATGAGCTGAAAGCTAAGTACAACAAACTCCCACTGCTTGAGTTCTATAAAGTGATTATTTTCTATGACCAATGAATGATGTTATAAATATCCAAATGGCCCTTGGCAGAAAAAAAAGATTCTCCACCTGTGGAAAACAAAAGGGAGAAAAAAAGGCTAATTTTTCTCTAGTGGATCCCCCTAACTAGGGAATCCAATAATGAGAATTCTGTATGGAACTTCTTACAAATTCAAAAGGCAAATAATTTCTCCCAGTTGAGTATTCATATATAAGACTCATTCTGGGATAACTTTTGGAATCTTCCAACACACAGAAAAATGGTAGGTTGAGTCTTTTCTGTTTATTCTTTCCTAAAGTTAGGTGAACATCCAGAGATGGAGTTGAGCAAATTATGGCCTAGTGGGAATCAAATGGCCAACAGAGTGATCAGAAGTTTGCTCAACAATGGGAAACATGAAGAAGAATCACCAGGAAGGACCACAGTGAGGAACCAATCCAAGTAAGACAGCAACTTATCTATTGCTGATAGTGAATCCAGAAGCAAAGTTGATGAAGGACCTTCTGTTTATGTCACTGCATTTCTATTGCAAGTTTAAGTGTATGTTGTTCAAGGACCATGTGTGTCAGGAGGAAAAGTGAATCTATACTCCCCACAGATGTTGTATAAGAGAGTTCATTGCCCCCAAGCTAATTCATATCAAATAGCTATTTAAAATTGGGGGGAAACACAATAGCTGGGAATTCTTGAGTGATAATATCAGAAGTAATAGTCCTTCAAAGAATCTAGAATCTTGAGGGAAAGAGTAACCCCTCTGAGGTTCCAATTTATTATTGAGAGTAGAACTTGAGAGAGTGAGATCAGAAGGGAAAACTACACTTATACATGTCAAAAGGGAAGGCTACACTTCTACATGTACACATTGGTAGAATGAAAGTAGGAAAGATTTCATATTTGTTTTTCCCATCTTGAGCGCATAGTACTAGCATAGCATAGTACTTAAGAAGTGCTTGTTGGTTGATTGGGACAGCACAAGTTTAATATCTACAATTAACATGCTGTTATTCAGTTGTCATATGCTCACTCTACTGGGGGGGGATTCTTCATATGCTGGGGGTGGATAACTCCCTAATCCCCAGGGGGTTTGAGGACTATGGATTATACTCAACTTGGTTTGGCCCCCCGCTGAGATGATTTACTGGGGTACAGCTGCTGCCTACGCTACACTTTCTTGGAGCCATAGATGAGAGCTGGGTTACAGTTTGGACATTAAAGGTGGATGAGCAGCCCAAAAAGGGCTCAGCAAGCCCTCACATGAGAGATGCTGTTCTCCCTTACCATCCCATACACCCCAAGAAATTAAATAACTTGACCTTACATATATAGTTATTAAGCTTCATTGTTGTGGGGTGGAGCCAAGATGGTAGAGAAGCTACATCCAAATTTGTAAGCTCCCTTCTTTCCTCATTACCAATTAGTTAAATCAGCCTCAAAAATCAGCTGGGCTGATAAAAACCACAAAGATTAGAAGCACAATTTACCAGTTGAAGAGAATCTGGAATTTCAACAGAAAAGGTCGGTTCCGAGGGGAGGAAGAAAAAAGGCCAGCACAGACAAGGTTAGGTGCTAACATACTGTGTTATTCAGGCTGGGGAGAACTCTGGGATCAGAGAAGCCACTGAGATAGAGGAATCTGATACAGGCTGTTAGCTCTTCTCTGCTTATAAAACAGCAGTTCGGAAGAGAAATCAAGCCACTTTAAAATATAAAGCCAGATCCTAGAACCACCCCAATCCAGAAGTGACCTAATAGATCTAGGCACTACTGTTCAGCTGCCTTCTGTTGCCTGGGGCTTCTCCTTGGGGTAGGTAAGAGCCTGAACAGCAGGGACACATCCTAAGGCAGCCTCTAATCCACATAGTGCCGGGCTCAGCCTGAGGCAGTGGAATTCTAGCAGCCTCGGAATTCCCAGAGAAGAGGAACTCACAGAGAAGCAGAACCTTTGAAATAGGGACCATGGTTTCCGGGCAGACACTTCCAGTTTGAAACCAGGGGCTTTCAACGTCAGCTGCTGATATCCATGCCCCATGGGACACATTGGCTGGGGTTTGTGACGCTTTCACTGTTCAGCCTTAAACATCAGGGTAGTTGCTAGGCCACACAGCGGAGTCCTTCACTGGGCACTCCTCAAAGCGCAGCAGTACTAACCACCTCTGAGGCATTTCTGGGAGGGGGGAGGGGAACTCTCTCCCAGAGCTCTCTCTTAGGTCAGGCACAGGACTCTGCATCCATCCAGTCGAGGAGGAAGATGGTAAATAAATAAATAAACTTCTTACCCCAAGGGCAAACCCCAACATATTTTAACAATGAGTAAGAAGCTGAAGAGAATGATTGACACCTTCTACACAGAGAAAGAGCAGGTATTCAACCCCGAGAAACCTAGCAGCAGAGAGTTGGCAGATAACACCCTAAAGGAGAATGATACCTGCCCCCCATCACATAACTCTCTCCTAGAAGAGACTATTAAAAAGTTAAGAGAGTTTGAAGAAAAATGGGGAAAGGAAAGAGAAGATATGATAGGGAATAACAATGTCCTGAAATTTGAGTTGGAAAAAATAAAGAATTCACAGGAGGTGCAGGGAAACAAAATTTGTGAATTAGAAAAGGTTAAAAAATCACAGGAAAGTAGGATTTCTGAATTGGAAAAGATAAAATATTCTCAAGAAAGTAGAATTTCTGAATTGGAAAAGATAAAAAAGTCTCAAGAAAGTAGGATTTCTGAATTGGAAAAAGAAAATAACTCACTAAAAATAGTGAAATGGAAAAAATTCAACAGAGCAAAATAATTCATTTAAAAACTCAATTGGGCATATACAAAAAGAACTAAAAAATGTGAATGAAGAAAATAACTCATTAAAAATCAGGACGGAACAAATAGAAATGAATGATTCATTGAGAAACCAAGAATCAGTCAAACAAAATAAACAAAAAAAAATGAAAAGCTGGAGAATAATGTCAAATATTTACTAGGAAATTTTATAGATCTGGAAAATAGATCTAGGAGAGATAATCTGAGGATCATTGGACTTTGCAAAAACTATGATCAAAAAAAAGAGCCTAGATTCTATTTTACAGGAAATCATCAAAGAGAACTATCCAGAGATAATAGAAACAGAAGGGAAAATAGGCATTGAAAGAATTCATCGAAACACCTTTTGAAAAAAACCCTAAAAAAAGAACTCTATGGAACATTATGGCTAAGCTGCAGAACTACCAAATTAAGGAAAAAATATTGCAAGCAGCGAGGAAAAAACAATTCAAATATCAAGGTGCCACAATAAGGGTCACTCAAGATCTGGCTGCCTCCACATTAAAAGATCAAAGGGCCTGGAACCTGATATTCCAAAAGACAAAAGAACTAGGATTGCAACCAAGAATAAACTACCCAGTTAAGTTTAGCATTTTCTTCCATGGAAGAAGATGGTCATTTAATGAAACAAAGGATTTGTTTCTAAGGAAAAAACCAGACTTAAACAAAAAAATTTTATCTACATCCACAAGGCTGAAGAGAAGCTGAAAAAGGTAAAAAGAACTCTTGAGAACTGTATCTCTGTTGTGGATATATTTAGAAAGTCTGAATGCATAATTTGATTTTACTGATATAATATGTAAAAAAAAAAAGGGGGGGGGAGTAGTAAAGAGAAGGGGATAGTATCAGAAAAAGGGGAAGGAGTGATAAAAAGAGGGAAACTACATCCCAGGAAGAGACATAGAAAATCTACCACATCCGAGAGAATTTACAGAAGGGGAGAAACATTGTGGGAGTCTTACTCTCATCAGAGTAGGCTCAAAGAGTAAATAATTGCCATATTTGTGTTTTAGAGAATTCTCTCTCACCTCACTAAAAGGGGGGAGAGGAAAAGGGAAAAGAAAAAGGGGAATAAGGGAAGGGTACAAGAAAGGGGAAGGGACTTAAAAGGAGGGGGGAAGGATACTAAAAAGGGAGGGCTGTGTGTCACAAGTGAGGTCTATAAATTAAATATTGGGGAAGGGGTTCAGGGGGGTCAAGGGGAAAAATCATAATATGGGGATAATATGATGGCAGGAAATACAGAATTAGTCATTTTAACTGTAAATGTGAATGGGATGAACTCTCCCATTAAATGGAGGTGGATAGCAGACTGGATCAAAAGTCAGAACAATATATTGTTTACAGGAAACACACTTAAAGCAGGGAGATACATACAGAGTAAAGGTAAAAGATTGGAGCAGAATCTATTATGCTTCAGGTAAAGCCAAAAAAACAGGGGTTGCCATACTTATCTCAGATCAAGCAAAAGCAGAAATTGATCTAATTAAAAGAGATAAGGAAGGAAACTATATGCTGCTAAAAAGTAGCATAAACAATGAAGCCATATCAATACTAAACATATATGCACCAAGTGTTATAGCATCTAACTTCCTAAAGGAAAAGTTAAGAGAGTTGCAAGAAAAAATAGACAGCAAAACTATAATAGTGAGAGATCTCAACCTTGCACTCTCAGAATTAGATAAATCAAACCACAAAACAAATAAGAAAGAAATTAAAGAGGTAAATAGAACATTAGAAAAACTAGGTATGATAGACCTTTGGAGAAAACTGAATGGTGATAGAAAGGAATATACTTTCTTCTCAGCAGTTCATGGAACCTATACAAAAATTGACCATATATTAGGACATAAAGATCTCAAAATTAAATATAGGAAGGCAGAAATAATAAATGCCTTTTTCTCAGATCACAATGCAATAAAAACTACATTCAATAAGAAGTTAGGGTAAATAGACCAGAAAAATAATTGGAAACTGAATAAAATCATCTTAAAGAATGGCTGGGTGAAACAGCAAATTATAGAAACAATTAATAACTTCACTCAAGATAATGACAACAATGAGACATCATAACAAAATTTGTGGGATGCAGCTAAAGCAGTAATAAGGGGAAATTTTATATCTTTAGAGGCTTATTTGAATAAAATAAAGAGAAGATTAATGAATTGTGCCTGCGATTTAAAAAGCTAGAAAAAGAGCAAATTGAAAAACCCCAACCAAAAACCAAACTTGAAATACTAAAATTAAAAGGTATATTTAGAGAACCCCAAAGACTCTGCTAAAAAGCTATTAGAAATAATTCAGAATTTTAGCAAAGTTGCAGAATACAAAATAAATCCACATAAATACTCAGCATTTTTATTTATCACCAACAAAATGCAACAGCAAGAGATACAAAGAGCAATTCCATTCCAAACAAATGTTGAGAGTATAAAATATTTGGGAATCCATCTACCAAAGAATAGTCAGGAATTATATGAGCAAAATTACAAAACACTTGCCACAAAAATAAAGTCAGATTTAAATAATTGGAAAGACATTCAGTGCTCTTGGATAGGCCGAGCGAATATAATAAAGATGACAATACTCCCCAAACTAATCTATTTATTTAGTGCTATACCAATCAGACTCCCAAGAAACTATTTTAATGACCTAGAAAAAATAACAACAAAATTCATATGGAAGAATAAAAGGTCGAGAATTTCAAGGGAATTAATGAAAAAAAAAAAAAAGTCAGATGAAGGTGGTCTAGGTGTACCTGATCTAAACCTATATTATATAGCAGCAGTCACCAAAACCATTTGGTATTGGCTAAGAAATAGACTGGTAGATCAGTGGAACAGATTATATACAAAGGACAAAAAAGGGTACATCTATAGCAATCCAGTGTTTGACAAATCCAAAGATACCAACATTTGGGATAAGAATTCATTATTTGGAAAAAACTGTTGGGAAAACTGGAAATTAGTATGGCAGAAATTAAATATGGACCCACACTTAACACCATATACCAAGATAAGATCAAAATGGGTCCATGATTTAGGCACAAAGAATGAGATCATAAATAGATTAGAGGAACAGAGGCTAGTCTACCTCTCAGACCTATGGAGGAGGAAGGAATTTATGACCAAAGGAGAACTAGAGATCATTATTGATCACAAAATAGAAGATTTCGATTATATCATACTAAAAAGTTTCTGTACAAACAATACTAATGCAAACAAGATTAGAAGGGAAATAACAAATTGGGAAAATATTTTTACAGTTAAAGGTTCTGATAAAGGTCTCATTTTCAAAATATATAGAGAACTGTCCCTAATTTATAAGAACTCAAACTATTCTCCAATTGATAAATGGTCAAAGGATATGAACAGACAATTCTCAGATGATGAAATTGAAACTATATCCACTCATATGAAAGAGTGTTCCAAATCACTACTGATCAGAGAAATGCAAATAATGATGAATGTTGGAGGGGATGGGGGAAAACTGGGACACTAATACATTGTTGGTGGAGTTGTGAAAGAATCCAACCATTCTGGAGAGCAATTTGGAACTATGCCCAAAAAGTTATCAAACTGTGCATACCCTTTGATCCAGCAGTGCTACTATTGGGCTTATATCCCAAAGAAATACTAAAGAGGGGAAAGGGACCAAAATGTTTGTGGCAGCTCTTTTTGTAGTGGCTAGAAAGTGGAAGATGAATGGATGTCCATCAGTTGGAGAATGGTTGGGTAAATTATGGTATATGAAGATTATGTAATATTATTGTTCTATAAGAAATGACCAGCAGGATGAATTCAGAAAGTTTTGGAGAGACTTACATGAACTGATGCTGAGTGAAATGAGCAGAACAAGATGATCACTATACACTTCAACAACAATACTGTATGAAGATATATTCTGATGGAAGTGGATGTCTTCAACATAAAGAAGATCCAACTCACTTCCAGTTGATCAGTGATGGACAGAAACAACCACACCCACAGAAAGAACACTGGGAAGTGAATGTAAACTGTTAGCACTACTGTCTATCTACCCAGGTTACTTATACCTTCGGAATCTAATACTTAATGTGCAACAAGAAAATTGGATTTACACACATATATTGTATCTCGGTAATAATGTAACACATGTAAAATGTATGGGATTGCCTGTCATCTAGGGGAGGGAGGGGAAAATTTGGAAAAATGAATACAAGGGATAATGCTATAAAAAATTACTCATGCATATATACTGTCAAAAAATTTTATAATTATAAAATTAAAAAAAAAAAGTTTCATTGCTGTGATTCAAATCTAGGTGTCCTGACCACTTAGCTGAACACTAACCACTTCACCATGCTCTTATTTGTACTTAGTTAACTGAACACCACTGAACTCTCTGGGTCTTTATTTTCTCACCTGTTCATTTAGGGGGTTAGAGTAAATGACACCTAATTAAGGTCCCTTCTGTAGCTAAAATTCTGAATTTAATAAGGAAACATCTGTAGCGATCATTATTATAATATAAAATTCATGAACGAATTGGAGCGATCGTTTTTTCCTTTCAGAGTCTTTAAGCAAATATGACCACTAAACATTCTCACATCCTGAATAGACTAAAGAAGCTGGCATAGCTAATCTATGGGTACTGGCATGCAAATATGACTCAGACCTTGTCTGTCATCTCCATACTTTCACAGGGTTCTGATCTCATTCTAGCCTGCAAGACAGGCTTATGCAAGATCTGGAAATGTGATCTGTACCCTTCGATTCAGAGGGAGTGTGGCTGGCTTTGGATTCCAATTCCCATCAGACCCTTACAACTTGGATGACACTGGGCAAATCACTTAATCTTTTAGCCTCAGTTATGTTGTCTGTAAAATCAAGGTAATAATAGCAGTCGTAGTTGTTGTGAGGGTCAGATGTGATTTTATATATATGCATATATATATGTTCTTTTAAAATCATAATTTAGTATTTAAATGTCAGCAATTTTGATTTCTCATGGAAAAAAACCCCAGCTCATTCACTTATCTATTTGTAGGATGTAGAACTGTCAGGCACATTAGAGGCCATTTAGTCCAACCACCTAATTAGATGAGGAAACTGAGGCTGAGGAGATTAAATTATTTATTATCTTTATAATAATCCTCAGAGACTGAGGATTTGAATAGACTTTATAGATGATCTCTTCAAAATCTCCTTTGAAGATGAGGAAATCGAGGTTGATAAAGAATGAATAAGGTCATATATACCATAAGTGGTAGAATCAGCATTTGAATCCAAGGCTTTTTTTGTTTTTTTCCACTACTTCATTCTTTAAAGTTAATTGACCTAATTCCTAATGAAGAAATGCTGCCCCCACACCCTTATGATTAATTTCTTTGCCTCTGTTTCTTACTTATGGTAAGTGAATAACACATAACTTATAAGTAGCTTGAATTATAATAAAAACCCCTTAATATTTGTCATCAATGAAATAAATTGGACTTGCAAGTCATGACTTCCTGTTGTTGGTGGTGAATTATTTCAATCATGTCCAACTCTTCTTGACCCCATTTGGGGTTTTGTTGGCAAAGACACTGGAGTGGTTTGCCATTTCTTTCTCCAGGTCTTTTTACAGATCAGGAAACTGAAGCAAAAAGGGTTAAGTGACTTGCTCAGGGTCACACAGCTAGTATCTGACATCAGATTTGTATTCATGTAAATGAGTCTTTCTGACCCCAATCCTGACACTGTGTCCCCTAACTGTTCCTATGACTGCAATTTAAATAGTGTGTTCTCTGGTAGATAGCATTGCTTGTAGTTACAAGAGAGATGCTTGAGCATCATTCCTAGGCTTGGAAAACTGAGATGAACTAAACTGAGGAATTTCATTCTTAATGTATATAAAAATATTTCTTCAGGATTTTATAGGATCATAAATTTATATCAGGAAGGGAACTCAACAGTCATCCATCTATTTAGACTCCAATTTATAGAAGAGGAAATTGAGGCTCAGAGAGTTTAAATAACTTTATAATGTCACTTGTTCAGTCTTTTCTCAATTATTCTAACTCTTCATGACTCTATTTAGGATTATCTTGGCAAAGATATTTGAGTGTTTTACAATTTCTTTTTCCAGGTCATATTATAGGTCAAGATCCTGAGGTAAACAGGGTTAAGTGACTTGTTCAGAGTCATTCAGCTAGGAAGAGTCTGAAATTCAAATTTGAACTTGACTCCAGCCTTAGCACTTTATCCACTGTACCACTTAGCTGCCCTTGAAAGGTCATAAAGGTGATTAATGATTGAGCTTGAATTTGAACTGATAGTCTTGCCCCAAATTTCACTATTTTTGTTGAAAGTACCTCTATCTTTCTGGTTATCCAAGTTTAAAACTTCAGCATTGCTTTTGATTCTTTTTTTTTCTCCTCCATCTTCCCATCCCAAAGTCAATTGGATTTTTCTAGAATAGTTTTTTTTTAACTTTTTTTTTGTGTCATGAACACAATTGACAATCAGGTAAAGCCTATTGACATGAATGCTACATTCATAACTAAAGAAAAGGCTATTTTCTGTTAAGGGTTAGTAAAAACAAAGATGTTATTTTTTCCTCCCCAAGTTTAAAACTTTCCTTTGAAATCTATCCACATGCATTTTCTAGAATACTAATATTCTCTTAATTAAATTAATTAAAACATCTACTCCCTTCTTTCAGGTTTTCATCACCTCTCACTTCCTAAAAGTTTCCTGATTCATCTCCCTACATCTAATCTCCCCCTCAACCCATCCTTCAGATAGGTGCCAAATTAATACTGCTGATGCATAAGTCAGATTAAGTTACTCCCTAATTCCAAAATAAATTTCAAAGCCCCCCCCCCCCTACTTCCTCTATGTAAAAGACAAATTTCAGAGTCTGGTATTTAAAACCTTATAAATTATGATTCTAATCTATCCTTACAGACTCATTTCCCATAACTGCCCTTTAAACAATCTACATTCCAGTCAAAAAGGCTCTGCTTGCCTGAACTTGACATTCCATCTTTTATCTCTGTGCTTTTACATAGACTGTTTTCTTGCACCTGCAAAAGATAATTTCCCTCCTTTTCCTCACTTCTTAAAATGATGGACTTCCTTTGTAATGCTGGAGAAACTGAGGCAAGATAGAGATTAGAGAGTTTTCTTTAATATTTTATTAATTGGAGAGTTTAATTGACTGGACAGGACTCTCATCTCAAAGTATCCAGTAATGAATGGGGGAACGATAAACACTTTTATAGCTTTTCAGACAAAGGAAAGGAAGAAGAGCGGGAAAAGTTAGAAGTGCTTGGTTCTGTCAGGATGGGGGGGGTAAGGCTGTAAATTTTTACTAAAAGCCAGAGTCAGAATGTTTGAATAACAGAAGTAAAGATGTCAGTGAAGTATTGGAGATAGTCTTATCTTTTGGAATATCTTAGAGGGGCAGTGTCATAAATTCTTGGGGGCAGAAGGAGCTAGGAGCCAGAAAGTCTGATTTGCTCCTCATCTCCCATTGACAATTATAACCTTAGAGCAAATGGTCCTCAGTCTTAATGAACCAGGGGGGGTTTACGACTTAAGGGACTGAGGCAGAACAGTTAAGGAAACTGAGATAGAACAATTCAGGGAAACTCAGTCAGGACAATGAGGGAAACTAGTGCAGGGAAACTGAGGTAGAACAGCTCGAGGAGACTGTGGCATAACACCTTCAGAGATCAACTCATGTACTGCCTCTTCTGCAGGCCTTTCTGCATTTTCGTCTTCACTTGTGTTTTCTTCCTATCCAAATGTTCTTCTAGTTATTTATGTCTCTCTATGTATAAATCCTTTGAGGGCAGAGTGGCCAGTTTTGTTTCTGTCTTTATATTCCCAATACCTATCACACTAGGCATTTTATAAATGTTTCTTGAATTGCACTGGATTTTGCTTTACTAAATCATATATATTTAAAAATAGTCAACCAAAATTATAATGGGAGTCTGTAGTATTTGTATAGGTCAGTAAAATTTCTTATTGTAAAGATGTGTTCTAAATCAGAATGTACTTTAGAAAGCCTGCTATTTCCTTTTTTAAAATTTCATCTTTGGCAGGGGTAGAGGGGAAGAGGAGGAGTGGTAAAAAAGGGAATTTCCATGATAACTTTGTTTAGTATTTAGATTTCCAGTTTCACACAAAATAATGTTTTTATTATACATAGTTATGGAAATGCTTGTTTTGTCCCATAAATTAAAACTTAAAAACATTAAAAAATAACTTTATCAAGTATATTCTTTATATATATATATATATTCATAATGATTTTGTAGTAGTGGGAAAAGTAAGCTTCTAGGGCAGTAGTTATTAAGATTTTTCCAATCATGTTTTTCGGCAATAATAATACTAATGATAGTTACCTTTTATATAGGGGAACTGGGTAACGTAATGGATAGAATGCCAGGTCTGGAGTCAGGAAGGTTCATCTTTATGAGTTCAAATCTGGCCTCAGATATGTCTACCTCAATTTTCTCATCTGGGAAATGAGCTGGAGAAGGTAAGTATTTTGATGTCTTTGCCAAGGAAAACCTAAATGGAATTATTTTGTTAGACATGGATAAAGTGACTGAATAACAACCAATCTTTTATATAGTCTGTTAAGGTTTGCAAAATGATTTTCAAATATAATCTCATTCGATTCCCCTCTACAACCTTAGGGGAATTTCCTAGGATCACACAATTAGTAAGTATGTGGGGCTGGATTTTATTTTCTGACTTGAGGATAATTCCAGTGTTCTTCCATTGTGCCAATTAGCTTCTATGATTAGCATTTTTACACTTTTCTTATTTTAAAAATTAATTCCTCAGCATCCTCAAAACTGCCACCTTTAGAATGAACCTTTTTCATTCTGGCTTTTTCTTCTCTTGCTTTTCTTGCTATTTTTGTTCCCTGTATTGGCATATATATTTCCCCATGCTGCACATGAGGTATTGCAATATTAGTATTCCATTATAGTGGCTTGCTGTATAATTGAGTTTGTTATATAATGCTACCAACTAGGTGGCAGATTAATCACTTTTTCCAATTTTTTCACAACCCTTGTACCCCTAAAACGAATTATTCAACAGAAAGAGAAAGGTAATACTGAACCCATAGTAGAAGATCAGAAACTCTCCAAAGTTGAATCTATTAGGAATTGATAATGGATAATTCTTAATGTTTAGAAAGATTACATTCAGCCCCCTAATGCACAAACTTGTCATATTGCTTGTATAAGGCCTCACATTTAGCTGCAATGTCCCTTTCCAAATATTTCTACACTTCCTCTATTCTGCAAGAAGAGGCAAAAGCTGATCTTGCCCAATCATCTTTTGAAGAAAATGGGAATGAAATCCATATAGGGTTAATTTTATACTTGTAAATTAGTTGGGCAGGGATCCAACTAATCCCTAGTGAACTAGGAGTAGTGCAGAAAAGTCCATATTATCTATTGGAAGTGACCGAAGTAGTCCCCATCCTGACCAGTCTGCAGAGTCTTTAGTATCAGTAAAGAGAAAGTGTCCAGAGACTGAATGGGAAAAGTAGAAATGCAGAATATATTTATCACGGGGCAAACACCTAGGACATAATAATACAAACCAACAGAGAAGGAAACATGAGCAAAACTGAAAAGAGAAGCTAAATCTAGTTAGCGAGTGTAATTCAGAAGAGAGTGAACTGGTTGAAAGAGAGAATGTGTCAGTTGAAAAGCAGAATCATGTGAATCTTTCCATAGATCATGAAAAAACTTGAAACTTCCAAAGAGAAACAAAAGAAACAAAAAAGTTCATAAAAAGAATAATTAGGAATTAATTTAAAAGTTAGAACTCTTAATGTAGAAATTACTGTATTTAATATAGGATTTAAAAACACAATTAGCAGTTTAGGAAAAATGGAATGCACAATGAAGAATTTCTCTAAAGAAGTAAAAGTGATATGTTAATGAAATAAGGAGTGGACTCAAGAAGAGAAAAAATTGATAGAAGAGAAATAAAAGGCAACAACATTAAGACAACATGGAGAATAGATAAACAGATTCTGGTATATAATTGTAATGGAATATTATTTTGTTCTAAGAAAGGATTATGAAGGCTGCTTCAGAGAATTCTGGGTATATGAGTTGATGCAGAGTGAAGTGAGTATAACTAAGTAAACAAATTATACAATGATAACAGCACTGTAATATTCTGTAATCACTTATCTTTTGGACGTTGGCTTTTGGAGTTATACATCTGCGTAAATTCCTTATATTTTTTCTGTAACAGAGTTTTGGTGATATTTCATAAGTATTTTCCCTATTTTATCACTTCTTTTTAAATATCTTTTCATTGTACAACTTCGGATAAAAAGAATAACTCCATCAAGCATCCAAAAGACCTATTATAAAAGATGCAAAAAGAGACATGGTTTTTAATATGACTGCTTTGTTTATTTTGCTTGATTATGATTATTTATTACAAGGGTCTTTCTTTTCCTTCCACTTTCACCTCCCCTTATATCTTTTGCTAAGAAAATATAATAATGTTTTCCCCTTAAAGGAGCAACCTTTTTGGTATGGCTACCCAAGATATCACTGCCATCTGGTGGCAGCTATCATAATTAAGAGCATACAATTCCTAGAGCAAATAAACATCCTTTAATCATATTTCAAACTCTCTTCATGAGAAGCAAATATTTTACCCTCTGCAATAAATGATCCCATATTCTTTCAGCAGCATTTTCAAAGTAGCTTTGTCATCACTTTTTCATTTGGGTTTTTATTATTTTATTATTATTCACTTTTAATTTTGAAATATATTAGTACCTATTTTAGAATAAGGAACTCATAACCCTAAATCTCATAGATTCTTAAAAGTCTACTAATTTTGCCCAACTTCAATCATCAAGTATTTGTTATATTTTTCGTATATTTTTAGTACTTTGAGAGGAATTGTGAGTGATGCTAAATATATCTAAGATATTGTTCCCACTCCAAAACTGTATACTGTCTTTTAGGAAATTTGAAACCTAGGAAATAATTAAAATATCTTCATAAGTAATAAAATGTCACTAGATAAAGTCTTAAATTATATTGGTGTAGACTATGTATGCAATAGGTAGTTGAAAAAAGGGAGTGGTGAATATGGGCAGAGATATTTAAAGAAGGCTTTATTTAAAATGGTTCAATCAATAAGCACTTACTTCATTCGGTTCTTTGTTGCCACAAGAAGAGCTATTATAAATATTTTATATATTGCACCCTTTTTCTGTCTTTTATTCCCTTAGGATATATGACCAATAGAGAAATTTCTGGGTCAGAGTATATGAGATATTTTAGACACTTTTCTTGCATAATCCCTAATTGAAATCCAGTATGGTTAGAACTCTTTAAAGTTCTAAAAGTAATTTCTGTTTCCTTAGTTCTTCCAGCATTGATTCAAAGACAATAAAAGATGCAGTTATCTTTTTTCATCTTTGTCAATTTACACAAAGTGAGACAAAATCTGAATAATTTTAATTTGTATTTCTTAATTATTTAATAATTAATTAATTTAAAATTTGCATAAAATAGTGTTTCAATTAGAGCTTGGCTTCATGTGTAAGATGGCCCTGTGAGTAAGAAGACCTTTGCACTCAAGTCAAGAAGAGCTGGATTCAAATTCCCCTTCAAACACTTAGCAGTTGCATAATCTCAGAGAAGTCAGCTATTTTCTTTCAATGTCTTTGCTTCTCTGTAAAATGGGACTTTCAGGTTGGGCTTTGTTTTTATAGGTTTATTATAAGGATCAAGTGAGATAAAGGAAGTAGAGGTTCTTGGAAAACCTTAAAGCACTGTAAACCCATATGTGTGTATACACACACACACATACACACACACAAATATATATATATATATATATATACATATATATGTATGATATTTATATATATGCACATATATAGATTATATAACATATATACATATATATATAATATATTGAATTCATGCTAGCTATTATTATTTTTAGTGTTGTAAATCTTGAAACCTGTTCATATTCTATAATCATTTATCTCTTGGAGGATGGTTTTTAGAGTTATACATCTGTCAGTTCCTTATATTTTTTTTCTGTAACAGAGTTTTAGTGATATTTCACAATTATTTTTCCTACTTTATCACTTCTTTTTAAATTTCTCTTAATCAATTTTATTCATACTTAAAAAAAATCAGATCACGGGAATTTGAAACTCTCAATTAGGAAACTCCTGCCTTTTATATGCTATTGCATCATTCAATATTCCTTTCAAGTATCACATGCCACATGAAGCCTTTCTCTAGCTCCCCACAGCTCCTAATGCATTCTTTCCAAAATTATATCATTTTCATTTTGGATATATTATGTATATATTAGTTTTCGTACCATCCTTATATTCTTGACTTTAGGAACTATTTAATTTCTTTCTTTGCATCTCCAGTGCTAAGTAGATGACTGACACATAGTGGGTGGTTAATAAATGCTTTTGAGCTGATGGATGGGGGGGTAGAATTTTGAAATCTTGAAATTATAAAGTTATTTGAAAAATTCACTTGTTTGATTTCACTAGCTTACAAATTCAGATCAGTTCCTAACTTCATGAAAAAAAACTATGGAAGGATAAGGTACAAAATTACTCTTTTCAAATCTGTCCCCTCTTACAATGAGAAGATAAATCTGAATTTATGTAGGATTTTTAGGTTTGCTCATCTCTTTACCCAGACAAATATATTCCATATATTTTAGTGAGATTTTTGGTAGGGCATTTCTTTGAGGGATGAGATTTTTGGAGGTCTAAAGAAAGAACAAAAGAAATGAGACTGAAGAGAAAAGAAAATGATTTATTTCTTTTCTAGCAATGAAGAGAGGCAATGGAACGAGAAAAAAAAAACTGGCAGAAAACACTTTTGTAATAGAAATAGCACCAAGGGTAGTGTTTACGTAGTATTTCCATGTCCATGTCTCACCGATGCTAAGGGTAGGAGAGATGTGAGAGAAGTGGCAAGGTATAAAATCACATTTCATTGTGGCTACTTGCATATATGGTTAGAATGTTTGTTAGAAGCAGGTGCATTGTGGGAAACATGGAGGAAGAGGCCATACTTTACACTTATCCTGTATAAAACTGAACAGGACTGGCATTCATTTTTATGATCATTTATTTCTCTTGTTATAAATTGTATTTTCTTACTAAATTTCCAAACATGTACATTTTCTTGCATTTGTTCACAATCTAAGTATTAATGGCAATAGAGCTTATAGTTATACGAAAAAGGCACTAGGGGAATTGATCTCCTGGTTCTAAACTTGGAATCTCAATTCCTGGTTCATTTTTAAAATCCTATCTACATGAGGACATATACCACAAACCATTTATCTTAAAATTTTTCAAAACATCATAAGCTAACAAAATCAGAACATCAAAAGGAAATTGCAAGTCATTCATTTCTTTAGCTGAAGAATTTAATTTTCATGGTTGTTGTGACACCTAGAGGTTGCAAATGGGAATTTTGGCTTAGGATCATCTATATTTAAAATTTTTTTTCTACAGTGAAATCCAATATCATTCAATTATTTTTCTTCCATTACATCTTTTGAATTGTATTGTTTTTATCACACTGTTCAACTATTCTAGAATTTGTTATCCCAATACTACCAGGGTTTTAATTCAGATCCTGATTTTTTTAATTTAAAAAAGCAATTCATATAATTTTTATAATTTGAACTTAAAGCTGAATTAAGCATGATAATAATTTTTGTGTGCATTTGTGCCTGGGTCACTATGTCTCACCCTGGTCAGAAATTCATTTTGCCTAGGATGGAATTGTTGGCCCCAATTCTATTACAGAACAATGGGGGAACTTTGACTTGATCAGTTTCTTACCTGGGATGGTTTGCTCCTTAGCAGCCTATTGATCAACACCCCGCAATCACCATAATCATCACCATATTTGTACTGGAGTTGTTGTGAAGTCTTATTGATGTTAGCTCCACTATATCTCAGAACATTCTGAGCTCATGCAATCCACCAGACTCAAGTGAAAAGAACAATAAATATGTACCATCATTCCTGACTTCAATGGCTAATTTTAAGGAGGATTATTTATATTTCATCATCTTTTGTTTTATACATATATATATATATATATTTGGGGTTTTTTGCTTATTTTTTCTGTTGTATTGAGATTTAAACTTATTTGGAAAATTCATTTGTTTCTGAATTTCACCAAATGTATCTCCATTGACCTAACTTCTATATTTGATTGCATATGAATATTAATAGTTATTAATCAATGATGAAAAATCTCAGCTATTATATATAAATGTTATTTTGGTATATCTGTGTTTTTATGTACCTGGATGAATGAACTAAATCATTTGGTCAGCTAATGAATTGTTGTTTAGTGATTGGCTAAATATTGGTATAATGAATTGAGATCATGAATCTTGGAGAATGATGTTTAGAAGACCATCATCACATACATGCTAATATTCTTAACTGGTTACTGATGCTAGGAATATACCCAGAGTAGGAGAATGAGAATTTTATGTTTTTAAGCATAATGCAAAAGAGTTGAGGAAAATTACAATATCTCAAGTAATAATATCAGTAGCATTGAACATTAATAATGTGTTTAAGATACAGATTCAATAAAAATACACTAATAGTCTAAGCAAAGTACAATGTGGGAACAATACTTGGATACTGTCTATGATAGGAAACATTAACAAATGAAGATCATGATCTTAAACAATGTGTGAGGTCTAAATCTGGAATTACCTTTGTGTTGTCCCCTATGCAGAAAGTTAAACCAAGATACCTAAGCAGAGGTTCTGATGATTCTAATTATCAGAAGCATACACTTCATGTATGAGTAATGCTAAATCTATATGCTCACTACCTTCTATGCCTAGGTATCCATGGAGGAAGATTTCCTTACTGCAAACAGCAGTGTATCATCAAGAAAATAATCCAAAGAAGGGAAAGAGAATAGAATCTTCTGAGCTGCACTGATAGGACACAATATGTATATATTGAAAAGAAAAAGGTACTATATTTTAAAAATTATCATTTAAATCTAAGTATTGCTACCATGAAGTATTTTTTTCTTTCTTTTTTTAAAAATTTTTATTTTATTTTATAATTATAACATTTTTTTGACAGTACATATGCATGGGTAATTTTTTACAACATTATCCCTTGCACTTACTTCTATTCAGATTTTTTCCCTTCCTCCCCCAACCCCCTCCCCCAGATGGCAAGCAGTCTTATATATGTTAAATATATTACAGTATATTCTAGATACAACATATGTGTGTAGAACCGAATTTTTTTTTGCACATGAAGAATTGGATTCAGAAGGTAAAAATAACAGTTTACATTCATTTCCCAGTGTTCCTTCTCTGGATGTAGCTGGTTCTGTCCATCATTAATCAATTGGAATTGGATTAGCTCTTCTCTATGTTGAAGAAATCCACTTCCATCAGCATACATCTTCGTACAGTATCATTGTTGAAGTGTATAATGATCTTCTGGTTCTGCTCGTTTCACTCAGCATCAGTTGATGTAAGTCTCTCCAAGCCTCTCTGTATTTCTCCTGTTGGTCATTTCTTATAGAACAATAATATTCCATAACATTCATATACCATAGTTTACCCAACCATTCTCCAATTGATGGACATCCATTCAACTTCCAGTTTCTAGCCATTATGAAAAGGGCTGCCACAAACATTTTGGCACATACAGGTCCCTTTCCCTTCTTTAGTAGTTCCTTGGGGTATAAGCCCAGTAGTAGTATGGCTGGGTCAAAGGGTATGCACATTTTGATAACTTTTTGGGCATAATTCCAGATTGCTCTCCAGAATGGTTGGATTCTTTCACAACTCCACCAACAATGCATCAGTGTCCCAGTTTTCCCACAGCCCCTCCAACATTCATCGTTATTTATTCCTGTCATCTTAGCCAATCTGACAGGTGTGTAATGATACCTCAGAGTTGTCTTAATTTGCATTTCTCTGATCAATAGTGATTTGGAACACTCTTTCATATGAGTGGAAATAGTTTTAATTTCATCATCTGAAAATTGTCTGTTCATATCCTTTGACCATTTATCAATTGGAGAATGGCTTGATTTCTTATAAATTAAAGTCAATTCTCTGTATATTTTGGAGATGAGGCCTTTATCAGAACCTTTAACTGTAAAAATTTTTCCCAATTTGTTACTTCCCTTCTAATCTTGTTTGCATTAGTTTTGTTTGTGCAGAAACTTTTTAATTTGGTGTAATCAAAATGTTCTATTTTGTGATCAATAATGGTCTCTAGTTCTCCCTTGGACACAAACTCCTTCCTCCTCCACAAGTCTGAGAGGTAAACCATCCCATGTTCCTCCAATTTATTTATGATTTCATTCTTTATGCCTAAATCTTGGACCCATTTTGATCTAATCTTAGTATGTGGTGTTAAATGTGGGTCCATGCCTAGTTTCTGCCACACTAATTTCCAGTTTTCCCAGCAGTTTTTGTCAAATAATGAATTCTTATCCCAAAATTTGGGATCTTTTGGTTTGTCAAAGATTAGATTGCTATTTTTATTCACTATCTTGCCCTGTGAACCTAACCTATGCCACTGATCAACTAGTCTATTTCTTAGCCAATACCAAATGGTTTTGGTGACTGTTGCTTTATAATATAGCTTTAAATCAGGTACACTTAGACCACCTTCCTCTGACTTTTTTTTTCATTAGTTCCCTTGCAATTCTCTACCTTTTATTCTTCCATATGAATTTTGTTATTATTTTTTCTAGGTCATTAAAATAGTTTCTTGGGAGTCTGATTGGTATAGCACTAAATAAATAGATTAGTTTGGGGAGTATTGTCATCTTTATTATATTCGCTCGGCCTATTCAAGAACACTGAATGTCTTTCCAATTATTTAAATCTGACTTTATTTTTGTGGCAAGTGTTTTGTAATTTTGCTCATATAATTCCTGACTCTCCTTTGGTAGATATATTCCCAAATATTTTATACTATCGACTGTTATTTTGAATGGAATTTCTCTTTGTATCTCTTGCTGCTGGATTGTGTTGGTAATGTATAAAAATCCTGAGGATTTATGTGGATTTATTTTGTATCCTGCGACTTTGCTAAAATTCTGAATTAATTCTAATACCATGAAGTATTTATTTAGCAAAGGCTACCAAAACAAACAAAAGTTCTAGAAGCACCAAAAATTTGCATTTGACATTTTTATATATACAGAAATTTGTTGATTCTATCCTGGAAAAGTACTATAAAGAATTATTAAATTTTGAGTTGCTTTGCATTTTTCTTTTACCCAAAGATAAGAATCTCAAATTTGTTGATGATGGCAAGTAGCTACTAATAATGCAATACTCAGCAGACATTAAAACACCAACATACTTAATTTATCTCTTCTAGGTAAAGGTATAATTTAAAAAAACTACTTTTGTTTCTCTCTTTTTCTATACAGAGAATTAGTCCTTATTTAAAAAAATAAAAGAGGAAATAAAAACCAATAAATATAATTAATTAATAGATCAATTAAATTTTATAGTATATGTAGAATTTCTACACCTATACTTCCCCTACATCTTCAAAGAAGGGTAGAAAATGTAATTTCATATCTCTTCTTTGGAGCAAATCTTCATTATTGAAATGAAAAGAAAGGGAGTTTTGATTTGGATTGTGTGGTTAATCTTTCTATTTACATTGTGATCATGTGAATATTATTTTGTTAGTTCTCATTTCTTTGTGTCAGTTCATATAAACCTTCCATGACTTCTTTTATTTTTCACATTCATTGTTTCCTCTAGTCCAGAAATATTCCATCACATCATGTACCACAATATTTTTTAGCCATTCCCAACTTTGGGTGTGATTTTTATTTCCAGGTCTACAAATAAAACTTATCTTTGTGATGTGAATATTTTAGTCATTGTTTTAATATCATTTAAATATGCTTTTCAGAATAGTTCAATGAATTTGAATCTCCATTAGCAGTGCATTAGTGTTCTTGACTTTTTACAACCTTTCCAAAATTGAGTGTTTTCATCTTTTGTCATTCTTGCTAATTTGCCAAGTGTTCTGTGAAACCTCAACATTTTAATATTAGTGATTTGGAGTTAACTTTCCCTGAATGGTCAATGGTCTCTTTTGAGAATGATTTTTTTTGACCAGGTATGCATTAAAGGATGACTTTTGATTTTATCAAATAAAATTATTTTCTTTATAATAAGTGGAAAAGTAACTGCTTATTAATTTGCTTTTCTCTAATTGGTAGTGATTTGGAGCATTTTTTTTCATTTGGCCATCGATTGCTTGCATTTCTTTCCTCAAGGTACACCTCTTCAAATCCTTAGAAAACACAAAGTAAATCAATTGAGAAATCTTTTCTTTTTAGAAATTTGAATACATTTTTTCATATTTGAAAATAATACCTTTATCGGGGAAACTAGATGAAAAAAATTCCCATTTACTTATTTATTTTTACATATGTATTTTATTAAGCATTTGTAAAAAAAAAAAATTGAACATTTAATGTAATTAAAATTTTCAATATTATATTTTTTTATATTTTCCATTCCATATTTGGTCATGAATTCTGATTCTATCCATCTATCTAAAGTAATTTTTCATAACATTTCTCTAATTTGTTGGTCATGTGACCTTTTATATCTAGATCACATGTCCATTTAGAACCTATTTTTGTAGAAGGAATGAGGTATCAGTCTATATAGAATTTCTTCTATACTGTTCTCCAATTTCCCCAATAGTTTTCACTAATAGTAAACCCTCAACCAAGAATTCAGGGCAGTTAAATTATATAGTGGATAGAATGCTAATCCTGGAGTCAAGATGACTTATCTTTCTGAATTCAGATTTGGCCTCAGACAATTACTTGTTAGCTGTGTGACCCTGGAGAAGATATTTAACTGTGTTTGCCTCAGTTTCCTCATCTATAAAATGAGTTGGAGAAAGAAATGGTAAACCACTTCAATATCTTTGTCAAGAAAACCCCAAATGAAGTCACAAAGAGACTGAAAAATGAATGAAATAAATGCAAGTAATAGGAGATTTTGTGTCTATAATTACTAGGGATCTTACATTTGTTTATTTCTGTATGTTGTATCCCTAACATGTTCTACTGATTAATCGCTTCATTTTAAAAATGTATTTTATTTTTCCCGAGTTACATACCAAGAAAAAATTTAGCATTCTTTCTCACAAGATTTTTTTTATCCATCCCTATCTCCCTTCCCCGCTTCCAAAATAGTAGGCTATAATTTATAGAAGTGCTATTATGTCACACACACACACACACACACACACACACACACACACACACATATATATTTATATATATTAGTCACAGTTGTAAAGAAGAAACAGAACAAAAGGAAAAAATAATATGAGAAAGGATAAAGTAAGTGAAAAAATATGCTTTGATCTTCATTGAGTCCAACAGTTCTTTAATTGTATATTGATAATGTTTTCCTTCTGGAGTCCTCTGTAATGACTTAGGTCATTTTGTTGTTGAGAAGAGCTGAGACATTCATAGTTAATCATCATAAAATTTGTTTATACTGTGTACAGTGTCTCCCTGGTTCTCTTCATATCACTTTGCATCAGTTCACAAAGGTCTTTTTAGATTGCATCTGATATTGCTCTATCTATTGATTGGTCATGAATTTTCACTTCCCATAGATAGGACAGGTAAACTCTTCTTTGCTCTTTTAATTTGCATAAGGTGTCGGTCTTTATGTCTAAATCATGCAACCTTTTAAAACTTATTTGGGTACACAGTTTGGGATGTTGAACTATCCTTACTTTGTGTCTCACTATTTTCTGGTTTTCAAAGCAGGTTTTGTCAAATAGTGAGCTTTTGGTTTATCAAATACTAAGTTATTATAGTCATTGACTACTGTGTCTTTTGTGCAAATATATTCCATTGATCTACCACAGTCAATATCAAATAGTTTTAAGGATTACTGCTTTATAATATAGTTTGAGATCTTGTATTGCTAGGCCACCTTTCTTAAATTTTTTTTCATTAATTCCCTTGATGTTTCTTACCTTTGATTCTTCCAGATGAATTTTGGTTTTTTTTTTTTTAGCTCTATTAGATAATTTTTGGTAGTTTGATTGGTATGGTTCTGAATAAGTAAATTAGTTTAGGCAAACTTGTCATTTTTATTATTTCAGCTCAGCCTTCCCATGAACAATTGATATTTTTCCTATAGTTTAGATCTGATTTTATTTGTATGAAAAGTATTTTGTAATTGTGTTTATATAGTTCCTAGATTTGTCTTGACAGGTATACTCCTAGATATTTTATGTTGTTTACAGTTATTTTAAATAAAATCTCACTATCTATTGCTGCTGCACTTTTTTGTGCCATATAAAGAAATAAAGAAGGCAGAGCCAAGATGGCTGTGTAAAGTCAGGAACTCATCCAACATCTCCCCTAAACTGCTCCAAATTCCTTTAAATAATGATTCCAACTTTCAGAGCATTTCAGAACATTCACAAAAACAGAGTAGAACATTTTCCATCTGAAGGCAACTTAGAAGGTTAGCAGAAAAAGTGGTACCAGGGTAGGAGTCAAGTGTGCAGTCCTGATGCAGACCATGCCAATGTAGCCCCAACTCTAGTTCTACCCCAGTAAAGTAGAAACGGGTCTAGAGACCTCTGAATAAGCAGAAGTACTGGCGACTTTCAGACCTTTCAATCAAGAGACCCCAAAGAAGACTTGAAAAGTCAGCAGAAAAGGTCTGTGGCAATAAGGTAGGAGTCCAAAACATAATCCCAGCACAAGATGCACCAACAGAGGTGCAGCCCCAGTCCCAGACTCAGTGTCAACAAAGTAGGACTCTGTTGCTTTAGCACACTAGATCTAACAGCTACAGTGAGGCAGGGATATTTCTAACATCTTCAGGGCAGAAAAGAGTGCTTGTGATCAGATACCTAGAAGCATCTCTGAAAAAATCTGTATAAAATCCCTGCAGATTGGTACAATGCACCCTCCACACTGGCAACAGAGCCCTACTTTAACAAATAGTTAAAAAGCAGAGTAGTAGACTAGGGAAAAGAGCAGACAACAGAAAAAGTTTCTGACCATAGAAAGTTACTATGGTGGCAAGGAAGATCAAAACACACACTCAGAAAATATAACAAAGGCAAAGCTCCAACATCCAAAGCCTCTCAGAAAAAGAAGAATTTGGTTCAGGCCATGGAAGAGCTCGCAAAGAATTTTGAAAATCAAGTAAAAAAGATAGAGGAAAATTTTGTGAAAAAATTGATAGTGCAAAAGGAAATACAAAAAGCTAATGAGGAAAAGAATGCTTTAAAAAACAAAATTGGACAATTGGGAATGATGGTACAAAAATTCATTGCAGATAACAATTCCTTAAAAATTAAAATTGAATAAATGAAAGCTAATGATTTTATGAGAAATCAAGATAAAATAAAGCAAAACCAAAAAAGTGAAAAGTAGAAAAATGTGAAATATGTTACTGGAAACACAACTGCCCTGGAAAATAGATCCTGGAGAGAGCACTTTAAAAATATTGGTCTATTTGAAAGACAAGATAAAAAAAAAAAGATCTTAAACATCATCTTTCAAAAATTTTTTCAAAGAAAACTGTCCTTATATTCTATGACCAGAAGCATGAGGAGGTAATCAGCAAAGTTATATCATAAGGGACTCAATAAGATTTATCTGTTCACATTCTTATATGGAAGGATGATTCTTGTAACTTTAGAATTTTCTCATGATTATGGTATAGATGGAGGGCATAAGTGTGAGTTGAATATGAAGGGATAATATTTTTAAATGATAAAATTAAAGGGTAAGAGATAAATGTACTGGGAGAAAAGGAAAGGGAAAAGTGGAATGTTGTAAATTATCTGCCAAAAAAAGAGGGTAGAGGAAGCTTTTTTCAGTGGAGGGAATAAGGGGAAGAGAGGGTGAGTAAGTGAATCTTACTTGCATTAGAATTGGCTTACTTGCATTAGAATTGGCTTAAAGATGGTCCAGTCCAATTCCAATGATCTTATAATGATGACAGCCATCTATACCCAGAGAGAGGACTGTGAGAACTGAAGATTTTTACTCTTTTTGTTGTGGTTTGCTTGAATTTTATTTTCTTTCTCATTTTTTTCCTTTTTGATCTGATTTTTTTTGTACAAGATAATTATATAAATATGCATGCTTATATTGGATTTAACATATATTTTTATCATGTTTTACATATATTGGATTACTTGCCATTTAGGGAAGCAGGTGGGGGAAAGGAGGGGAAAAATTGGAATGCAAGGTTTTTCAAAGGTCATTGTTGAAAAATCACACCCTTGCATATGTTTTGAAAATTAAAAAAAAAACTTCAATAATTTTTTTTAAAAAGAATTGGTTCAAAGAGGAAATAATATACACACTCATATGGATATAAAAATCTATCTTCCCCTATGTGAAAAAGAAGGGGAATAAAATACAGGAAGGAAGGAGAGTGATAAAAGATAGGGCATATTGAAAGAGGAAGTGGTCAGTACCAAAAAACTTTTGAAGATGGATAGGATGAAAGGAGAGAGAAAATTGTATAAATATGGGAAATAAAGTTAACAAAAATAATTGTAAAAAATAATTTTGAAGCAAGTTTCTTTGATAAGGCCTTTAAACACAAAGAGAACTGAGTCAAATTTATAAAAAATGAGATGCATGCCCCAATTAATAAATAATCAAAAGATATGATCTGTGCCCAAAGAGTTATAAATTCATGCATATCCTTTGACCTAATGTTTCCACAACTAAGCATGAATACCAAAAGATATATATTTTTAAAAATGAAAAGGATCTGTATGTACAGGGATATTTGAATCACTCTCTTCCCAAACCTGATATTAAATAAATCCACATAAATCATCAGCATTTCTATATGTTACAAACAAAGTCCAACAGCAAGAGATACAAAGAGGTATTCCATTTAAAATAACTGTAGATAATATAAAATATGTGGGAATCTACCTGCCAAGACAAAGTCAGCAACTCTATGAATATAATTACAAAACATTTTCCATACAAATGAAGTCAAATCTAGTTAATTGGAAGAATATGAAATGCTTATAGTTGGGTTGATCTATTATAACAAAAATGACAATTCTGCCTAAATCAATCTACTTATTCAGTACCATACAAACCAAAGTGCCAAGAAATTATTTTACTGAGGTAGAAAATATCATAACAAACTTCATCTGGAAGAACAAAAGGTCAAAATTTCAAGGAAATTAATGAAAAATGCAAATTAAGATGCCTTGCTATAAGAAACCTATAAGTGTATTATAAAGCTATGCTCCTCAAAGCCATTTGGTACTAGTTAAGTATAGAGTAGTTGATTAGTGGAATTGGTTAGGTTCCTAAGACACGATAGCCAATGACTATTTATCTTGTGTTTGACAAACCCAAAGATCCCAGCTTCTGGGATAAGAATTAACTATTTGACAAAAACTGCTGTGAAAATTAGAAAATAGTATAGCAGAAACTAGGCATTAACCAACACCCAACACCCTATACTAAGATAAGCTTGAAATAGGTTCATGATTTAGACATAAAGAATGATACTATAAGCAAACTAGAAGAACAAAGGATAGTCTATTTCTCAGATCTGTTGAGAAGGAAGAAATTTGTGAACAAAGAAAAAATAGAGTAAATTATAAAATACAAAATGGACTGTTTTGATTATATTAAGTTAAAAAGTTTTTGTGGGAAAAAGTTTTTATATCCAAGAGTTCTGAGAAAGGCCTTATTTCTAAAACAGATAGAGAATTGACTCTAATTTATGAGAATACAAGCCATTCTTTAATTGATAAATGGTATACAGATATGAGCAATTTCTAGTTACATAAAAAATGCTCCAAATCACCATTAATCAGAGGAATCCAAATTAAGACAATTCTGAGGTACCACTATACTATCTTTCAGATTAGCTAAGGTGACAGGAAAATATAATGATAAATGTTGAAGGGAATGTGGTAAAACTGGGACACTAATGCATTGTTGGTGGAGTTGTAAACTGATCCAACCATTATGGAGAGAATTATGAAGCTATATTCAAAGAGCTATCAAACTGTGCATACCCTTTGATCCAGTTGTATCACAAAAATATCAAAAAAAGGGATAAGGACCCACATGTGCAAAATGCACATTTTAGCAACCCTTTCTGTAGTGGCAAGAAACTGGAAACTGGATGGATGCCCATCAGTGGAGGATGGCTAAAAAGTTATGATATATGAATATTATGGAATATTATTGTTCTATAAGAAATGATCAGCAGGATGATTTTAGAAAGGTCTGGAGAGACTTACATGAACTAACCCTAAATGAAGTGAGTAGAACAAGAGAACATTGTTTTACTGGATAGGTGATTCTTGATTGTAATCCTAGCTGAATTGCTCTCCAGAATATCATATTTCAAGCCCTGTGGACCTTTAATGTAGAAGCTGCTAAATTTTGTGTTTTTCCATCTTGAATGCATGCAATATTTCATTGACCTAAGAGTTCTGGGATTTGGTTATAATATTCCTTTTTATTAAAGTTTTTTTTTTATTTACAAAACATATGCATGGGTAATTTTTCAACACTGACTCTTGCAAAATGTTATGTTCTAAATTTTCCTCTCCTTTCCCCTCCCCTCCCCTAGATGGCAGGCAATCCTATACATTTTAAATATGTTTAAATATATGTTAAATTCAACATATAGACACATATTTATGCAGTTATTTGCTGCACCAAAAAATTGAATCAAAAAGGAAGAAAAACTGAGAAAAATGCAAGCAAACAATAACAGAAAGAGTGAAAATGCTATTTTGTGGTCCATGCTCAGTTTCCACAGTCCTCTTTATGGGTGTAAATGACTGTCTTCATCACAAGATTATTGGAACTGATCTGAATCATCTCATTGTTGGAAAGAGCCATGTCCATCAGAATTAATTATCATATAATCTTTTTATTGCTATGTACAATGATCTCCTGGTTCTGCTCATTTCACTCAGCATTAGTTCATATAAGGCTCCCCAGGCCTTTCTGAAATCATCCTTCTGATCTTTTTTTATAGAACAATAATATTCCATAACATTCATATACCATAACTTATTCAGCCATTTTCCAACTGATGAGTATCCACTCAGTTTCCAGTTTCTTGCCACTACTAAAAGGGCTGACATAAACATTTTTGCACATGTGAGTCTCCTTTAAGATCTCTCTTGGATATATGACTATAATATTCCTGAAAGTATTTTGGGATCTCTTTCAGGAAATTATTGGTGGATTCTTTCAATTTCTATTTTACCTTTTGGTTCTAGAATATCAGGACAATTTTCTTTGACAAATTCTTGAAAGATGATGTCCACAATTTTTTTTTATTTTAACTTTCAAATAGACAAATAATTTTAAGTGATCACTCCTGGATCTATTTTCCAAGTCAATTGTTTTTTCCAATGAGATATTTTACTTTTTTCACTTTTATTTTATTGTATCTTGATTTCTCATAAAGCACCAGCTTATATTTATTCAGTTTTAATTTTTAAGGAATTATTTTCTTCAGTGAGTTTTTGTACCATCTTTCCCAGTTAGCCAATTTTGCTTTTTAAGAATTCTTCTCCTTTTTAGCTCTTTGTATTTTCTTTTGCACTACTCTCAATTATTTTCCTAATTTTCTCTCTATCTCTTTTAATTTATTTTCAAAATCCTTTTTGAGATCTTACATGGCCTGAGCCCTCTTTTAATTTTTTTTGGAGGCTTTGACTTTGTTATCATCTTTTGAGTGTGTGTTTTGATTTTCTTTGTCACCCTAATAACTTTTTATGTCAGAAAATGTTTTTGTTGTTTGCTCATTTTCCTAGCCTATTACTCCGTGTTTAACTCTTTGTTAAAGTAGAATTCTATATTTGGGTTGGAAGGTATATTGTCTCAAGCTTCAAGGGTTTTATGCAGCTCTTTTCAGAGATCCTTCTAGGTACCTGACCACAAGCACTCTTTTCTGCCCTGGAGCTCTTAGAAGTATACTGGCTCCACTGTAACTGTAAGATCTAATGTGCTCGCAGTCACCAAAATCATTTGGTATTGCCTAAGAAATAGACCGGTAGATCAGTGGAACAGATTAGATACAAAGGACAAAAAAGGGTACATCTATAGCAATCTAATCTTTGACAAACCCAAAGATACCAACATTAGGGATAAAAATTCATTATTTGGAAAAAACTGTTGGGAAAACTGGAAATTAATATGGCAGAAATTAGATATGGATCCACACTTAACACCATATACCAAGATAAGATCAAAATGGGTCCATGATTTAGGCATAAAGAATGAAATCATAAACAGATTAGAGGAACAGAGGATAGTCTACCTCTCAGACCTGTGGAGGAGGAAGGAATTTATGACCAGAGGAGAACTAGAGATCATTATTGATCACAAAATAGAAGATTTTGATTACATCAAACTAAAAAGTTTCTGTACAAATAATACTAATGCAAACAAGATTAGAAGGAAAGTAACAAATTGGGAAAATATTTTTAAAAGCAAAGGTTCTGACAAAGGTCTCATTTCCAAAATATATAGAGAACTGACCCTAATTTATAAGAAACCGAACCATTCTCCAATTGATAAATGGTCAAAGGATATGAACAGACAATTCTCAGATAATGAAATTGAAACTATATCCACTCCCATGAAAGAGTGTTCCAAATCACTACTGATCAGAGAAATGCAAATTAAGACAACTCTGAGATACCACTACACACCTGTCAGATTGGCTAAAATGACAGGAACAAATAATGATGAATGTTGGAGGGGATATGGGAAAATTGGGACACTAATACATTGCTGGTGGAGTTGTGAAAGAATCCAGCCATTCTGGAGAGTAATTTGGAACTATGCCCAAAAAGTTATCAAACTGTGCATACCCTTTGACCCAGCAGTGCTACTACTGGGCTTATATCCCAAAGAAATACTAAAGAGTGGAAAGAGACATATATGTGCCAAAATGTTTGTGGCAGCTCTTTTTGTTGTAGCTAGAAACTGGAAGATGAATGGATGTCCATCAGTTGGAGAATGGTTGGGTAAATTATGGTATATGAAGGTTATGGAATATTATTGCTCAGTAAGAAATGACCAGCAGGAGGAATACAGAGAGGCTTGGAGAGACTTACATCAACTGATGCTGAGTGAAATGAGCAAAACCAGAAGATCACTATACACTTCAACAACAATATTGTATGAGGATATATTCTGATGGTAGTGGAAATCTTCAACATAAAGAAGAGCCAACTCACTTCCAGTTGATCAATGATGGACAGAGGTAGCTACACCCAGAGAAGAAACACTGGGAAGTGAATGTAAATTGTTAGCACTAATATCTGTCTGCCCAGGTCACATGTACCTTTGGAATCTAATGCTTATTGTGCAACAAGAAAATGGTATTTACACACATGTATTGTATCTAGGTTATATTGTAACACATGTAAAATGTATGGGATTGCCTGTCATCGGGGGGAGGGAGTAGAGGGAGGGGGGGATAATTTGGAAAAATGAATACAAGGGATAATATTATAAAATATATATAATAAAAAATTATTAAAAAAAATTCTAAGCCCTGTTAAGATAGTATACTTCAGACCCTTATTGCCCATTGTGTCACTAATACATTGACTACATCTGGCATAAAATCTTGTACTCCAAGTACCCATGACTCAAATACCCATTTGGAGACTCACCTCCCATTCCTTGGACTAGAAACTATTGAAGGCAAAAAGTCAAAGCCCCAGTGATATTTCTGGTCATCTAGTTTGAATAAATAGAACTACTGATTAAAGAATGGAAAGAAAATATCTGGGAACTTAGGAGATACTTTAAGAACAAAAATAAAATACCCTTTGAAATGTCAAAACTTCATTTGGTTCTTAAAAGCCAAAACATATATTTTTTAATTTTATGTAAAGCAAGCATCTGATATATTTTTTCTTCAGGGAAAATAAATTTTCTTAATAAATAAATTAATTTCTTAATGTACAATGTAATTTATATTTTACTTCTTAATTCCGGAACTATTTATTTGAATGATTATTGCTTCTAACTATAAATATGACCAACTCCTGAAATGATGCTTATGAAATTCCAGCAGTACAATTTAAGATTAGGTGTCAGCTTTGTCACTTTATTGTCTGTCTGACTTGAGTAAGTAACTTAGTCCCTCAACCTCTCTTTTCTCATCTATAAAATGGGTAAATTAATATTCATATTAAAATCTTTACTATTTGGCGGCATTTGGGGGGAGTATATACCATGGTAATATACAAGGTTAAGCTATTCTGAACATATCATTAAGACCTTTGGAGACACTTTCCAGTATTTGCTAAGACAAATCAAATTGGAAATGGAGTTTAAAATGTATTTAATTGTGATTTTGTGACAGAAATGGAAATATCCATGTTTCTGCTGACACTAGGATGACTCAAAATGGTTGACTTTGAGCAGATAAAACTAGATTGAGCTTTTTAGTCTACTTTTTTATGAGTTTACTCAGTTGAATGGTGAATGTGCAATAGACGTGTATTTGTTCATTTCTACCATGTTTTTAGTTTTGCAGCATTTAACAAAGAATATTTCTCCAACAAAATAACCTAAAATTAAAAACTAATTTTTTCAAAAAAAAAAAAAAAGATCTAGTGTGCTCAAGCAACAGAGTCCTGCTTTGTTGAAGCCTTTAGCATGTTCTGTGCTGGGATTGCATCCTAGACTCTCTCTCCATTGTCACAGACTCTTTATACTGATCTTGCAGCCTTTTTTTGGTGTCCCCAAGCTGAGAAGTCCAGAAGACACCAGCACCACTGCCAATACAAAGGCTCTGTCTCACTGAAGCTGGGGCCTGGGCTGGGACAAATGTCAGGACTAAGTTGTGTTGGCTGGCTTGCACTGGGATTATGCACTGGGCTCCCACTCTAGTGTATAGATCTCTTCTGCTGACCTTCCAAGTTTACTCTGGGGTTTCTGAGCTGAGAGTCTGGAAGACACCAGTACTGCTGCTGATTCAGAGGTGGGGCTGGGGCTGGAGTCAGAAGCTGTCATGGAACCACCTGCATTAGGAGTGCATAGTAGACTCCAACTCTGGTGTCACAGATCTTTGTTGCTGACCATAACTGATTTAATGAGCCATTCGCAGTTTCACTATACCGGCCGTATGTACTTAGACATGCATGGCTTAATCTTTGAGACAAGCATATGCTACTGGCAGGATCAACCAGTTGCCTTCAGGTAGAAAATGTCCTACTCCATCTTTTTGGTTGTTCTGTTGTGCTAAAATTTGTTTAGAGTCATTATTTAAAGGAATTTGGAGCTGTTTGGGAGAGAGGTTGGGCAATTTCCTGCCTTTACTCCACCATCTTAGCTCTCAAATGAATCACTTTTTTGAAAAAAAAATACTATATAGAGAACATTTATAGAATGAATATGTATAAATATTTTACCATTATATTATTGTGTGATACTATGTTATGCAAATGTGTCATTTATTAAAATTTAACACTTTAAAACTTGGAGTCAAAATTCTTAAACTTGGTGATAAAATCATTTGCATTTGGATTTTGAACATATTTGCTGACTATATAAAGATGTAAAACCTTATTAGTGAGAAAGAATAAATGATTGATATCATGGAATATGGAAACTAGCTAGCTGCTTTTAAATAAAATCAAACTTTACATAACCGTTTAATGGAAAATTGGAAAATGAATGATTTAGTAAGAATGTTGTGCTTTTAAAGTCTGTGTATTGTTGTACTGTATTTCTTTTAATTTCTTTTGATATCAATGGGGTAAGAATAGTTTTATTTGAAGAAATATAAAACAAAATTCATCACCCACTCATTAATCTGATCTGTATATAGGTTAATGAATGTTATTAAATAATAATAATGAATAAATTCACTTATTTAATTAAAATTTTTAAACCCCTACATACAGAGGCATATGAAGGAGAATGAGAAGAAAAAAACTTATGGTAGATTCCCTCACAAATGTCAATCTTTTTTAAAAGAAAATTAAGCAATTAATTATTCTAAGGCTAAAAAAGTAGTTTATATGAGAAGCTTAATGCACCCCTTCCTCAGTTTCATAAAACCAATAGATTCCTTTTTAAGAATATTTTAATGAATAATAACAAAATACTTAGAATTACAAAGAAAAATCAATTTTATTAACATGAAGTTACCAAAATATTTTAGAAAAACGAAACAAGAAGTTCATGTGTTCCCTTACATTTCTAGGTTAAATACTCCTGGTTTAGAAGATAGAAGACAGGCCAGATTCAGGAAGACCTTCATTTAAGTCTTTCCTGTAACACATATATATATTCTTCACTTGACCTGAGCATCTGTAAATGAATGTAAACTTTTACTTGCTTAAAAACTGTCATTGACTTTGTTGTTGCTATTTATAACTGAAAACTGATTTGAACTTCCTCAAAGGAAAAAAAATAGAATGTTCTGTTGTTTCTGTTAAGAGCTTTATTTAGTCAGCGTTATAGATTTGGTCACATTACAGAACAAAATAAAGACCAAAATTTACAGTTCTTTGGGGAAAAATGTCCATTGACGTAAACTGGAACATTATTTTCTAAAGAGAAAACCAGCTGTTTATACAATTCACAATGTGATGTTTGCAGGTTAGAATTAACACTGCTTTAGAAATCAAAACAAGACTGAAATCATGCCCAGCAGTAAACAAACCAAAGGAAATGAATCACTTTAAATTATTTTTCTTTTTCTGCTTATGTCTTGGGTACAAGAAAAAGTATAAACAAATGAAAGTTAAGCAAATAAGTCTCCATATTACATTGGATAACATTTAACAACTGGTTATAAACTTTAACAGTGGCTTAGGAAGATTCCTCATTATGGAAGAGAAAGGACACAAAGTAGCCAGAACACACTCAGGGCAGGATACTTAAACTCAAGCAGTATCTACATTGATTCTGTCAAAAGGACTATTTGTTTAAGGCCAGATTAAGTACAAAGATGCTCATCACCAGTAACAGATGATGAATTATTTTTCCATGACTAGTCATGAAATGAAGGAAAATGTTCTCATTTCTGTGCGACTTTTCCCTTCTTTGGTGGAGATGGTATACTTACATGTTAATACTCTCAAAGTGAGATCCTTGATTAATGACCAATTAATCAATCAATAAGCATCTATGAAGCATCTGTTATATGCCAGGCACTATGTTGGATAATAGAGATACTATACAAGGAACAAAATAATTGCCATTAAGAAGGAGCTTCTATTTTTATTATTATAAAGTTTTTAAAATTACCATTTATTTTTCTCTCTATTTCCTTGTCCCCTAAAATAAGAAAAAAAGAAAAGAAAAATCATTGACTTGTAGCAAAAATGCATAATCAAGTAAGAAAATTACCACATTGGCCATGTCCAAAAATGTATCCCTTTTTCACTGACTCTATTACTTCTGTTAGATCCTATGAAATCATAGATGGCCATTGTGCTAAATAGAGTTCTTGGTTTTCAAAGGGGTGTGTGTGTGTGTGTGTGTGTGTGTGTGTGTTTGTGTGTGTGTGTGTGTGTGTGTGTGTGTGTTTGCAGAGACAATTGGGGTTAAGTGACTTGCCCAGGATCCCACAACTAGGAAGTGTTAAGTATCTGAGAGCAAATTTAAATTCAGGTCCTCCTGACTTCAGGGCTGGTACTCTATCCATTTCGCCATCTAGCTGTCCTGAAAGTTATGTTTTTGTAATATTTTGTCTTAGTTGTTCTCTAGTTATGCTTTCTTCACTCTGTATTAATTAATATGTCTTTCCTTGCCTCCTTTTATTTTTCACATTCATTGTTCCCTCTGATTCAGTTAATATTTCATCATATTCAAATCTTTGATGAAAAGAGAACATATACATATATAAGTATGTATAGAATAAAAATGTCAATAAATATAAGATAGTTTGGGAGGGAGGACATTCGAGGAATATTTTATGTTTGAGAAAGCAAGGGACTCTTTGAGGCAGAAGTGAAGGGAGAATACATTCCAGGCATGTAGAGTAGCCAAAGCAAAGACATTGAAATAAGAGGTTAAGTGACATGTCTGATGAAAAGAAAGAAGGGCAGTTTGGCTGCATCTTAGGGTGTGTGCAGGAAAGTAAAAGCATAATTAGGCTAGAGAGTTAGAACAGGATAAAGTTATGAAAAACCTTAAAATCTAAACTTGGAAATTTTTATTAGATCCTGCAGGCAATAAGGAATCATTGGCATTTATTTACTAGAAGAGTGATATTGTCAGATTTTCACTTAAGGAAAATTTTGGGTCAAAGGATATGAACACATAGTTTTTAGATGAAGAAATTAAAAAACATTTCTAGTTACATGAAAGATGCTTTAATTCACTATTGATCAGAAAAATCTAAATTAAGATAACTCTGAAGTTCTACCACACATCTTTCAGATTGACTAAGATAAACAGGAAAAGATAACGATAAATGTTGGAGGGGATATGGGAAAACTAGGACATTAATAAATTGTTGGTGAAGTTGTGAACTGATCCAGCCATTCTGGAGAGCAAATATTATACCCAAAGAGTTATCAAACTGCGCATACTGTTTTATCCATCAATGCTTCTACTGTGCTTGTATCCTAAAGAGATCACAAAAAGGGGAAAAGAACTTACATGTGCAAAAATATTTGTAACAGACAGCCCTTTTGGTAGTGGCAAAAAACTGGAAATTGAGTGGATACCCATCAGTTGAGGAATGGCTGAATAAGTTGTGGTATATGAATGTTATGGAATATTCTATCAACAGTATAATTTCAGAAAAGCCTAGAGAGACTAACATGAAATGATGCTACATGAAGCAAGTAGAACCAAGAGTACATTGTATATAGCAACAGCAAGATTATCTTATGATTAGTTCTGATAGATGTGATTCTTTTCCACAGCAAGGTGATTAAGGCCACTTTCAGTGGTCTTGTGATGCAGAGAGCCATCTTCATCCAGAAAGGGTATTATGGGGACTGAATGTGGATCACAACATAGTATTTTCACCTTTTTTCTTGTTTTTTGCTTACTTCTTTTTTCTTTCTCATTTTTTCTCTTTTTGATCTGGTTTTTCTTGTGCAGCAAGATAAATGTGGAAATATGTTTAGAAGAATTGCACATGTTTAACCTATATTGGGTTACTAGCTTTTTAGAGAGTGAAATGGAGGGAAGAGAGGGAGAAAAATTTGGAATGCAAAGTTTTTCAGGGTTGATTGATAAAAACTATCTTTACGTGAATTTTAAAAATGAAAAGATATTTTTATGGGAAAAATTTAGAATTTTAAATTCTCTCATCCATCCCATCACTCCCCTATGCACTGAGAAGGTAAGTGATATGTATAAAATAATGTAAAACATATTTCCATAGTAGTCATATTTTAAATGAGTCAAAAAATGTTATAATTATAAAATTAATTTTAAAAATATTTTAAATGAAAGAAAAAGTTTATCGCTTTCCTTCTAATCTTCTAATTTTGTCTTCATAGACTTTGTACAAAAACTTTTTAACAATATCAGAATTATCCATTTTGCATTCAACAATGTATTCAAGTTCTTCAGAATCATGAATCAAATCTAATCATGATTAATCAAATTGATTAGATTAATTAATAAGGAAGAATCAAATCTAATCATGAACCCATTTCGATCTTATCTTGGTATAGGAGCCTAGTTTCTGCCATATTAACTTACAATCTTCTCAGCAGTTTTTGTCAAACAGTAAGTTTTTATTCCAAAAACTGGGGTCTTTGGGTTTGTCAAACACTAGATTACTGTAGTCATTGACAGTTTTGCCCTGTGAACATAACCTATTCCACTGATCAACTACTTATTTCTTAGTCAGAACCAAATGATTTTGATGACCATTGCTTTATAGTCTGATACAGTTAGGCCACCTTTATTTGCATTATTTCATTAATTCCCTTCAAATTCTTGATCTTTTGTTCTTTCAGATGAATTTTGTTATTATTTTTTCTAGCTGTGTAAAGTAATTTCTTTGGAGTTTGGTTGGTATAGCACTTAATAAGTAGATTAATTTAGATAATATTGACATTTTTATTAGATCTGCTTGGCCTACACATGAGCACTTGATATTTTTCCAAGAGATTAAATCTGACTTTATTTGTGTGGAAAGTGTTTTGTAATTGTGTTCATATATAGTTCTCGACTTTGCCTTGGCAGGTAGGCTCCCAAATATTTTATATTTTCAACATTTATTTTAAATGGAATATCTCTTTGTATCTCTCACTGCTGGACTTTGTTGTTAATATATAAAAATGCTGATGCTTTATGTGGATTTATTTTATATTCTACAATTTTGCTAAAGTTGTGAATCGTTTCTAGTTTTTTAGTTGATTCTCTAGGGTTCTCTTAAGTATACTATCATATCATCTTCAAAGAGTACTAGTTTGGTTTCCTCATTATCTATTCTAATTTCTTTAATCTCTTTTTTCTTCTCTCATTGCCAAAGCTAACATTTCTAATGCAATATTGAATAGTAATGGTGATAATGGGCAAGCTTGTTTCACTCCTGATCTTATTGGGAATGTTTCCAGTTTATTCCCATTACATATGATGCTTCCTGGTGGCTTTAAATAAATGCTATTGATCGTTTTAAGGAAAACTCATTTATTTCCATACTATCTAATTTAAAAAAAAAATAGAAATGTGGGTGGGATTTTGTCAAATGCCTTTTCTGCATCTATTGAGATAATCATATGATTTTTGTTAGTTTACTGATGTAGTCGATTATGCTAATGGGTTTCCTAAAACTGAACTAGCCCTGCATTCCTGATATAAATCCTGCTTGGTCGTGATATATTATCTTGGAGACAACTTGCTGTAATCTCTTTACTTATATTTTATTTAAGATTTTTGCATTAATAGTAATTAGGGAAATTGTTCTATAATTTTATTTCTCTGTTTTGACCCTACCTGCACCATGTCTGTGAAATACACCTTTTTCTCTGCAGTACATGACTCTTACACAAAAATTGACCATGTTAATATATGGCATCAACCCCTCACAATCAAATACAGAAAGGCACGAATAGTAAATGGTTCTTTTTCAGATCACAATAAAAATTCTATTCAGTAAAGGGTTGGGAAAGATAGAATAAAAACCAATTGGAAATTAAATAATGTAATTCTAAAAAAATGAGTGGGTCAAACAACAAATCACAGAAACAATCCATAATTTCATTCAATAGGACAATAATGAGACAACATACCAAAACGAATGGGATACAGCTAAAGTAGTTCTTAGGGGACATTTTACATACCTAAATAACAACATGGAAAAAAATAGAGAAAGAAGAAATCAATTAATTGGGTGTGCAACTAAAAAACTTAGAAAAAGAACAAATATAAAACCCCTAATTAAATACCAAATTAGAAATTCTGAAATTCAAACAAGAGATTAATAAAATTCAAAGTAAGAAATCTATTAAAGTAATAAATAAAATTGAGTTGGTTTTATGGGGAAAAAAAACCCAAGAAATTAGATAAACTTTTGATTAATGAATAAGGTGAACTTTCAACCAAGGAAAAAGAAATTAAAGCAATAATTAGGAGCTATTTTGTCCAAATGTATGGCAGCAAGTCTGATAATCTAATCAAAATAGATGAATATTTTCAAAAATGTAAATTGTCCAGATTAACAGAAAAAGAAATAAATTATTTCAATAGTCACATTTTATAAAAATAAATTGAACAAGCCATCAATGAATTCCCTAAGGAAAAAAAATCTCCAGGGCCAGATGATTTTAGAAGTGAATTCTAATGAACATTTAAAGAACAGTTAATTCCATTACTATGTATGCTATTTGGAAAAATAGGTAAATAAGGAGTCCTGCACAATTCCTTCTCTGACACAAATATGGTACTAACATCTAAAGCAGAAAAAGCCAAAACAGAGAAAGAAAATTATAGACCTATCTCCTTGATGAATATTATGCAAAAATTTTAAATACAATATTAGGAAAAAGATTACAGAAACTTATCAGCAGGATAATATACTGTGACCAAGTGGGATTTATACCAGGAATGCAGGGCTGGTTCAATATCAGGAAAACTATTTCTATAATTGATCATAACAAAACCATCAGAAATCATGATAATCTCAATGGAAGCAGAAAAAGCTTTTAACAAAAAACAGCACTCGTTGCTACTAAAAACACTAGAGAACATAGGGATGAAAGTAGCTAATAATGTCGTAAATTTGTCATAGATCTACATCTCACACCCCAGACCAAAATAAAGTCAAAATGAATACATAATAAAACTTTGATTACATTAAATTAAAAAAGTTTTGCACAAACAAAACTAACAGAAACAAGATTAAAAAGGAATTATAAAGATGTGGGGGAAATTGTTACAGTCAGTATTTCTGAAAAAGGTCTCCTTTCTAAAATATATAAAAAAATAATATCAAATATATAAGAATACAAATCATTATCCAATTGATAAGTAGTCAATGGATATGAACAGACAATTTTCAGATGATGAAATTAAAGTCATCTATAGTTATATTAAAAAAAGTTCTGAATCACTATTAATTAGCTAAAAGCAAATTAAAACACCTCTGAGGTACCACGCCATACCTCTCAGAATGGGAAAAGATAATGATAAGTTGGAGGAGATGTGGGAAAACTGGGACACTAATGAATTGTTAGTAGAGTTGTGAAATGATCCAATCATCCTGGAGAGTAATTTGGAACTATGCCCAAAGGGCTATAAAACTGCACATACCCTTTGACTCAGCAATGCCATTATTGCGTCTGTAATCCAATGAGATCATAAAGGAGAGAAAAGGACGCACATGAGCAAAAGTGTTTCTAACAACATTTTTTTCTATTAGCAAAAAAAATGGAAAATGAATAGATATCTGCCCATCCATTGGGAAATGGCTGAACAAATTATGACAAAAGGAGATAATGGAATATTATTGTTCTGTAAAAATGGTGCACAAACCAATTTTAGAAAAACCTGGAAAGATTTATATGAACTGATGCTGAGTGAAACAAGTGAATCAGTAATACAATTTATAAAATAGCAGCAGGAATGTATGATGATCAGCTATGAAAGACTTGGTTCTTCTCAGTGGTTTCTGTCATCCAAAGCAATCCTAATAGATTTTGGCCAGACAATGTCATCTGCATCCAGAAAAAGAGGTATGGAAACTGAATGTAAATCAACACATGCTATGTTAACTTTTTTTTTCTACTTTTTTTTTCTCCCATGTTTTTTTTCCCCTTTTGTTCTAATTTTTCTCTTTCAACATGATTCATAAAACAATGTGTATTAAAAATAAATAAATTTAAAGTTAATAGCAGAGAACCAATGAAAATACACAAGAAGACAGAGAAAAACTGGGCAGCTTTGGAAACAATATATAGTATTTATTACATAGGTTTTCTTGAAAGGGAAATGTAGTGTTTTATACTGAATCCTCTCTAACATTTTGCTGCATACATAGTAATGTTTTTTTCTCATTTTCTATTGTTTAAATTAAAGTTCAAAAGAAAGAAGGAGGAGGAGGAGGAAAAGAAGAAAAAGAAGAAAGGAAATTGTCACACAATTTCCCACAATCTTAAGGAACTTTATATTAAATAATATTTACTATTAATATTTAATAATATAATTTAATAAAAATAAAAATTGGAAAAATTAATACATTTTAATTTTTCAAATTACTCAAATGATAGTTTTAGTAACTTTGGGAAATTGCCTCAATAACTGTTATTTTTTTTTTGGTCAAATGAAATACACATGTCAATTATGCCTTACTATTTGTTGTATAGCATCTCTAGTCAGAATCTTTTCTAAAATAAATAGCCTGATCTTATCCTATTAGCACATTATTGCTAATATTTCCTCAATATACCCGTTCTTTTAAGTCATTTCACATATTGCTCAGTGCCTTCGTAGAATAAAAATTCATGGGTTTAATATTACTATCTTTTTGCAGTTGTCAGTGTGGTTTTTTCAATACATAGTTATTTTAAAAGATCCCATGCATTGTTGAGAATTATGCATACTCACTTTTATTACCTTCATTTATTATCAGAAGTCTATACTGTCTAACTTCTAAAACCTTCATAATAATTTTTGATTTATTTTAAATTAGATTTCTCTGGTTCTTGGAGGAGTATTTTGAAGTTACTAAAGGCAAACATTTTAATGCATTACTGGTAGAATTGTGAGTTGGCTCAACCATTCTACATATCAGTCTGGAGCTATACAAAACAAAAAGTGTGGTACAAAAACATTACTAAAACTTAACAAAGGATAAATCAATGATGAACAACATAAGTTTATCATGGTGAATGAAATGATATTCTCGATGACTACGTACCATGTGGCAAAAGTAAGTTTAATTAACAAAAACATTGATTCAGTTGATGGCAACTCCCTTTACTTTTTCATTTTCCATGGTCACATAACTGGCCAGAAGAGTATGTCTGGTCTGAAGAGAACATGACTCCTTATAAACTCAGTTTTTAATCCTTAAACCAATTAAATTAGAATATGATTGCATTGCCTTTTGAGGAAAAACAAATAAACAAACAAAAAACTAGTTTAGCTAAATGGAGAAGACATTAATACTACTACATTTCCATCCCTTGATGGAAAAAATACTAAAAGATTTTTCTTCTTAAATAGTATTAAGATCAGAGAAGCAAAAAGTCTGGCATGAGTGATCCTGGAGGATGAGTATTCCTCAAAGAAAAAGAAAACAGAAAATAGAACAAAAGGACATTAAGAAATGACTGACTCATGGAGGAATGGAATTCATATGTTGGGGGGTAGCCAGAGTGGGTCTCATGATGTAAAATGTTAATGTTGAACAAGTGCCGTAGTACATATGGTAACACTTCTGGCACAATCACAGATTCTTAACACAAGTCATGGTAGTTTTCCTCTAGCAAATCTTTGCCTTCTGCCTTCTCAGAAATATCTGCCACAAGATTGCTCTTCTTCTTTCATTAGACCTCAGTAGCTATGCAGGGACATTTTCACCTCCTTTCTCTTTTTAGAAAGCAATACACTTACCAATAATTCTCTATCTTGGTCTTAGTTATGGACAATTATGAGTTTTACCTTAAGTATTATAATGGTATTAATGTGTAGGGGACTGATGACTTCAAGATTAAAATAAGCAAAAATAACACAGTGGGCCTGCCTATATTGCTCCTCATATTGGTACATTTTACACTGTAACTTGTCACTACCAACATGCTCTGTGCTACCTATCACTGAGACTATGGGCCACGATATCAGTGTCCTTAGCTAACCAACCATACCTCTAAGTTAAGAAATACACTAACTCATGCAGAATAATTCACACAACTCCAACAAACTCTCACCAGTCAGAATTAACATATTAAAAGAAGCATCTATTTGTTTCCATTGCATCTCTCTCTCTTCCCCCATTCCATTAAATACTTTATATCTACAGGAAATCAATATATTTGACAAATTTGTTCACATTTCCACTTCTGGAAAGATCTCTGGGATCCTGGAAATGTCTTTTCATTTCATGTCTTTGTCATTTCAAATGTCTTCCCCAGTGCCTTACATTAAATGCTCTTCCCAAAGTTCTTGTTTCCCAATTAGTGCTCTATTAAATTCTATAGAAAGAGTCCCAAGTAGTCCATTCAGCACAATTTTTAGATAATCCATAAATCAGTAGTCCTTCATGAGGGCCTATGTTACTAAAGATTATATTTGGCCCTACTTAACTAGGATTGAACTCCTAAGAGCTCATGGTGGTCTTGATTGGTAGATTTTCCCAACACTATCCATTAAAAACTGGGACATCATTGAGGATTCCATGGTATGCCAAATGGGATGGAGTCTTTTTATTTATTTAACATTTTATTTATCCATAGTTTGTCCTTGTAAAAACAATTTTTAACATTTATTTTTAAAATTCCAGATTTTTTTCCTTCTTTCCTCCCTAATTCTCCTCATTGAAAAGGCAAGCAATTTTATATAGCTTATGCATGAGCTGTCATACAAAACATGTCCATAACAGTCATGTTGTAAAACATAGACCAAACTCTCAAGAAAAGCAAACAAATAAAAAAGTATGTTTCAGTCTAAATTCAGACATCATCAGTTCTTTCTCTGGGGAAGGATAGTAGAGTATTTTAGGGATGCCTTAGATCTGGGTGGGGATAAAGAGCTTTTGTGGCTTCAATGATTGACAATAATATAATTTTACCAGCACCCCCATAAGCTAGTGATTGATTTTCTCTTTAACTCTATTTTCAGGGAAGATTATAATCACCTCTCTATACCAAATAAGACTATAAGATCGGTACCTAATTCCTACCCTCATATTTGAGCTGTATTTTATAACTGTCTCTAATACTGCTTCAAATTTTATGAGATGACCTGCTCATACCTGCATGGTAGTGTGATGGCAGAGGCCCATAGTTAAAGTTTTGGCAAGATTTGGATGCTCCAAAATTCTGTGGGGTCATGTTAGGGTGGCATAGATTTATTCTACCAAATTCATATCTTTTAGAAATTTCAATATCTCTTCCCTTGCTGAACCTCATCAGAGAACTATCTTCAAAAGCAGTTATCTTTATAGGATCAAGCATATGGAAGTCCCATCTTAGAAACCTTAAAAAGAATAATAGATTGACTCCATTCAGAGATACTAGCTTATTTAACTTGACTTCATAAAAGCAAGTGTTTAACGTAGATTCCATAAGCCTATGGAACTCTATGGCTCTACTGAATCACACTCACATCAAGTTCTAATAATTTATGAAGCTGTTGTTCAAACTTCTGTAATCTTTTAAGTTTCTAGGTGGTAAAAGCCTCTTCACCTGGAGGAAATGATCTCCCTTCACCCAGTAATGTAGTAAACCTAAAATTCTTTCTTATCACTGAGGCAGGTTCTAGTTTCTATCAACTTCTGCTCCCATTAAATTCTCTAATTTCAGTTGATTTCAGCACATTTTCCAGAGAGATTGCTAGATTCATAATCTGAACTCACACTTCCTGACTATGGCCAGATTTCTGCTTCCTATAATATCATTCTTTTCACTAATATTATTAATAAGTCCATGAGTTGTCCCTCTGCCCTCAGTACACATTATTTACAAACCAAGACCACCTGTATTTCTATTTATGGTTCATGAATATATGAGCCCATATTTGATAAGAATCACTGAATCTGTTAGTCACAAGTTCAGGTGAAATGATGACATAGAAGAAAGTGATCAAACTTTCTCCCAAATTCTCATATCTAGTAACAAACCCAAGTTTCAAAAATAGTCTCAACTCATAATCTCAAATCCAAAAAATAATAATAATTAAAGTAAAAAAGAAAGGCTCTCCCAAGAATTGACCAAAGAATGACACATTCCTGTCCTGACAAAGGATTCACCTAATCTCCTTGTATTGTGAAGATGTTTGTTAGGGCTCAGAGAAGTCAATTGACTTAGAATGCCTTGCTAGAGAAATAATACTAGTATATTTTAGATCTGAGGTAGTTTCCTTACTTCTGCAGAGAGAAAAGAGTATCTTGAATGAAAATGAGAGGAGAAACATAGAAGCATGTCCTATAAAGGGAAAAGCAAAGGTGAGTTCCTTTTCTATCTAGTTATTTTTGAAATAGGATCTGTTTTGTCACCAATTTCTAACCCAGTTATCTTGAGAACTGAGAGATATTTACAAAGAACTAGATAAACTAAATAATGTATAAAGCAATAGATTTTTATTGTGGCACATTTTGCTCCCATAAAAGAAAGCAGAAGTCCTACTTTAAGATCTTATTGTATAAAGAGGAGTATGGGGGGAAAGGGAGTTCAGGCAAAGGATTCTCTGGATCCCAACTAGATCCAGGGTAAAGATACAACTGGAATTCAGTTAATGAAGAACCAAGTCAATAGTGCTTGAGCATGAAACTTAAGATGAAGGTGTTTTGGAGTCCTTTTCATAAGGCTTTCTTAAGAAGCTTTACCTAAATATTTCTGTTATTCATTATTAAAGTATAGGTTCTATCCATTCTATCTCAGGATATCTATTAACTAATATGTGCTTAGAAGAAGAGACAAAACAGAAGCCAATTCATATTCTCTCACTGCCATTTTCAAGGATTCCAATAGTCACTATTTCTGTTGGATTCAACAATTTAGTGGAATTTACCTTGTAAAGGAAGAAAGAATTAATCCCATCCCTCCCTTATTTCAACATTAGGATCAGGGCAACTATTGAGCATCTGGTAAGAGTTTGATTTCCTTCTCTGAAGTCATAAATGTAGAATGATTTTTCCATAGGTCATGAATGGTTGCTAGGAATAATGAGAAAAGAATGTGTTTTCAGCTGAATTAACTTCATTTTTATTTCAGCAAACATTTATGAAGTGCCAACTATAGATTCAGCATTATCTATATGAAGACAAAAACTGAAATAGTTCCTGCTTACTTAGAACATATATTCTACTAAGTGAGATTGGGTCAATGGGTACATAGAAAAGCAAATAAAATATTTGAGTGGGATGTGGAAGCACAAACATTTGGGGAAATCAGGAAAGTCCAAATGTAGGAAGTGGGACTTGTCTCATGAGCTTTGAAGGAAAGGAAAGGATCTCAGGATGTGGAGATGAGGAGAGAGTATTCAAGTCACAAGATATAGCTTATGCAAATGCCTACAGAGGTAGGAGATGGAATGTTATGTTTAGCAAACAACATGGAAGATAGTCTGGCAAGAATTAGGAGTACTTGATGTATAATCAGCCTAAAAAGGTAGAGTACAGCCAGGTTGTGAAGGGTAGCAAAACAGAAGAATGTATGTTTTATCAAGCATGTTTATAAGTATATTATAAAGATGAAGAAAATATCTAAGAAAAGGGGGTAGACCTTACAGGAGGATCCACTCTTGGCCAATGTCTACTACAAATAAATCAGTTCCAATACTGACCAACTATCTAATCTATATTTTTCTCCTCAGCTTCCTGTAGAGTCTATTATGTCATGATGAATGTAGCACAATTTTGAGACTGATTTAGCAGGAAAGCAGAGATTTAAAAACACTTTCTGCCTGCATTTCCTTAATAATTCTCATAACAAATTTGAATAGCCAGTACCTAATAGATAGGATTTCTGACTGTCTATTGATCTTCTCCTGATAGCATATGTCAGCTAACAATACTATATTCTGTCAGAAATCAGTTACTCTTGAGGCAATTTTAATGTCTGACCCAAATGCAATACTCAGAGAATTGTAGAATATAAAGTGTTAGATGGGATTTCAGAAATCATCACTCCCTAGTTTTGTAGCTGGCAAAACCAAGGTTCAGAATATCAAAGTTTCTGGTGCAGTGTAATCATTAACTAGTAAGTCCTTCTGATCAGCAGAGATCATTGCAGAGGGCCTTATTCCAAGATTCAACTGTTATCACCATTTGCATTTTCAGTTATACTTAACTGGGAACATGTCTGAGGGAAGAGAATGGTAGCTTTATTATCATCTATGCCAAGCTGAGTTTATAATGAGTTAATACTAAATGCATAAGTATAATATAAAATATAATATATTTTATATATTTATTTATATTATATTATATTTATATATATTTATATTATATATATTTAATATATAATAATAAGTATAATATAAAATAATGTCCTGTCTTTCCTCAAACAATTGCAGTGAATGAAGAATTTCATCATAAATAAGGTATAATGACAATCAGTGAAAGCCATCTGAAGCTATGGTAGTGAGATCTAGGCATTTATGAGCCTCAGAATAGCAGAGCTGATAAGAAACTTAGAGGTTATATAATCTAATGCAAACAAGACACTCCATCTCAGAATTTAGGGCATTTTCTCTGGCTAACTCCCCCTCCCTCAAACTTAAATGCTCTTCCCCTTTATCTTCAGATTTCCAGGCTTCCCTAATTTCATTTAAGTGGCAACTAAAATTCCACCTTCTACAATAAGTCTTTCCCAAATACTCTTAATTCTAATAACCTTCTTCTGTTAATTGTTTCCTATTTTTGAGCTCACATTGGTCTGATCAGCCACAGTTGGACTCAATGTAACTCTATTCTAACATAGTGATGTCATTTTGGTCCTCCTTGAACCCAAAGGACAACAACCAACCATTTCTCCTCTATATGTTTTGTTTGTATATATGTTTTATTGCTATCTTCTCCCATTAGATTATTAACTCCTTGAGGATGGGAACTACACAATCATGATGGATTTCAACCCTACTCATTTTCATTTTTTAATGAGTTGCCTAAACTGTAACATTCATGAGTCACAGAAGGGTTCTTTAAAATGCTCAGGGGAATACTGTCATGTCTTATTATTTAGAATAATAACTCAAAGGCATCACAATTTTCCTGGGTGTTTTCACTTGAGCACCTTCAATGAGAAAATATAGCTGACTCATGCTTTTGCTAACTCCCCCCATATTATTTCCTCAGCATTTAGCACGCTATATCTTGGCACATAGTAGGTACTTTTAACTTATATTCTTTTAACTTATATTATATATATTATACATAACTTATATATAAAAAGCCTTTTAACTTATATTCTCATTTTACAAATGAGGAAAGTAAGGTGATAAAACAAGGTCATATAAAATACTCTCATTTTATAGACAAAGAAATGAGATTTAGCTGATAGGATCATTAATATGGGAATGAAAGGGAGCTGGGAAGTTATCTGATCGAGTATTCTCTTTTACTGTGAAGGAAATTGAAGTCCATAGAAATTACATAAATTACATAATTTATTCAGGATCATGCAACTACTTAACGGCAGATCCAAAATTTGAACACACATCTGGCTCCAATTTTATATATACATACATATATATATATATATATATATTTTAAACAAAGCTCTGTACCTTCCAAATCATCTCAGATCCAAGGTTTACTCATTTCAGTCAGCAGAAGTATGAGTCAACTGTATTTTCTTATTGAAGATACTGAAGTGAAAACACCCAAGAAAATTATGGTTTTCATGAGTTATTATTCTAAAAATTAAGTCCATGACATTATTCCCCCAAGCATTTTTAAGCCTTTTTGTGACTCATGAGTATTACACTTTAGGCACATCATGAAGCACAAAATGAAAATACGTAAAGATTTGAAGTTGACGTTCAGTTATGATGGTATAAGTCCATGGAGGTCCTTTTAAAATATCAACATCCCTGTGATAAATAGGTGCATTGAAGTTTTCCCCCACCACCTCACAGTTCCTAATGGAAGGATATTTACAATGAGAAAACTTCCTGTTTACAAAAAACTTTACTAACAGGAAATCCTTTCACTACAAAGAATGTGCTTGTTGCAGAATTTGTGAAACTTGGAAAACAAAGCACAAGATGAGTGGTTTAGCATAAAACTGACATAAATCAAATAAATACAAACTTAATCCATTGGATTAACACAAAGAAAATATTTCAAAGTCATATGACAAACACTGGCCTTTCTTATAATATGTAATAGTATCTTGTGCAATTTTAATGACCAAGCTAGTCTATGAACAAGAGATAAAAATTGTTACCTTGTCCCCCTTCTTTGCAGATTTTAGGGACTATTGCTATCACTTATTAATTACTTTTTCCTTTTTTCCCTCTCTTTTTTCTTCTTTGTCATAATCAATGGAATGCTGGAATATATTAGGAAGTAAAAGTCTAATCAAAACAAAATATATCAATATAATTTAATTATATATGTAAATGCATATGTATATATTATGTGTATGTATATATATATATATATTTATATTTAATTCAATAAAATATGTGGGTATATTTATGTATTTGATGCATAAACATATATGCACACACACACACATATATATATATATATATATATTTCTAAATTAAATTTAAACATATAAACATAAATTTAAAGCTAGTTGAACAAGTTAATAAATTACCAGGCAACTAGAAATTTCTGTTTTAAAAAGTCTGATTAGGCATTGTGTTGATGTTCATAGAAAAAACTTTTGAATCCTATCCAAAAACCATTTGGGGGTCTATTTTCAATTAGGTGAATTTGTCAATATCTTTCTTTCCTTTTCTCTATTTTATTTTATTTTTTGAATATTTATGTATTTAAAACCAAATACAAAATTAAAAAAAAAGAAAAAAATCTAAAAAGGAAAAACAACAACAATCAAAACATCACCATTTGCCCAGCAAAAAAAAAAAAATCAGGGAAGATTCAAAATATATAACAATCAATTTCCATTTCGAGAAAACATATATAATAAGATATTATATTCAGGGCTGTTCATCTTTTCTTTGATTCTTTGTGTTCTTTGCTGTCCACTCTTTATTCTTTTTTTTTTCTTTAAACATATGCATAAATGTTTTGTCAACAATGACTCTTGCATAGCCTTGTGTTTCAGACTTTTCTCCTTTTCCCCCCATTCCCTTCCCTAGATGGCAAGTAATCCAGCATAACGTTAAACATGTTAAAATGTATGTTAAATGTTAAATCCAATATGTGTAAACATATTTAAACATTTCTGCACAAGAAAACCAGACCAAAAGGGAAAGTAAATAAGTAAGAAAACAAAATGCAAGTGAACAACAACAAAAAGTGAGAATGTTATGTTGTAATCCACATTCAGTTCCCACAGACCTCTCTTGGAGCGTAGATGACTCTTTTCATCACAAGGTTATTTGGAACTGGCATCAGCCATTTCATTGGAAAGAGTCATACTCATCAGAATTGGTTGTCGTATAATATTGATGTTGCTGTACACAACAATCTCCTGCTTCTGCACATTCACTTAGCGTCAGTTTCTGTAAGTCTCCCTGGGCCTTTCTAAAATCATCCTCTGTTAAGGACCATGCTTAAATGAAGGGGCAGATCAATTCTCCAAGAGCCTCCACATCTGTGAATCATAACACTTGAAGGAGTTGCAAAGCAGCCTTCATATATGTTTCTTATGAATGGATTGGGAATGAAATAAATTGGAGGGAAGAGGAAGAGGAGAGAGGTCAGACAATACAACAGCCTCTCAGTGAAGAGGTCAGAGAACGCAAATGCCTCTCAGTCTCCTTGTGCCATCATCATCCTCTCACATGAAGAGATCCATTCTACAGGACTGATTAAACTTCTAGCAGCAGGTGGCTTCCGTATCACAACAACCCTCCTGATTATTTCTTATAGAACAAGAATATTCCATAACATTCATATATCATAATTTATTCAGCTGTTCTCCAACTGATGGGCATCTACTCAGTTTCCACTTTCTTGCCACTATGAAAAGGGCTACCACAAACATTTTTGTACATGTGGGTCTCTTTCCCTCTTTAAAATCTCTGGGAAATAAGCCCAGTAGAAACATAGCTTTATCAAAAAGTATGCACTGTTTGATAACTTTTTGAACATGGTTCCAAATTGCTCTCCAGAATGGCTAGATTCATTCACAGTTGCACCAAGAATATATTAGTGTTCCAATTTTCCACATCCCTTTCAATATTCATCATTATTTTTTTCATGTCATTTTAGCCAATTTGAGAGGTGTGTAGTGTTATCTCAGAGTTGCCTTCATTTGCATTTTTGATAAATAGCATCTTTTCATGACTAGAATTGGTTTTAATTTCTTCATCTGAAAATTGTCTGTTCATATCCTTTGACCATTTATCAATTGGAGGAATGACTTGAATTCTTATAAATTTGAATCAATTCTCTATATTTTTTTAGAAATGAGACTTTTATCACAACCCTTAAATGTAAAAATTGTTTCCCAATTTATTGCTGGAAGCAATATTATAGAAAGAATTTTTGTTCACATGAAGATTAGAAAGGGTGACTTTCAGAGACCCTTCCAACTCTCATATTCTACAATTCTATGTTGACTTTTCTCACCCTCTCATTAAACCCTAAGTTTTTCTTCTCTTCATTTTACAATCTTTGTTCCAGAGAATTCAATTCATCAAACGGGTTCAATTATCTCCTATATGTTAATCACTCCTGTCTGATTAATCTAGCTTCAATCCAGAATCTCCAATTTTTCTTCATGATTATATTATAAGCTCTTTAAGGACAGGCAGTACCCAATTTATTGCCTCTCCAACCTCACAAAATATTTATTTTGTCGTTCTGAGACATATGTAATATTGTGCATCATAGGTATCTGTGTTGATGCCTTAAGCTCCTATTAAGAGTATAAGTTCTATGAGGTTAAAGAACATGTCTTATTTAAACACTGTATTTCCACCAATACTTTTTAGTACCCTGAGCAATCTAGAAATGTTTGGGGAATGGATGAATGAATAGATGTGTTACATTTCTGTTCCATAACCACTACCATACCCTTTCAGTTGATGCAAAAAAAAAAAAAAAAAAAAAAAAAAAAAAAGGCAGGGGTAGAAATTATGATCTCAGACAAAGTTATAGCTAAAAATGATTTCATTAAAAGATAAATGTTTCTTTTAAAACATTTGAAAGCATTGGTGTACATGAATTTTTCCTTAAATTGATAAAAAAAAGCATTTATCTAAAACCATCGCAAACATTATATGTAATGGAGATAAGCTAGAAGCATTCTCAATATGACAAGGTATGGAACAAAGATATGCACTATCACCAATATTATTCAATATTGTGCTGGAAATACTATCAATATAAATAACAAAAAGAAAAAATCCTTCCTATTACATTTCTCCCAATGCATTTCTCTATGCACTCATTAATTTTATTTTTTAATATCATCACTTCCTATTTAACTCATATTTGTACTTTCTAACTGCCCTAATAATGAGAAAGTTATCATGAGTTTCATTTATTATCTTCCCATGATGGAATGTTAACAGTTTAATTTTATTAAGTCTCTTAGGATTTTTCTTTGCTGTTTGTTTATTCTTTTTTGCTTCCCTTGAATCTCATATAAGAAGGTCAAATTTTCTATCCAGTTGTGGATTTTTCATCAGGAATGCTTGAACATTCTCTATTTCACTGAATATCCAATTTTTCTTCTAAGTGATTATACTCAGTTTTGCTGGGTAGGTGATTCTTGCTTGCAATTCTAGCTCCATTGCTCTTTGGAATATTTCAAGCCTTCTGACCCTTTAATGCAGAAGCTGCTAAATCTTGTGTTTTCTGTGACTGTGTGATTCCATGATATTTAAATTGTTTCTTTCTGGCTGCTTGCAATATTTTTTCATTGACCTGGGATTTCTGGAATTTGGTTATAATATTTCTGGGAATTTTCATTCTAGGATCTCTTCTAGAATTTGATCTACAAATTCTTTCAATTTTGATTTAACCCTCTTGTTCTAGAATATCATTGAAGTTTTCCTTGACAATTTCTTGAAAGATCATGCCTAGGCCCTTTTTTCTGATCATGACCCTCAGGAAATCCAATGATTTTTAAATTATTTCTACTGGATCTGTTTTCCAGATCAGTTGTGTGTGTTTCTTTTTTTTAATTAGATATTTCACATATTTTTCCATCCCTTTGGTTTTATTCTTGATGTCTCATAGAACCATTAGCTTCCACTTGTTCAAATCTATTTTTTCAATTCTAATTTTAAAGGAACCATTTTCTTCAGGAAGCTTTTGTACCTTATTTTCCATTTGGCTATTTTACTTTTTAAAGAGTTTTTTTTTTTCAGTGAATTTTTGTACCACTTTTTCCATTTGGCCAATTCTGCTTTATAAGGAGTTATTTTGATGAATTTTTGTATGTCTCTTTCTATACGGTCACTTTTCAAGTCATTCTTCTCAACGGATTTTTGTATTTCTTTAATCATTTGGCCTATTCTGTTTTAAAGGTGATATTTTCTTCAGTTTTTTTGTGCCTTTACTACACAATTAATTCTTTACTTCATGATTTTCCTCATGTCACTCTCATTTCTCCTCCAAATTTTTTCCACTACCTCTTTTACTTTATTTGTGAAATTCTTCTTGAGTTTTTCCATAGTCTAGTCCTTCTTTTTTGAAACTATGGATGCAGGAACTTTGACTTCATTTCCTTGTAAGTGTATGTTTTAATTTTCCTTGTCACTAGTATTATTCTATAGTCAGATTTTTTTCTGTTATTTTCTCAATTTTATTATCTATTTTTTGATTTTTAACTTTTTGCTAAAGTGGGATTTTGCTTCCAGGGAGGAAGGTACACTATCCCAAGCTTAAAGAGTTTTATGTAGCTGTTTTCAGAAATACTTCTACATACATAGAAGTTTTTAGTTCTTCCAAGGTGGTATGATCTCAGGAGATGTGTGTTGACTACTTTACTGACCTGTGAATCTGTAAGTGATCACAAGCACTTTTTTTCTACCCTGGAATTATCATGAGGGTTCTGCTCTACTGTGGCTACAAGCTCTGGTATGTTAGTGCTCCTCCTCACCTTAGTACTGTTGCCCAAGACTCCAACCTGGATCTGAATATGGGCAAAGCAGCAGGGTCCTGCCCCCAGTGCTAGCAAAGAGATTTTTGTAATCTCCTTCTGACCAATAATTTCACCCTTTTATATTCTGTTGATTCTGGAAGCCACTGCTGCCATTACTCAGTGGCTCTCCAAGACTGCTCCTGATTTGTTGGGCTTGATCTGCACTGATAGTACTCCATTTTCATCCTAGTCCAGAAACCTTCTATGTTATCTTGAAAATACTTTCACCCTTTTGTGGGAATCTGTTTCTCCAGAATTTGTTTTAGAGCAATATTGAAAAGTATTTACAGAGATTTGGGAGAAAGGTCAATTTCACCATCTTCCCCACCCATTACCATTATTGTTTTAAGAACAACTTTAAGGAAGTCATTTTATCTATTGTTTAAAATATGTTAAAATATATGTTAAATACAATATATGTATACATATCCATACAGTTATTTGGCTGCACAAGGAAAGTCGGACTTAAACATAAGGTAAAAATAACCTGAGAAGGAAATCAAAAATGCAGGTGGACAAAAACAGAGGTGGTGGAAATGCTATGTTGTGGTTCATATTCATTTCCCATAGTTCTTTTGCTGGGTGTAGCTGGATTCTCTTCATTGTTGAACAAATGGAACTGATTTGATTCATCTCATTGTTGAAAAGAGCCATGTCCATCAGAATTGATCATCATATAGTATTGTTGTTGAAGTATATAATGATCTCTTGGTCCTGCTCATTTCACTCAGCATCAGTTCATGTCAGTCTCTCCAGGCCTTTATGAAATCATCCTGGTATTCATTTCTTACAGAACAATAATATTCTGTAACATTAATACACCACAATTTATTCAGCCATTCTCCAGTTAATAGGCATCCACCCAGTTTCCAGTTTCTGATCACTACAAAAAAAGCTGCCATGAACATTTTTGCACATTCAGGTCCCTTTCCCTTTTTTAAGATCTCTTTAGCATATAAGCCCAGTAGTAACACTGTGGACCAAAGGGTATGTACAGTTTGATAACTTTTTGAGTATAGTTCCTCTCTCTCCAGAAATGATTGGATTGCTCTCCAGAATGGTTGGATTCATTCACAAATCCACCAACAATGCATCAGTGTCCCAGTTTTCCCACATCTCCTCCAACATTGTGCATTATCTTTTCCTGTCATCCTAACCAATCTGACAGGTGTAGTAGTAGTAGTATCTCAGAGTTGTTTTAATTTGCATTTCTCTGATTAATAATGATTTGGAGCATCTTTTCATATGGTTAGAAATAGTTTCCATTTCTTCATCCAAACATTGTCTCTTCATATCGTTTGACCATTTATCATTTGGAGAATGGCTTGATTTCTTATAAATTAGAGTCAATTCTCTATATATTTTGGAAATGAGGCCTTTATCAGTACCTTTGACTGTAAAAAATGTTTTCACAGTTTATTGCTTCTCTTCTAATCTTTTCTGCATTAGTTTTGTTTGTACAAAAGCTTTTTAGTTTGATATATTCAAATTTTTCTATTTTGTGAACAATAATGACCTCTAATTCTTCTTTGGTCATAAATTTCTTCCTCCTCCACAAGTCTGAGAGGTAAACTATCCTATTTTCTTCTAATTTATTTATAATCTCATTCTTTATGCCTGGGTCATGAACCCATTTTGACCTTATCTTGGTGTATGGTGTTAAGTGTGGGTCAATGCCTAGTTTCTACTACACTAATATCCAACTTTCCCAGCAGTTTTTGTCAAACAGTGAATTCTTATTTCAAAAGCTGAGGCCTTTGGGTTTGTCAAACACTAGATTATTAAAATTATTGACTGTTTTGTCTTGTGAACCTAACTTATTCCACTGATCAATTAGTCTGTTTCTTAGTATCAAATATTTTTGATGACTGCTGCTTTATAATATATTCTTAGATCTGGTACAGCTAGGCCACCTTCATTGATTTTTCTTTCATTAGTTCCCTTGAAAGTCTTGACCTTTTATTCTTCCAGATAAATTTTGTGTTATTTTTTTTCTAGGTCATTAAAATAGTTTTTTGGGAGTCTGATTGGTATAGCACTAAATACATAGATTAGTTTAGGTAGTATTGTAATCTTTATCATATTCTCTCGACCTATCCAAGAGCATTTAATATTTTTTCAATTGGTTAGATCTGACTTTATTTGTGTGGAAAGTGCTTTGTAGTTTTGCTCAAATAGTTCCTGACTTTCCCTTGGTAGATAGATTCCTAAATATTTTATACTATCGGCAGTTGCTTTAAATGGAATTTCGCTTTGTGTCTTTAACTGTTGGATTTTTTTTTTAGTGATATATAAGAATGCTGATAGTTTATGTGGGTTTATTTTGTATCCTGCAACTTTGCTAAAGGTGTGGATTATTTCTAATAGCTTTTTAGTGGAATCTCTGGGGTTCTCTAAGTATGCCATTGTATCATCTACAAAGAGTGATAATTTGTTTTCCTCATTACCTACTCTAATTACTTTAATCTTTTTCGCAACTCTTATTGCTGAAGCTAGCATTTCTAATATAATATTGAATAGTAATAGTGATAGTGGACAACCTTGCTGCACTCCTGATCTGGGAATGGTTCCAGTTTATCTCCATTATGTATGATGCTTACTGATAATTTTAAATATATGCTACTGACTATTTTAAGAAGAAGCTCATTTATTCCTATACCCTCAAGTGTTTTTAATAGGAATGGATGTTGGATTTTATCAAATGCTTTTTCTGCATCTATTGAGATGATCATATGGTTTTTGTTAATTTGGTTATTGATATAGTCAATTATGCTAATACTTTTCCTAATATTGAACCAGCCCTGCATTCCTGGTGTAAATCCCACTTGGTCATGGTATATTATCCTGGGGATGATTTTCTGTAGTATTTTTGCTAATATTTTATTTAAGATTTTTGCATCAATATTCATTAGGGAGATTTGTCTATAATTTTCTTTCTCCATTTTCAACCTACCTGATTTAGGTATCAGTACCATGTCTATGTCATAAAAGGAATTTGGTAGAAGTCCTTCATTCCCTATTTTTTTCAAATAGTTTATATAACATTGGAGTTAATTGTTATTTAAATGTTTGGTAGAATTCACATGGAAATCCATCTTGTCCGGGATTTTTTCTTGGGGAGTTGGTTAATAGCTTTTTCTATTTCTTTTTCTGAAATGGTACTATTTAAGCAATTTACTTCCTCCTCTGTTAATCTGGGCACCTATATTTTTGAAGGCATCATCCATTTCACTTAGGTTCTCAAATTTATTGGCATAAAGTTGGGCAAAGTAACTCCTAATTATTGCTCTAATTTTTTCTTCATTGGTGGAAAGTTCTCCCTTTTCATTTTTAAGACTAACAATTTGATTTTCCTCTTTTCTAATCAGATTTACCAAAGGTTTATCTATTTTGTTGTGTTTTTTTTTTCAAAAAATGAACTCTTAATTTTATTTATGAATTCAATAAGTTTTTTTTTTACTTTCAATTTTAGAAATTTCTCCTTTTAATTTTAGAATTTCAGGTTTAATATTTGATTGGGGTTTTAAAATTTGTTCTTTTTCTAGCATTTTTAGTAAAAGATCTCATAAAACACAAAATGTTAGAACTGAAAAAAGATCTTAAATTCTTAATTCAATCAATGGAATTTTAAAGATAAGGATTCCAAGGCACCAACTGTAATTGATTTATTAAACATCTCAGAGATTAGAGGCAAAATCATAACCAGTGCTATATTTTTTCACTATATTTCCATTGTGGATATTTATGCCTCTGTATATATATATATATATGTGCAGATGCACATACATACAAGTATGTATGTATTTGTTGTTGTTGTATCATCATTTTGGGTGTGTCAAATTCTCTGTGGACCCATTTGGGATTTTGTTGGCAAAGAAAATAGAGTGGTTTACTATTGCCTTCTTTTACTTATTTTATAGATGATGAAACTGTAAAGTTGCACTTAGTAAAAAGTTATGGCTCATCTTAGCTGACATTTTTCAAGCTCTTTGTTACAAGATTAGGCCGAGTGATTTTAAGACGAATCTTTGCAGTGAAACTAATTTTATAAGATCAGGCCTGATAGTCTTGAGACCATCATAACAATCCCACCATAAGACAGACTGAAAGCTTATGGACTCTAGGCATAGAAAAATACTGGCAATAGTATTTTTAAGGTAAGTATAGCTGTGTGATCTAAAATAATATATTTTAGTAATTCTCTTGTTTTCTCTATATATCTGGGTACCCTCAAAATTCCCTGTGTTCCCTGAACTTTGACATGCAAATCTGCCAACTCCAAGTGGCCATTCAAAATCAAGGTATAAGTAAACCTGTCTCAAAAGGGTACCTGAAAAACAATTTTCCCAGTTGAATGGATTTGTATCTCTGTGCTGTCCAACATAGCACTTCATTTATATGAGTTTTACTCTCTGTCAGAGTGTGTGCCTGAGTAGTATATTGAGTCTCTTTTTCCTTCTCCCCTTCTTACTTTCTCTCTCTGGCTCTATCACTTGTCAAAAAGATAGCATCGAACTTGTTTTATACATTATGCCTCTATACCTGAACTCATTAAGGAATTTGTTTTCCTAATATATCTGAATGACTTAAAGGACTTTTTTTTTTACACATAAACAGAACATAGATCAACAGGGAAAGTATATCTCCTCCTGAGAGGGATTCCCTTATGTCAGAGGACTATCACAGAACAACTAGCAACACTTGGCAGAATGAACAGGATACCAGAATAATATGGGCATTATGGAGAGTTCAATGCAAAAAACAATCACAAGATAAAAGAAAAAAAATAAAATGGGGTAAAAGTTGTGTTTCTTATATATTTTAAATAGTTCATTTCCTATTTTGAATATCGTTGTGTTGTCAATGAGATGTGAGAAAAAGCTCCCCTTCCAGTTTACATACAGTGACACTGTTGATTTTGCTCACTTCACAATCAGTTCATTCAAGGCTTCCTAGAATTTCTGAAGCCATTCCTTTAATAATTTCATATCAAAATCATATGACTTACACACACATGTGAATATATATATATATATATATATATATATATATATATATATATATATATATATATATATATATATATATATATTCAAATAATGATTTTGTTCAACCAATCACCAATTGATGGGCACCCCTTTAGTTTCCAATTATTTACTACCACAAAAAGAGTGACTACAAATATTTGTGTGTGTGTGTATGTGGTTTTATATATATATATATATATATATATATATATATATATATATATATATAACCACATATATATATATATATAGATCTTTTATTTTTAATTTATTTATATATATATATATATATATATATATATATATATATATATATAGATAGATAGATAGATAGATCTTTTATCTCTTTCCTTCAGTTCTTTGGGGAATACACCTAGTACAAATATTCCTTGTTTGATGAATATACATAGTCTAATGGATTTTTTTTTTATATAATTGACTATTCTTTTGCTATTTATCTATTAGGGTAATAACTATTTCTTATTTATTTGAAATATTTCATTAATTATTTTGAAAATTGTTCCTTTGTCAGAGAGACTTGCTGCAAAGCTCTCCCTCCAGTTAATAGTTTTCCTTCTGATTTAAGTTGCACTGATTTTGTTTTGTTCAAAACTATTTCAATTTCATGTAATCAAAACTATTCATTTTTATCTTTGGTGATCTTTTCTATCCTATATTTGGTCATCATTTCATTCCTATCAATACTTGTGATTGAGAATAACAATAATAACAACATTCCTATTTTGTTCCTTGCTCCTTAATTTTTGTTTATGATCTTTAGCAGCTCATACATTTGGAACTTATCTTAGTACAAGATATGAGGTGTTGGTCTACACCTAACTTCTAATTTTGTCAGCAATTCTTCTGACAAGTGAGTACATTTGGAAGCACTTCTTATTAGTGGTGAGATCCAGTTGTTAAATTTTCAATGTGAGCATTTACACTTTAGAAATGAACAAATGTTATAAAATAGTCTCTCTCACTCTCACTCTCTCTTTCATTCTCTCTCTCAATCTCTGTCCTCTCAATCTCTTCTCTCTTTCACTCTGTCTTTCTGTCTGTCTGTCTCTCTCTCTCTCTCTCTCTCTCTCTCTCTCTCTCTCTCTCTCTCTGTCTCTCACACACACACACACACAATTCCTATGCTTTTTATTATACCTAATAAGAATAAATAGTCCAATTTATCAAAAGCTTGATATTCTGATATAATTTTTATATTAATATGATCTGTTATCATTATATTTGCCCTGATATTGAACAAACCATGAATTCCTTTTATAAAATAAACATAATTATATAATCCCTTTGATATTGCCTTTATTCTCTTTATTATTTTTTCATTTTAAATGTTTGCATCAAGATTTATTTTGATTTTCTTTCTTTGTTTTGTCTCTTCTTCATATGTAAAGACCATGTTTATATCATAGAAAGAATTGGTCAGAGCCAATTTTTTTGCAAATGGTTTATTTAATATTAAAATCAGTGGTTTTATTTATGTATAGACTATTGATATAAAAATCAAGAATTTTAGAGTCAATGTTAAACATTTACTAGAATGGTAACCTTGGGCAAGTCACTTAGCTTTTTTTTTTGGTCTCAGTTTTTTCCTCTGCAAAATGGGGATAATACTAACGTCTTTCCTTTTAGTGTTGTTAAGATAAAATAATTCTAAAGATTTTTGAAAACATTAAAGTATTATGGTAAATTCTTGCTGTTGTTACTGTCATCATCATCATCATTGTAACTATAAATCCATTTCATTCTAGACCTTTATATAAGTTACTAATTTATGACCTTATCTTTTTCTGAGACTGGATTATCTAAATTTTCATTTTCTCATTGTATTAATCTGGATATTTTGATATTTTTTGAAAATATTCATCCATTTCACTTAAGTGAAATTAGTTTTATTGACATATAATTAGACAAAAAGTGAATGTTTTTAGTAATTTATTTTCATTTATTATGAATTCTTTTTTATTTTGAGGACATTTTGTTTTCCTCATTTAAAAAAATCAACTAAAAAGAAAAAGAAAAAAATCAACTGGTTAATTTTTCTATTTCTTTTTTCCAATATAAACTAATAGTTAATTAGTTAATAGTAATATAATAGCTTTATTATTCATTTTTGAACAAATTTGGACAAAATTTTATCTTCTCTAATCTTGAAGTACCTCTCTTATTTTTTTTTCCTGAGGCATTGGGGTTAAATGACTTGCCCAGGGTCATATAGCTCACAAGTGTTAAGTGTCTGAGGATATTTCAAACATCAACAGAGCTCTGTAATCCCATCTGCCAGGATTTCTTTCAGAATATGAGGATATAATTCATCTAGGTCATGTGATTTGAATTCTTCAAGGGCTACTAAGTATTCTTGTTTTATTTCCTTATTAGTTTTAGGAATTAATTTACTTATACTCATTTTTGTCCTGTAATTTTCAATGTATAAGGTCAGTCATGCAAAAAGGTTTTATTAAATGATAAGTATGTGCCAAGTAATTTTCTAAAGTTAAAAAAGTTGCCTCAATATCCGTGATCAGATAATCATCAATGAATATTGTTATTTTTTTTTTCTCTATCTGCCCCTTATTGGATTATCTCTCACATGATAGCTTCTGTGGATCTGTTTTTAACATTCTTGAGCGTTTTAAATAGCTTACTCCTTCTTAGTGGATTCAACTCTCTTCTCTTAAGGAAGAACCTTATTTTTAAAGCCCTAATTGTACCATTGCACTTTTATTTCACTTTCTTCTCTAAGAGTTTTCCATTCTTCATCATTCTGACAAAGATCAAGCCTATTATTCTCCACCTATAATCCCTCCCATTTTTTTCATTAAAACCTAGCAACAGTTTCCTTTAGGAGTTCTTCATTCTATATAACAGCCTATTGTGTGAAATATTTTGAGTTCCTTTATCTTTTTCTGTAAGATGGGATAAAGTGTATAAATTGATCTGCTTTTTCTATTTTGTTGATTAAAGTATTCTTTTATGTGCTCTAATTGCTTGTATTTGATAAAATTATCCCCTGTTTCTATAATTAGTTCTTTCATTCATCAATTTTTAAAGATCAAATTATTTCATAGCCATTTAATTTTTATTTTGTTCTTCAATAATTCTTTATTGGATGTAATTTTATTATATTGTGGTCAGTAAAAAATGAGCTTAATATTTCTGCTTTTCTGAATTTGTTTGTGATGTTTTTATGTCCTAATGGTTCATTTTTATAAATGTCATATTTATCTGAGAAATATTTATACTTATTTTTATTACCATTATTAATTACCTGAGATTTACTATATCTAATTTTTTAAAAATTCTATTCATGTTCTTAATGTTTTCATATGTATGTGTGTGTGTTTTGTTAAATTTGTCTAAGTCTGAAAGAGGTAAATTGAGATGCTCAATTCTTATAGTTTTACCATTTCTCCTTATAGCTTATTTCAGTGTTTCTTTAAGCATTCAGATATCACTTCATCATTGACTAACATATTATGTATTGATATTAATTTGTTGCCTGACACCATAAACTTTCCCAGTTTATCTCCATTAAATAAATCTACTTTTGCCTTGTCTAAGGCCATGATTTTGCCATCCTGATTTTGAATTTACAACAACAAAGACTTTCCAGTCTCTTACTTCAATTTTGTGTTAATATTTGTGTTTAATATGTGTTTCTTATAAACAACATATTCTTGGATTACATTTTCTAAAGTAGTCTGTTATCCTCTTTTAGTATGTTTGTCTCATTAACATTCAGTTGTGATTATTAATTATATATATATATATGTATATATATATATATATATATATATATATATATTCTATCCCATGTACTTTTCATTCTATTTTCCCCATTCTCATTTTTACAAAGAATAAGAGGACAATGAAAGATAAAAGTATTTCTATCATTAGTGATCTTTTCTTGATGCAGTTTGCTTCATTCCTTTTCCCCTTTTCTTTCTCCCACACACAAGTCTCATACCAAATGTTTTTCCTTTTCAGCCTCTCTTTTCAAATCCACTGGAGCTTATTTTATTAATGCAAATTCTAACCTGAATATACCTACTTTCTAATCTGTCCTTTCTCTTCTCTCCATTTTCTCCCATTTCTCTGTTGAGCTGAATATATTTATACACCAAATTCTTATGTACTATTGTATGTGCTTATTTTCTACCTTCCTTTAATCAGTTCAAAAGAAAGTAATGTTTAAGGGTGATTCACTCTCATCAACCTTTCTTCTAGGTTTTATAATCTTCCTATGTACTCTTAATGTGTTAGTGAATTCTCCCTTCTCCCCTTTTTTGTTCTCTAGCACATTGCTTCTTTTGTTTCTTCTCTTCTCTTAAGGAAGAACCTGGATTTTGGCTATAATGTCACTGGAGATTTTCAATTTGGGGTTTCTTTTAAGAGTTAATCAAAGGGTCCTTTCTATTTTTACTTCATCCTCTGGTCCTAATATATCTAAGGAGTTTACATTTATGGCCTTCTTAAATATTGTTCCTGGGTTCTCTTTATTTGTGGCTTTCAAGTAGTTCAATGATTCCTAGATTTTTCTCTCTTCATTTTCCAGTTTTTGTACTACAAGAGAGATTTATCTTCTATTTTTTTCAACAGTTTAACTTTTAAAAAATAATTTTATTGTCTCATGGAACCATTTAGTCATTTTTCAATCCATTCTATTTTTTATGAAGTGTGTTACATTAAAAAAGTTTTGCACCTTTTATAATAATGTATTAATCCTTCTTTCAAGTCTATCCTCATGAATGCTCATGTTTTCCATTTTTTTTCTCCTTCTAGAGCTCTCATTTAATTTAAAATGTAATTAAATAACATTTAGATAGCATTTACTATGTGCCAGGGACCTTGCAAAAGCACTAAACAAGTATTTTCTTATTTGATCTTCACAATAATTCTGGAAGGTAGGTGCAATTGTTATATTTATTTTGAGTTGAGGAAGCCAAGGCAAACAGAAATTAAATTACTTGTCCAAGGTCACACAATTTCTAAATGTCTATGGTCAGATTTGAGCTAAGATGTTCTTGATGCCTGGCCCATTGCTTTTCCACTTTTCCACTTAACTGCATTTTAGTACAAGCTTTGTGTTTTTTTAGGAATTCTAATTAAGTTTATATCCAAACTATGTTCTGACTTAAGGCTTTGCTTATAGTTATATTGTCATTTTCTTTTACTGGATATATATCTGGGGCATTGGTTTCACCACATTTGTTTGTTGTTTAGTAATTTTTTCTAACTTTAGTTAGATTTTCTGTCAGTTCCGGATTCTGCATATTTGGGACTATCAAATTAATTAAATTAAACTATATTATATGGATTCCTGCTGCTACTGTGATTGGTATTGAGGATTGTGGTCCTCAAGTCTTCCAAAAGTGCAGGCTTCCAAGAGTTAGTATGTTTTATATAGTTCACAGATTGTGATCTGATTGCTCTTCTGTACTGACTTTTAGAAGCTTCTTATCTCAGTACAGGGTGTAGGTCACACAATTATGCATGTGACTTCTCAATAGAATGTAAGTTCTTTGAAGGCAGAGACTATTTTTGTTTTAGTATCCCTATACCTAGCTCCATACTTTGTAGGTATTTAATAGATATTTGTTTTCTGATTGATTGATAATTACTAATTATTTCTCAGTAATTTTTCCTTGGTAAGGATATGATATCCATTTCCTTACACACAAGAGTTTTTTAATTCTTTTCTTTGCTATACCTTGTACATTGTTTTCTTGAGGATTCTTTTTTTTTTTTTTTTTTTTTTAATTTTAGGCTGGGGTTAAGTGACTTGCCCAGGGTCACACAGCTAGGAAGTGTTAAGTGTCTGAGACTAGATTTGAACTTGGGTCCTCCTGAATTCAAGGCTGGTGCTCCATCCACTGCGCCACCTAGCTGCCCCGTCTTGAGGATTCTTAAAATTGTGTTGCCTCTAGCATGGATTTCTTCTGATTGTGCTTCGTCTGGCCATTCTTCTTAATTTTAATTTCTTGAGGGTCAGTCATTTCTACTTTTTCACACATGATGATGCTATTATGTTCTGTATTGCTAAAGACACACCACTGAATCAATTCCATTTCATCTCTGTTTTCGACCTCTTTCATTTAAAATATGAGCTAAGGTAATTTCTGTACTCTTCTAGCCTTCTGCATGGGTTAAATATTCTAAAGTTTAATTCTGATGTTTCATCACGGTATAGATCTGACTCCAAGCTTTTGGAGGCTCTGACAACAGGTTCTATGATGGTAGGGACAAAGTGGTGAAATAGATATCTTTCATCCAAGGGCCAATCTAATTAAATTAAAAAATACTTATTGTATTGCTTCCAGGTCACTAACTTTTAAATTATAGCAACTCTCAAAGAGCTTCTCAGTCTTAAAGGAACTGCATGTTATATGGGTCTCCTGCTTGAATGAAATCATAAGGATTAATGTACACTATAATGTCTATAAGATATGGTGATAGTGAGTCATTACTTTTCAGGATCAGTAACTTGTTTAAATGGGACAGGTAGGAACTTTTCAGTGTCAATCTTCTCATCTTCATCTTTTTTGGTGTTAAAATTTGCTGTTAAATTTCACTTTTGTCCTAATTTATCAGTGATCTTACTGCCTATATACAGCTTCTTTGAAAATGATCCCAATAAATCAGTCTGTTTTCTGTATATTAAGTAAGATATATTTACTTCACTTATTTTGTGATATTATTCAATGCTCACTTCATCCTACATTATTTTCATGAATAACTATACTTGTGTCCTCCATACCTAACAAATTGCTTGGCACTAAGTAGATACATAATAAATACTTGTCAGTTGATTAACTGATTGATATATAGGTATGAGGCCCCTGAAGAAATATACAAATTGTTGTTCCTTCTATTTCTTAGCCCTGACCCATGTTTGGCAACATATTTTTTTTTTTACCATCTACCTTCATTTCCACCTTCCCATTTCAGAATTATCAATGAATATATTGAGGCTTTCAGCATTTTATGAAGTTCTTCATACATTTTTTTCTGCTACTTTATCCAATTTTTGTGCACAAATACAACTATCTTTAAAGTGGATCTCTTGGTTACATTCAATAATGGCCATTGAAATTCAATATGTCCATATGTCCCAGGACATCTCGTGAATGGATAACTTGGGTGCAAAATGAAATCAACTGGACCAACTTTTTTATTACTCCTATTAATAAAATGTCACAAGCCATCCTTCTAGTTAGTCATGAGATTTTCATTACTTTTGTTTTGACTTTAATCAGGAAAGTATGTAGTTCATTTGAATATGATTTCTTTATTCTTGTTATTTGTCTGAAGTCATTGAACAGATGTCTCCTATTTAAAACATCATAAGTTAAGTTAATGTGAATAGATGGTCTAAAAATGATTTTCATCACTTTTTATTCACTGTTTCACCTCTTTCATCATTTCCATAGTGTATGAGAGACTGCATGACATTAATATGCATTTTGTACTTTTATCTGTTTCATGTGATGTCATGTATAAATAATTCATCCCCTATGATGAGATTTTACTTTTTACTTTGCTAGAATGGTCCCCAAACAACAAATCTGTCACTAGAACCATACTTTATAACTTTTCTACTAACTTGAAAAATAAATTAATAACGTGGTAAATGAATGTGAGGAAATTAATGATTTAAACAAGAAACAAAATATGAAAGTCAATATTTCTATGAATTTAAAGATTACCAAATATGCATGATGAAGCTTAAGGGGCTAGCTCTTTGAATATGTCACTTCCTAAATGCTATTACTATTTGTAAAGAAACAAAATCATGTTTCTAAGAGATGACTTGCCATCATAACACAGATGGAGTATGTTTCTGGTGTTTGAAAGAGACTTCATTCTATTGCATATGTGCATTTCTCCGTTTACACATAAGCCTAATAACCATCAGATTTTCTTTCTACCATAGACTTGAACTTAAGCATAACTTCACAGATGGAAGATGTATACATACATGCCAAATTACTTTTTAAGGTTTATGATTGTAATAGAATATTACTGTGGTATAAGAAATGACAAGCAGAATAATTTCAAAAAACTTGGAAAGATTCACATAGCCTGATGCATGGAAAAGTGAACAGAACCAGGAAAATATTGTACACAGTAAGAACAATGAACTGAAGAATTGTGATGATTTAGTGGTTCTCAACAAAACAAAGATCCAAGTTAATCCCAAAAGATAATGATGAAGCATATTATTCATCTCTAAAGAAGGAACTGATAATGATTGAATACAGATGAAAGCATGATATTTTCACTTTTTTGCTTTTATTGTTTTCCTTTTTTATTCAAGATTTCTTGTACAAAATGACTAATGTGAAAATATTCTACATAATTGAAATGTATGACTTATATCTGATTTCTTACCATTTTAGAGAGAGGTGGGAGGGAAAATTCGTACTTAAAATGTTTAAAAATTGGGGGGAAAGTGTAAATGTTACCTTTTATTACATTCTAAGGAGAGGAAGACTAAGAATATGAAAATAGTCTTCCACCTAAGGTTAAAAGGAAATTGTAGAGGTTCTTTCTCCAATTAAAAAAAAAATTTGTGTTGCAAGCTTTATTGATGTGTTTTATTTTTACATTACAAACATTTATACATTACTCCCACCTAATTACTCCCACTTTATTACAAGTCTTTTATAACGAAATAAACCAGTTGAGTAAAATAATACAGTGACCTCATCTGAAAGTGTGTGTAATAGTTCACTTCTGTTGCATACCCCTTTTCTGTTTAAAAAAAAAAATAACAAATCTATTTTTACCTCTCTTCTACCTCCTACACACCACTGGAAAAAGAAATAAAAGAAAGGAAAAAAAAGTGTTGTAATAAAAATTACATTATTAATAAAACCAAATTATACAAAAGTATATATGTGTTATTCCGTATCCTAAATCCAAAAGATTTCTGCAGTGGGTAACATATTTTATTTTCCATCCTTTGGAATCATGGCTGGTCATTATATATTAATTGTAGTTCTTACTGCTTTCAAAGTTAATTGTCTTTACAATTACTACACAATTTGTTTTCCTAGTTCTGCTCATTTCACTCTTCATTATTTTATAAAAATCTTCAAAATAGCTCTTTTTATCATCTTGATATCAGCCTTTGTTGTTTTGATTATATTCACTTCACTATGCACCAGTTCATATTTCTTTGTTTTTTGTTTAAATCATGAAATTCCTCACATTCATTTACCACAAGTCATTTTCAAGTATTGCATAAAATAGAACTCAAACATACATTCTTCCCTGGAGGTCATCCAAGTCTCTTGAATTGTTTCATTTTATTTTGTTTTTTAAAGGAAAAGTTACAAACAAAAGGTGGTTGATAATAATAGATAGTGTTAATACCTTGAGATAGAGTACAACAATTTAAAGATGGACTGGATTTATGACTTTACTGCTATAGGAAATTCCCCAGGTGAAGAAACTCCCTCTACCAATATAGAACAGTACCTGCTCTGCAACTTAAAGGCTTAGGATGCTGCTCATGGTATTGAGAGATGAAGTGCCTTGCCTACTAGTAGTCACATAACTAGTATGTGCTAGACGTAGACTTGAAACTAAATCTTCCTAATGAAGTTAAGACCATCTTTCCCCACCATACTGTGTTCCTTGGACTCTGATAGAATTGGACTTCTGATCTTACATTTCAGATTTTATAACTTGATCTTAGGCAAGATACCAAAAATTTCAAAACTCAAACTATAATAATAAAGTCCAATAATACATGTGAACAATTATGTATATTATTATTAAATGCCTTTATTAGAACTTTAAGATTTCAAAGTACTTTACATAGCTCATTGGATTTCAAGAAGCAACTAACAAGCCTTTATAATCAATTAAAGATTTAAATTCACATTCATTAACATGGTTATTTCCTAATAAAAATAACATTTTTTTTTACATTCCAAATTCCAGCTATAAGTGACCCTAGTATAATGAACCACCAAAACATTAAATGGGTCTTAGAAAGAAGAATTGTAGGATCTAATATAGTGATTTGGTGGAGGAGGTAAAGAGTGGTTATAGTTTTTGACTAGGAAATGTGATGATTTGCATACTTGTTACTGATAATCTGAATTCTAGCCTTATGTGACCTTGAATAACAAAATTTTCTTGGCTTTAAGCTCATTTGTCAAATGAGAGGGTTGAACTAGATCAAGATCTTAAAGTTGGTTCACAGACCCTTAAGGAGACCATGGATAGATTTCAAAGGATCTGTGAACATTTATGGACAATAAAATAACTTTATTTCAATATAATTGCTTTGCTTTCTAGTCCTATGTATTTTATTTTACATTATATGTTTAAAAATATTATTCTAGGAGGACTTCGCACTGAAATCTAAGAGCATACTCATAGCTCAAACCATTACTTTTTTTTTTTTTTAAACAGGCTGTATCCTTTTTCTAAATATTTTTGTTCAAGTATATTTATATTTATCCTGGTTTTTTTTTTCAAATATAATGCCAAAACTATTATGGGTTAGAAGAAGAATTTTTATTTCTAATTTCACATTCTTAAGAGAGTAGAGACCTAATTGTTGTTTCTTTTTATTTTTGTCTTTTTTTTTTTCTTATGAAGAACTCCATGTAATCGATTCATCAGATTGCTAAAGGGGTTTATGTCACAAAAAATAAGATTCCTGGGAGATGATCTTAAGGTCCCTCCAACTTCACCTTCCTTTTAATTTGAATCTCAAAAGTTCTTACACAATCATTTCTTAAAATATGTTTTGAATTCTTTAAGATTACCAAGATGATATTGCCTATGCATGTACGTGAATACAAATCTGTGCTTTATAGTTCTTGGCTTAAGAGGGAGAAAAAGCCTAAAAAGAATATGTAATAAGGAATACTAGTTCAGTCAGGGGCCAATGTGATTCTAAATGTGTTGTGAAGAAGCCATTCGTACAAGTTCATGACTAACAAATTGAGCAAATATAGAGCCCAAAAAAAGAAATGTTTCCTCACACCACATGAAATCAAACTGTGTTGTGAAAAATTTTGGAATCAAGGTTGCAATTCTTTTTCAAATAGATAAGTGCTATGTTTATAGGCAGATGAAATAATTCTTCTCTACAAATTAATATATCGACTAATTGCATCTTGAACCCATTCTCCTTATTTCCTCCTCTACCTCATCTTTCTCTTAAACATACAGCACTGTTTTAGTTGAACTAAAATGTATTCAAATCAAATACATTTTTCCTTCCTGTCGCTGCTTGTAAAGACTTGACAGACTTCACATTTGAAATCTAAGGATATGCAGCTCAGCCACACCATGCTTTTTATAGTATGTATCCTTTTCTCCCAAACAATTTTGTTTAAGGCTATGTATACTTTTTTTTTAATATAATACCAAAACCATCATGGAATAGTAGCATAATTTTATGTCTGATTTCACAAACCAGAGAGTTTTTTAAACAAATTTTAAAAAATCAATCCCTTGGATCTGTGATTTCATTGGTATGTAGGGAGTTCCTCTACCAGTGCAAATAGGTACCTTCTATATAATTTATGGTCTTAAGAGAGCTAGCTGGTGATAGGAAACTGAGAGGTTAAGTAATCTGCTTAGAGTCCCACATCTAAGACATGTCAAAGGGAAGACTTGTACCAAGTTCTACCTAACTCCAAATTTGACTTTCTAATAAATAAAAGAGAGAGAAAGGGAGACAGGCAGATAGACCCAGTCACAAACAACAGAGACAGAGGAACAGAATAACACACACACACACACACACACACACACACACACACACACACACACAGAGTCAGAAAGAAACAGAAAGACAGAGAAGAACAAAGAAGAGAGAGAAAAAGAAAGGGATAAGATTGATTCATTAAACAGTACTCCTTTGCCTCTAAGATGTCCCAATCTATTATACATCTCAGATTTATTGTTCTTGGATTTCATGTCACAAAAGAACATAGAATGATATAAGGATTTGATGACAAATCAGTTTGAAGGATTCCAAAGGGTGAGTTGAAAGACTTAAGCTTTAAATACAAATTCTATTTTTTTTTTACCGTTTTTGTTTACTGTGAGGAAATTTCTGGGATGGGAAAGAGATGTGAAAGAGGAAAATAAGAAATGGGAATCATCAATTTACTTATTCAATACATACTTATCGAAGGCTTTGAGAGGCACAAAGTTTCAGTTCTTGCCCTCATGAACTTTTTTCCCATCTAGATAGGAAAACAACATATACTCAAATGAAAAATTATATAGTACTAAAATCGTGTCTTAATAAAATTGTAAAATCTTACCATATGATTGGATCTCAAGTAATTTATATAGGCTATAAGTCTGGGAAGATTTTAACAAAGAAAAAGGCTATTGTAACAAGTTAAGAAATACTTTCTGAAGCTAAAACTAGCTATTTAAGAATGAATGATAATTTTTGTCAAATCTTATGCAAAAGAGGGGAATGTATTCAAGGGTACAGAGGTGAGAATGAACAAAGAAAAATGACCAAATATAATGAGTAAATGGACCAGTTTATGCTGCAGAGTTTGAGTTAAGGTTGGAAAAGGAGAATGGTTCTAAATAAAATATCAAGCTAAGGGGGAAGAATGATCTCTCCTTTTCTGCCTACTCTATCTCAATGACTTTACTAAGTTTATCTCATTTGATTCTTACAACAATCCTTATTACTCCAAGTTTATAGTTGAGGAAACAGGCAGCCAGCTTTGGTGACTTATTCAGGGTCACCCAGGCAATGCACGAGGACAAATTTGAACTCAGATCCTCTTGATTCCAGGACTTTATCCCCTGTTCTACCTAGGTTTTGAACATAGAAATGAGATGGTAAAACAACTTTTTGGAAGGTTATTTAACATTATATAACATATGTATATATATATATATATATATATATATAAATAGACATATATAAATATAAAAATTTAACATTAATATTTAATTTAATAACAGTATGCAAGATTAGATTGGAGTGGGAGAAAAAATGGATACAGGAAACACTTAGGAGATAACAATCGATCTCCTAGTTTGGAAGGGGACAGGGCAAAGAATAGGAAAAGATTAAAAACAGCTGCAGTGGTCTATGCTTGGATGATTGAAAAACTGATCAAATACCCACTGAACCCAAACACGGTGAGGTGTCTATTTTTGGTGGAACTCACAGGTAACTAACACCTACATGCAAAGGCTTTCTTTCTCGGGAACTTTGCCTCATTCCCTTGGATAGTCTAAATCTCCTTTAATTGTCCCACTGTTTTGTTTTGTTGTTGTTGTTGTTGTTGATTTTTATTTTTATTTTTTTAACCTTCCGATCCTTGAATACAGAAGCCCATCCAAAAAAGACTTGGACCTTCAGCGGGTCCCAACCACTGTTTCCTTTGCTCCTCCCACCAGCTCACTGAGTGCTCAGCTCTTTACAGCTTCACTTAGCGGCGGAATTCCGGACTTTTCCAGTACCTCGGCTGCGGTCCCTGCCCTTCTTTCCTAAATCGAGGAGAACGTTCCTGTCGGCGGAATTAGCCAAGCGGTCACCCTCCCCAAGGGGAGAAGCAGATTGTTTTCGCCTTAGACAGATCCCGGTGGGCGAGGATAGAGGGAGGAGCACACAAACGCCCTCCATCCTTACTTACAATGGCAGTGTCCGGGGCAGGATCCTCGGCCACTCCTCCCCCGGCCCCCACCCCAACCCAGCTGGGACACAGCGGCTGTCCCCAAAATGATTACGACATTTTGGGAAGTTTGTGTCAAATGTCCCTTGAGGTTTCTGCCGAAGCCCCTCCCACTGGACGTATAAAAACAAGGCACCGGTCGGGTCCACCTCACTGGTCGGACAGGATAGGCTGCATTGTCCCACACACTGTCCGAGGAAGGCACACCTGAGCCTGACCGTCCGTCGCGAGCCTGTCCGCCCCATAGCTACTCGGGATCGACCCTACCTACCAGCCGCGAAAAAGGCCGGTTGCTGGGATTGCCGGGTCAGCCAGGAGGTCACGAGGCGGGACCTCGCTCAGCTCCGACCAGCTAGCCCAGACTTGACGTCCCGATTGTCCCATTCATTCGCAGCCGAGGACGCTCCTCCGAGATGGACAGCTACTTCTGGAAGATCTCTATTGTGTTGCTCACCATCGGTAAGGCTACCTACCCTCTCTGCCTGGTCTCTTTGGTTCGGTTTGCTTTTGAAAATAGGTCACAAAATGATGGATCTAGGCTCGGAAGGGACAGTAGAGATCATCTAAGACAGTTCTCAGCACCCCTTTACTCTCCTGAAAATTACTGAGGACCCTACAGAGAAGTTTCATTTATGTGACTTCTATCTTCACTCACTATGTTGGAAAACTAAAATGTTTGAATTCATTGTTGTGAGTACAGTTTTAGACTAGAGGACTCCCAGGGGTTTTCAGATCTTTCTTATTTAAGGAAAAAAAAAAAAAAAAAAAAAACCGCGGATCTAGTTCGACCCTATCTTTTTAAAGAGAAAAAGTGAAGTTTATTTAGAGGACTGAAAGGACCTGTCTAAAGCCGATCAGGTAGAAGAGGCAGAATCGGTATTTGAACCCGGGTCTCCCAGATAAAGTGAAAAAATTAAAAAAAAAAAAAATTAAAAATTAAAAACCCGCTGATCTAGTTCGACCCTATCTTTTTAAAGAGAGAAAGTGAAGTTTAGAGGAATGAAAGGACCTGTCTAAAACCGATCGAGGAGAAGTGGCAGAATCGGTATTTGAACCTGGGTCTCCCAGATAAAGTAATCTCACTTTCTGTCTGTCCCTTGTCTCCATCTGAAGTAGCCTTTTGGGGGTAAAAATAGAACCAAGAAGGACAAACAAGAAAGATCTTTGCTTTCCGTTCTAATACTTGAAAAAAAAGAAAAGAAAGTCATTTATTAAACGTTGTGGGGGCGTGCCCTCTTTGCCTGCTTGCCAGAGTGGATGACAGTAAAAGAGTGGCTGGCATTCCCAAGCACGGGAGACCGAGAAGTGTGTAGGTTTTTCTCCCCACCTCCCACGCTTTCCTCTCTTGAGACTTCACTCGAGCTTCCTCCTCACCTGCGCTCGTCAGGTGTCTGCAGAGTCTCGTTCTGCTCCCCGCTTAGGCTCATTGCTTTCTCTACTATGTGGTCAGTAAATGTGTCGCTTCCAGTTAGGTTTTTCTCCAGTGGGTTTATGGGCTAATCTTCACTTATTAGAGCGTTGAGATGATAAGTCTATATCTCACAGAGCTCCTCGGGGGGGGGGGGCGGGGGAAATCAGACTTGTTGGGGTTCAGCTTTAGCAGAAGGCTGAAGTGTTTCCCAATAGTCCTGCTGAAAAGGAGAGCGATTGTTCTCGCCTTCTCTGAGATTCGAGTGAAATTCCACTGATGTTCCGAGCCCACATACTGCACTTAAATCATCCTTTGGCCACCTTGGCCTCAGAAGTAGGTAGACCAGTTGAAAAACATGCTATGCATATTTCCAATTTACATTACGAGGGCAGGGACTGCGTCTAAATCTTCGGGGAATTCTTCCTGAAGGAAACAAGTTATGATAATCACTCCGATTTTCTTCTGCTACATCTTAAGAAGAAAGAAAGAAAGAGGAAGGAAGAAAGGAAGAAAGGAAAGGAAGGAAGGAAGGAAAGGAAGGAAGGAAGGAAGGAAGGAAGGAAGGAAGGAAGGAAGGAAGGAAGGAAGGAAGGAAGGAAGGAAGGAAGGAAGGAAGGAAGGAAGGAAGGAAGGAAGGAAGGAAGGAAGGAAGGAAGGAAGGAAGGAAGGAAGGAAGGAAGGAAGGAAGGAAAGGAAGGAAGGAAGGAAGGAAGGAAGGAAGGAAGGAAGGAAGGAAGGAAGGAAGGAAGGAAGGAAGGAAGGAAGGAAGGAAGGAAGGAAGGAAGGAAGGAAGGAAGGAAGGAAGGAAGGAAGGAAGGAAGGAAGGAAGGAAGGAAGGAAGGAAGGAAGGAAGGAAGGAAGGAAGGAAGGAAGGAAGGAAGGAAGGAAGGAAGGGAAGGAAGGGGGAGGGAGGGAGGGGGAGAAGGAGGGAGGGAGAAGAGGAAGAAAGGGGGGAAAAACCAAATAGTTTGCCCTCTTGTATATTGGTAATCAGGACTGAGAGTTGGCATAGTAGAGAGAGCGTCAGACCAAATGTCAGGGAGAGTCATATTCCAGAGTTCAAATTGGGCCTCAGATACTGTGTGTGAACCTAAGGAAGTCATTTAACCCTGTTTGCCTCAGTTTCCTCATGTGTAAAATGAGCTGGAAAGGGAAACTGGCAAGCCATTATAGAATCTTCACTAAGAAAACCCCAAATGGGGTCACAAAAAAAGAAAACAAAACAACTCAACAACAGCATGTTGACAATCTTTTGTGAAGATGGGGGTTAGAAAAGAAAAATTTTCAATTATCAAGTTGTTTTTTTTTTTGTCTTTTTTTTTTTTTTAATGAACTTAGGAAATTATCTTCTCTTGGCACTACCTTTCCCCCTTACATGAAGGGGATGCTGTTCAGCAACTAAAAATTTAATATTTAAATTTGAAACTCTAAGATCTAAGAAACTACTGGTTAGTACCTGTGTAGTGTGTTTTTGTTTTTGTCATGAAAATACTTAACCACTTTATTGCTCTACTTAATTAATTATAGTTGACCTGTTTCATCAGCTACCCAAGCCTGTTTCCAAATAAGCCACTTCAGTTTCTGTTTTCCCAGTTTGTTTAGATATTTCTTTGCCTCTCAGAAAATTCTGATTTAAAGTTTAATTCTTTCTGTTCTAGTCATTTGTAGTAATCTGATTGCCAAAGTCAATAAATTAGGCAATGCCATCTAAGAATTAGAAATATTAGCTCTGTTTTTAATGTGATTATTTACATAGAAAGAGGGAGTAAAGGGATAGAAACATGGAATTAGAGTTGGAATGATTTTTAGAGATAAATCCCCACTATATCGTAACAACAACAACAAAAAAAAAGCACTTCTCAAATGTCAGGAGGAGATTACATTTCCTTGTTTTCTTTATGTGCTGGAATAAATTGCTGAATACTATAAAAATTTTCTTTTGAAAAGAAAGGCACATTTAGCTTTTTGGTATCACTTGTGAAAATTCCTTTGCTATTCTGGGGAAAAGGTACAGAATATTGTCAAGATAAATACAATATAAATCAATGCTTCTAGGTTTCAATTAGTGTTCCATTTTATCTGATATAGCTTTGTTACTTACTTTTGCAAAATGTAAGTGTGTGTGTATGTGTGTGTGTGTGTGTGTGTGTGTGTGTGTGTGTGTGTGTGTGTGTGTGTGTGTGTTCTGGCTATATACTTCGATTTCTCAACTATATAAATTGGAACATTGATTACCAGGGAAGTTACATAATTTATCTCAAGTCATAAAGTACAAAAATGGAAAGAGAACAGATTCCTTCGGTTTCATTTCTTTGAGCAACAAATGAAAGGATAAACAAGTATCTTAAAAAACTAAAAGATCAGAAATTGCTTCCTCAATTGGTCAAATCAGCTGTGTTTGAGCCAATGGTTCTTGGATGATAGTCTCAGAAATCTGAAGGAAATTCCTTCTCAATTCTTATTGATGCCATAAAGATAATAAACACAGTCCAAACTAAAAGAGTTTTGCCATGAGTTCTTTTAAAAAAGATGTATTCCATTTGAGAATCAATCAGAAGAAAGTTTTCTTAAAATTAAGAAGTTTCAGTATTTGTTGTCTTAATTTTCAGCATGACTCTAGAGCAGAGAGTTTCAGTTCAGGAGAGTGACAATCAAACATTGGGAGTATACTTAGGAACTTGCAAGAGAAAATTCTCCAAAGAATTATGCTATTTCTAAGAAGTACTCACTCTGTCATCCTCAGTTTACTTGGAATTATGTCCAGAGTCAGAGGGACTTAAAACATTCCCAACAAATCTACCTGAACCTTTGGTTGTTCTGATGTCAAATTAACATAAGAAGGTAGTTATGTTCCAGGAATCTAATCCATTTATGGAAAGAAGGATCATTGTAGAGTAGAATTGTCCTGTTTCAAGATAATCCTGGGCTTTGAGTTCATTTAATATTAAGCAACAAGAACCTTGCAGTTTTTTTCTTTGTGTTATATATTGTAATACTTGGTTGAAATGCATATGCTAAGAAAACAATATTTTCAACAAAAACATATTGCTAGCTAGTATGCATATGATGCTTTAAAGTTTTCAAAGTTTTTTTATAAATATTGTCTCATTTGATTCTAACAACAGTCTTAAGAGGTGATTCCCATTTTACAAACAAGAAAACTGAGCACAATAATAGTTAAGGGACTTGCTCAGACTCACAACAGTTATTAAAATTCTTAGGCAGGGTTTGAATTCAGGTCTTTAACTTCTTCTTAATTCAATTTATACCCAATAGATCTCTGTGACATCTCGTTAATTTATCATGCATTATAATAATTTGCATATATAATCTACCCCCCACTCCCAAGTGAACCAGGACTCCTCCTTTTCTCAATTTTGTATTTAGTACAAACTTTTTTCTTTTCTTTCTCAGTGCATAGTGAAATGCTTAGAATGCATTAGATGTATAATAATATTTTCTTAAGATGATTTTACATTAAATCATAAACAACTGCAGATATCTCTTTCCTAAGTGGTGTCAAACAGTTTAATACTGGTGAGAGATTGATGAGGTAATATGACATTATTTAGGATATTACTGAAGGAGATGATTTGAAATAAACACAACTTACTCAGAAAAAAAGCAATTTTCTCTAAAAATTGATTAATTAGGAAGTAATTTCTTAGACCCACAAATGAGAACAAATTTCCAAAAGGAAATTTCATGGTATATCTCTGATTATTACTTATAGATTTTCAGAATACTATCACTGACATTAATGAATTGTTTTATAATATGAAATAATATTTGAATAGAGATTTATAAATTCTTTTTCAGATGGAGGGAGGGAAGCCTGTATGCCACAAATTTTAATTAACATTTTCTAAACTTCTCTATTATGTTTAAAAGTTTTACTTTAGCAAATAACTTTTGGAAAGCAAGATTGTCTCTATATTTGACATGCTGAACACACAAAAATCAGATCAAAAGGAAAAGAAACAAGAAAAGAAAAAATAAATACAAGCAAACAAACAACAAAAAGGTGAAAATACAGTGTTTGGCCCCCTTTCATTCTCCATAGCTCTCTCTATGGATGTGGATAACACTCTCCATCACAAATCTATTTTTCAGCCCTGTTCTTTAGAAACAACAATTTGGAAATTTTGGACTGGGGAAAAGAGAAATGGGGTCCTCACAAAGATGATAAGGACTTGCTCATAATGGTGTAGATAGGAAAGAGGTAGATGGAAGATGTGTCTTTAGGAAGGTAACTATTGAGAAATAAAGTTAATATTAATGTCACTTCAGGAAGGATCTCTGATTTTACCATTATGGGAAATTCAGAGTACAGAAATTTCTTCCCCAAGTGCAGATACCAACCCATATATATCTTAGGAGCTTTATTAAACATCTCCCATGCAACCATCCCATAGGGTATAAAGACAAAAATGAAAGTGCCAGCACTGGAGAAACTTATATTTTACTATGGGGGAAACAAGGCTCATATAAATCAATAGATGTTAAGTATGACTCAGACTTTGGAGCAGGTCTGCAATGAATAAAATAGAAGTTTCTTTGTCCCCTGCCACTCGACAGGGAGTAAATTCCTTTGATTAGTTGGCTTTATCTTCCGCACTATTTGACACACTCTCTCTCACTATCCTCTTTCATCTTCATTCTTGTCAGAAGCTCTGATATTGTGGGATAGATGGAAGGTGGAATTCAGAAACTCCAATTTAGATGCCATAAACTGAACTAGGATTCTCCTTCATCTGCTACCTCTCAGTTTTGGAGAGGGGAAGGGCTTAATAATAGAGGAAATTGGGAAAATGGGAATAAATGATGCCATTTAAGCTGAGTCTTCAAGGGAAAGCTAAAAAGGAGAATTTTAGAGAAGTGATCCTTTCTATAATGGAATACATCATATCCAAACCCATTCAGGAGAAGGAATGTGATATATAGTAGGAGAAAGAAGGAGGTCAGTTGGTCAGAAGGGCTGTGGGGAAGTTGGGGGTAGGGATGGGGCTGTGTTCAGAAGGTACAATGGAAGCCAGTGTGGGAAAAATGGGGGAAAAGTTGGTAATTTTTCCCAAGAATCAATAGGGAGAAACAGTTTTTTTTTCATAGGAAGAGTGGCCTGGTCCAACTTGTGCTTTTTTTTTTAACAATATAAATTTGCCAGTTATTTGAAGGATGAATAAGAATAAAGAAGTTACATGCAGAAAGGCAACAAAACAAAACTGAAGAAGTATCCAAAATACAGAATTTAAATGGCATTGACTTAATTCAGCGGATAATTTTAAACCATGTTTTCTATCTCCAAGTGTTATGAGGGGAGCGGAAAAAGACATAGTCTTTGCCCTCAGGAAGCTTCTTGTAATCTAGTAGGAGGATAAGATTAAAACAGTCTATCCTTATGCCATAATCCATCTTTTAAAAATTATTTTATATTACATCTAATTAATATATAAGTAGATGAAGTTATACACATAATCCTTGGTGATATCTTGTATTTATTAAGGACATATAGGAAGTAGTTAAATTTGGTTCTCTCTCCTGAGCTGCTTTCTCTCATCACCAGCTGCTCATTGGAAAGCTCCACCTGAATATTCCATAAGCATCTCAAGTCTACAGGACCAATTCACTTTCTTCACCTTTGAACCTGAACTCTTCCTAACTTCCCCATTTTTTTATTGAGAGCACCACTATTTTTTCAGTCACCTAACTTAGCAACCCAAGAGTCATCAATTACTTTTCCTGGTCACCTTCTACCTTTCCAGTCTTCTAGATCTTACTCATCTCCAAATATTCTGTGACCCAGTGACTCTAGCCTCCTTGTTCTTCCTCAATCAAGATACTCCATTTCCTGACTACATCTATTTTCACTCTCTTGTCTGCACATTGAGAATTTTTCTTCTTTTTTTTCTGGATTTCCTGCCTTCCTTCTCATTTCAGCTGAAATCTCACCTTACCAAGTATCTTCTAGTCTTTTTCTGTGACTTCTTTATCATCTGTCCCCTTCCCATTATCCATATGGCCATTGTTCTAGTTCAAGTGCTTCTTACATTTCACATGGATTGCTCCAATAGCTTCTTCTTTTTCTCCTATACTTAATTTCTACCATCTCTAAATTGTTCTTCACATTTAGTAGCCTAAATAGTCTAGTCTTAAAGTTTTAAATAGTTTTAAATCCGGAATCTGGCATAGCACAGTGTTTAGAGATTTGGAGAAAGAGTTCAAAACCTGACTCAGTTACTAGCTGTCACCCAGGACAAATTCCAGGTTCTTAATCAGTAAAATGGAAGTAATAAAAGTGCTTGCTTTTCAGTATTATTGTGAGGACCAAATGAGATAATGACTATAAATGTTATCTTAGCAATTTTTTTTTTGAGAGCCAATTGGGCTTAAGAGATTATTGCTTAGGATAACACAGTTAGAGTGTTAAGTGTCTGAACTAGGATTTGAACTCAGAGTCCTCCTGATATGAGACCCGTGTACCATCTAGCTGCCCCTATCTTTGCAAATCTTAAAGTGCTATTTTAATAAGTATTAGAATTATGTTCACCTGCAATAGATACTATCCTTGGAGACAGGAAGACATGATCCATGTAAATTGGATAACCAAAGGCAACCCACTAAAAATTTTCCAATGCCCCAGGCAAAAGACTAAATTTCAGAGAAGACACCATTCTGGACTGATAGAGGAAGTTTCCTCATTTTTCATTGATAGAGGGATTTTCTCTATCTGGATATCTGTCTCCATTGAAAGAGCTAGAGAAAAATTCTCTTTCAATGAAAGAGATGAAAATATGTTGTTCCCAAAATCTCCATGCAGTTTTATATTGTAGAATGCAATAAAACTTGAAATTTCTCTAGTACTTTAGCATTTGCAAGGTATTTTACATACATCAAGCTTGTTTTATAAGTGATGTTAAGAGATTTGCCCTTGATCATAAAGCTAATGCATCAAAAGCAGAGTTGGAATCCCAGTTTTCCTGATCTAAGTCTAGTCCTCTATCATCTCATACCATATAACATTTCAGTGAGGATAGGAATTGCTTTTCCCTTTGTCTTTTTGTTTTATTTTCTCTTTTTTTGTTTTTACTTTTGGGGACTTGGGATTTGTGGAAAGAGAGGGAAATGATTTTTATCAGTATAGATAGCTTTCAGTGAAAAAAATTACTCTAACAATGTCGATCAGCCATTGTTCCATAAGTTGTCATTTTAGTCAGTTGTCTGGGGGCTTTGAGGGGTTGAGACTAGGCCCATCACACAACCAGCATGTGTCAAAGGTGGGATTTGAACCTTTTTTTACCTGCTCCAGAGCTGTTTTCTTATCCACTATGCCATGCTATTTTTAACCTTGAGCCTAAAAAGCATTTAAGAAGAGTTTGATGAAAGAAGGAAAAAAATTAAGGAAAAATTCATAAAATCCAACAACTAAAAAAAAGAAAACCTAATTAGGGCAGCTAGATGGCAAAGTTGATAGAATACTAAATTTGGAATCAGGAAGACTCATTCTTATGAGTGCAAATCCAGCCTCTGACACTTTGAACTCAAGTCATTTTGCCCTGATTGCCTCAATTTTCTCCTCTCTAAAATGAGCTAGAGAAGGAAATGGCAAACCATTCCAATATCTCTGCCAAGCAAACTCCAAATGAAATGACTCAACAACAACAGCAGCAATAACAATTAAATATGCATTTGAACCACACATTTTATACAACAGGGATTTTCTTCCCTCAGTGAATTATATTTCCATGAATCGTAGTTAACTACGATATAGCTTCACCTTTAAAAATGTGCTGGTGTTTTGTATGAATGTGTGTGCCCAACACTGCATTAAACTATAAAAATAAAAATACAACAAGGTTTTAATATACTGAGAAGTATTGTAAATTACTAGTAAAGCACAGTAATAAAGCATTATGTCTCAATGAGCCTCTTCAGGGTAATGCTATGCTACCTCTGAATGAAAGAACAATATATATTTATTGAGAGTTCTTGTCTTCTTACATAAGAACTATTTGAGGAGTTAGTTTTTAAAAGTAAATATCTGCAATTTCCTCTTATTCTTATCAAGATCTAGATTCATTTAAAATATTTCTTAGGGTTTTTTTGCATTTAACTTTTAATGAAACATAATTATATGTTTGTTGGCAGACGGTAGGAATAAGAATCATTTATAGCCAAATCAAAGCCTTGCAAAAACTCTTACATTTGCATTCTTCTATAAAAATAAACATGTTGCAAATTGAAAAGTGCTAGTAGAAAATAGCACTTATTCATATTAATACTAAAGTGAGATTATCAGTTTATAGTAGGCAAAGTATGACCTTATACTTGTAAATAGAATTTTATAACAAATTGAGGATTTAGACAGACTTATTCCCTTTATGTTAAAAAAAATGATATTTTGTGCAAATATAAAAATCCTAAAATGCCAAGGAAGAAATATTGTTAACAAGCAGTAAGTAAGGAGTTGATTAGTTTTCATAGAAGAGAAAAGATTTCGTGATTTTATGTGGTTGGGCTGGGTTTTAAATGTTTCTTACCTACTTGAATTCTCCTGGAATCTGTGGTGAGTATTCCCTCTATGGAAGTAGATCAGAGCTCTTCTGTGAGTATTGCTTCATAAATCCATGTGGGCAAAATGCATCGATCTAATGACCGGCCTTCTGATGACAAACCTCTCTAAATTGGGCTTGCTAGTTTTGAGGTGACATACATACATCTCTGGACCTGTAGGTGAAACTTTTCCAATTTGGGAGGACCTGCGGATGCTTGTACTGCACAGTCATGACAGTTGAGAATCTCCAAAACAGAATAAGGCAGCAGAGGAGGATCATGGTACTGGAATTTTTTGTTTTTGTTTTATTTTGTTCTTTGATGAAATCCAATTAGGTAAAATTAGAAAAATAAGACCCATTCCCCTTCCGTACCACAATTATTTCTGAGAAAGACAATTTTTCAACTGTGCCTGGTTTAACTCATCCCAATATTATTGTCTTTACTAATTGTGCTCCATAATGTATTTTTTTTTAAGAATAAAGCTAAAGAGAGTCATATACAATTAAGAATAGCATTTCCGACCCCCAGAATTCCTGTGAATGATGGGACTAGGACCTTCTGAAGTAGCGAATGCTCCAGGGAAGTCAGTGTTTAGTAATAGGGCTTTGCCCCCATTCCAAAGGATGGCACTCACGCCTCCCACACACCACAGCCCCTAGACCTGGGTAAAGGGTGTGGGTTGGATCCTGACTCAGAGGGAAGAGGTAGCTTGTCTACTCTGAGTCACCCACCACACTTCCTGCTCTTGGACCTGAGTTTTCACTGATGTAGAACCATTCAGAGTTTTGTACCCATCAGATTTTTGAGACCGGAAAAGTATAGGACCCAAGCATGCTTTCAACAGATTTATTATGTCTTTATGAAAAAAAAAAAAAGAGTGGGAGGTAGGTGGAGGAAAAGAGACATGCCAAACGAACTAGATTTTGAGAGAAACTTTGCTTAGCTTGGGCAAGAGTCTACACTCTAGTCGTTTTCTTTTTCATGCTGTAGAGACTCTTTCTGTCTGTCTGTCCATCTCTGTCTCTCTTTCTATCTCCATATCTCTCTTTTCCTCTCTCCCTTCCTCCTTTGCTCCTCCCTCCATCCCCTCTCTGTCTTTCCTCTACCTTCTCTTTCTCCTCCTCCTCTCTCTCCCTCCTTTCTTCCCTCTCTTTCTGTCTCTGTTCTCTGTCTCTCCTTCTCTCTCTCTCTTACTCTTTTGCACCCTGTTCCCCAACCCCCTCTCTCTTTTCTACCTTTTCTTCCTCCTCCTTCTCTTTTTTCTTCCTCCTTACCTCCCTCCCTCTCTTTCTCTATCTCTAATTTCTCTGTCTCTCTCTTACTCTATGACTTCACAGGTATAAATATGCATACACATATAGCTTTAAATACATACATACACATGATACTTTTATTTATTAGCTATCCCTAGAAGGCAGCAATGATATACTATATATCACAGGTATGACTTCTATTACCAGGAACAAGTACATGATCTCTCGGAGCCTCAGTTTCCTCATCTATATAATGAAATGTAGGTTTGGACTCAAAGGCCTCCAGAATTACTTCTATCCCTCAGTCTATGATTCTGGGACCCTATCAAACAGGTATAGCCTATCCCAACAAAGTAGAAGCTGGACCAGTGTGTAGAATCACAGTCTGTATACACCATTAGGGAAGAATGATCACAGTATAAGCTGTTTCAGTCAAGGATTGAAAGCTCTACCAGGATGTAAATAATTGAATGATAGAATGGTTCTTCTGTTCCCATAATCCAAAGGAACTGAACTATTCAGGAAATTCAAAGGCAAAGCATTTATACCACCCTTAATTGATTGAATTTTAGTTTAAGGCATTGTGGTGTCTTTGTAATGTAACATAACTGGTTCAGTTCCATGTTTATTAGGCATCTACTTGGAGATATAATGGAAGATGAGCTGGATTTGAACTCCAGGAGACCTAGATTTGAATCCCAGGTCAGCCACTTAGTCACTATGCGGACTCAGAAATTTGTTCCACCTCTCTAGGACTTAGTTTTGTCATCTGTAAAATGAGGGTACTACATCAGATGATTTCCAATGCTTCTACTAGCTCCAAAGACTGTGATTTTATATATTCTATGTATTTTTTTTAAATTTTGTCCTCATGTTGCCATTTTCTAATAATTACAGTCAACTAAATGAAAAATGGTAATCAATACAGATGATGAGAGGAGCTTTTGACATGAATTAAAATTAGATTTAAAATGAAATCTTTGCTGTATTATTAATCTAGCAATTCAGTGGCAAGTCTCTCTTGATCACTGGACTAGCTCCAAGGGAGGGCCACAGGTAAGGAAAGCCCAGTTCTCAGGCTGACACACCCTAAAGTGAACATTCTTTAATTAACAAAGACAAATATTTCACCTGTGGCCTGAATGAACTGGAACCAAGTTTCCGACAGTGGAAAAATTAACAACAGAAAGGCTAGTATCTGGTTTCCATAAAGTATAGAATCTACATACTCTGTGTGTGTGTGTGTGTGTGTGTGTGTGTGTGTGTGTGTGTGTTTTACAGAATTGTTATTTCTTGTGGGAACACTTGATAATAAACTCTTTTGGATTAATATAAGTTGTGGATAGATTGAATGAAAATAGGCAACAATATAGATAAGCATTAAATTTAAATACATATGACCATATGAGCTAACAAGAAGGGTACAAATCCATGAGAGTATTATATTAATAATACTAAACATTGAAAACATTGAAATGAGAATTGAAATTATCTCCTGCTATCAGCAATGAGGATTAGAGTCATTTTTTCTTCTTCTTCCCCTTAGTACATTTGGGTGAAAATAAAATAAGAAATAAAGATTATGTGTATGTATTTTGTCCTCAAATTAATTGTTTGCCATTTACAAGTTTTTGTTTTTGTTTTTGTTTTGAGGGAAGGGGGGGAATAAATTAGACAAATCAATGGGTGAAATATTTCAGTTCTCTGGACAACAGTTTCTTCCTTCATAAAAATGAAATTTTTGGCATAGATGCTTATATGGTTTCTGCTACCTTTGAAATTGTAGGAATCCAAGAAATGCATGGGACAGTAAAAGATAAACCAGTGTTCTATTATTCCTAACACTGTTTGGGTTCAGGAACTTGGACCTGATACATGTAGTTTTAGTAAGTGAAAAGCATAGTATTCAGTTTAACAAACATACCCACCTGGCATTTTAGGAAGAGAGAATATCCATCCACCAGTCATAGGCATGACTTTCAAAAATGCTAAATAGAATTCTGGATGGGCAAGGTTGGGGAATTATTTCCTCTTGAATGAGATGATATTAATTTTACTGTGTGACAGTAGAGGGCACTCTCAGCACACCCTGCCTATAAACAAACACATTTCAGCATCCTTATATATATTCTTGTATACATGCATGCATGCATGCATAAATACATACACAAATAGATATCTAAATTAATTAATTAATGAGTCATTAAGTAAACTAGCTAGATTCCTTGAGAAGGAAATCCCAATTATATACATACATACATACATATATATATATATATATATATATATATATATATATATATATATATATATATATATATATATATATGGTATTTTTTTAATTCTAAACTTCACATACACCAAATAAATAGTACTTCCATATACATTGAGAAACAGAAGGAAAGGATTGCATATAAAACTGAGAACTTCTATTGCATAGAGTTGGCTTTCCAACCTGTCTTGCTTGTTTGTGGTTATCTCTGATCTTTCTGCTTCCAGTTATAACTTCTGAGATCCTATTATCTGACCCTCCTTTAGTTTAGCTCATAGGATTTAGAGGCACAAGAGGTCTGGATGATTTTCTGAATCAAATACCTCATTTTCCAAATGAGCAGATTGAACCCTTAGAGTCTTAGACATTAAAATGACTGTTAAAAAAATCACAATTTTAACACAATTTGCTGATTCCAAATAGAATAGGAGAAGAAAATACCTTTGCCCATTTCCAATCTCTATGTCTATTATCTGATGGCTATTTCTGTGAAATGGAACTAGTCCCAGAGGTTAACATACAGGTCATCACTTTAACAGAAATGGTTTTATATTATTACCCGTATCCCCATTAAGTAAATATGCAGCAAGCCTCTTTTCCTGACCTTGCATTTTGCCACCTCCTTGAGTAGGATTTTATATGTCCTTTATTGGAAGACCCCAGGATTAAACAATGTCTTATGGAAACCGTTCAAGATTCAGGGAACTGTACCTTGTATTTCTACATGTGTTTCTCTAATTGAGGCTCAGGTAATGGAAGTTACCTGCCTTCTTGACTACCTGACAATTAAGATATAGTATTAGAAAGCTAGAACTGAGTATCAGAAGGCTTAAGTTTTACCTATCCAAAGTATCTAATCAGGCATTTCTTATATACAATAATCTATATATTGAATTTTACTTCAAGTTTATGGATTGTGTGTTTTTTAAATTTTAAATTATCTAAATGTAAAACAATATGAAATGTACTTTAAAAAAGAACATTGAAAATATTTTAAGGTTTAGTTTCCATATCAGTTGTCAGTGGGAGATCTGAGTTCAAATCCAACCTCAGACAGTTACTAGTTGTGTGACTCCATACAGGTCACTTGACCTCCATTTGCCACAATCACCTCAACTGCAAAATGGAGATAATATCAGCACTTACCTTGAAGCATTATTGAGAGATTCAAATGAGATAATATTTGTTAATCGCTTAGCACAAATCCTTGTACACAGTAGGTGCTTAATAAATGCTAATTCCTTTCCCTCAGTATACATAGCATACATAGTTTAGTCTTTCTTTAACACCCATCTTAGTTTTATGTCTCCAATAGACAGATATTTATTTTATTGCTGTCATTTTTCATTTTTGCCTGATTCTTTGTGACCCCATTTGGGGTTTTCTTGGCAAAGATAATGGACTGTCATTTCCTTCTCAAGCTCATTTTATAGATGAAGAAACTGAGGCAAACAGAATTAAGTGATTTGCCCAAGGTCACACAATTAGCAAGTGACTGAAACCAGATCTGAACTCGTAAAGATGAGTCTTTCTTACTGGACCATTTAACTTTCAAAAGCATTCATGTTATGGTAGAATTAACAGAGTTTCTGGAGTTGAATTTGCATATTAAGAATTCTACCCTCTATCCCTATAGCGGGGTAACATAAATCTTCAATTTATGTTCTTAATTTATTTAACTTGACTTGTATGACTTAATTTTCTTTCTTTGGAAAAGTTACTTATGACATATTAGTTAACAAAAGAATATATGCAACTACCTAAATATAATGAAGACTGCATTGCTTTAGTTTATGCTGAAATTGAATTCTTATTTTCATTAATTTTATTGATCTTGAGATGATACATATGTCCAAAAATGTTTGAAAAGCTTCTTTGAAAACTGTTATTATTTAAAAGACTATCCAAATTTTTCTTATACTTGAAATATTAATTGAAATCTCTTGTCTTTTGTTTTTTTGGAAATAGGTATGTACCTTTTGCAAAATGCTCATAGTACAACTGTGATTCCAACGTGTATCCCAGAAGAATCAAATGACAACTGCACTGCTTTAGGTATGGTCATCTTTCAAAAATATAATTTCTAGAATTATACATGTTTAATCTATACTGGGTTACTTGCTATTCTGGGGAGGGAGGAAGAGACGAGAGAGGGAGAAAAATGGAAAAATGTGAAACATAAGGTTTTGCAAGGGTGAATGTTGAAAACTATCTTTGCATGTATTCTGAAAAACAAAACACTATTATTAAAATGAATAAACATTATTTCTACATGCATTCATAAATAATCTCTCAATCCCACTACTCTTCTCCTATAGAACCAAAACAACTCTCCCTCCCCCCCCAAAATCTTCTCATTATAAGCACGAATAGTTCTGCAAAGTAAATTTTCACATTGTCCATCCCTGATAATATAGGTCTCTCTCTACATTTTAAGACTATTACCTCTCTGTCAGGGTTAAGTGTCACATTCCCTCTTCAGTCCTCAGGCAATCCTCTGGACTTTTATCTTCGCATTGATCAGAGCAGTAAAGGCTTTCATAATTACTTTTCTTTACAATGTTATTGTAATTGCTCATTTAGGTCTGAATTGATTAGTAAAAGAACTTCCCAGCTTCCTTTGAAATGTTCCTGTCTTTTATGGCACAATAATATTGCATTTATGTTCATATGGCATAATCTGTTCAGCCACTCTTTGATAGAAACCTGGTCTCTTAGTTTTCATATTTTAGTTCTTACCAAAAAAGCCATTATGAATGTCTGTCTACTTTCTGTTTCTTTGATCAATTTGGGATATAGACCAAGTAGTATCACTTGACAAAGTAAAGTACAGTATACTACATTTCTGAACACAATTCCAAATTGCTCTTCAAAATGGCTAGACCAATTCAATGTTTCACCAATAATGTACCTATATGGGGCAGCTAGGTGTGACCCTGAGCAAGTCACTTAAAACTATTTGCTTCATTTTCCTCATTTATAAAATGAGCTGGAAAAGGAAATGGAAAACCATTCCAGTAACTTGCCAATAAAATCCCAAATGGAGTCATGAGATGTCAGAGAAGATCAGAAATACTGAATAACAATAAAAACAAAAATTGCCCTATTTATATGTTCAACTCTAGTAATGTCATCTCTATGAATTAAACAGATTGAAAAACAACAAAAACTCAAAAATGTTAAACTTGTAATATAGATATATAACATCTCTTTATGTAGGTTTACATGTGTACCTTTTATACAACACATACTTACATATATGTATTTATACACATATATTCCTACATAGAGAGAAACAGAGACAGAAAGAAAGAGAGAGAAGTGTCAAAGAGAGAAAGACAGAGATACAGACATAGAAACAGAGACAGAGACAGAGACAGAGACAGAGGGGAAATGTACTGGAGCTCTGCATCAGAACTATTTTTAGCAAATATTCTCCTGAGAGAAGTAATCAATGAATTGGGCAAGGGAAGATCTGCACTTGGAATGTGTGTATGTATGTATGTGTACTTAGCCTTCCCCAAACTTATTTCTGTTTTCAACCTTTACCACATTTGGGACTCTCAAGTTTCATAAAGCTTGTCGTAACCTGACATGCCAGGAAATAAAAGGATTAAGGAGCCATGAAGATGATAATGAGGGAAGAGGTGATACCCACAGACACTGGGGTTACCGAATTGTCAGCAGCAAAAGCTTGGAGTTTGTGAAGTCTGGAAGCCAGGAAGTCCAACTGAAGCAGGAGAAAGGGGTCCAACGTTATAGATCAAGGATCAGAGTCAAGGAGAGAGGTTGAGAAAGTTTCTAACACAAAGTAGATGGGAATAATAGTAATCATATCTTCTTGCCCATCACATAATTTCCTAGAAGTGTAGGAGAGAGAATGGGAGGGACCTCAGAGGCCATCTGGTCTAACACCTTCAAATTACAGAGGAAACAAAGATGGGTGTATTAAGTTATTTGACCAAAGTCACCCAAAAGAGAGTTTTAGAACCTCTGAATAGAAAGCCAGTGTTTTTCCTACTGTACATACACTGTTTTCATTCCTGGACTCAGTTGCCTTATCTGTAAAATGAGGATAATAACAGCACCTATTTCCCAGGGTTATTATCTTCAATTATTATTTCTAATTTATCCTGTTTACATCTTGTTTGTATGTAGTTGTTTATGGGTCATCTCCCTCATTCGACTGTTCTACTTGAAGAAGAGGTAGCCAGGTGGCTCTGTAGTATGTAGAAAGCTGGGCCTGGAATCAGACCTGAATTTAAATCCAACCTCAGACATTTACTAGCTGTTTGACTTCTGTCTGACACAGTTTCTTCAACTGTAAAATAGAGACAATAATGGCGTCTATCTTGCTGGAGTAGTTATAAGGATTAAATGAAGTAATATTTTTAAAGGACTTAACAGGGACTTCATAAATTAAGCTTGTCTCCTTCCTTGAGAGCATAAACAATTCTCTGACCTTTTTTGTCTGACCAGACCATAGCACAGTCCCTGGCACATTGTTTTATCTTTGGTTAGTGTTTTCCAGTCCTGTCTGACTTTTTGTGACCCCATTTGGGGTTTTCTTGACATTGATATTGGAGTGGTTTTGCCATTTCCTTCTTCAGTTCATTTTACAAATTAGGAACCTGAGGCAAACAGGATTAAGTAACTTGCCCAGACTCACACAGCTAGTGACAGATTTGCACTTAGAAAGATGAGTCTTCCTTATTCCAGACACAGCACTCTATTTACTGGGACTATTTGCTGCTCCATGGAATATACTAGGCATTTGATAAATTGTTGTTGACTTGTGAGGATAAAACGAGATAATTCAAAAGATTTTATAAATTCTATTTTTCATTTTATCATCATCATTGTCTCTGAGGGTCCCCTACAAGTTTAGATATTGCTTTGTGAAAAAAAAATTTAATTTACAAAGCACTTGCTTCCCCCAACAATGCCTTTCTTACCTCATAACTGTCTTCTTCCAATATTTATTCTTGTTTTTAAAATGAGGAAATTGAGTCCCTAAGTAGGGAAGAGTAGAGAAAATCAGTCATTATTCCCCCATCCCACGCTTCCTTTTAGAACGGGTGCCAGACGTCTCTATCAGACAAAATTGGAAATGGAAATTGGGGCTTCCTTATATCACCTAATTCTTGAATTCCCTCTGGCCCTTGACTTGGACCTGACAAAAGTCCTACAGACCTTTCTTATGGTGCTATCCCAAAATGGACACCTTAAGGACAATTGGGCAGGTGGGCTTCAGTAAATCTTCCCTTGCTTGGGGATATCCACATACTTGTTGGAATATCTCACAATAGCAATGGTCATGGTGAAGGAAATGTCCCTGCAAGGTCTTCAAGCTCCTCTCCCCCACCCTCCCCCTACGCAGCAGCATCTAAGTACTAGCCTGCAACCACCTAGGTGCTGCATTGGAGAATCAGGTCCTTCCTGTTCTGCTTCATACCAGGCTACACCCAGGGCTCAGCACTTGGTAGCTGCTGGTAGGATCTCTTCATTGGGGATGACAATGGGAGAACTGCAAGGGGAATGGCAGCCCAAAGGCAATGTCTACAGGTCGTGGGAAGTCGTCTGCTCCTACATTCTCTTTTTAAAAATTAACTTTTGTGTCCAATGAATAAACACTTATTTTCTTTCTCTCCTACTGGGACAAATAAAAGAATAAAAAAAATCCTAATAATAAATTTCTACATTGACCATGTCCAAAAACATGTGTCTAATTCTGCATTTTGAATCTATCCCTCCTCTATCAGGATGTGGGCAGCATCTTTGTTCCTTGAAAGACGATTCCCATAGTCCAAAAGGGAGTGAATATTTGGAAGAATTCAAATGTTACCTGTCACACTAATAACTCACATTTCAATCGGGTTTTGTTCCTCTTCAAAGAGTAAGGATAAGCTAAAGTTAAAGGATAAGTTAAAAAGAGTGAGCCTGGTGATTTGAGAGAAAAATGGTTGTTGCATTCAAGTGTCTTTAAGGTTTGGAATCAGGAAGAAATTGGCATTAAATACCACCTCAGATACTTCCTACAAATGTTTGCTTCTATTTCCCTATCTGGCAAACAGGAATAAAATAGCACCTATCTTCCAGGGTTGTTGTGAGAATAAATAAAATAATTTTTGTTAAGCATTTTGCAAACTTTAAACTGATACAGTATTTAATTATATATTCACACATTAATTAATTAATATAGGTTATATATAATTGATAATATATTTTTAAATTGATAATATAGTAATACAGTATTATTATTAAGCTAAGAATAACAGGTAAAACATAAAGTATCATATAATTTCCATCATTATTATTAAACTAAGACTAACATGTAGAAATTTTACAAAGTGTAACAGTAACTACCAAGCAGAAGTTACATAAAGTGCTACAGAAATTCTAATATTACTAAGCAATGGTTTTGTAAAATGCTATATAAATACCATTTATTATTATTATTATTAAATTAGGAGTAATGGATGAAAGTTATATAAAGAATAAATTCTATCATCATCTTCATTTTAAACTAAGAGCAATGAATAACAATTATATAAAGTGCCATATAAATTCTACTATTATTAAGATTAGATTAATGGATGGACATTGCATAGAAATAGTCAAACTTAACATCAGATTGTTGTATTCTTTCAGCCTATCCAAGTTTTTGTGACCTCATTTAGGGTTTTCTTGGCAAAGATACTAGCCTGGCTTGCCATTGCCTTCTTCAGCTCATTTTACAAATGAGGAAACTGAGGCAAGCAGAGTTATGTGATTTGTCCAGGGTCACACAATGAGTAAGCATTTGAACTCACTAAGATGAATCTTCATGGTTCCAAGCACAGTGTGCCTTCCATTCTGCCATCTAGCTAACCTGCTTACCATCAGGAAAACCTTCCTAAAAATTAGATTAGGAAGAGCAGATTGTCTTGTCAGATGCCCTTTTATTTCCCATCAATACTGCTTTTCAGGAATAGCTAGATCACTACTTAGTGATCTTGGTAGCTATGAGAGTTTTTGCTCAGAGACAAATTGCAGTGGGGGCCCCTGAACAGGCCCATAATTGGCTATTCAAAAACTGTGCTTTCCTATCCCACAGTTATGACATTCTTGGCCCAGAGGATGGCTGCTTTGTATATTTTTCTATGTCTCTCTTTTGAGGATGACGTACCTAAAATTCTTCAATTTCCTCACTTTAATCACTCCCTCCACCTCAGAGATTCTCTGTTTCTGTACAAAACAAAAAGTCCAACAAGTCTGTCATCTTGGCAGATTCACCTGCTTGTAATAATGGCTTGATGACATGTATGATTGTAGTAACACTAACAGTTTTTAAAAGACTGAAACAAAATAACTCATCTGTTTTCCATTCTTTCCACAGTTCAGATAGAAAATAATCCTCCGGTGGGTCCAGTGGCAATTACAAAATGTGGCGAGGACATGCAAGGTTTCTGTTTTCATGGGCAATGCATCTACCTAGTGGATATGAGTCAACACGTCTGCAGGTGAGTGACCGTCATCGCCTCTTGCTTGGATAATTTATTTTTAATTGTTTTACTTGCTTTCGGACTCTCCTCTTCCCAATTCGTTCTTCACAGATCTTCACAGAAGATGGCCAAAGCCATCTTCTTAAGATTTTCCAAGTCTGCCCCTACCACATTCAACATTTCTCAATGTCTCTCAATGTCTGGCACATAGTAGGCTTGCTGGGTTGAATTGAACTAATGTGTATTTTATGTGTATTTTGTATGAATTTTTACAATTTCAGGCAATTAAAAAATAGAAAATGGGAATGTTTTCTAGAATTGCTGTTGAGGAGGATTCTAGAATTGTTGAGAATTTCAGTCATGTTCAACTCTTTCTGTGACTGTGATACTGGAATAATTTGCCATTTCCTTCTCTGGTTCAATTTACAAATGGGGAAACTGAGTTAAATAAAGCTAACTGACTTGTCCAGGAGTCACACAGCTAGTAAGTACTGAAGTTGGATTTGTACTTGGGTTTTCCTGATTCCAGGACTGACATTCTATCCACTATGTCACATAGTTGCCCTACTCTAGTATTCAGTTAATTACTCTGTTGAAAGAAGCCAATTATCTCCATAAAATCACCATTTATTTCAGAAATTGAAATAACACCTGAGAGGGTTTAAACATTCTACAGTATTTGTTCTTTTATTAAAAGCCAGCCTTTGTAAAGCACTTTAAAATTTGCAAAGTATTTTGCAAATACCTCATTTGAGCCTCTCAAAAATCTATAAACAACAATAAGGGCTGTAATTAACCCTATTTTACAAGTGAGAAAATTGAGGCAGACAACAGTGAAGTAACTTGTCTGCCCAGGATCACATAGTTAATAAGTGCCTGAAACCAGATATGAACTCAGATATTCCTGAATCTAACTCCACTATGTCATTTAGCTATCCCTAAGACTGCTGTATGAAATGTAACGCTCAGTTTTTGACATAAAATAATGGTTTCTTTTATAGCCATTCGTGTGCATGAGAAATTATTTTATTTCTTCCATTGTTTAATTTTGTGTGTTTGTTCTTTTAATTTAACAAATTAAGCAATTATTCTCTGCCAAGCACTAGAAATTCAAGTGCAAAACAACAACAACAACAAAAGAAAAAACAGCCCAAAATAATAATTAATAAAGCCCTGCCTTCAGGGAGCTTATATTTTAAGGGAGTGAGGAATATCTACAAGATCACAAGATTGTGGCTTCTGCATTTCCAAGCCTTCATGATTTCTTTTCCCTCCAAGATGACTTTTGTATGTGTGTATGAATGTACATATATGTGAGTGTACATATATATATATAGTATATATCTTATTTAATCATGTCTATTTTTTCTATTTTTTCTTAGGTGTGAAGTAGGCTACACAGGCAGCAGATGTGAGCATTTTTTGCTAACTGTTCATCAACCCTTAAGTAAAGAATATGTAGTATTGACTGTCATTCTGGTTTTTCTGTTCCTGATCATCATTGTTGGGGGCACATATTACTTCCTTAGATGGTAAGATACAATTTCATTACACAAGCTATTTATTTGTTTGTTTGTTTGTTTGTTTACTTATTTATTTTTAGTTAGGAATAATAGTTATGGTTTGGGTGAAAATCTAGACAAAACTTTCAACAAGTCTTAACAAACATAGGAGTTAATCCCTGAGGCTCAGTTTCTTCTTTCTTAAAAACTGGGGATGATTTAAAGCAGAGAGACCACAGAATTTTGAGTTCAGAGACTTAGGCTCAGAACTTGATTCTCCAAGTTATCTGCTGTGTTATTTTGAGCAAGTTGATAAACTTTTCTGAGCATTTAAGTTTCTTGTTTATAAAATAGCACAGACTTAATATTGAAAAAAGCATGTTTTTATTCTTCTAAATATTATATGATAGCTAGCTCTAATTATCCGACTCACATAGATTGTCGTGAAACAACAGGAAAAAAAAACAGAACGGGGGTTAGGTCCCAAGCTTGTGATGTTATTAGCATTAGGAACTCCCAGGTGAGGAAAGTTCCTCTCCTTAGGAAGGTTGACACTTTCTCTATAACTATAACTTAGATTCCTCCATGTTCTCCAGAGCACCCAGACATCAGGTAACTCCCTCAGGACTATGTATCCTGGCAAATCCAAGAGATAGTGAGTAAGGTCCTAAGTACATTAAGGTGACTTCATGGACAAGATGGAGCAAGCATGAATGGGTTATTATGAGCGTGACTGTATGAAACATCCAAATTATTGAGATTAGACATGAGTGTTTGAGATGAAAAGAGTGATATTTAGTAGTAGGGAGGGAGTAAGTACTGTGTACAAACATACCTAAAAGTCCTTTGAAAAGAGATTCCAAGTGTATTTGTGCAAGAGAACATAGAACTAAGGGCTCTGTCTCTTTTCTCTTATTTCTCTCTTTTGTTATAAGGGGAGAGATATATGGGGAAAGATGAGTGATGTCAAAAGAAATTATATCAAACATATATATATATATATATATATATATATATATATATATATATATATATATATATGTTCATATATATATGTTCATATATATGTATATCTCTATATATTAGCCAAAGAGACAGAAGAAGTAGGAGAGTGAATGTGAGAGAAAAAAGCAATAAATAAAATGATTGATTTTAACCTTCATTGATGATTAATGACATTACTTGATATAAATACTTGCTTCCAAGAAGTATATTATTATATAACTAATGAGAAAAAATAATATTGGTAGTAATTGAAAGTTCTAGCAACTGAATTGAAGGAATAAGGATGACCAAAGGATAATGGGGGAAATGCCCAGAATTTTGTATCCAAAGTCTTCTATTCACTGTCTATATATCCTTGGGCAAATCACTTAATCTATGTTGCCTCAATTTCCTCATCTGTAACATAAGGAAAGTGTACTAGATGACTTTTAAAGTCCATTCCAACTCTAAAACTAAAATCCCATAGCTTAAATGTGTTTTTTCATTTAAAAAAATTCATGCTATATGTCCCATCAAGCTTTGGATTCTTGAGATAAGGTCTGATGGGCATTTCTCTTTGTTATTCAACGGTATAGTTCTGGTTTTGATCATATAAAATCAACAGCATCAACAATTTAAAAAAAAAAAGTTATCCTGTACCCCTGACTGATGATTATCATCAGTCAAGCCCTAGCTATTTATCTTGAACTGAACTTGAACTGGAACTTGGTCAAGCCCATCTGTCTAAAGTCTGAAATAGATGATTGATAGCACTGATTATATGAGATGGGGGTCCATGCAGCTTTTGAGTCCACATAATTGTTTTTTGCTAACTATGGAAAACTTACTTTGCTCTAGCCTGTGCTGACTGAAGTATTAATAGTTTTCTTTTTCCATTTTGCATCTTCCCAGGTACAAAAACAGAAAAAGCAAAGAATCAAACAAGGAATATGAAAGAGTGACTTTGAATGATGAAAAGAACTCAATATTTTTACAAGTCTGAAAGAAGCAAATGGCACATCCTTACTACTTGCCTGGTGGCAATCTCTTAGTGTTACTAGTTTTGTTTTATTAATAATTATTAATAATATTTATGTTAAAAACAAAAAAGGGTCAAACCATATATTTTTTTCTTTTAAAAGAAGTCCATGGAGATTTTATTTTTATTTTTTATTTTATTATTTTTGTATGATGGAATGTTTGCTAGTGTATAAAGTGCATGTAGTATTTTATACATAAAATCAGTTTTTTTATAAGAAATACGAACTCCTGGGCTAAGTGCTTTATTGAAAGCCATAAAGCTTGCAAGCTTGTATAGGAATATTTTCCAAAGCCATCTCCTGTAATGTGTCCAGGATACTCAAGTGAATGATGACAAAAGACAGCAAATACATTTCTTAAGTTATAATTTGTTGGAAAGCATGGTTCACTGAAAACTGACATCAAAGGAATGGGATTGGAAGATGAAGATATAAATTGCCTTGGAGTCCTGTGGCAAGCAAAACATTAAAAAATGGAAAATATGGACAATGGGAATGATCTGGGAAAAGACTTTTTCCGTTTTCTAGTAACAACTGAATATTTATTTACCACAAGCAACTGTGCTCGTATTCCATTTTAGGACTTAACTGTAGAAATTCAAAAATCAAATATGCAACTAGGTCTCGATTAGTGTGAATAACAAATCCTGGTATTCAAATTCTCACTAACATTATAATTATGTAAAATCTGGTAATTGCTTCATTGTCTTGCAATGCAAAATTGAATAATGCAACAATTTCAGGAGATTCATTATTTACATTAATCAGGGGCCTAGATGCATTCTTCCCAATGAAGATTTTAAAGATGCTTTGCTATAATTTTAATTTTTGATTATCTTTTGTAACTAGAAGCAACTTAGAATCTTACCAGTTTTCTTCATTATATATTTGGATATTTCAAAAAGTTTGGAATTTCCTCACGGTGAATTTCTCCAACAACAGACAACATATTCTACACTTTCACAGTCAGTTATCATCAGTTACTACAACCAAAGTAATTCTTTACATGGGGCACCAGTTGTCAGCCTTTGGGTAGTGAATGTCTTGGAACTTGACTAGATAGCTCATTTATCAATCAATAGACATTTAGTAAATTTGCACCAAACTTGTGTTATAGCTAGACTCATATTTAGAAGTCTTTCTAGCCTGGTTACATATACTCTTCTGTAGACTATAAGTGCCCAGGTTGACCCTCCATTCCAATGAAAATTTGGAGTAGAATTTAATTTCAGTAATGATCCTATTTGAGTAATATTGTATTTACAAGAGTCTATAGATGCTCATCAACATATTTTGGTTATTTTTATGTTGCTGTTGTTGTTGAATTATCAGAGGTGAAAATCCCTTAACAAGAGAATATATTCCATGCCCCTTTCTCCAATGTTTATTTTCACTAAAACTTCATTTAAGTAGGATAAGAACTAGATCCTACATGATATACGGGCAGACAAATTTAATTTAATATTTCAAAGTATAATAGTGTTCAATTGTTGGTTTTATAATAAATAGAAAAGCAACGCAATGCAAAGTCAGTCTGAAATTATTTCCTACCAGCAGTGAACTAAAGTTACCATGAGGTATTAAATCACTGAATATATGTACATAACTTTGGTTTTCTTATTTACAAAATGAATGCTACCCTATTTCTATGTGCAGCATGATGAGATTCTTCAAGGTTTAATACTCCTTGATGCTAATGGAGCTAAGATGTCATCCTCTTGCAATGTCCTCCAGAGATGCAAATCATACCCTGTCCTATGCAACTCCTGTCCTGTCTTCCATAGTCTGCCACAGAGGGTTTTCCCAATGTGCTAGTGGCAAATGAGTATTATAAATAAATCCTTGATGAGAAGTGGCATTTTCCCAATTTAAAAACTTGATGACTACACAGGTACAACCATTAGCCAGATAAGGCAAACATAAAGCCAAATTGTCCCCTTTTTCCCAGTGGTTTAACTTAAAGCAATTTCACAGCCTTAGAGATGTAAGTCATGAGTTTTTATGATATATTGCTATGAAGGCTGCTCTTCACAAAGGGATATATGTAAAATAATAGATAACATTTTTCCATTGGATCTAGACTAATAGTTTATAGGGACTGCAAATCAGTTACTAGGAATAGTAACTTTTAGCAGCCCAATTCATTCAACAAATCTTAAAATTCAAAAATTATTAAATATGAGGAGAGGGCCACTCAGAACTATGTGTCAAGTGAATACCCTTCTTTTTTCTCTAAAATTTTATTTGCCTTGTGTTCAGAGGCATAGACCTCCAGGCCACAGGGTAGCAACACCAGTCATTAGATCCAGGAGCTTCAAAACTTTCTACCTTTGATAGCTATAAATTGGACCATGGTGTTTGTAAAAAAAAAAAAAAAAAAAAAAAAAAATTAAAGCACACAGCTGTACCTTGGATTTAGTGGAGTTTTTTTTTTCTTGTTGACTTACGTATGCATCATAATTTGAGTTTTGAGTGAGTTACTGTTTTTAAAAAATATATCTAAAAGATATAAAGGTAAAATTAAATAAAGTTAGGGTAATAAGAATCAGTGACATGCCAAATGGCATAATTGTATTTGGTTGCGCAAATTAAATCAAGTTGTGCTTCAATTATTTTAAACATTTCATTCATTCCACAGATTTGAACATCAACTATATAAACACTAAACACCATGTTTTCAGTCAGAGTCAATTTGCTTTCACCTATATTTCTGCCTTGGCAATTTTATCTATTGTTTTATTAAAATAATTGCTCAATGGCAATCCACTCATTTAACTTACAGACATGACCTCTATTGAATTCAGTACAGGAAAGTCAATTCAGAATAAAGCAAAAAATCAGTACTGCTTGATCTTGGTTCTGATTCTAACAGTTCCCATTCCATCCTTATCCCACCCTTTACTCCAGCTTTACAATACAGTTAAACAACTCACCTCCAAATGTAATTGGATCTTTTCTTGAGAAAACATATGAAAGAAAGAAATACAAATTGAAAGTGGTATTAGAAAAGAAAGTAAATCAACATGGCTAAGGATTTTATTTTCAAATAAAAGTCACTCATCACTTAGTAGCCACATTGGGAAGTTCCATTTTCACATTCTTCATACAGTTTCAAAGTATCCCACATTCAAGATGTCTATAAAATACCTTCTATATAACTTCAATAGTTACATTATTCACTATGGATGTCTTGTCTGTATCAAAGATATAACTTTAAAAGGACCTATATGTGTGGAAGATATGGATATATGAAAGGGGACAAGCTTTTAAAGCTTCATACTAAACACATGATTTCCCAGAAAGCTGTAATATAATCCACTATACATTCTAAAACTAAAAGAGAGAAAAAAATCCTAAAATAATCAAGATCTGTAATTGAATTAAAAGTTCTGAAAACTTATAACTAAATATTTAATCTTCACCAATTCCTATTTTAATACATTCTATTCTTATTTGCTTAAGTAATGTCACTCTTTGGACATTATTATTGAGTTCCCTAAAATCTCATGTCATCTCTCAAATGGCACCTTTTTTTATTGTAAGGATTATAGTTAACTAAATTCCAGCTGTTTGTTTTATGAAAGTAAGTTATACTTTCTGCAGTGACTACAGTGCTAATATCTCATTTCTCTTTAGTTCAAAGAATGCTATTTACCATGGAAGTAATGTTGAAATCTTACCCACTTTTCATTATTATTTTAAGGTCTATTTTGTTCATTAGTTTTAGAGTATCAAAACTTTGGCCTAAATATTTACTGTGTTTTCCCAATTTCATTGAGATTTGGGGAGAGAATAAGAGGATAAGCCACTATGTCTTTACAATATGTCTTAATATTTTCACTTCCTCCCCTCAAAAGAATCCTGAATAGTATCTGACTTTCAAATGTTATATTTTGTATATAAGATGTATATTTTTTCTCACTTGCCTTCAAATGATATAATTGTATATTTTAATTCTGTAAAACATTCTAAAATTCAGTTTACATTGAAAATCCTATTAAACATAAAATTGTATTGTATGCAATTTGTTGCTTATGATTGTCTGAACAGTAAGAACCTACTGAATTGTATCAATTTGTTGTTTATGTCCAGTATCAGCTTTGATAGTAATGTACCTTAACGTATTGAAGGAAAATGTCAAGACTACAAACAATTGCAATCTTAAACAAATCTATTGGGAGAAAAAATCTATTTACGTGAAAACAATATTGATTCATGGTGTTTATTCTAAATATTATTTTGTTCTTTGTTTTTATAAATTGTTTTGGATATTGAATGTGTTTTCCCATTGATATTGATAGATCCTTAGGTATTTGGGTTGAGAACACCAGTAAAAGACAGTTACAAGGGAGATCAGTTATTGTAGCGGTCTCCAACTGACAAATGGGAAAAAAATTGTAAATTGTAAAAACCTGAATAACAAAAAAGCAACCAGTGGGTTGTTGAGCATGGCAATATAACATCTTTACACCCAGGTGAATCTAGGATGGCACAAGACCCATTTATAGAGTGGGAAAGGGGGAGAAATAGCTGTAAAAGAGGGAAGAGAGCTCAAAGGAACACTTCAGTATAGTAAAGTGAGAGTAAAATCAAGAGGAATTAATTTGAGGGAAGATGGGTTAGCTAGAATTTTACATTAAGGAGATATCCCCAAGTGAGGAAATCCATGAACTTGAAGGGAAAAAGCTGGATGGAGAAAATAGATATCAAAATTAACCTGATCAGCAATAGAAGATCATAAAAGGATAGGACAATTAAGACTGAAAGTAGAAATGGTTCAGGAAAAAAGTCCCAAGTCTGTGATGAAAGTATGAGATGGTAGTGCTGGTAGATTTAAATTACTTGTATATCTGCCATATATATATATATATATCGCTTCTCTCTGAAGAGGCCAAAAACAAGATAGACAATACTAATTTGAATAACTTTGAAACTACTCAAATTAGTATTGTCTATCTTGTTTAAGAAGAAACTATAAAGGGGAATATCTATCCTGGTTCTGATTCTCACAAATAAGAAAGTATTGATTGTTGGCTTGTTGATTGGTTGTTGAATTAGAAGGGAGTAAAAAAAAGTGAATATTACATCTTAGAATTTGAGATAAAGATAATCTGACCACAATCTGATATGCACTCTAGTTTTACACAGATTAGATTTCAAAGTTTCCTAGGAAAGATAGGCAAATTCCTATGAAGTAACAACCTCCATAAAGAGGAAAAGAAAGTTCAAAAATGATGTTTATATACATGGAACTCAACAATCAAACAGGATTGTTTGTAGAAAAAAATAAAGCCAGAGCAGGAAATGGAGAATAGATACAAAAATATGACCAGGGAAATCAGGTTTGCTAAATCTCAGAATGACCAGACCAAAACAGCTAAAGACATCAATTTCATTGTTTTAAATTAGAGGGGAATCTAGCATGTATTTCAACATATTTAACATATATTGGACTACCTGCCAGCTAGAAGAAGGGATGGGGGGGTAGGAGAGGAAAATTTGGAACAAAAGGTTTTGCAAGAGTCAATGCTGGAAAAATTCCCCATGCATATGCTTTGTAAATAAAATGAACAAACAAACAAATGAATGAATGAATGTATGAATTACAGGGGAAAGGTAGGGGAAAGATGGAACAATTTGGTGGGTTAAATGAGTTTGGACTGACATTCGTTCATTCAGAATTAAGACAGCTCAACCTTGGAATGGATTTCCAGAGCTGCATTAATTTATTCATTCAGGGAACAGAGCAATATCTCTAAAGAATAGATCTTTAATTTCAATTCCAAATCATATGAAGGGGACATTAGAAGTGGAGATGGTGATATATCTCAGTTTCATGAGTTTAAAGCACACACACACACACACACACACACACACACACACACACACTTATTTTTTAAGACAAACTCCTAAGTAGCCATGCCTTCACCATCTGGACGTTTTGGAGCATATTTTCTAAACAAAAGTATGTGGCTTTGCATTATCTCTGTGGCATTTTATCTGATTACAGTCATTTCCCATCTCTTAGATTTTGAGATCTTCTTAGCTTCTGAATCCAGCACGTAGTGAGTTAGCTTTGTGTCCTTTGTCAATGTGATGTACGTGCCATCCAGGCCCCTCAAGGTATAACCTTTGATCCAGCAGTGTCTCTCCTGAACCTGTATCCCAAGATCTTAAAGGAGGGAAAGGGACCCACATGTGCAAATTTATTGTATAGGTTTTCTTAAAATTAAAATTTATTGTGTTACGTTTTGAATAGTCTCATGTTCTGTTGTGCACGTGGAAATTAATTTTTTTTCTATTTTGTATTTAAAACAAATAAATTTAATAATTAATAAAATGAAATTTCTTCCCTTCTCAATGATGGGGCAAGGGAGGTATGGTGAAAGATTTTGGAATTCAAAATTATAAAAAAGAAATGAAAAAAGACAAAAATTGTTTTTACATATAATTGGTAAAAATAAATATTAAGATTTTTTAAAGCCCTAGTTTATCATCAAGGCCAATTACCTACTGAATGATTAAGATATTCTGGCAGAAGGCTTATGTGATGATATTCATGAGACAACCTGCAGATGTGTTTATGTTTGTTTGGGAAAATGAGAGAAGAGAAAGCAACAAAAATCAATGAGAAGAAAACATTTAGGGGGAGAGAGATTTAAGAATGACTCCATTAAAACAAATACTACTATCTAAACTTCTATAAGAAAGTACTTCTCTTTTATTCCAAAACAAACAAAAACCAACCATGTTGATAATGAAAATCTGAAGCAAAGATAAATACTTGAAAAATCAAAAAGATGACTCTAAGAAAATATTTCTTCTTGATTTGATAAAGAAAAAGCTACTTCCTGCTTTTATTAATATCTTTAGATAATAAAATAATTTATGGGGCTTTGTTATAAAAATAAGCCTTATAGAACTCAAAATAAAATTTTATTTCATAATTAATCATAATTTTTCAAAATTATTTTCTTACTCATACTTAATGTAAGAATGTTGGACTTATAAGGAAAAGGTCTGGGTTTTACATAAATAATTTATTATTTCTGGACCTCAATATAATGAGAACATAGGGAGCACTTGAAAACACTTGAAGGATAAGATATCTTCTGGTAGTATCAAGTAACCTGTTTACTAAAAGTCACATTCTCTGGCTTTCTGAGAAGTCAGACATTAATATAAATTCATTGAACTTTTGATTCATAAATTCCCCTTTGAGGGTACAATGTATGAAACTGAGAACACTCCAAAAGTACCTATTCTTCCAGAGAAATATTATAGCTACTTTTAAGAAGCTAGTTATCATAAATATATTATACTTATAACCAAAGAGTTCCACAAACATGCCATGTATGTAAAGGACTCTTGCTCTTTATTTTTGTTTTTAATTAGAAAAATATTTTCCTCTCCTGACACTTATTACCTTTCCATTTTCTCTTACAATGGCTCAGCAGTTACATATCCTAATTTCTTCAGCATCTAGAATTCAACTGAATTTAGATCAGTACTAATAAGTGATCATGTTATTAAAATTCTTATTATAAATTTCCATTAATTTAGAATCAATCACAATATTTTATATGATTATAATAGCAAATAGTGAAAATTCAAATATAAATTAATTGATTAATTGATTTGAAGTCAGAGTTCTTCCCCATCGTATCTTAGGTAACTTTGAAAAATCAATTAACTTTTCTAGACCTTAATTTCATATCTGCCAAATGAAGGAAGATCCTCTTTGAGGTCTGAATCTATGGTCCCATGTCATCTTCGTCAGAATATATATCAGAAATTACTCTAAATCTGAATTTCAGGAGAGGAACTGGTGAATATGAATCATGAGCTTGCTTTAGATGAAGAAGATACTAAAGTGGGAAAAACTGGTATGAGAATATAAATAGATATAAATATAAATACCGTACCAGTAGACTTGTTCTTTCAATAAAATATTGACTATACTAGAAAACAGAATTTTGAACTGGAAAACTCATTCAAGAGCTATATCAAGAATGACATCCCTTCTCCACTTTAATTCCTGGTTCAGGTGTCATATAACTGCAAAGCCAGTGACATGCTATTATGGTAGGATGCTATGTACATTTTTTAAACCCATAACTTTAAGATTTGCATATATCAAACAGCTGACTTGTCACAGTACAGATTTGCCTTACCTTAATCTGAACTATGAGAAAATAACATCAGATTGAAACTGAAACCTTAGGTTAAGTCACAGTAATAGTTTTTGTCTCTTCATATATATCTTTGTAAAAGCTTCTGTAAAGAGACACTGATTGTTGCAAATGTTTAGCCTATTTTGCATTGCTTGCTATCTTGGGAAGAGGTGGAAAGAGCACAAGATTTTGCAAAGATGAATGTTGAAAACTTGTGGTTTGGGACTAGCAGCAACCCCCTTCTTTCCACCCCTAAGGCCAGAGATAAGGACCTTTACCTTCTTTTACAGATATCCTCGAAGGATAGCCTGATGGTGTAAAGATATTATACCTTACTCCCTCGTGGCAAAACACATTTTTAAAATTTAGCAAAATTCCTTGAGGCAAGAATAGAATGGTAATTATCAAGAGAACTGGATTTCTAAATTTAACCCATTAGAGGCTGGCTTGAATTCTGAACTAAATTCAAAGACAGGCAATTATAGGACATCAATTAATTGCAATTAGGATCAATAAGAAAACAATACAAGATCAATTTCAATTTTTTTCATGTTTCATTTTTCTTTATGTTCTTATCCTGTGACAGTCATCATGGCATAGTAGATTGAAGACTAACGTCAGAGTCAGAAATTGTTGAATACTCTTCTAACTATGTGACTATGGTCAAATAACTTAAACTCTCAGTGCTTCAGGCAATTATTTATATTTAAGCAAAAATTCTGATATTCATTGCTCTTTTTCTTTTCTCTCTATGCTCTCTCATTTGATGATCTTATTCCCTCTCATGGATTCAACCTTAAATTTTATGCAGATGATTCCCAGGTATAGATTGATCCAATCCTAGTATCTCTCTGGAGTTCTACTCCTACAAGACCATTGGACATCTTGAACTGGATATCTCATCTCAAACTTTGTATTCTCAAAACTAAACTCATTATCTTACATCCCCTCCCTTCCAAGAAACAAGCAAACAAACCAACCTTGATCAATTTACAAATTTCCCTATTATTATCAAGGGTGTTATCATTCTTCTAAGTCATCCAAGTCTGTAACTTCATTGACCATCCTTGGCCCATCTTGACCAATATCTGATAACTTGCCAAATCTTATAACTGATTTCCTTATCTCATATTTCTTCCCATTTCCATTCATCCTTCCTGATGCTGTAAAAGTGATTTTCTTAAAGCTCAAGTGTGCCTGTCTGAACTTCCTACTCAATAAAGTTCAGTGACTGCATATTACCTTCTAGGATCCAATAGAAAATTCTTTAGCCTTTAAGTCTTCACAACTTATTATATAAATTAGCTTATTTAAACAGGGACAACAGAATGCCCATAAGGTCCATATGCTTTTCACTTCTTCACCTTTAGGAAATTTGCTTTCTTAAATTTAAATTTAATTCCATTCATCCTATCTTAAGTCAAAATGCAATATTTTATAAAACTTCAGAACAATATATATTGACAGAAAATTTAAAAAGAATTATTAAATATGAAGAAACTTCAACATCAGAAGCTTTAAACTCTATCAGCAGTGGTCCATCAAAAGCCCCCACTTAAAAAAAAAAAAAAAGGTTCTGCTTACAGTGCATCAATCACATCTCCCATACACAAGTCTATACAGTTTTTACCTTGAAACTAGTAGTGAGTTGTTCTTGACTTTGTATTCTTATCAAAATCACCTTCATAGCTGCACAAAAAAAAAACATCTTTCCAGTAATATACTAATTTGTTCCTTATCCTCATCCTCAAAAATTATCCTTAAAAATTCCATTTTTCTTAGATCAAGCCTTTCTTTATACCTCCCTTGTTCTTGGCAAAATATGCTACAGTATTCTTTTCATATTTTTTTCCTTTTATTTAGCTATTCTTTTCTTGTCTTTGATTGTTTAGACTTCATAGTTCACTCAATTTGAAGTATGTCCAATAGGTGAGCTTGGATATTTGATATTTGTTCAATGTTTAGTATTCAATGTTTAGTGCAGAAGAGGAAATGGTGATCATTTTAGAGGCATTTGGATTGCTTTTCTTGTCCTTTTTGGGAGGAATATATATTTTCATTTTTTGGACATACTGAGCTTTGTCACCTTTTGCAAAGTCTTCAGAATTTGATTTTTTTAAATGTGGTTTTCCATTTCACAAAACACTTTTTTGCAGAACTCTGCAAAGTATACAAGGATGTCTTTGACCTGACTCTCATATTGTTCCTGATAGGTCTGCAAGAAGAAAGCATAAAAGTATTACTCTGCTTATGAGAATATTCTTTACTTATTCTGATTCATGCTTCTCTCCCCCCAATTATGGGAATTGATCTTCATTCCTCACTATGTATAGTTCCCACTTTCCCAGAGGCTCCTTCATCAAATTGGTTTCGCCACCATCCTTAACTGCACATGTAAGAATCCATTCTCAGTACTCATCTCTCTTGACCTTTCTGTAGCATTTAGCACTGATAATATCTCCCCAGCCCCTATGCATTCTTTTCCCTGGGGCTTCCTAGTTCTCTCCTATCTGATTCTTCTCACTCCCTTCTGCATGTTATATTTTGATGCATCCCAGGAGTCCAGGGCTCTATTTTTTCCTGTTTCTATTCAGTGCCAAAGCTCATCTATCTCTGTTGATTCTAAGAACTACATTTCACTAGGACATTTCCTATTATATGTCTCATAGATTTCTTGGATTAAACATGTTCAAAACAGAATTTATCATATACTTTTTTCTTAACTTGTCTATTTCTATCAAGGATAACATCGTTCTTCCAGTAATCCATGTTGTAAAACCTCAGAATAATTAATCAGCTGCCAAATCTTGTTGAGTCTAACATCTCTTGCATCTTTTCCCTTTATTCCACTCTCATAAACGCTAAACCTGACAAACAAGAAAAAGCTATCTTTTCTCACTCCTACCTCTCCCTCCTTTTGAGAAAAAAGAAAAGTAAAAAGATCTGGTGCAAATGAAATAAACCAATGAAAGAACTGCCTATATTGGCCATGTCCAAAAAATGTTTCAATGTGAACTCTAAACTATCACTTTTCTCTCTATGAGTCATTTATATTGATATTTAACCACTGCATTGATCATAGTTCCAAAGTCTTTCAGAATTGTTTGTTTTGTCCAACAGTATATCATTTTTTTCATCTGGTTCTTCTCACTTAACTTTGCATCACTTTATATATTTTTCTGGGTTTCTCTGAAATTACAACATAATAGTATTTCATCACATTTATATACCATATTTTGTTCAATCATTCCAATTGATGATCATATTTTTCTCCCTCCTCATCCCTCTTTAATCCTCAAGAGAGCAATTAATCTGATCAAGGTTATACATGTACAATCATGTTAAACAGATTTCCACCTTAGTCATCTTGTAGGAAAAGAAACAGAAAGGGGGAAAACACAAGTAACAAAAAAGTGAGAATACTATGCTTTAGTCTGCATTTAAATTCCATAGTTCTTTCTGTGAATGTGATCAGCATTTTTCATCAAGTCCCTTGGAATTCTATTGTGAGCGATCTTAATAGGCAAAAGCCATAACAAGAATTTCAGGAGTCACATTATTGGAGTAAAAGTCATTACAAGGACACAGAGTCCAGCAAATAACATTGTATGTCTGGGAACTTCCTTACCCTGACCAGAACACACAGCCTAACATCTAACCATCTGCATTAGCCTTGAACCTGAATTCTGCAACCAGGTCCAGTAATGAGAAATAAGTAAAAACTTTAGCTAATATATTCAGTGACTCTCAATAGTCCCTCCTCTCTGTTTGCTTTCTATAATTGCTATGGGATTTTGAGGGATCTATTTGGGGATCCACTAGATAATCTGACTGCTATCCCAGGCTTAAAATTTATCCCTTGATTGAGGGTACCTCTTGTTTGAGGGAGGCTCAGATTTCCCCTTGGTTGGGGAAGTCTGGAACTGATCACATGGCAGAGATCAGGATCCCTTGAATCATCTGGCAACCCTACAGACTGTGCCCCTCTGTAAGTAATCCATATCATTAAATGGATTGTATAATCATACTGGAGCTTCCAGACTCTTTGTTTAGTATATTGGCCCCTTTGCTGGAAGGGTTTCACTTGGGAAGACGGGCAAAGCTCAGGTCCCTTGGTTGGGGAACTCCAAACTCTACAAATGGCAGCGTAAGCAGGATATCAAAGAAATGGAGGAAGCAAGTGGGAAGTCAGGAGAAATTCTGGGATGGTCTGAGTGGAGCACCTTCTGGGTACAGGGAAATCCCCCAGCGCCAAAGGGCCTGGAGTCCTTCCTCCCAGAGATATGCTTCATGAGACTGGGCAATGAGGGAAAGAAGGCCGTGACTGATGTGGGATGGCTGTTGCTTACTGCATTAAGGGAAGCCATCAATAGCTGGCTTGACTTGGAGAGTGAAATCTAGAAGCAAGCGGAGGAAATGAAACTCCGCTAGAAACTAAAAACTAGAAAGAAATATGGGAAAAGTCACATCTGCTGGGGATTTAACAGGCAAGGTGGAAACTCTGGCTTGCTGGCTAACCTGGCTGAAGGAACGTACTGACTGAACGTACTGGCTGAAGAGACAGAAAGAGTAGAAAGATAGAGACAAGAGAGAGAGAGACAAAGAGAGAGACAAAGAGAAAGAAAGATAGAGAGAGACTATGCTCAGCGCAGTGAAGATTATTTGAGATACAATGATGAAAGCAAATAAAGAAGATAAAAGTGCAGTTTTCAAGGGGATTTGATTAAATTTCACTAAAGGGATATGACTGCAGAAGGTAAGGTGAGAAAGTTTAAGCATGTAGGAGTGAGAGGAGCAAGGGCAGAAAGAAAGTTGTAATTTGTACCCATAATGTAAACAGAGGACTTGAGAGTTTGGAAACTTGTGAGAAAAGAGAAAGTTTACTCTTACTTTAAGGTTCTGGAAGTAAATAGCCTGTATTTACATGATTATCAAGAGGCAGGTTCTGGGGCCTTGTCAGTGAATGTTTCCTGGTGAAATATAGGCCTACACTTTGGAACTGAATGGGCTCTTAATCCCTTCCTGGCTCACAAAAAGAGAAACAGTTTGTGTGGATCAGGACACCACCTAAAGGTAATTGAGTTTAATTGAAATATTTTGTTAAAATTTACTGAGTTTTACAAAGTAAAGTTAAATATTGGTCAATTTAAAAATAACGATTTTAATTGGCATGTATGTGTGTTAAAATTGGAAATTTGATTTTATATATATGAGACTCCTACCATTTCTGTAATAGATTATGTCTTATCTAAATTCTAAGACTTGCCTTGTTTCCTCTTTAAAATGAAAGAGAAGCCTATTTAAGGGAATAGGAGGGGCAAGCCCAAACCTTTTTGAGAACCTCCAGAGGTACAATAGTTTGGGAAAAGAAAATCTTACCAGTTGGGTCTATTACTGAGTGATGAGACTCGTAAATACTAGATGAACTATGGAAAAGGAAAGGTGGGGGAGGCATGTAATTACTATGTGTGGATTTGAGGAGATTAAATGAAAGCTCTTATTCAGAGCAGTTTGTCAGGTATATAAGGGTGGGCAGCAGGGTGTGTGGGGAAGAGTGATGGGGGGGAGGGGATCAGAGAGCATAGCCCATGGCAGCTCTAAGGGTAGATAGGTGAACTGGCAGGGTCAGCAGGCTCATCCCCTTCTCAAGGGTCCTTGTAGACTCCCCCTAATTTGTAAACTTGCCAGGTTTCTTGAAACCATATTGAGAGCAAGGTCATCAGCCCTGGGAAATCATATAGTTTGGATTATGGAGTTCTCAACCAAGTAATGGGTTTACCAAGAATTTACAAGTTAGTTTGTTATATTGAAGTGATTTTGAATGATTGATCTTCACACCAGGATTATTTTAAACTCAAGAAAAAAAGAAAAGAAAAACAAATTAAAGATATGAAATCTCTTAGGTGTATGAGTGCCAGTAAAATGGTATTGCTTGTTGCAAATCCATAAAAGTAAAAATAACTGTATCAGCCTTAACCTGTGATTAGTGAAATTGCTATCTTACATAAAATCTCTTAACTGATATTGTTTAGAGTCTTCATTTTAGGTATAATTGTCTGATGGATCATGAAGTCAGTAATTTAGTATTTCAGAGAAATGGCACAGGCTACTTAAAGAGAATGTGATATTGAATTGTTACAAGTCTGTGTCTGGGCAAAAGCCACGAGAGCAACTTTAGATCTTTCTGCCACAATTTCCCTATTGTGTTCCTCTAACCAAGAATGTTTCCCACCTGATTATTCTTGAGTCTGGCTATGAGATGGAATTGCATGTCTAGCTGTCAATTCTACAGTAAAACAGAGTGTATGCTGCTTGATTCTGCTAGATATGGGCCCTTAGGCTTAAGTGTGAACGACCAGTTGGATACTGTTATAAGCATGTCCCTGCTATTTTTTTTTCTTTTATAATAAATTTTTATAAACAGGGCAAATAGATGATACAAGCACAATGAATATACAAGAGCTTGCTATTTTCTTTTCTTTTTTTTTTTTTTTTTTTTTAGGCTGGGGTTAAGTGACTTGCCCAGGGTCACACAGCTAGGAAGTGTTAAGTGTCTGAGACCAGATTTGAACTCCGGTCCTCCTGAATTCAAGGCTGGTGCTCTATCCACTGCACCACCTAGCTGCCCCTAGAGTTGTCTATTTTCAATATGAATGTGTAGTCATTTCATATCCCAAATAATTAGGCAAATTAGTACTTATCCAAGTCATCTAGATATATATGTCTGTATGATATAATTTAAATGTTTCAAATGAATTGATACAAGTGTTTGATACAATACAATCGATACAATTCTATTGGTTACTGAAACTATATCAGAAAAATCCTCAGTCTGATTTGGAGAAGAGAATTTTAGTAAAATCAGTTTTCTTAAAGAATTTGTAATTTATGGAGTATTTTTGTAACACCCATGAAAAAGTCAATTGTATTCAAGTTTATTATTACTAATGTGGAAATACCATCTATTTGTACTATTTGTCCTGTAGTAGAGATGTATTTTCTTATAAGCAACTTATTTGATATGAATTGTTTTGGAATTAATTACTTAAGAACTCTCCCAAGTCTTTTATTATAATTTGAGTAAATTCAACCTTGTTAAATAAGTTCATTTGTATAATTATTGAATTTAGAGATAGAAAGCCTCTATCTGCAAGAGTATTGTTATCTATGTTTTCATGTAGAGGATTGAATCCTCAATAGCATCTTATCTTCTTCAAGGAATTTGAATCAAAGTTAAAAAAATTGAGAAACAATAAGATCAGTCAATCTTTTATGTCAAATATTCAAATATATGTGATTCTCATGGGACTTGTAAAGAGCTAAGTTCCCTGAAGCCAAGTGCTCTGAGTTTCTAATTTGGTGTTCCCCCTTTTAATGTTATTATCGATTAGATAGAACTATGAGTTCTAATTAGAACTGTGAGTTGGTTTTCCCAACATAAACTTGTTATTGGAGAAATAAAATTTGTGCCAACGTGTTAATATCTGTTTGGTAAGAGATCTTTGCAGGAACATCTGAAGAATGAGTCTACTAGTAATTTGGGACCAGAAAAACAATTCTATGGCAGAGTTGCCCCTAAAGAAGAACATTTTTCAGCCGTTCCAGAGAGCAGACAACTATTTGGGATGTTTGACTTTCATGATAAAATTTGCTAATTAAATAGACATTTGGAGTGGATTGATGGTCATTACTGTGATATCAAATGCCAATGGAATGGAAGAAAATTATAACAAATGCGTTAATTTTCTTATTGGTCATGTTATCCTGTTTGGGATTGCTTATATGGCTATACGCTTTCCTTATGGTAATACCAAGAAAGGGCCTTAAACCGCCCCCCCCCCTTGAGGTGAAAGCCATAACAAGGTGGAAAAACCATTACAAGGACACAGTGTCCAGAAAATAACATTGTTTGTGTCTAGGAACTTGCTCAAAACAATCTGCACATAGCTTTGAGTGTCTGAACATCTAACCACCTGCACTGGCCACAACCCAGGTTCTGCAAACAGACCCAGTACTGAGCAGTGCATCAAAACTCTAGCCAAAACCACACTAATGTATGAGAGGATGCTCTATAGCTCCCCCTCTCTTTGTTTGCTTTCTATAATTGTCATGGGGCTTTTGGGGGGCTTTGTGTAGATCCACAGAATAATCTGACTGCTGCTCTAGATTGCAAAATTGCCTCTTGATTGAGGGAGGCTCAAAGTTTTCTGGATTGGGGAACTCTGGACCTGACTGCATGGCAGAGATCCAGATCTATTGAATCATCTGGCAACCATCCCAGACTGTGCCCCTTTGTATGTAATGCAGATTACATAATTATATTAGAGCTCCCATCTCTTTCTTTGATATCAGTCTGCTCCTTTGCTAAATGAGTTCCTTTTGGGAGGGTATGGGTGGGCAGGGAAGCTCAGAGTTCCCTTGATTGAGGAACTCTGGACCCTCTATAAGTCCAAATTAGTTAATCATTACACAATGTTGCTGTAGAATGTTTTTCTGGTTCTGCTCACTTTACTCAGCATCAGTTCATGAAATTCTTCCCAGGTTTTTCTGAATTTTTTTCTGCTCATCATTTCTTATAAAATAATAATATTCCATTATATTCATATACCAAAACTTGTTCAACCATTTTCCATTTGATGGACATCTCAATTTTCAATTCTTTGTCACCACAAAAAGAGCTACTATGATTATTTTTGTATATAGGAATCCTTTTCAATTTTTTTTATCTCTTTGGGATACAGAGCTACTATGAATATTTTTGTACATAGGAATCCTTTTCCATTTTTTTGTCTCTTTGGGATACAGACCTAGTAGTGATATTGCTGGATCACAGGGGATGCACAATTTTATAGACCTTTGGGTATTGTTTCAAATTGCTCTCCACAATGGTTGGATCTGTTCACAACTCCACCAACAATGTATTAGTGTCCCAGTTGCATTTATCACATTCTTTTTCTGTCTTGTTAACCAATATGATAGTTGTAGTTCCTCAGACTTATTTTAATTTTAATTTCTCTAAGCAATAATGATTTACAACATGTTTATATGACTATAGATAACTAATTTCTTCATTTGAAAACTTCCTGTTTACATCCTCTGACCATTTATTAATTGGGTAATGACTTGTATTCTTATAAATTTGATTCAGTTTTCTGTGTAATTTAGAAATGAGGCCTTTATTAGAAACACTAACTTTAAAATTTGTTTCCCAGATTTCTGCTTTCCTTCTAAACTTGGTTGCATTGGTTTTGTTTATATAAAAAAAAATTAGCATGATGGTCTCTTTCTTGTTTAGTTATAATTAATTCTCTTCTCCATAGATCTGATGTGTAAATTTTGACCTTATCTTGGTATAGGATATGCGATATTGGTCTATACCTAATTTTTGCTCTATTGTTTTCCAGTTTTCCCAGAAGTTTTGTCAAATACTGAGTTCTTATCCCAATGGTTGGGGTCTTTGGGTTTATCAAACACTAATTTGCCATAGATATTTCTTAATTTGCTTTGTGTAACTAACCTATTTCCCTGATCCACCATTGTATTTCTTAGCAAGTATTAAATTGTTTTGAAGTTTGACACTGTATTATATAGTTTTAATCTGATATGGCTAGGCCCCCCCTTCCTTTACATTTTTCCCATTAATTTCTTTGATATTCTTAAGCTCTTGTTATTCCAGATCAATTTCATTATTTTTTAAAGCTCTATAAAATAAAATTTTAGTTCTTTGATTGGAATGGTATGATATGGTATGAGGAACTAGCAATATAGCGTACTTTGTGAATACTCTTTCCTATGCTAATGGAAGAGAAGATAAAGATAATATTGGAAAGAATAAGTAAGTTAATTTTGGTAAAATTGTCACTTTTGTTATATTAGCTCAGGGAACCCAGTGGCAATCTTTTTTTTCCCAATTTTCCAATTTGTGTGAAAAGTATTTTGTAATTGTATTCATATAGTTTCTGACTTATCATGGTGGATAGGCTTTCAAATATTTTGTATTGTGTACTGTTATTTTAAATGGAAATACTCTTTCTATCGCTTTTGCTCCTGGTCTTTTTTGTTGATATATAGAAATGGTGATGATTTATATGGGTTTATTTTATATCCTATAACTTCACAAAAGTTGTTAATTGTTTCAAGTAGATTTTAAGTTGATTCTCTAGGATTCTGTAAATATACCATCATGAAATCTGCAAAGAATGATAGTTTTGTTTCCTCTTTGACTATTCTAATTCCTTCAATTTCTATTTCTTTCCTTATTGCTAAATATTTCTTATTGCTAACATTTCTAGTACAATATTTAATAATAATAGTGATAATGGGCACACTTTGTTTCACTCTGATCTTATTGGAAATGCTTCTAGACTATTCCTATTACATATAATGCTAGCTGATGGTTTATATATGATATTGTATATCATTTAAAGGAAAAACTCCATTTATTCCTATGCTTTGGTGCTTTTAATAGGAATAAGTGTTGTGTTTTATCAAAAGATCTTTATGCATAAGGTTTTGCAAAGATGAATGTTGAAAATTTGGAAAAATATAAAGCTATTATAATAAAATAAAAGAATGATTTTGAACCAATTTACCTACACAAAGTTTTTATGTATCTATAAAGATGATCATATGATTTGTTAGTTTGCTTATTGATATGGTCAATTATGTTGATAGTTTTCCTAATATTGAACCAGCTCTGTATTCCTAGTGTAAATCTCCCTTGAGCACAGTGTGTTATCCTAATGATAAATTAATGTAAAGAATAAAGCTAACTAATTAGTTGGGGTCTCATTCCAGTTGTTAAAATCTCAGTTATTCAGTGAACTAGAACATCTTCCTTTAAATTAGTAATTTCTCCTATTTCTTTACATTTAAATAACAAAATCACAAAAATCTGATTAGTAAACAAATAAAATCTCCAATAAACATAGAGTTCCCCAAATTCCCACAGTCATTATGCTTAGTCCTCTGTGTATGTGTGTGTGTGTATACAAGTATAAATGTATGTACATGCTTACAGTAATTTGGCTATAATCTGTGTCATTGACACCCAGACATTCTAAATATGAGTAGTTGCCTCTATTTTGGTAACTCAGTCACAAATCATTCATTTCAGTTCAGATAATGAATAAAATCTATTAAATATATTCTTCATATTTATTTTCAATATTATCTTTATTTTCTCTTCCCATTAGCATAGGAAAGAGTATTCACAAAATACGCTACATTGCTAGTTCTTCATGAACTCTTCTTAAAATTATTTGTAAAATTGCTTTAGAATATAGTAATTGAAATAGATCCCAAAAGGAGATATTTCTCTTCACCTTTTTCCTGTCTTTCCCACAGTTTCTTCATATATCCTCCCAGTTAACAGATAAACTCATATAAGTTTTCCCAAAGTCTTAGTACAGTTTTAAACTAAAAAAAAATTAGATGACTTAAAGACTTGTAAATATACATGAATACAAATATATATTTATATTTATTATGGTCTTATATATGTTCGTGAATATGTAAATATAAAATGCAAAGCTTTTAATAGTAAAACTGCATTAAGATATTTGAGACAGTCTGTATGTATGGGTGAGTATGCATATGTATCACTTTATGGCACAAGGGCTTGTGCAGTTCAATGAAAATATAATCTATGCTATTCAGGCTTAACTAAAATGGATAGGTCATAGGGGAGAACTCTGACCAAAAAAAAAAAATGGTGATTCACTGGAAAAGGAAATAGGAAACCATTTTAGTATCTTTGACAAGAAAATCCCATGAACCAGAAAGGTTTGGAGTACTATGGTCCTTGGGATTGCAAAGAGTCTGAATTGCTGAACAGTAATAACAATGCGTATGTATACATTCTATAGAAATATACATAAGTTCTGTACTTTATATGAAGTGATGCTATAGACCCATTGCAATAAGATTGCTCGATTCTACTTGCCTATTCCATATAGACATTTTATCCAGTCTTTCATGTGATTAATAACATACCACAGTTAGGGAGCATTTTGTGTCCATGGAAAATGAGAAGCAGACTAAACTATTAGTCTGAATGAAGCCATAAGGAAAGATATAGTAGAAATCATTGCTGTAGTCTGAGAAATTATATTCTCCACTATCCATCTCACAGGGCTATACACATTCCTGAATAGCATCTGATGTTATAAACCAATTGGTAGTCTCAGTAAGAGGTAGGTAGGAGGGAAGTAGACAGACACAATCACCATTATATAATTCCATTCCACCCATTGAAATGATTTCTTGGCGTCCACAGAGGTCTAAACACAATGACTGTGGGAATTCTGAGAACTGCATGTGAAACATTGAGAAATATCTCTACTAGTTTAACCAGCTTTTGTTTGGTATAAAACCACTGTTATCCTTCCAAAGTAAGGTTGGGTAAACTCCTATCTCCTGTTGGAAAGGAAAAAAAAAAAAAGAACAAGAATTTGTAGGTCAGATAATGATATGGGAGGAGGAACATTCTTGCATGACATTGGGTAGGGCATGAGGATGTAATTGTTTGCCTCCTCCTGCCAATTTTTAATGGGCCAAAATCTCTTGGATGAGTAAGATACTCCTGGCATATAAACTAGGAACCTTTGGAGATACAAATATTCTGTAGAACTCCAGGGTAGATAATCAAGGGCAATAGTCCTAAGCTATGGATGCTGCAAATTAGTAACTAGTAATTAGTAACCTAATGGCATCATGTGAAATAGTCATTTGATTCAGTCTTCCTATAGGATCAATTCCAGACAGACTGGAATTTTCCACTATCTCAGTGTCTGTGTCAAATTACTTGTACTCTGATCAGCTGCAGAGTTTAGCCATCTTTTCAAAACATTGATCTATTAGGTATGGAAACCTTAACAAATCCAAAACAGAACTTAAATTTTCTCACCCTTCTTCTAATTCACGCTGTCTTTTCAGGGCACTTTCCAGTCTTCTAAATTTATAATTTCAATGTTATTCTTGCCTCTCAACATCCCTTAGCCAACAAGAGTTAGCTGCCAAATCCTATTGATTCACAACATCCTCTTCTTTCCATTCACAGAACCACTGTCATAGTTTATGTCCCCATCACCTCTGGTCTCAACTTTAGTAATATACCCTAAGTTCCCTTGATTCATTTTTCTTCTCTCCATTCCATTCTCTATTTATTTTTGGTCTTCTAAAAGCATAGGTCTTATTATGTCACCTCCCCAATGACTCCTCATTACTTTTAGATTCACATATGAATTTCTTTCAATACTTAAAAGTCTTTCATGATATGGATCCAACTCACTTTTCCAGACAATATATCCCCTTTCATGTACTCTTTAATCAAGCTACATTATTCCATACACATGACAGTCCTTCTCCTATCTCTGTGCCTTTCCACAATATGTCTTCCAAACCCAAATTGCACACCTTCCTCCTTACCAAATTTTTGCTATACTAATTTCCTTTCAACTTAAACTTAAAAATAACTTCCTTTGTGACATCCTTTCTGATTTCTGCAGCTGCTAGTGTCTACCCTCTAAATCACTTTATACTTTTGTATGTAGTTATTTATGCATGTATGTAGATATTCTCTTTCCTTGGCAGAACTCCCTCATTTTCATCTGTGTTTCTTCAACAACTAGCATAGTGCTTTATACAGGAGTTCAGTAAATAGTAGTCATTTGACTTATCTGAGAACTCATTGACATGAATATGTACATCAAAAGTTACAAGTTACATCATAATTTATATATACTAAGAAATAAATACTCCAAGAGGAGTTTCTTCAATATCCTGGATACCTTCCTAGGGAATATCTGCTGACATCTATTGAGTAAATATCCATACACATTGTTATTTCCCATGTCCTCTTACTATATAATAAATTCATTTCCCTTTCTGGTAATATTTCTAATTAAATCTTTTATGTGGTTTATTTAATTCCTCTTTGGAAATAAGGTACAATCTACTCACTAGCCACTAGAAACCTCTCCATTGTCTTTTAGGTGAATCTTTAAGTGTTTGGAGACAGTGAAATTTCATTACTTCTAGTCATAAAAGCTCTAAAAATATTGGTGTTTATAAGTTGTGTCTTTATGTCAAAGAGAAGCTTGGTACTTCAAAATTGATGTTGTTAACATAAACTTACCAGATATATATACACACAATCTAATCCATTGAATATAACTTTAGAAAATGTGACCTCAAAGCCATCAATTTAGTGACTCTGCATGATAAACACCTATTAAAATCCTCCTTTTTCTCAAAAGTGATATGATCTGAATTCATTATACCTCAATATTCTTCAGGTTCCATTTTTGATTATATGAAATATTTCTCCATGTTACTTTCAATAAATGAGAACACCAATACAAACACATTGGGAAGCATCTTAGCATTTTAAATTATCTTGGCATCAAATATGTTTTTATAACAAAAATGTCAACTAAAAAAAGAGAAATAAAAAACTACCACATATTTTTATTTAAGTTTTATTTGCTATTTAAGTCTGAAAAAGAAGATTAATCTTAAAAGTATTCTTAGTCCTTTCCAATGGTAGATGTGTAAGAAACAATTTTCCAAAGGTGAACAGCAGGTTTTCAACAATATGTGTGCTGTCTATCTCTTTGCCATTCACCTTGTGGCTGGTTCCTTCAAGTTAACCAGGTCTTATGTTCTCTATAATTTAATCTGTTTAGCTTTGGAATCACTCCTCCATAGTGAGTGGTTCTAATTGGTGAGTCAGCCTAAATCAATATACATGTCCAACTATACCTAGGCTAGCCCCAGAATTTAGACCATGCTTTGATCTCTATCCAACAATCTTTTCTAGCTTTCTTCATGCCATCTGCCTGTACTATACAATACTACTCCTTGCCTTCCATGTCTTACTCTTGAAGAGCCTTGAGACTACCACTGCTTCCAAAATGGACACAATAACTGACTCCCTGTGACTTCATTAACCAAAATAAACTTTTCTGGTCACTATTCCCTTATATATGTTTTCTTCTGCTGCTAGAATTTAAGATTATTGAACGAAGGAACTGTTTTTGCTTCTTAAAATTTATATCCTCAGTACTAAACATACAAAAAGTGTTTAATGTTCATTAATTAAATTAATGATTTAATGTTAATTAATTCATTAATTTCAATGAAAAGGCTAGGGGGAGATTAGGAGTTTAAAAGAGAAAAGGGATTGACAGTTTCTCTGAAGCAGTTAGAAATAGGACAGAATTGCAAAGTAACCATACTTTGTTGGAATTATGATTTTTATCAATCTTTTCCTCTCCATTGATAGAGATTTTATCCTTCTCATGCCTTCTTATCTGTTACAGTTCAAGTTCTTATCTTCCTATAAATTCTCTAGTAAGGATGAACTCTCCATTCTTTGTTTCATGGATACCATTGTCAAAATTGTGACATTCATCTCCCTATATGACCAGAATCTCCACCTTTTCTACCACGTATGGCAACAATGATATCTTCTACTGTGATTGTCACTTTATTAAGCAATACACTTTAGCCCACTTAAATTTATCATGACAATTGTTCTTTCAGCCTTCTATCATTTTAATGTTTTTAACAATGTCATATTCCATGACTTGCAGCCATATTCAAGTAAATTTCATTCAATTAGCATTTATTGAGAACTTGCTACGTGTGAATTGAGAGATAGCATGCTATAGCAATAAAGAGTTGTCCTTAGAGCCACAGGCTATTTCAAAACTTGTTTCAAAGTAGTTGTCAATCTTCAGTAGCAAAGATAATTTCTGCTCTGGAAACTATATTGATGAAATAAATGGAACTCTCAAAAATGTACAAGACTCTGACTAATTAAATCTTGTATTTTAATATTAATTCCAGTAACACTCAAAAAACCTATGATATTAGTAACGTAGAGAACTCCCAGCATTAGAATTCCCTTCAACAATGCAGATTGCAATTTATGATTCCTATAACTTAGATTTGATTGAGGCTTGCAAATGTTAAATTAATTTTCCAGAATCACATATTAAGTGTCTGAAGCAAAAATTTAATGCTATTTCTCCCAGGATCTAGTTTTAGCATTATGCCTTTGGGACCTAGGATATTAACTCATTATTTAATATTTTAATATCTGATCTTAGCACAATGTTTTATATATAGTAAGTGTTTAATAAATGCTTTTTCATTCATTCATCTAAATAAATTATACTTGAATTAATGAAATAAAACATGAACAAATTTTGTGTTTTCAATTAAGTTACATTTGGGTTTAGTAAATACGATAAGCAATGTTTCCTCTCATTTTTTCTTATTTCTTATTTTTTTCCTCTAATTATTTTTCAGATTTATTTTATTTGATCAAACAGAATAAGAAAAAAAAGAAAAACAGAAAACAATACAAAACAAAATGAAACAAAATAAAAAAGAACATTGTCATGAGCCCAGCAGAACATCAGGGAGAATTCAAAATATATAACAACAAATATCATATATATGTATAAGAAATTATATTCATGAATGTCCATCTTTTCTTTACTTCCTTGTAAATTGTTCTTTTGTTCTTTGCTGTGCCCCTTTTTTAACTTTATTCTTTTCCCTCCTTTCCCTTCCCTTCCCCAAGCAAGCTACAGTTAAGAAAATATATAATTATGTATACATGTGTAGATATATATGTACAGAGATACACCAGATACACACTCATGTCTTTCCTGTCCCTGCTGATTCATTAAATTCTACTCCATAATTTGGCTTACTATCACTTAAGTTCCCCCATCCTCTTAGAAATGGCTCTCTTGTCTTCTTTGGTTACCCTTTGCTTCTTCATCCATCTATCCCTTTCTCATTTTTTATAGATTTTGGAGGGTACTATACCCTTCATGGTATATACGTAGTGTTGCCTACTGATCCCATTCCTGATGTGAATAGGTTTTCAGAACTATGAGTCCTCCTCCCCCCTCTAATAATGGTCTATTCTTCCTTTGCACCTCATTTGTATAACATGATTACTATTTTTACACTTACTCTGCCAATCTTTATTTTGAGTTACACTATTGTTGACATAAATCTTGAGTATAAAGCATACATTTCCCATGTAAAAAACATAAACAATTTGTCCATGTTTAAATAGTTTGTCTATGTTGAGTTCCTTAAAATTGATCTTTAAAATTAACTCTTAAATTTTCTGTTAAGTTCAAGGCAAGTTTACTGAATGTCAATTTTTTTCTCATTCAAAATTATAATTTTGCTGAGTGTGATATTTTTGACTCCAGGACTAGTTCTTTTGCTTGTCTGTAAATATGATTCCAGGACCTGTGGTCTTTTACTGTAACTACTGATAAGTCTTGTACAATTTTAATGTATATTTGAATTTTTTTCCTTGCTTTTGGCAAAATTTTCTCTTTGATTTGGGGGGTTTTAAATTTGGCAATAATATTCCTGTGTATTTTCCACAAAGGATCTCTTTGAGGTAGTAATTGGTGGATTTTTTCTATTTTTACTTTCCCCTCATGTTCCATCATTCAAGGACAATTTTCTAAGATTATTTCCTGCATTATTGTGTGAAGGTTCTCTTTGTGGTCACAACTTTCTGGCAATCCAATTATTCTTATATTTTCTCTTCTAGATCTGTTCCCCAGATCTGTCATTTTTCTTATGTTTCACATTCTATTCTATTTTCTCATTTTTATAAAATGTTATTTCTTGTTAATTATTACTTCTTGGTCTCTCATAACTTCACTGGTTTCCCCTAAAGAATTATTTTCATCTCTGAGACTCTGTACCTCTCTTTCTAATTAGTTGACTTTTTTCCATAATCTTCTTATTTTTATTGGATGGTTTTAATTTTTCTTTTCTTTTTCTTCAATGCCTTTCATCTGATTTTTGAATTATTTTTTGAGTTCTATAATTTCTCTCTGGGAAGGGAGCCATTCACATTACCCTTTGAGGTAGAAACTTTTTTCTACCCTGGTCTTCCCTATTCCTACAATATATTTCTTTGCTGGTTCATTTTTAAAATAAGAGATATTAGTGTAAGCATCTCTAATTGTGGGGTAGGGGTGGTGCCTCAAGCTTTCCTTCTGCTCTCTACCCTAACCAGGAACCCCAAAGTAAGAGCTCCACCCTCCAGCAAGTTCCACAGCCAGCAGCAAAGCTGGGCCTGGTCTTCCCAATCAGCCAAGATTCTCTCAGTTTTCTGGTACACAAGTCCCCCCCTTGACAAACAGTCCAGAGAGGTGAAAGTGTCTGTGGTTCCTGCTGAAGCTCCTGCTACAACCAGCTAGCCCGAGGGAACCTCACTCGATGTTTCTATGGAGCTGGTCTAGAGGTGTTTGTACTTCAGACAGGTTAATCATGGCCCAGGGTCGGTCTTCAGATCTTCTCAAATCGTATTAGGAGGACCCCTGTTCTGCCCTAAGTCTTCCTTGATTTTTTTAACTAGTCTATGTTCACCTTGAGGTGCAAATTTGTTCTATTTGTGGGGGAAATAAGGAGAGCTTGAAATTTACCATCTCCCCAGAATTCTCTTTCTCTTCTGTTTTTTTTTTAAATTATGAAAATACACTCATGCTACATTAGTAATAAAACTAACAAAGGTTTATATTTGCTTTAAGTATATTTATTATCTATGTCTATTTATTATCTATGTGACCTTGGACCATTCACCTCTTGGATGAATTATTTCATCTCTTAAAAGATGAGGGAGGTGACCTAGAAGGTATATTAAGTTCTTTCTATGTGGAACATTCTTACAGTCTATGAAAGTTTAATTACTGGTTTTGAAAAAAGTTTATGTTTAAATTTTGTACCCATTTTTACCTTATCTTGCTATATAGTGTAAAATGTTGATCTATACATAGTTCCTGTTAAACTGCTTTCCAATTTTTCTGGCAATGTTTGTCAAACAATGCCTTTTTATCCCCAAAGCTGACGTCTTTGAGTTTATCAAATACTAGATTACTATGGTCATTTACTGTAATTATTGTGTACCTAATTTATTTCACTGCTCCATCACACTATTTATTCATTAGTAACAGATTGCCTTGATGATTACCACTTTATAATAAAAGACTTCTCCCTACTATTGTCCTTCCCTCCTAAATAGGAGCACCAAAGATAAATTATTTCAGAAGCACATAGTATGTGAGGATCACCTAAGATTTTACCTTATACGAGACCTTTTTCTAGTTCTCTTATAATATAGTTTGAGGTATGGTACAAATAGGCCATCTTCCTTGACATTTTTTTTCATTGATTCCCTTAATATTCTTGACTTTGTTCTCCCAAATTAGTTTTATTATTATTTTTTCTAGTTCTATAAGATATTTTTTTGATTTTGATTGGCATGGCATTGAAGTAGTATATTAACTTGGGAGGAATTTCACCTTCTATTAGTCTTTCTCCTTGTGTCTGGAATTGTGCCTCAGAATCATGTGTGGACAATGCCACAGAGTACAGTTCACAATGCCAGAAAAGGATCTCCTGTGATGTTTTTTGTCTGACCCCCCTTAGTCTGGCTGCTATTTCTGGTTGCTGACTATTCAGTCCCCTCCAGGCCTGTTACTGGCTTGCACTTGGCAGGACTTTCTGATAGCTTGCCAGTGGTACCCTGTACTGGATCGCACTCCATTCTCCCCAATGTGATAAACCCTTTTTAATCAAACTTCTAAGTTGTTTTAGGCTTACCCTTAGAGAATCATGTTTAGAAGGTTAAGAGAGTCCCCCGTCAAGAAGATAGGACACAGGGAACTTTCCCTTACTGACTGCAAAGTGGATATGATCTAGAACTATCAACTCATGAGGACCTGTTCTTTGACATTTCCCTTGAATCTACTTAGAGACCGAATAGAACTAGATTCATATTCTAGAGAGAAGCATGTCTTCTTCTTTGGCAAAAGATATCAGTGGTCCAGATGTTCCTCTATTTGACTATATTCCTATCAGGACAGTGGCTCTATCTCTCTCAGATTATCTGTCTGTCTGTCTGTCTGTCTATCTACCTATCTAACTATCTATCTACCTGTCTATCTATCTACATCCCAGGTTTAATGCATGCATTCCTTCATAATGAAAGCCTGAAACTTAACTTCTATCTGGCCAGCACCAAGGTGGAGAGTAATTTTGGTAAATGGGGAACTATGTAACAGACACTGTATTAAGCATCAAAGACAACTAAGGAGGAAAAAGAAAGCTACATCTGCCTTTAAGGAACTTTTATTCTAACACTGGAAGAAAACAATCCACAAAAAATAAGTGATAAAGAATATTTGAGGGAGAGGGCAAAGAGAAGAGAGCTGTTGAAGACCATGTTATTGGAATCAGAAGCACAGTTGGGCAGGGAGTAAAGCATTGCTGGTCTATGTCTGTACCCAAAATGGAAACCCCAAAAGGACCTCACCATTGGGAAAGAGGGATCATGTGCTAGAATGATATTGCAGGGGTAACAAAGTCCCAAGAATGGACCTTATGGAAATTCAAGGATGAGAGGGCAGCTGAATGTCATAAATAGGTCATTATACGATTGGGAAAAAAGAGGTGTAGAAATTGAGATGATATAGTTTGAAGAACAAAGCTTCCTTGTTTTTTGCTCATAATGTTTATTTAAGAAAAGCCCTGCCCTCCTCTTTCTTCTCAGAAATACTATATAGGAAGTATCTCTCTTGAGGTATAAAGATTAAAAAATGGTACAATGAAGCTTCAAGCTGTTGTCAAGGCAAAATGTAAAATATCTAATCTGTCTCACAAACTGATTTGTATTCTGATAAAGTTTAAGTATTATTTTTCTGAACAGGTTATATAATGGCTATGTGAAGTTACTGAATCTTGTTTTATTACTAGACACTTGGAAGCTCTTTGTTTATCCTTTTTTTGTGTGTATAGGAATAAAATGCCTGTTAAATACTCCATTCATATTATATATACAGTACGTTTTTTTTTTACTTAATCCTTTCTAGGGACTTCCAGAGTTGTAAGCCCTAATCTAATATACTACAAAATAAAATCATTCTCTAGTGGTTCTGGTATTAAAATTTAATGAGGCAAAAGGTTTGATTAAAAGGGATTCCCTTCTCATTAGAAGCAGGCTCCCCCAGGACTGAAACTGCTCTAATCCATCCAAACCACATTCTTGGGTAGATAACAAGGAGTGGCCTATCAGTTCATCAGTTAGATCATCATTGGCCACATGTTTTCTATTTCCTGAACTAAAAACTCAGATATCCTCTATTTTACTATATTTCCTATCAACCCATCCCCTCTTTATATCTCCCTCTCCCAGACCCAATTCTTCACTTTAAAAAAAAGACCTCCAAACCTTTTACCCTTCAATACAATTTTAGGACATTTCCCTCCTCTGGTTTCATTTTGCTCTTTTCCCAATGTTAAATCCCTTATCCCCAATCACCTTCTCATCTACCTTCTCTTTTCTAACTCATATGCACTGAACTGTAGGAAATAAAAAAAAAATGTGCTGACACTGTATTCCATAAATTTCAGTTTTTAACTCAAACTAAGACCTTACTGCAGAGCAAGCTCCCCCCAAAATAGCTAGTTCTAAACCACCTTTTTTCTCCTTAAATCTCCTATACTTCCCTCTTCCCACATCATTTTAGCCAAGAATTTCACTTCTAATTTTATCAAGAAAATTGACACTTCCTATTCACCTCAAAACCCCTTGCTATTATTTCCAACTATATCTTTCATTCAGTGCATGATAATGAGATGATCCTTCTCTTTACCAAGGACAACTCTATTATATGTACCTTTAGAACCATTTTCACTTCCCTGTTTCCTCCAGAAGATTGCCTCAATCATTCCATCTCTAATCTTTAATCCCTTTTGTCTACTAATTCTTTGATTTCTTCAAATATATACCTCACCCACATTCCTTAAAAGCAACAACCACAACCACAAAAACAAAATCTTTCATTATGCCCTTCCATCTCTTCCTGCTATCATCTTATATTTCTTCCTTTCTCAATGTAATTAGTAGGAAAAAAGTCACTTATGTTCACTGTCTTCACTTTGTTTCACTCTTATACCTCATCCTTTTTATGTAATTTGGCTTCTGGTTTCACTATTCCTCTGAAATTTCTCTCTTCAAGTTACCAGTGATCCTTAAATTGCAAATTAAATTGCAAAATCTACTTATCATTTCTCCATCTTCATTTTTCTTGAGCTATTTACTGAATTTGATACTGTTGACCACCCTACCTTCCAGGACTCTTTTTCCTCTCTGTTTTTCTGCCCTACTGTGTCCTGATTCTCCTCCTACCTGATTCACCTTTTTCAAGTTTCCTTTGCTGTAACTTTTATTGTTCTCAAGGGCTCTGTCCTGGTCCCTTCTCTTCTCTATTGAAACACTTTTTTCTTGATCTCATTAGCTACCATGAGTTTACATATAATTTCTATTGAAGTGAATCACAGATTTATTTATCTAGACCCAATCTCTTCCTTGAACCCCAGTTCCACATAATTATTTCCAAATGGATGTCTCATATGCATCTCAGATTCAATATGTTCAAAACAGAACTTTATATTTCACCTTAACTTCCCCCTCTACACATTTATATTACTTAGAAAGGACACTATTGTTGCAATTTTATGATCTCAATGTCATCCTTTATTCACTCTCCCTCCAAATCTTGCTCTTTCCTTCTTCACAACATTTTTCAAATACAAACTCTTCTTTCCATGTACACAGGTAACTTTCTCTAATTACCTCTAAGTTGTACTTTTACATATAAGTTCCTAATTGTTCTCTCTGACTCAAGTCTCTACCCATTTGAATATATCCTTCATAAAGCTGACAAAGTGATTTTCTTAGGGCATAGGTCTCATCATGTCACCCACTGATTCAATAAATTCCTAAAGCTTCTTATTACCTCCAGGATAAAATATAAAATTCTCCATTTGGCATTTTTAACCTTTTATAAACCCAACCTTAATTTATCTTTCCAGTATCCTTGCACACAATTACCTTCTCCTTATTCTATTGGCCTCCTTATTGTTCCTCAAACATACCTATCTATTTCTTTTCTCCTTACCTTTGCACTGTCTCTTCCCTATACTTGAAATTCATTGCATCTTCACTTCTGCCTTTTGGAATCCCCAATTTCCTTCAAAATTCAGCACAAGAACCACCTTCCACATTAAGACTACTGATATTCCCAGGTACTAGTGACCTCTATTCCCTGAACACACTTGGTATATGTTCTGTACATAGTTCTACAAGTTTAAGCTTTCATTATCATTAAAATCCAAGTTACCTGACAACAGGAATTGTTTTGCCTTTCTTTTTGTAACATCAATGCTTAGCAACGTACTTAGTAAATGTTTATGTATTGATTGATTTTATTTATTATGACAAGTCTTTGTTGAATGCTCAATGGGTACTTTGTAGTTTATTACACAACTCATATTCTAATGTGATTAATATTATGATTAATATATGAAGTAGGGGAGTATATATCTATGCCTCCAGATGATTAGATATATTGGTCTCCTTGATTGGAGGAATAAAAGGAGTTGCTTCAGTGAGGAGTTAAATAATACAAATTTATCCAGTACAGTGTTAGCACATTTTTTGGAAGTAGAGAGGTGGTATGGTTTTAAAAGCAAATGTAGTAGAGTTGTCCTTGGCAAAGAAAAGGATCACCTCATTATCAGTCCATTGGAATGGGCTGATCTAACTCATAAAATTACAAGTGCAATGCAAGTGTCAAATCAAGACGGAAGAGAAAAAGAGCCAAAGGGCAGGAGAAGAAATTTAGAGGCTACAAGGAATGATGTCACTCTAAGCACAATTATTTTCTTGCCTTAAGCAAGCAAACCCCTCCACTAGAAATGAACAAACCATGAAGAATGATCAGACTTGATAAAGTCCAGTCAATGAGTAACCTGAGAGAAATATGTGAAGAGTGGACTTAGAGGTATGTTCCAGTGACTTTTGGGGACAGGAATGAACTCTGGCTCCTGATTTCTGCAGCTGCTGATAATTTGGGGAAGCTAAGAATGGAAAAGGAGAGGGGAGACACTTAGGCCATAAATGGAAAAATAGGAAATCTCTGCTAATTTCTCATCAATATAAGGATTGAATCTAAGTACCTGAACTGTTTGGGAACTCTTGGGTTTGGGACATACCCTTAATCTAGTTTTTTTTTGGGGTTTGGGAATAATTATGAGAGGAGGCATGTACATGTGAGCTGAGATTTTTGAAGATACTTGCTCTATTCCTTGTGCTTTTTTGGTCATAAATAACAACTCTTTATAGTTAACCTTACTTGTGTGATTCAACACCAAATGCCATATTAATGTAATTAGGGTCCAATGAGAAACAGCACAAAAGAAAGAAGACAGTATTTCCCAGTGGGAAGGGCTTGAGTTGAAAAACTTATTGTCTAAACCTGCAGAGATCACAACCCTAGACTAATAAGACGAATACTGCCATCCACAAAAGGGGTATATGTGTATATGTATGTATAATATATATATATATATATATATATATATATATATATATATATATATATATATATATATATATATTTTGTTTTTACAAAAGTGATATATTACAAAAGAGGTCAGAAGTAGCCAGATGACTGGGAATCCTAATAAGCCTGGGATTTTCTTCAAGAGTTCTCCTGTTTTGGACGAACTAAATAATTGCCAGAGTGGATAGAAGATTGCCAAACCGTGGTGTTTACCACTCAAAAAAGTGGTAGATGTTTATTTTAGAAGGTTCTTTTGGTTGTTGAATGGGAAAATTAAAAAAAATGTGGGGATTCTCCAATCTTCATTCACCCACCTCCCTCACCTAGCACTCCACATCAAATATGACAACATGGTAAATTCTTTGATATTTTCTCATATTTCAGCCAGTCTCTGTGCCCTTATTAATCTTTAAGTCTTGGTTCTTCCCCTCACCCCTGTTTCTCTTAGTAATCTTTACTCTACTACTGTCTAAAGGAATTTAGGGAATTAAAGAGTCTTTTAGTGCTCTTGTAGCCCATGAATTATTGTCATTAAAAGTATTTGATCTCACTTCCTGCAACTCTTACTCTTTGTGGAAAATGTTCTTTAATGATTTAAACAAAGGTGATCAGATTTAATTCCCAGAGTTGAAAAGTTTGTTGTTTTTGTTTTTTCCTCTCTTTTCTTTTGAAGGCAATAGGGGTTAAGTGATTTGGCGAGGGTCAGCTATTAAGTGTCTGAAGCTGGATTTGAACTCAGGTCCTCCTAAGTCCAGGGCCACGTGCTCTATCCACTGAGCCATCTAACTTCTCCTTTTTATCTTTTTAAAATATGTAACAATCTATACATAAAAGCTACATATAGTCTCTAGGGAGGAAGATTTTTTTTATTTTAATAATAGATTTTATTTTCAAAAAATATATAGATAATTTATAACATTCGCCCTTGCAAAACCTTGTGTTTCAAATTTTTCTCCCTCCTTTCCCCCCCACCCCCTGCCTTAGATAGCAAGTAATCCAATATATGTTAAACATGTGCCATTCTTCTATACATAGTTCCACAATTATGCTGCATAAGAAAAATCAGATCAAAAAAGGGGGAAAATGAGAAAGAAAAAAAAGCAAGCAAGTTACAACAAAAAAGTGAAAATACTAGGTTGTAATCCACATTCAGTCTCCATAGTCTTCTTACTGAACGAAGATGACTCCCTCCATCACAACTCTATTGGAATTCTTCTGAATCATCTCATTGTTGAAAAGAGCCAAGTCCATCACAATTGATCATCTCACATCTTATTGTTGTTATGTACAATATTTTCTACTCACTTCACTTAGCATTAATTCATTATTTAGGACTTTCTGAAATCACCCTGCTGATCATTTCTTATAGAACAATAATATTACATTACTTGCATATATCATAACTTATCTATTCTCCAACTGATGGGCATCCACTCAGTTTCCCATTCCTTGCTACTGAAAAAGTTTTTGCACATGTGGGTCCTTTTCTTTCTTTTATGATCTTTTTGGGATACAGGCCCAGTAGAAACCATGCTGGATCAAAGGATATGCACAGTTTGATAGCCCTTTGGGCATAATTCCATATTGCTTTCCAGAATAGTTGGATCAATTCATAAATTTTCCCACATCCCCTCCAACATTTATCATCTTTTTCTGTCATCTTAGCCCATTTGAAAGGTGAATAGTAGTACCTCAGAGTTGTCTTAATTCACATTTTTTTTAATCAATGTGATTTGGAGCACTTTATATGACTAGAAATGGCATTGGTTTCTTCATCTAAAAACTGTTCACGTTCTTTGATTATTGATTGGAGAATGGAATGTATTCTTATAAATTTGAGTCAATCCTCTATGTATTTTAGAAATGAAGACTTTATCAGAACCCTTGGATATAAAATTTTTCTGGGAAAGAAAGTTGACTAGAAATTAAGCTTGAAAGAGAATAGGTCAATGGTTTGATTCATGGAACATTTTCCTCAAGAAGTGGGTTTTAAGTTGTCAAAATAAATGATAATGATGGGTTGTCTTTTTTTGGGGGGGGGTTTTGGTGAGAGACTTCTGGGCTTTGATGACATCTCATGTAATTTCCCTTGTAGAAATGGGGAAGAGTTGCATGTAAATGGATCTTAGTTAGTAAATGGGCCCTCTCAATCTACCCAAGAATAAAAGTAGAGGCTAGTTTGCAGCCTAGAGAGTATATTTCTGTAATATTTTTCTGAAATTTTGAAGTATTCTGGCCTTGAAAGAAAGCTTACATACAGAAGCCATCAAGTTTACCAGATATAACCCAAAGGCTTGTCCCATTCCATTGGCATCTTTAACTTTCTTTTTAATTTTTTTAAATTTATTTTATTTTTAACTTATGGAATAAAATAAGCATTTTCATAACAGTACATTTTAAAACATGATAGCTCATGAAATTGCAAAGCTATTATTCACAGTTTGTTATTCCTTTTAAATACAAAACAAAATTATCATGTAAATTCCTTTTTTTTCTTCTCCCCCTCCTATCCTAGAAATGGCTACCATTAGACACACATAAGGATTGTATATCTATGTATGTATATAAGTAAAATTAATCTATATATATTTCTATTTATCAATTCTTTCTTTGGATGCAGATAGCATCTTTCTTTGTATTACCTTTTTTAGTCAACTTGAGTATTTATAATATTCAAAATAGCTTATTCATTTGAAATTTATCTTTAAAAATTGCTGTTTCTATATATGACATTCTCTTGATGTTGCTCATTTCACTCTTCATTATTTTGTGCAAATTTTTTCATGTTTTTCTAAAATATTGAACTCATCATTTCTAATAGCACAGCAATATTCTATTACATTCATATACCACAATTATTGTCTCATTTTTAGTATCCTTGGGATTACTTCACAGGTGGGAAAGATAAATACTTTTTATAGCTAAATAAAATATAAGCCCATGTTCTTTAGAATCATAGAAAATACCCTTAGTAGGATTCCAATGATAGGCAGGGTGACAAGAATGAGATGGACTTTATATAGTTTCCATATAATCTTGATTTCTTTTGTAAGATTTTTAGAACATATGTTATTTTTTCTTTTTCCTTAATCATATTTGGAAACAATTCAAATTATTCCACATATCATCATTGGAATAATGACTTAGATTCATGGATCTAGCAAGGTCCTCTGGATAGCAATAAATTTCCAAGGTGGTATCACAAAAACATTACCAAAAGTAATGCTTGTTTGAATTTCTTTCCTTATTCTTGGAAAAGTCCTTTCATCAGTGAAGATCTGTGCAATCGTGAGCCTACAGTGACTTGTCAGCCTTTGTTTATTTGAAGTTGAGATTTTGTTAACATAGTTCAAAAAATGAGTCTTGGCAAAATTGACTGCCCCAAGCTACTGTTTGTGATTCATCTGAATGGAAACATGAAATTAATTAAGTACACAAGTAAAATCTCATATTGGGTAATATGAATAAAATGAATAAATGTCTGCGGATAAGGTAATGAGTCATTACTCTCCAAATGCGTACTAAATTCTTGCTGACATCAGTGAGTTTATCAGTAGTTCTAATGGCATTTTTTCTGCCTTAATCATCTTTCACTTCCAGTTCACACACTTGCTTTTTTTTTTTCCTTCTTTACTCCCTGTCTTAAATTGTTTGGTTAGGGCTTAAAATGTCCTAACTGCCAATGATTAGTGTAATTCCAATAAATCATCCATTGCACCACCTATATAGTGTAGCATTTAACACACTATATTTGGAGCCAGGAAGATTTAAGTTCACATCCTGCCCTGGGATACTTACTAGCCTGGGATCCTGGGAAAGTTACTTTATCTCTTTCAGCCTCAATTTTCTCATCTCAAAAATGGGGATGTAATAATAGTATATTCCTTTCAGTGTTATGAGGAGCAAATCAAATAATATATTGTGAGTACCTTTGTTAATTTTAAACTATTACATCTGTATTACCTATTTTTGTTAGCCACAGATGGACTTATTAAGAAAACTGTCTGGACACATTTGTTTCTAAAAGTGGATGAAATCTGGTTATTTAACTCAGGTATTCAGGCCTTGTTTAGGAAGTGTGTCCTTAACAAAAAATAAATGTTGCTTGGGCTTTGGGGGGCAAAAGAAGCTGAAGAACATTGACATCTCAAAAAGAACCCTTGCCTTGTCCAGTGAAATTTAAGAAGAGACAATAGAAATCATTATTCCCAACATTAATTAACAATATAAAATATTGACATGCTATTTATGTTCATAATATAAACCAAAGGCAGGCAATGAACTGGAGCTGAAAGAGTATCTGGCACAAAGTAAGAGGTCCTAGGTATAGCTCCTATTTCTGTTATTTATTTCCTGTGGGACCTAGGACAGATTACTTAGCCCCTCTGGGTCTTAGTTTCCTCATCTGTAAGATGAAAGCATCATTTGACTGGATCTCCACTCTAGGCCAATATACAGGTCAACTCGATAATCATACTTTTGGGTTTGTGCTCCCACTTATGGAGCTCCCACTGTCCTCCAGAATGTCTTAATTTAATTCATGTCTAGTTGTCTCTCCTTCTTTGTCTCTGTGTCTGTCTCTGTGCTTGTGTGTGTGTCTGTGTCTGTTTTTTTCCCTCTTTCTTTGTCTTTCTCTCTCTCTATTCTGTGTCTGTCTCTCTCTTCTCTCCTCTGTCTCTGTGTGTCTCTCTGTCTCTCTCTGTGTCTCTGTATCTCTTTCTGTCTCTCTGTCTCTCTCTCTCAAGTTCCCCTGAAGCTAATAAATCATGAAATATAGATGAAGCTTGTAGCACAAATAACATCAATAACAACAGTTCCTTCAGTTCATGGGATCTTACTCCAACAAAATTAGGAACACTTGAGTTGAAATCCTGTCTCAAATGCTCATTACACAAGTCTCTTAGCCTCTGTCTGCCTCAGTTTCCTCATAAGCAAAATAAGGATAATAACAGCATTTGCCTTCAGGGATTGCTGTGATGATAAGAGAAGATTATGTTATTAAAGTGCTTTTCAAATCATAAAGCACCGTATAAATGGTAATTTATTATAATTATGATTACTGACCACCACTACTACTACAACATAATCATCATCAAAATATCATTTGGACTCAAATAAGTGTAAAATTCCAAACATAAGCTAAGGAAGAATAAATGGAGAAAAGGCTTCAAGTTTGAATTCTAAGGGTACATTGAACCAATAGATGGGGGGTGATAGCAAGAAACATCTTTTTCTTTTCCAAGCAAGACACATTGTAAAATGATCAGAAACAAAGATATGGAGAAAGCTACAGGTTGATTATGTTAAGAGACTTACTGATTTTAGAAATCAAAGTCAAAAAGAAAGAACACATTTAAGGCAATTAGCATATACACCTTACCAGCCTAATGTACATTATCTGAATTATAAAATGGATCATAACAGATTTGGAAATCACCTTAACAAAGCTCCACAAAATATTTACAAAATACATCATCCTTAGGTTCCTAGAGAAAGATAAATACTTCAGTGCCAAAAAAAAGAAGAGGATTGATAGAAGTTCTTAAAGTACCAAACAATCCAATCAAAAAGTCACAGAAGCATATTTGAAATAAGCAGCCATCATTGCAATGAGCAATAGAAAAGGCTGGTAGCAGTTGCATATCATTATATCTGCCAAATGTTACTAAAAGTAAGTTATTTCAGAATGGAGTCAATGCAATTTTGACTGAGATTCAGGAATGGATTTAAAGGGTTCTCCTAGGTGACAATCACATGAACTTAATTTTTACAAGGTGATAATAGTTGAAGCATGAAGAACTAGCTAAGTTTTATAGAAATAAAATTGTTCATGGTGCCAATTTAGAATTAAATCATTGTCACCAGAAATTATAGAAGAGATGTCTTTAAGGAGCCTGGGAACAGTGATCACTGCAGATTATGCACAAAAATACTCCTCCTTCAGAGGAGCTAGCCCAGACCTTTGCATTTAAGGACTTATTCTGAGTCCTTCAGAGGAGCTAGACTGGACCATCGCAATTCTGGAAAGGTCAAACAGTAAATTCTACTAAAACCTGGCATTTGTTGCTGACCAAATTTGTCTATAGTAATATGTAGACATTACTGATATATGAAAACCTAAAATGATTTTAATAGCTGTTACCATCTCAAGTACTCATGATATTTAAGATAAATGGAGCAAAATATCTTCAAAATATAGATATTTTACAAAAGAAATCAAGATTATATGGAAACTATATAAAGTCCATCTCATTCTTGTCACCCTGCCTATCATTGGAATCCTACTAAGGGTATTTTCTATGATTCTAAAGAACATGGGCTTATATTTTATTTAGCTATAAAAAGTATTTATCTTTCCCACCTGTGAAGTAATCCCAAGGATACTAAAAATGAGACAATAATAGTAATTGGAGAGTCAGTGTGATATAGTAGGCTTAGAAGTCAGGAAGATTTGGCTTCTTGTTTTCCACCTTTGACACTTACTGGCTATATGTTCCCCCAAGCAAGACAATCACTTCGTGCTGTAGTGCTGTATTGTAGACAAAGTGCCATCCTGCATTGGTAGAGGGAACGTGAGATCCTCCAAAATTACAGGTCCAGTCCCAATTCCTGTACTAATAGCAATACAGAGGTTTGTTCCATGATTTTTCTCTTTTTTGTTGGTTATTTCCTTCAATTATGATCAAATTTTTGTGATCCTACTACGTATTTTCTTGGCAAGGACACTAGAGTGGTTTGCCATTTCCTTCTCCAGCTCATTTTACAGATGAGAAAACTGAGTCAAAGAGGATGAAGTGATTTGCTCAGTCAGCTCCTAAGTGCCCCTGTTGCTCCTAGGGCAAATTGAACTTCATTCCCTTCCTGGCTCTGTTCTTTACTTTCTGTACTTAAATACTATGTTCTTCTGCAGGCAATCTATCGCACCCTCCTTCATTTCTGTGTAAGTATGTGTATGTTGTCTTCCCTCATTAAAATATAAGCTCTTTGAGGGTAAGAGCTGTCTTCCTTTTTTTAAAAAAAAATATGTTAATGCTCACTGCCTGGTACACAGTATATCTTAATAAATACTTCTTTCCTTGAATGCCCCCCACACCAAGAAAAATTACTCAATGCCTATGGGTGTTTTCACATACTTTTGACACCCTTAAGTAACATACATTGGAAAACATAAATGCGTAGTCATTAAATCTGTGACTCAAATCCTAAACTTCAGTACCAGTTCATTCTCCCCTCCTTGCCTCTGCCTTTTTAACACTCTGTCATAGAAAATGCATGCCATAGCAAATCTTGATTGCCTGGTGAGAGTCACAAAGAATGAGATAGAAATGCCTTTCACTTTGCTAAGAGGAGATCAAGAGGCAGCCTGTCTCCTAATGTTGCAATCTTTCTAGCATAAGAGATGACCAATTTCCTATTACATGGAGCTACCTCCTTTCTGCCTTAGAAGGAACAATTGAAAGAATGCATGTATAAGGCTTAGCCCCAAAGTCTCAAGTTTTGAAGTTTTTGTCAATGCTCCTAGATGTTACTTAATCATATTTAAGTGAACCTTTGGAAAAACTATGCAAAAGGTTCCTCGTTGAGCCAGTGATTTTGACATGCAATATTGAAAGTGAATGTGGGTACCCTTAATAAAAGTCAAATAATTTTATATGCCTACATTTGTAACATTTTTATGAGAATGTCTGTGAAAATTGGAGGCATAGTTTCTTAACCTAAGAAGGCAAAAACTACTTTTAAAAATTCTCAAAAGATTAAAATTTAAAAGCAATATGCCAGTCACCCATCCATAATAATAATGACTCATATTTATAGGATATACTTTAATATTTATAAAGGGCTTTCTCTCCAGCAAATTTATCAGGTATTGCAAACATGATCCTCATTTCATAGAAGAAGAAATCAATACTTAGAGAGATTAAATGACTTTCCTATGGTCACATAATTGGTGTCAGAGATGAGAATTAAACTTGGACCTCCCATTCTCAGATTATTTTTTGAGGGAGAGTTCATATATTATTTAAGAATTGAGGCCCAAGAAATAAAATACCTCTGCTTTTCTGTTTTTCAGGTTACCCCAGGAAGTAATATAGGAGAACTGAAGATACGTATATAATCACCTCTATTTACTGATATTCCAACTCAAGCCATAAAAAAATAATTCTGGCCATAAAAAGTAAAAAAGGTACTATAGTGACAAGACAGATAAAAACACACATTTAGAAGAAGATAACAAAGTCAAAATTCCTGCATCCACACCCTTAAAGGAAGTTATGAAATGGTTTCAGACTATGAAAAAGCTCAAAAAAAAGATTTTTAAAATCAAGAGAGAGAGATAGAGGAAAACGTTAAAAGAGAAATGAAAGTGATGTAAGAAAATCATGAAAAAATAGTTAACAGCTTAATAAAGGAGACATAAAGAAATACTGAAAAATTTTTTTAAAAGAATAGAACAAATGGTAAAAGAAGCACAAAAATTCAAAGAGAATAATACCTTGAAAAATAGAATTAGCTAAGTGGAAAAAGATGCATAAAAATTCACTGAAGAGAAGAACTCAAAAAGTAGAATTAGTCACATGAAAAAGGAAGACAAAAGCTCACTAAAGAAAAAAAAATATTTAAAATTTAAAATTGGGCAAACAGAAGCTAATGACTTTTTGAGACATCAAGAAACAATCAACCAAAATCAAAAGAATGAAAAATAGAAGAAAATGTTAAATTTTATCTCATTGGAAAAGCAACCCATCTGTAAAATAGATCCAGGAATTACTTGAAAGTCATGATTAAAAAAAAAAAAAAACCTACACATTATCTTTCAAGAAATTATTGATATGATTCTGGAAAGATAACAGAGCAGGTTAGAAAATCCCAAACTCTCCATATTTCCTCCACAAACAACAATTGTACAGAACAGGGGTCCTCCCGAAACAACCAGAGAAGATCCAAAGAAAAACACAAGCACGGAGGTTCTGTGTGAAATGTAAAAATCTCCAGGATACTGAAATAGCAAGTAGTGAATCCTGGGACTGGCTTGGTTGGGAGGTCCCCTCAGCCTCACAGGAATTTTCATTTTTTGGGCAGTGTGAGGAATTGGGTGTCTGAGTAGGGGAAGATTTAGGAAATCTCTGAGGATAATAGCCCAACTCTGAGGCTGAGATGTAACTCTGGGCAGGAAGGAGCCAGGATATGCTTGGTGAGTTCAGAAACAGTGGGACAGAGATCTACTGGTTATATGCAAATATATAGGAGGTGAAGTTCTATGTTTTGGTTCCAACATGGAGGAGAGAACTGAAACAGAACCTGAGGCCAGAGGAGCCATCTCTGACACTCTAGGACTAGAGATGATTATAATAACCAGCTTATCTATCTATCTATCTGTCTGTCTACACACACACACACACACACACACACACACACACACACTCATACACACACACACACACACACACACACACACACAGACTTCAAAAGTTAAATGAGAGGGATTGAGGGGAAAACAAATTTAAAAAATAACAATCCAAGAAAAACATGGAAATTATGAAAAGAAAGTCAACCAACTGGAAAAAGAGAAAAAAATTCCCAAGAAAGTAGGATTTGTGATTTGGAAAAAGAAAATAACTCACTAAAAAAAATTAGTGAAATGGAAAAAAAATCAACAGAGCAAAATAATTCATTTAAAAACCCAATTGGGCATATACAAAAAGAACTAAAAATGTGAATGAAGAAAATAACTCATTAAAAATCAGGACTGGAACAAATAGAAATGAATGATTCATTGAGAAACCAAGAATCAGTCAAACAAAACAAAAAAAAAAAAAAAAATGAAAAGCTGGAGAATAACATCAAATATTTACTGGGAAAATCTATAGACCTGGAAAATAGATCTAGGAGAGATAATCTGAGGATCATTGGACTTCCCAAAAATTATGATAAAAAAAAGAGCCTAGATTCTATTTTACAGGAAATAATTAAAGAGAACTGTCCAGAGATAATAGAAATAGAAGGGAAAATAGGCATTGAAAGAATTCATCGAACACCCTCTGAAAAAGACCCTAAAAAAAAGAACTCCACGGAACATTGTGGCTAAGCTGCAGAACTACCAAACTAAGGAAAAAACATTGCAAGCAGCGAGGGAAAAAACAATTCAAATATCAAGGTGCCACAATAAGGGTCATGCAAGATCTGGCTGGAGGGGCCTGGCTTGAAGGGCCTGGAACCTGATATTACAAAAGGCAAAGGATTGCAACCAAGAATAAACTACCCAGCTAAGTTTAGCATTTTCTTCCATGGAAGAAGATGGTCATTTAATGAAACAGAGGAATTCCATTTGTTTCTAAGAAAAAAACCAGACAAACAAAAAAATTGATCTACAGCCACAAGAATGAAGAGAAGCAGAAAAAGGTAAAAAGAACTCTTGAGAACTGTATCTCTGTTGTGGATATACAGAAAGTCCATATGGATAATTTGATTTTACTGATATAACATAAAAAGGGAAGTAGTACAGGGAAGGGGACAGTATCAGATAAAGGGAGAGGAAAGATAAAAAGAGGCAAAACACATACCAAGAAGAGGCATAGAAAATCTACCACATCTGGGGGAATTTAGAGAAGGAGAGAAACATTGTGTGAATTTTACTCTCATTAGAGTAGGCTCAAAGAGTAAATAATTGACATATTTGTTTTTCAGAGAATTCTCTCTCATCTTATTATAATGGGGGAGAGGAAAAGGGAAAAGGAAAAGGGGAATAATGGAAGGGTACAAGAAAGGGGAAGGGACTTAAAAGGAGAGGGGAGGGATACTAAAAAGGGAGGGCTGCACATCACAAGTGGAGTCCATAAATTAAATACTGAGGAAGGGGTTCAGGGGGACAAGGGAAAAAAGCATAATCAGAGGATAATATGATGGCAGGAAATACAAAATTAGTCATTTTAACTGTAAATGTGAATGGGATAAACTCTCCCATTAAACGGAGGCAGATAGCAGGCTCAAAAGTCAGAACCCTACAATATGTTGTTTACAGGAAACACACTTAAAGCAGGGAGATACATACAGAGTGTAAAGGTAAAAGGCTGGAGCAGAATCTATTATGCTTCAGGTGAAGCCAAAAAAGCAGGGGTAGCCATCCTTATCTCATATCAAGCAAAGGCAAAAATTTATATAATTAAAAGAGATAAAGAAGGAAACTATATCCTGCTAAAAGGTAGCATAGACAATGAAGCCATATCAATACTAAACATATCTGCACCAAGTGGTATAGCATCTAACTTCCTAAAGGAAAAGAGAGTTGCAAGAAGAAATAGATAGCAAAACTATAATAGTGGGAGATCTCAACCTTGCACTCTCAGAATTAGATAAATCAAACCACAAAACAAATAAGAAAGAAATTAAAGAGGTAAATAGAGCATTAGAAAAATTAGGTAGATCTTTGGAGAAAACTGAATGGTGATAGAAAGGAATATACTTTCTTCTCAGCAGTTCATGGAACCTATACAAAAATTGACCATATATTGGGACATAAAGATCTCAAAATTAAATGCAGGAAGGGAGAAATAGTAAATGCCTTCTTCTCAGATCACAATGCAATAAAAACTACATTCAATAAGAAGTTATGGGTAAATAGACCAAAAAGTAATTGGAAACTACAGCAAATTCTAGGCACAATAATTTCACCAAAGATAATGACAACGATGAGACATCATACCAAAATTTGTGGGATGCAGCTAAAGTGGTAATAAGGGGAAATTCTATACCTTTAGAGGCTTATTTGAATAAAATAGAGAAAGAGATTAATGAATTGGGCCTGCAACTTAAAAAGCTAGAAAAAGACCAAATTAGAAACCCCAAACCAAAAACTAAACTTGAAATTCTAAAATTAAAAGAAGCCAATAATATTGAAAGTAAAAAAAAACTATTGAATTAATAAATAAAATCAAGAGTTGGTTTTATGAAAAAGCCAATAAAATAGATAAACCTTTGGTAAATCTGATCAGAAAAAGGAAAGAGGAAAATCAAATTGTTAGTCTTAAAAATGAAAAGGGGGAACTTTCCACCAATGAAGAGGAAATTAGAGAAATAATAAGGAGTTACTTTGCCCAACTTTATGCCAATAAATTTGATAACTTAAGTGAAATGGATGACTACCTCCAAAAATATAGACTTCCTAGGTTAACAGAGGAGGAGGTAAACTTAAATAGTCCCATTTCAGAAAAAGAAATAGAACAAGCTATTAATCAGCTCCCCAGGAAAAAATCCCCAGGAGCAGATGGATTTACATGTGAATTCTACCAAACATTTAAAGAACAATTAGCCCCAATGTTATATAAACTACTTGAAAAAATAGGGGATGAAGGAGTCCTACCAAACTCCTTTAATGACACAGACATGGTACTGATACCTGAACCAGGCAGATTGAAAACGAAGAAAGAAAACTATAGACCAATCTCCTTAATGAATATTGATGCTAAAATCTTAAATAAGATATTAGCAAAAAGGCTTCAGAAAATCATCCCCAGAATAATACACTATGATCAAGTAGGATTTATACCAGGAATGAAGGGCTGGTTTAATACTAGGAAAACTATTAGTATAATTGACCATATTAATAATCAAATTAATAAAAACCATATGATCATCTCAATAGATGCAAAAAAGCATTTGATAAAATACAACATCCATTCCTACTAAAAATGCTTGAGAGTATAGGAATAAATGGATTATTCCTTAAAATAGTTAGGAGCATATATTTAAGACAGTCAGTAAGCATAATATACAATGGAGATAAACTGGAACCTTTCCCAGTAAGATCAGGAGTGAAACAAGGTTGCCCACTATTCAATATTGTATTAGAAATGCTACCCTCGGCAATAAGACTCAAGAAAGAGATTAAAGGAGTAACAGTAGGTAATGAGGAAATCAAACTGTTACTCTTTGCAGATGATATGATGATAACCCCAGAGATTCTAATAAAAAGTTATTAGAAATAATTCACAACTTTAGCAAATTTTCTGGATACAAAATAAATCCACATAAATCCTCAGCATTTTTATACATCACCAACAAAATGTAACAGCAAGAGATACAAAGAGAAATTCCATTCAAAACAAATGTCGAGAGTATAAAATATTTGGAATCCATCTACCAAAGAAAAGACAGGAATTATATGAGAAAAATTACAAAACACTTGCCACAAAAATAAAGTCAGATTTAAATAATTGGAAAGACATCCAGTGCTCGTGGATAGGCTGAGTGAATATAATAAAGATGACAATACTCCCCAAACTAATCTATTTATTTAGTGCTATACCAATCAGACTACCAAAAAACTATTTCAGTGACCTAGAAAAAATAACAACAAAGTTCATATAAAAGAATAAAAGGTCGAGAATTTCAAGGGAATTAATGAAAAAAAAGTCAGATGAAGGTGGTCTAGCTGTACCTGATCTAAAGCTATATTATAAAGCAGCAGTCACCAAAACCATTTGGTATTGACTAAGAAATAGACTAGTCAATCACTGGAACAGATTAGGTACATAGGACAAAATAGGATACAACTATACCCAAAGATTTGACAAACCCAAAGATACCAACATTTGGGATAAGAATTCATTATTTGAAAAAAACTGTTGGGAAAACTAGAAATTTGTATGGCAGAAATTAGATATGGATCCACACTTAACACCATATACCAAGATAAGATCAAAATGGGTCCATGATTTAGGCATAAAGAATGAGATCATAAATAGATTAGAGGAACAGAGGATAATCTACCTCTCAGAGCTGTGGAGGAGGAAGGAATTTATGACCAAAGGAGAACTAGAGATCATTATTGATCACAAAATAGAAGATTTTGATTACATCAAATTAAAAAGCTTTTGTACAAACAAAACTAATGCAAACAAGATTAGAAGGGAAGTAACAAATTGGGAAAATATTTTTACAGTTAAAAGTTCTGATAAAGGCCTCATTTCCAAAATATATAGAGAACTGACCCTAATTTATAAGAAATCAAACCATTCTCCAAATGATAAATGGTCAAAGGATATGAACAGACAATTTTCAGATGATTAAATTGAAACTATATCCACTCATATGAAAGAGTGTTCCAAATCTCTACTGATCAGAGAAATGCAAATTAAGACAACTCTGAGATACCACTACTCACCTGTCAGATTGGCTAAGATGACAGGAACAAATAATGATGAATGTTGGAGGGGATGTGGGAAAACTAGGACACTAATGCATTGTTGGTGGAGTTGTGAAAGAATCCGGCCATTCTGGAGAGCAATTTGGAACTATGCCCAAAAAGTTATCCAACTGTGCATCTAGCAGTGCTACTACTGGGCTTATATCCCAAAGAAATACTAAAGATGAGAAAGGGACCTGTATGTGCCAAAATGTTTGTGGCAGCTCTTTTTGTAGTGGCTAGAAACTGGAAAATGAATGGATGTTCATCAATTGGAGAATGGTTGGGTAAATTATGGCATATGAATGTTATGGAATATTATTGCTCTGTAAGAAATGACCAGCAGGAGGAATACAGAGAGGCTTGGAGAGACTTACATGAACTGATACTGAATGAAATGAGCAGAACCAGAAGATCACTATACGCTTCAACAACAATACTGTATGAAGATATATTCTGATGGAAGTGGATATCTTCAACATAAAGAAGATCCAACAACTCACTTCCAGTTGATCAATGATGGACAGAAACAGCTACACTCAGAGGAGGAACACTGGGAAGTGAATGTAAACTGTTAGCACTACTGTCTTTCTACCAGGTTACTTATACCTTCGGAATCCAATTGTTAAAGTGCAACAAGAAAATTGGATTTACACACATATATTGTATCTAGGTTATACTGTAACACATTTAATATGTACAGGATTGCCTGTCATCTAGAGGAGGGAGTAGAGGAAGGGGAAAATTTGGAAAAAATGACTATAAGGGATAATGCTATAAAAAAAATTACTCATACATATGCACTGTCAAAAAATTATAAAATTAATTTTAAAAATGAATTAGATGTGGAAAAGAGAGCTGGTAGTTCTGGAATCTTACTATCACTGGGAATGGATTAAATAGAGAATACTCACACATATACAAACATAGACATATTTGAAAGGCTATCAAAGTCTGAATTCAGATAGAAATGAAAAGCCAAGAGGTAAGGGGTGAAGGAGAGGATAAGGGAAGACTCTTTGGAGGGGGATAAGTTAAGTAATAGGAGGGTAACATCACAAGTAATAAATCAGGATACTCTGGAGGAACACAACAAACAAAAAATAAAGATTAGGAGTTAATTTTATTATGTTAAAAAATAGGGGTCATCATGATCTCAGACAAAGTTAAAGCTAAAATGGATTTAATAAAAAGAGAAAAATAGGGAAACTATACTATATGTCAGCTATATTAATCAATATAGTTTGAAACTCTTTAAAATAACTAGACAGTATAAGGTTGGAATATTGCTGTGGAATAGAAATGATGAAAAAAATATGAAAATACTTGAACTTAGGATGAAAGATTCTTTCTACTTTCAGAGAGAGGACAAGAATGCATAGAACAGTCTTACATAGATACATATAAATAAATATGTATATGTATATATATATATATACACATATATATGTATGTATGTGTGTGTAATTATAGATAGCATATGTATGTGCATATGCATGTATTATATATTCTCATGTGTGTGAGAATATGGGTTACCTATTTAACCCATTCTCAGTAAGGGTAGAATTCTGGAATATAACACAAATATCTTATGATTAATTGTAGTCTTCTTGGGCAAGGGCAGGAGGTGAGACCGAGGGTGGGGGGGGAGGAAGGAGGGGAAAAGAATAAAATAAAAACAGCACAGCAGATAACAAAAGAAAATCTACAAGGAAGCAAAGAAAAGATGGACATATCTGAATATAATGTATAGTAATTATTTTATAGGCTTTCTTGAAATGGAAATTTATTGCTTTAGATTTTATGTCTTCTCATGTTCTACTGTACATATGGCAACTTTTCTCTAGCTTTTCTTTAAGTTTAAAATAAATAAATATCTTAAAAAGAAACAAAATTATCAAGGAAAACCGCTCTGATATTCTAGATCCAGAGAATAAAATAGAAATTGAAAGAATATGATTACATTATGAAAGAGAACCCAAAATGAAAACTCCCAGGAATATTATAGCCAAATTCCAGATCTCCCAGATCAAGAAAAAATACTGCAAGCAGTCAAAAAAAGAAACCATTCAAATATCATGGAGCCACAGTCAGTATAATACAAGATTTAGCAGCTTCTACATAGAAAGATTGGAGGGTTTGAAATATGAAATTCTAGAAGACAAAAAGACTAGAACTAGGATATAGACAAAACTGAGTATAATCCTTGGAGGAGAGGGGTGGAATGCACCCCATTGAAATAGAGAATTTTCAATCATTCTTGATGAAAAAACTAGAGCTGAATAGAAAAATTGACTCCCAGATATAAGATGCAAAAGAAGCATAAAAAGATAAACAGGAAAGAGAAATCATGATTCAATAAGTTTAAATTGTTTTAATTCCTAGATGGGAAATATTTATAATTGCTAAGATCTTTCTCATTATTAGGGCAGACAGCAGGAGTATACATAAAAAGAAATAAAAAATATAAGTGGGATATATGATGGTATGATTATATAAAAATAAAATGAAATTAAGAGATGAAAAAGAAAAGTGCAGTGGAAGAAGGGAAAGGGAGAGGTAGAATGAGATATAAATTATCTGGCATAAAAGAAGCTGAAAGATATTATATTAGAGGAGCAAATGGGGAAAAGTGATGAGAGGGTAGATAACATGAATCTTAATCTCAACAGAAATGGGTCTAAGAGGGTATAATATTCACACTAAGTTGTGAGAGGATATTTATCTTACTATACAGAAATATATAGTTGGCAATCATTACAGTGAAAAAAATATATATTGAGTTTCTCTGATAGACTTCTTAAACATATAGAAAACTAAATCTATAAAATAATAATAATCTATATCTAAATTTATAAAATAAGAGCCATTCTTGTCAAAAGACATCAATAGGCAGTTTTCAGACAAAGTTATCCATTTTCTATAGTCATATAAAAATGTTCTAAATCACTGAGAGTAATGCAAATTAAAACAATTCTGAGTCACTACCTTACACCTGTCAGATTAGCTGTTATGACAAAAAGGGAAATGACAAATGTTGGAGGGGATGTGGAAAAATTCAAATGCTAATGTACTATTGGTGAAGTAGTATACTGATTCAACCATTCGGAAGAGTAATTTGGAATTATGCCCAAAGGACTATAAAACCATACTTGACCTTTGACCAAGCCATATCACTGCTAGGTCTATATAGCAAAGAGATAACTAAAACAAAAAGGGAAAGGATCTGTGTGTACAAAAATATTTAGAGCAGCTCTTTCAATGGTGGCAAAAAATTGGAAATTAAAGTGAATGACCAAACAAGTTATTGTATATGTATAAGGTTGTGATGATTGTGATATGTGCTTTAGGAATGATGAGCATAATTCTCTTTTTTCATGTTAAACACAGTAGGAATATGTGTTAAATCCAATATATGCATACATATTTATACAATTAGCATGCCGCACAAGAAAAATCCAATCAAATGAGTTTTTTAAAAAAGGAGAAGCAAAATAAAATGTAAGCAAACATCAACAAAATAAGTGAAAATGCTATGTTGTGAATCACACTCAGTTCCCACGGTCCTCTCTCTGGGTGTAGATGGCTCGTTCCATGACTGAACAATTGGTTTGAATCATCTCATTGCTGAAGAGAGCCACGTTCATCAGAATTAATCATCATATAATCTTCTTGTTGCCAAGTATAATGATCTCCTGGGTCTGTTCACTTCACTCAGCACCAGTTCCTGAAAGTCTCTCCAGGCCTTTCTGAAATCATCCTGTTGATCATTTCTTATAGAATAATAATATTCCATAACATTTATATACCACAACTTATTCAGTCATTCTTTCTAGCCACTACAAGAAGAGTTGCCACAAACATTTTTGCACATTTTCCCTCCTTTAAGATCTCTTTAGGATATAAGCCCAGTAGAAACACTGCTGGATCAAAGGATCAAAGTTTGATAATTTTTTTAAGCATAGTTCCAAATCCTTCTCCAGAATGGTTATATATCCATTCACAACTCCAACAATGTATCATTGTCCCAGTTTTCCCACATCCCCTCCAACATTCATCATTATCTTTTCCTGTCATCTTAGCCAATGTGAGAGGTGTGTAGTGGTATCTCAGAGTTGTCTTAATTTGTATTTCTCTGATCAATAATGATTTGGAGCACCTTTTCATATGACTAAAAATAGTTTTAATTTCTTCTTCTGAAAATTGTCTGTTCATATCCTTTGACCATTTATCAATTGGAAAATGGCTTGAATTCTTCTAAATTTGATTCAACTCTCTATATATTTTAGAAATGAGGCCTTTATCAGAATGTTTGAATGTAAAAATGTACTCCCAGTTTATTGCTTCCCTTCTAATATTGTCTGCATTAGTTTTATTTGTAGAAAACCTTTTTAACTTAATATAATCAAAATTATCTACTTTGTCTTCAATAATGAGCTCCAGTTCTTGTTTGGAGACAAATTCCTTTCTCCTCCACAGATGTGAGAGGTAAACTATCCTATGTTCTTTTATTTTGTTTATAATATCATTCTTTATGTCTAGATCATGAACTCATTTTGACCTGATCTTGGTATACAGTGTTAAGGTGTGGGTCTTTGCCTACTTTCTGTCATACTAGTTTCCAATTTTCCCAGTAGTTTTTGTCAAATAGTGAATTCTTATCCCAAAAGCAATGAGCATAATTGTCTCAGAAAAACCTGGAAAGACATGAACTGATGCAAAGTGAGATGAGCAGAACCAGGAGAACATTGAACACAGTAACAGAAAAAAAAAATATATATATATATATATATGTATGTATGTATATGTGTGTGTGTGTATATATATATGTATGTATGTATGTATGTATGTATAATGATCTGCTATGAATAACTTAGCTTTTCTAGCCAATACAACTATACAAGACAATTCTATAAGACTTATGAAAAAAAGCTGCTGTACATGTCCAAACATGTGATAAAGCCAGAATGCAAATCAAGGATAATTTTCCTTTTTTTTTTTTCATGGAGTTTTGCGTTTTCTTTCACAGCATCACTTACATGGAAATGTATTTTGCATGACTACACATGTAAAACCTATGTCAAATTGCTTTCTCAATGAGAAGAGAGAGGAGGAGAAAGAATAATTAGAATAATTCAAAATTAGAAGTAAAAAATGTTAAAATTATTTTTATATGTAATTGGGAAAAATTTTTATTTTTATTTTTTAAATTTTTTTATTAAAACATTTTTGACAGTACATATGCACAGGTAATTTTTTTTAAAATTAAAGAGGAAAAAATTCCCACAAATAATATCCTATTTCTCAGCTATGATCTCACAGGGACTGGATAGCAATAAAGAAGAGTAAATTCCAGGAAAGGTTTCATATTCAAATAACTATCACTTTCATTAAAGAACTTTCATTGGCCCTATGACTCAAGGTGGCAAACTGACTAACAGGTTGTAAGATTCTGGGGCAGGAAGGTTGAGTAGAAGATAATGTTTGTTACTACCCAGTAATTAAATGAAAGGTGAAAGTAACAATGGGTCATTCACTGCATGTCATAAAAAAGGGAAATGAAGGATCAGAAAGAGTCAATGTCTGTCTGTTTCTCTTTCCCACCACCCATATCTCTTTCTCTTGATTTAGGGGAACAATCTTTTTTATGTGACAAATATTAGTATATAAAGAAAGAAATATTGTTAATGGATGTTCTTCTTCCCTTCATCAATTCAAGCTTTCTTATATCTCAAATTGAAAATCCAACATGAATCATATTAGCTCAGAATTCAATGAGATTTTAAAGGTTATCTCATCCAGCTCATAGGACAGAATAAATACATTATATGTGGATAGTCATAATGTCAACATTCTATCTCCACAGGATTCTGAAGAAATTTTAATGGATTTATTGTCGTAACAATGTGGGAAAGCCCTCCACAAACATAGATTACAAGCCAACCATGTTTTTCTCTATTTTTGTTTCTGTTTTTTTTTTCATTTAATGTAGGTAAAAAGGGGAGTTTCCTTTCTCCCTTCAGATTATAGTTACACAGGATGAGATTCTGATGTATAATCAACATGTGTATCTGCTCTATGATCCATTATTATGAGTTGCAATGCTCTTTCATTGCATCAAGAAGGAAGTAATGGCTGGGCAAACAAGCTTAGCCATACCTCTGGGGACTTTAAACCACTCTATTAATTTTAACCATTTTAATTTTTAAAAAATTGAAGATTTAAGTTTCAGGAATACTTTGTGGGGTGTAACCATTCAGTAGAAGTATGGAAGAGACTTTTTCACCATCCCTCCACCCACAAACCATTGTAATTAGGTTCACTAGACCAATAGGAGACGTGTCCCACTGGGATTAGACATTTATACAGACAATTACTCGAGAAAGAAAGCAGCTCCAAGTTAGTTATGGGATGAAGAAAATAAAAGCTCGTAGAAGTTCAGATGGTTGATCCTTCCTCCAAGCAGAGAGCTACATGCAACAGGACAATTTGCATGAAGATTCCTCAAAGAAAGAAATATTTCTAATACCAACAGTTAGTTGTAAGTTAATTTTCCCATACCTGAATCCTATAGGTACTTCACTACCATGATAATTTAAGTTTAAGCCCATTCCTTCCATGATTTCTGTCTTTACCAAAGGGAACGTTGAGCCAGCTTTTCTTATTTGGCAGCTAAATATCACAGTGGATAGAACACCAGTTCTGAAGTTGGGAAGACTTAAGATAAGTGGTACTAAAAATAATGGAAATTATGGCGAGGATACAGAATATACATACAAGGAGTAGTGGACAGAAAGGGGGTTTGGAACAGCCATGATGGAGAATGTGACAAAGATAATAATAATAATAATTATTATTATTATTATTATATTATCAATATGGGCTACCATCTAACATAGCATGCACAAATCCTAGACCCTGCCATCAATCAAAAAGGTTCTACTTTCAAAATACTGAACCCTGACAGTCACCTTCTTTGACCATATTTTTTGCTTTTACTTCCTCTTAATCACACAATGCTGATCAAGTTTCTATCCTCTCTGCAAGAGAGAAGAGAAAAAAGGGAATAAGAATTTATTAAGGTCCTATTATATGTCAGGCTCATATTAAGCACTTTGTAAATATTATCTAATTTAACTCATTTATTTGAGAGGGTAGAAGTAAGGGAAAGAAAAAACTACTTACTAGGTGGCAGCTAGATAACACAGTGGATAAGAGAGCTGGATGTGGAGTCAGGAATTCAAATTCAACTTCAGGCACTTGATAGTATTGCTTCAGTTTTTTTTCATCTGTAAAATAAGGATAATAATAGGACCTGCCTTCCAGGGTTGTAGTGAGGATCAAATGAGATAATAAAATGTTAGTAGATGCATAGTAGGAATATTGTAAGTGTTATATAAATGTTAGCTAATAGCAATGGTGGTGGTGATGGTGGTAATAGTAGTACTAGTACTAGTAGTAGTAGTAATAGTAATTAGTAGTAGGAGCAATAGTACTAGTAGTAGTAGTACTTAGTTGTAGTAGTAGTAGTTGTAAGTAGAAACTAGTAGTAGTTTAAGTAGTAGTAGTAGTAATAGTAGGAGTAGGAGTAGGAGTAATAGTAGGTAGTAGTAGTAGTATGTCAAGTTCTGATCATCTCTCAGTTGTAATCCTTCTCTGGGAGGAGGTTTCTTTTCTCTGTGAATCTTTTTCTCTGTCCTCTTCACTTGCGAATCCATGGCCGTCTTCTCCTGGATCCAATCCAGAACTGACTTTCCAGACTCTAACTTCTTCTTTTATCCTCCCAGAGAATGGGCATGGAATAACTCAGGGGCTTGTGGGAGAAATACTTCAATCAATGAACTTTCTCCACATAAGCTCCTCCCCAGAAGTTCAAAGGGTAAAACTTCCCTTAAAGGCCAGAACTAGAGAATTGTTAAGTACTGATTTAGCACTTAGTAAGAACCTAATATCTCATTATCTCATTAGCACTTAGTAAGAACCTAACATCTCCCCATTTCTTTTGATTTAGAACATAGGGTGGTCATGACCTTGAAACATAAATCCATCAATATGGGAGTTATTACACATAATTACATAGATTACATAAACACATAGTAACATAGTAACATAGTACATGCTAGAAGTATGTAACAAATAACATGATCAAATAATCATAAATTGAGAATTTATAAATGTCCATAAGTCCATTGTCCATTAGTCTCATCTTGTGTTAGGAAATCCAATGATTCCTGCTGCTTTTAAAGTTCTTTAATAGTCTTATTAGCCATGCTCTTTCAGTGTCACATGTTTCTTAGATTTTCTCCTTTGTTTTGAGGTCTTACTCTTTTTCTGTCTCTCTCTGATGGACAAGGCGAATAAGACTCATTGGCATCCATCTGATTCCTTCTCCTTCTGAAGAATTACAAGCAACCCTCTCCCCCAGGTAGTTAACCTATCTGGTCCCTTCCATTCACCACTTTCTGGATCTCTCCACATCACCTGGCAATTATCTAAGGACAGTGGAGCTGCCTGCATTGGACACTGCCCTTCTGGTAGGTTATAAAACCTGTCTGCCAGAGCCAGTGCATCTTTGTCAAAAATTAGAAAATTAATGATATAGAGAACTAAATTTAGAAGTTCTCTAAGGTTACCTGTGGCTCCCCTTTTCTTTTGTTTTTGGAGGAGTGTCTTAATGTCTCTGTTTCTTCTCTCTAGTATTGCCTGACCTTGTGGATTAAAAGGTATTCCAGTGGTGTGTAAAATCTTATACTGTGCACAAAAGTGTGCAAAATGTTTAGAAGAATATGCAGGTCCATTATCTGTTTTTATTTCTTGTGGCACACCCATAATTTGCAAATGCTTGGATAAGGAATTCAGTGACCACTTGGGCTGTCTCTTTTGATGTTGGCACTGCAAAAGTGAATCCTGAAAAGGTATCTTCTACCACGTGGATAAAAGACAGATGACCAAAAGATTTATAGTGGATCATATCCATTTGCCAGATTTCATTGGGTCTCAAACCACAAGGATTCTTCCCTGGAGGGAGTGTAGGAGTGTGAAAGGAAGGCAAGCTGTACAGCTTTTTACTATGCTCCTAGCTTCCTCTTGTTATTCCAAATTGTAAACGTAAAGCTCGAGCAGCCTGATGATATTTAGAATGAGATTCTTATGCTTCCTGAAATAAAGGAGTACTGGCTAACATAGTTAAAAGGCTATCTGCATTTGAATTTCCATCAAAAATAGGACCTGGAAGTCCACTATGTGAGTGGGCATGCAAGATATAAATCTTGCCTGGATGCTTTCTCACTTGCTCTTGAAGTTCCTTAAAGAGCTGATAAATATTAGAGGCTGCAAATTTTATTTGGGCTATGGCAATTCTTTGTACCACACCTACTGAATAGGCTGAATCAGTAATTATATTTACATCTCCTGGGTAATAAGAGCTAGCATGATAGCAAATAATTCATTCTGTTGAGTGGGCTGAAAAGGAGTCCTGACTACTCTATGGTTAAATCATGAGAGTATACAGCACAAATATTTTCTTTGGAGGCATCTGTAAAGATTGTTGGTCCTTTAAGAGGAACCTTAGAAACCTTTTCTTCAAAAATCCATCACCAATTATGTAGTAGCTGGGTTATCTTTAATGGAGACCCATGTGCAAAATTTGGAGCTGTGGCCAATAAAATTTGCCATTCTGGGATGGTCTCACAGCATACATTAATTTGTGCATTAGTATAGAATGTGTATATTTTTTCAGGACTTATCCCAGATAATTGTACTACTCTCTTAATGGCCTTTAATAAAATTCTAGCCACAAGCACTGGGTAGGAGTAAGGCTCTGTTCTGGTTGTGCTGGGAGGTTCACCCACTCAATCACACTGTTTCCTTGATGAAGGACTGCTGTGGGTGCCTCTTTTGTAGCAAAAACTGATATTTCTAAGGGTTTTTGAGTGACTCTTTCAACCGCATTGGATAAAGCCAGTTCAACTTCTCTCAAAGCCTCTTGTGCCCCTCTTATAAGCTGGCATGGTGAATTTAAAGCACTGTCTTCCCTTAAAATGTCATATAGAGGTTGCAGTTGATTTGGTAGTTAAGCCTAACACTGGATGCATCCATTGGATATCTCCTATTAATTTTTGGAAATCATTTAAGGTGTTCAACTTCTCTGTTCTTGAAGAAAGCTTTTGTACTGTGAGTGTCTTATGATATATTTCATATCCTAAATATTGAAAGGAGAATTTGAATTTTTTCTGTAGCTATATGCAGTTTGCAGTACTTTAGTGTTTCCATGGTCTTTTGTAGACATGCTTCTAACATTTGTTCCTCAGGTGCACATCCCAAAATATCATCCACATAATGTAACAATATTACTTTTGGAAATGCTTTTCTTACTGGAGCAAGAACAGCAGCAACATACATTTGGTACATAATAGGGCTGTTTTTCATTCCCTGTGGCAAAACTGTCCATTCATATCTTTTATAAGGCTCAGCCAAATTAACACTAGGCACTGAAAAAGCAAATCTTTTCATATCCTCCTTAACTAGAGGGATAGAATAGAAACAATCCTTAATGTCTATAACCTAAAGAGGCCAGGTTGAAGAGTTCCCATAGTTTCCATCTGTTCATTTACTCTTCTAAGATCAGTTAACATCCTCCATTTTCCAGATTTCTTTTTCACCACAAATACTGGGGAATTCCAAGGACTTAAGAGAAGGTCACAAGTGTCCTTGGTCAAGTTGTTCATTCACTATGTCTAATAAGGTTTGAATTGTATCACTTCTTAAGGACCACTGTTCTACCCACACTGGTGAATCAGTCTTCCACTGAATAGGAACTGGTGAAAGTGCAGGTAGGCCTTCAACAGCAGCCCTGCCTAAAAGCCAAAGTGCTTATTTGTAATCCTATCTGCTATAAAATGTCTCTTCCCCACAGATTGATGGGGATTTTTTCAACCACAAAAGGAGTAAAAACTCCTATTTCACCTTCAAATATCCATCTCAAAAGCATAGCACTAACTTCTGCTGCTATTGATCCTTCTACCCCAGAAATGTAGGTGCCTGCCTTAATCTTTGGCCAGTGACTGGGCCAGTTGGCCCCTCTAATAACTGTACGATCTGCACCCGTGTCTACCAATCCTTCAAATGGTATTCCATTTATATAAATAGTAAGCATAGATTGATCAGTTGTCACAGCTGCTGTCCAATATATTCCTGGATTTTGTTCATTGGAGTCAGAAGCTGGGCGACTTATTAGGTTGCTTATTAGGGATATGTAACAATAAGCCTGATGCTACTACTTCTCCTGGTTGATAAATCACACGTTGTCTACCTGTGTTAGTGACTGGGATATTAGCTACACGTTCTCCAGTTTCTCACATCAGTGTATGGATGAATATTGTTTTGTAAGCACTCTCAGAACATGAAATGGTCAAGCCTATTGTGCCTGGAGGCAAAGGATCCATAGGCTGAACAGGAATAGATTTCACTTTTCCAGGGAGTATCTCAGTAGTCTCTACTGCACACAACTCTACTTTTCCTAATTTCAATCCCTTTCTTCCATCTGATTGTCTTTTGGCTGATTGATCATGTCTTAAATTTCTCTGGATGTAACCTCAGCTACCATCATGCCCCACTTGGGGGGCTGAAGCTGGGCCCTGCCTCTCATTTCCCTGGGTCAATCTACATTCAGAGGCCCAGGGGAGACCCTTGTGGCATTTTGGATATGGCATTTTAGGTCTTCTCTCATCCTGTCTTCTCACTATATCTTCATATCTACACTGAGCTCTTAGATGCCCAATTTTTCCACATTGAAAACATTGACGAATTTCTCTAGAAATCCCTTGCCAGGAGGGACCCTGCCTTTCCACATTCATCATTGTCCGGATGTAAAAAGGATTTGTTCCCACTGTAGCACAGCATCTTATGATCTCCTCTAAAGGAGCATCTATGTCTAATCCCCATATAATTCTTTTGCAAATCTCATTGGCATTTTCCTTAGCCAGATGTCTGGTCATTATTTCTGTAGCTGCATTTTCTCCAATAGTTCTTTTGACAGCAGTTTGCAAACGTCCCACAAAATCCACAAAAGGTTCATTGGGACCTTGCTCTATTTAAGTAAAAGCCTCCCCCTGATCTTTCTGTCCAGGGAGGGAACCCCAAGCTTTTATTGCAGCCTTAGCAATTTGCTCATACTCTTTCATGGAATAATTAATTTGTTCTGAATTCTCTCCATACCGACCTTCACCAGCCAAGTGCTCAAAAGTGAATTGGGTGTTAACTCCTATTTCCAAATTGCATCTGACTTGGATTTTACATAATTCATGAAACTCCAAAAGCCATAATAAATTTTCTCCAGGTTCCAGGCATGTCCTTGCTATGGATTTCCAGTCATTCGGGGTTAGGACTTCATAAAACAAACCATCTAGTAACATTTTAACATAAGCTGATGTAGCCCCATAAAGGGTACAACCTTTTTTCAAATCTTTAATTTTATTGAAATCTAAAGGTGTATATCTTCTCCTTTTTTGACCTACAGAGTCAATATCTTCAATCACAGGATATGCATGTATAAAATCACTTATATCCTGTCCTTCTCTCTTAGCTTTAACCAATGCTTTTTCTAATCTTGTCATAGGCTGCTTCACATGCCATTCTGTTTGTATTTCTGCCTCTTCCCCTCCTCCTTCTTGCTCCACCCCTGAAGGGTTAATTGAGGGAGGAGATGGGAAATATTCTTGTTGCTCAGAATTGTACTTAACTTCATTGTTATCTGATTCATCCTTTTCACCTAGTTTAGTTGACACCTCCCCATTTTGCTCCTTCTTCTTTTCCTTTAGAATAACAATTTTTAAAGCCATTTGGATTAAATTGTAGGTATGAAATGTATCTTTGGAAATTAAGTTTGGTTTGGAATTGTAGTGTTTACTTAATTGCTCTCCTACTAATTTCCACTCATCTGGATCCAATTCTTTTTCCAGAGAAAAACAAGCACATATGACCTGCACAGTTTTTAAAAGTTCAGTAATCTTCTCCAAAATTATAATCAATCCTTGACTTTTCATAACCTTAATAATGCTCTCTAAACATTTTCCTTGAACAGACAGCATTTACCCCATTTCACTGAAATTCTACTTTAGCTCTTTAAACAAAGTTTAACAAAGTTTCCTTGTTACTCACACTTCTGGGTTAGAGAGACTATTCCACTGAGATCTGGATCCAAGGCTTTTTCACTAGAATCAGGATCTTATCTGTTCTTGTCTTGTCCCTGTTCGGCTCCAAAATGTGAAGGTCCAGGCTAGCTCCTCTGAAGGGCTCAGACTAAGTCCTTGTCAGGATAAGCAAAAGTCCTTACTGCAAGTTGTGGGTGCCAATATGTCAAGTTTTGATCGTCTCTCAGTTGTAATCCTTCTCTGGGAGGAGGTTTCTTTTCTCTGTGAATCTTTTTCTCTGTCCTCTTCACTTGCGAATCCATGGCCGTCTTCTCCTGGATCCAATCCAGAACTGACTTTCCAGACTCTAACTTCTTCTTTTATCCTCCCAGAGAATGGGCGTGGAATAACTCAGGGGCTTGTGGGAGAAATACTTCAACCAATGAACTTGCTCCACATAAGCTCCTCCCCAGAAGTTCAAAGAGTAAAACTTCCCTTAAAGGCCAGAACTAGAGAATTGTTAAGTACCAACTTAGCACTTAGTAAGAACCTAACTGTAGTAGTAGTAATAGTAGTAGTAGTAATTAATAGTAATTATAGTAGTAATAGTAGTTGTAAATAGTAACTAGTAGTAGTTTAAGTAGTAGTAGTAGTAGTAGTAGTAGTAGTAGTAGTAGTAGTAGTAGTAGTAATAGGAGTAGTAGAAACTAACAGCCTTGCTTCAAAAGTGAAGAAAATCCCAGTTCAGATAAATAAAATGGAATAAATAAAATAGACTTAATCTAAAAGCTGTATCAATAAACTGCACAGGTGAGCCTCCCTCACTCCCTGGGATTTTCTCTCTTTTATAATCCCCAGTATTTAGCACAGAGCTTGACAAATAATAAATAATAAATGGTTGTTGATATGATTTGATCATGGGCAAATCACTCTTCCCCTCTGAATCTTGGTTTGCTAATCTGTAAAATGGGAATGACTTTATGATAACTAAAAGTAGTACCTCACATTATAGGGAAGCTTTAAAAATGAATGTACTATGTAAATGTCAGCTAGTGTGAATTGATCAAGTATGACATCCTATAAAATTAATTTGCTTAAAATTCCATCAACAAACAATTATTAAGTGCCTATTGTGTGCCATGAACTGTGCTAAGTGCTAGAGATAAATCTCTGCTCTCAAAAAGCTCACAGCTCCATTTAATGATAGAGATAAGTGAATAAGACATGTATAAGATAGAGATTAGTTAACAGAGGGAAGGCCCCAGAAATGAACAAGGTTCAGAGAAGGCTGATGGAAGGTGGGATTTTATCTGGAATTTGAAGGAAGTTGGGAAAGCCAGATGAAAATTGGCACAACCGGTTAAAAAAAAAATGCCCCAAATCAGGAGATAATGTCTTCTTCAAAAAAAGAGAAGCTAGTGTCATTTAGTTGCAGGGTATATGGGGTAGAGGTGGGGGAGGCTGGTTGGGAGGTAAGGTATCAAACTTATGTTTGAAAAGGTTGATGAGGAGGCAGGTAATAAAGAAGATCAAATATCAAAGTTTACGTTTTATCTGGAAGGTGATAGGGGCACAATTGTTATTTCTTGAATAGGAACGGTGACATCATTAAATTGCATGGGATGCCTTAAAATATTGATTCTTGCCAAAAAGTTAAAATTGTATTACATTAAGAAGCTGCCAATCATGCTCAGATGGCTAGAACTGGTCATTCTTTTCCAATATTCAGCTAAAACACATCCCAGCAGGTAAAAACAACAAAACAAAAAACAATTCCTTCCTTCAGAGAGCTTACATTATAATGGAACAAAACAACATGTAAAAGAGGAGCTGAAAAGCCAGAGACGAGGCAGGAGAGGAACATGGGAGCTAAATCAGAAGGCTGCGAGATGACTGCTGTGAAGCCCTTCCTTAAAATGGAGGTTCTGGGAAGAACTTACCAGTGGAAGAAGGGCGCCTCGGGAATAGAATCAAAATAGAACACTTGGTTTGAAGGAGACTCTGCTTGTACTTTGTGATGGTATTGTTATTGTTGCTGCTGCGGTCGAATCATTTTTCAGTCATGTTCAACTCTTTTTGCCCCTATTTGGGGTTTTCTTGGCAAAGATCCTGGAGTAGTTTTCCATTTCTTTCTCCAGCTCATTTTACAGGTGAGGAAACTGAGGCAAACATGGTTAAGTGACATGCCCAGGGTCACACAGAGAAGATGAATCCAGGCCCTTTATTCTCTCAATTATACCTTCAGAGCTGCCTTTTTTTAAAACTTTGATCATTTATTAGAAGCATGAGACATTCAAGCCATTTAATGTCAATCAGTCAATCAGCAAGCATTTATTAAACATTTCCTATGTGTTGAACATTGAAGATACAAAGAAAAGAGCAAAACACTTCACGCCTTTAGGAAGTTACCCTTCTAATAAGGGTGATAGATAATATTATGTGTATATATGTATATTTATATGCACATGTTGTATACATATATAAATATATGCATGTACATGTATGTGAACACATACATGTGCATATGTATGCATGTGTGTATATAAGCTATTTATACAAATCTACTATTAGGTTACCTTAGGAGTTAAGAAATCAAGAAAGGTCTCCTTGCAATGGGTGATACAGGTATCTTGAAAAGATATAGGGATTCCAGGAATTGAGAAGGGAGAAACTGCAGGCATGAGGGAAAGCTGGGACAAAGGAACAGTAAATAACATCTTGTCAATTTTTTCATTTTTTTGTGAATTATAAACACTACCTCTAAAGAAAATGGTGCAAGAATTCATGTCTGTGGTATTCTGTGCTCCTAGGAATAAAGATGTTACATAAATTCAGAGAAATGTCAGCAATCAGAATATAAATATGATGAACAAGACATAGAAAATCAGAAAGTGAATCACCTAAGCTTTGTTGAAGCCTTGAGACACAAAGTCCATTGTTGTGGAAGAACAAAATGCTTCTTCCTCCTTCTTCATTCATCAAAAAATTAGAGTACCTTATTATAGATCAATATTTCTGGGCCAAATAATTGGAATTGTGATTTTAAAAAACAAATATTGATTTCCCTAGTTCTCAATTTTCTCATCCTATTTCACTCTGTTCTACATTCTCTTCTTTCCTCCTGCCTTTTCCTGGGACAAGTAGTTTAACAAATATTTGACTGAGTAGGATTGATATATGGACTGAATGGTCTTCTGTTAAGTTAAGAGTATCTTCACTTTATTGCTTTTCCTGCTTTCCTCACAGTCATGAACTTTGTACTACTTTCTTCCAATAACAAAGTTACTTCCTAAGTCTAATTTCCTGTGCTAAAGAAACATTTCTTCTTCTAGCTAACTGAATAAAATGGGTGTATGTGTGTGTGTGTGTGTGTGTGTGTGTGCAGGGTGCACAGGTGCACAGGTGTACAGGTGCACAGGTACATTTGTCTTATACATATGGTCTTACTGTTTAACCTTTGCCATTTCATTTTTCATCTTATTTTTTATTTATTATAGCTTTTTATTTACCAGATATATGCATGGATAATTTTTCAGCATTGATAATTGCAAAACCTTTTGTTCCAATTTTTTCCCCTCCTTCCCTTCACCCCCTCCCCCAGATGGCAAGTTGACCAATACATCCTTCTTCATCTTTAAAATTAGGGACTTAGACTTGATTATCTCTAAGCTTCATGATTCTGAGATCAGTTGTGCATTTGTGTATGTACGTATGTGGGAATTTGGAAGCCTATAGGACCATCATGATCCCCTTTCTTGGCTGCCTTTCCAGACATACACAGCTTGACTTTGCTGCTACACTGTCTGACTCATTCATCCACACTATGACCATAATTTGATTAAACACATAATTTATGCTCCTACTTCTGTTCCCTCCCTAGATTTATTTTTGTATCACCTTCATCTTATTGCCTCCTCTGAAAAGTTTTGTCCCTAAAGGTAGAGAAATGCTGAGTTAGAAAGATGAATGGCCCATACTCATTTGCACACATCTGTCTTCAAGGAAATTGCATTTTCACATGGGATTCCGTCCAACACAATGATGAGCCAGAGTTTACACCTTGGCATATTTCTGTGAACAGATAACCTGTGGAAAATTCTGAATGTCTCGGTCTGTGCACAGGCATAGATTACATTGGGTGTTTTCTTGTAATTAGAATGTTTTGTTCTTCAGGGAACTACAGAATATGCACATTGAAAATAACAAATATATACAAACTGATTATACTGAAGAATATGTTCATATAAAACACAAAACAACAAAAATGAACAACAAAGCTCTGCATATGATGATTCTCTGTCTCTCTTTCACTCTCTTTTCTTATCTTCCCCCTTCTCCTCATATCTTTGCCTTCTCTCTTTCTACATCTTATCCCATCCTTTGGCCATTTGCTGCTGCAAAACAGCACCACAATTTAAATTTTAAAGATTCTTCATGTAGTGTTGTCTCAGCTCTCTACCCCAATAGAGTAATTCTCTATTACAAATTATTCTAATATTCTCTTTCTTTTACTGGAAGAAACAAGGAAGTTTCTTCTAACCAAAGTTTTTCCTTCTTTGATCTGCTTACTTCCAACTCTGTTCCATTTTCAATTTAAAGTCTCAGATACTACTCTATTTAAAATCAGTCATGCACATTGCCCAGTTGCTGCATAGTGAAAGAATATGGACAAAGTTCTCAAAAGAAGAATTGCAAATTACCAGTAATGATATGAAAGAATTTTCCAAATTAGAGAAACAGAAACAGAGACTGAGACACAGAGATACAGAGAGAATGTAAAAAAAAAAAAATCTTGAGATTTCTCTTGTCATCAGATAAATTGGCAAATATGAAAAAAAATCAATGTTGGAGGGATTGTGAAAAGACAAATTCACACTGGTATATTGTTGGTGAGATTATGAACTAGTACAATCATTCTGGAAAGCAATTTGTAAAAACAAATAAAAGGACTAAAATGGCTTTATCTTTTGATCTAGAAACTTCACTACTAGACATATTCTCCAAGGTGATTGTTTATGAAAAAAGAAAAAAACTCCATATATATCAAAATATTTTAGTTGAACTTTTTTGTGATAACAAAGACTGGGAAAAATAGATGTCCATCAATTAGGAAATGACTAAATTGGTTGTGATACGTGAATGTAATGGCATATGCCTAAGTAAGAAATGATGAATTCAACACATTAAAGAGAGCTTGGAAAGATTTACATGAACTGATACAAAATAAAGTAAGCAGAAAAACCATATGGATGATGACAATAAAGTTAATGGAAAGAATAACAAAATAATTGAAAATCTTGTTATAAGATTACAGAGAACAAGTTTGGCCATCCTTTAATTCCTTTAGAGAAATGAGGGGCACAAAGATATGTATCATAACCATAAATCAGATTTTTAATGTCTTTGTTAATCTTGCTGATTTTTTTTCTTTTCTACCTCTTGTTTTCTTTTACTTTCAAAAATTATGCTAAAAATAACTTTAGGAGGGAAGAAAGATATAAGAGATCATTTAGGTGACTTAAAAAATTCAAATTCGCGAACAAACTATAAAAAGAAAAATCACTTATAAAAAGAAAAAATAGAAGATGATAGGTACTTTTCAAATTCAGGAATGGGAGGGAGCAGCCTCAATACCTTCTAAAAGCTGTTATAGTGGGAAAAGACAGCAGGGAAATTTAACATAGAGTGATCCAGGAGCAATGTATCAAGAGGAAAGTCGCAGGAAGAATCCAGTAAACAGAGCAGCCCTGGAGTCAGTGAAAGTAGTGGCCAAGTATTAGTCAACTCATTCTGGACCAGGCAGTGTCCAAAACATGCAAGAGTACAAGAGTTTCAAATAGCCAGCTTCACTCTATCACTAACCACTCCAAATCTCGATAATGAAGTTATTAGAAAATCAAAATCAGGGAAAACAGTGAAAATCATTTTTTAATTTTTATTTTTTTTCTTAATTCATAGAACAAAACAAGCAGTTCCACAATATAACACAACAATAACAACAAATAATTGCATATGAAAATCTACCATGCACAACTTGCTATTGCTCTTAATTATATAATTAAGTTATCAATTAAATTTCTTATACCCCCTTTTTCCCTTCCCTCCTGCACTCTTCACCCTAGAGATGGCTACCATAAGACACATATAACTCTGTGTATGTGTGTGTGTGTGGAAAATTATTCCATAAATACTTCTCATATTTCTGTTTGTTGGTTCTTTCTCTGGATTCAGATAGCATTTTTCTTCATAAATCCTTTACAATTAATTTGGGTATTTTTAGTTAAAATTACTTAGTGGCTCAAAAGTGTTCTTAAAACAATATTGCTGTTAGTATATCAACATTCTCTTGGTTCTGCTCATTCTGATTCTCATTATTTTGTGCAACTCTTTCCTTTTTTTCTAAGATCATTGAGCTCAACCTTTCTTATAGCACAGTAAGTAGTATTCCATCATAATCATATCTCCCAACTTGACCAGCCATTCAACATTTGAAACCCTCCAATTTCCAATTTTGGCCACCACAAAGAGAGCTGCTATAAACATTTTAGAATATTTAGGTTCTTTTCCTTTTTCCCTAATCATCTTTGGAAATAAACCTAGTGGTGGTGTTGCTGGTTCAAAGAGTACATAAGCAGGTTAATAACTATTTGAACATAATTTGAGATTGCTTTCCAAAATGGCAGGATCAATTCACAATTCCACAAATAATGAATCAATGTCCCAATTTTCCCACATCCTCTTCAACGTTTATTGCTTTCTTCGTCAAATGTTTTAGTCAATCTGATAGGTGTAAAATGATATCTCAATGTTGTTTTAATTAGCACTTCTATGATCAATAATGAATTAGAAATGTTTTTCATATTAATATAAATTGTTCTAATTTCAACAATAGGAGAGTGACTCGTGTTCTTATAAATTTGACATCATTCTTTCTATATTTGATACATGAAAACTTTATCTGAGAAACCACCTATGACATTTTCCTGATCAGTTTTGTGCTTTCTTTGTTTTAAATTACATCACTGCACTACTGTTATAACAATGATCAATTATGATGGATCAACAATGAGGTGATTCAGACCAGTTTTAATGATCTTGTGATGAAGAGAGCTATCTACACCCAAAGACAGGACGTTGGAACTGAATATGGACCACAACATAGTATTTTCACTTTTGCTGTTTTTTGCTTGCATTTTTTCTCACTTTTTTCCTTTTTAATCTGATTTTTCTTGTGCAGCATGATATTTGTGAAAATATGTTCAGAGGAATTGTATGCGTTTAACATTTATTGGATCACTTGCTGACTGGGAGAGGTTATAAGGGGAAGGGAGGGAAAATTAGAATACAGGGTTTTGTAGGGGTGAATGTCAAAAATTATCCATGTTTAGATTTTGAAAATAAAAAGGTTTAATTTTAAAAAGCTATCTGATGCTAATTAGTTAAATAAATGAAGAATGCAGAAATAAAATCTGTTAGAATTCCAACCAATGACAGAGAATAGAAGGCCCTTAAATCTTTTAGAATACTAGTAAACCTTGTAGAAACAAGGGATATAGAGAATGGTAATATGACAGAGGGCCTATGGGCAGTTTTTATCTCTTCTGATGGTCTCAGGAAAAGACAAAAAAAAAAAAACACTGAGAAACAAAACTATACTGAGGAAGAAAGTAAGAGTGAAACAAAAATCATTCTCATAGTACAAGTGCATGAGATGAAAAATGCTTAACTATTAAGGCGGGGGGAGAGTAAGCATCTCAAAAATCTCATTTTTATTTGTACTGAAAAAGGAAGATCAAACATAATTACATATATACATAACAATCTCAGTATAGAAACTCAAGGGAAAAGGACAAGGGAGAAGAGAGAAGTTTAAGAGAGAAGTCAGATTAGGTAAGGGAACATATTGTAGAGAAGGGGTCAAAAGGAAAGAAAGAAAAAGTAAAAATCTGGGGTCAGGGATGAGATGAGAAGAGAAGAGCTAAAATAAAGGGGAAATTTTAACTATTTCATTTTTTATCACAAATGCCAGGCAAAACACAACAATATGGTATTTAGGAGAAACACACTTGAAACCCAAAGGTTAAAAACAGTGTTAAAATGGGGACTGGAGCAAAATCTATTAGGCTTCAGCTGAACTTTTAAAAAATCAGAGAAGACAGCAATCATAATTTTACTAAGCTTACACTAAATGTAGACATTAACAAGAGATAAGCAAGGAAATTAAATAATGGTTTTAAAAGGCACCATAAATAAAAATATTTCCAAATTTTCAAAGGATATAAACAGACAATTTTCAGATGATGAAATTAAAACCATCTATAGTCATATGAAAAAATTATCTAAATCACTATTGATTAGAAAAATGCAAATTAAAACAAATTTGAAGTACCATTTCACATCTATCAGATTGGCGAAGATAATTGGTTAAGACAGGAAAAGATAATGATAAATTTTGGAGGGGATGTGGGAAAATTTAGACTAGGAAACTAATGCATTGTTGGTGAAGTTGTGAAATGATACAACCATTCTGGAGAGCAATTTGGGACTATGCCAAAGAATTATAAAACTGCATACCCTTTCATCCAACAGTTCTACTACTGGGCCCATATCCTAAGGAAATCATAAAGCAGGGAAAAGGACATACATGTACAAAAATGTTTGTGGCAGCTCTTTTTTGTGGTAGCAAAGAATTGGAAAATGAATAGATGCTCAGGAATGACTTACTAAGTTATGGTATAAGAAAGTAATGGAATATTATCATTCTATAAAAAATGATTAACAAGCTGATTTTAGAAAAGCCTGGAAAGATTTATATGAATTGATGCTGAGTGAAACAAGAAGCAACAGGAATACATTATATATAGTAACAGCAAAATTGTATGATGATCAGTTATGAAAGACTTGATTCTTCTTAGAGGTTCAATTTCCAAGGCAATCCCAATAAATTTTGGATGGAAAATGCCATCTGCATGCAGAGAGAGCGAGAGCTAAAGATTGAATATAAATCAAGACATGTTATGTTTATTTTTTCCTTTTTCTTCTGTTTTTTTCTCTTGTGGTATTTCTTTTTTGTTCTTATTTTTTTCCTCCAAAAATGATTAATGATTCATAAAGAAATGTGTCTTTTTAATTAATATGCATGTATAATCAGAAGAAAATGGAAAAATAATAATTCTTCTCTCTCTCTTTCTCTCTCTCTGTCACTCTGTCTCTGTCTTTCTCTACCTCCACTTTCATATATGTATGTAGATGTGATATATATGTGTATATGTGTATATATGTATATGCACATATATCTATCTGTGTACACACATATACCTATATGTAATATACATACCAGAGTATCAATACTTAAAGAAAGGGTTAATTAAAATGGAAAGAAAAAGAACATGAAAATAAAATAGTGAAGGATTCTCAATGCACCAAAAGATTACAAAATAGAGAAATTAAAGACCTGAACACCATGTTAGAATAGAGATTATTAATAAATAGGAATAGAGAGAAATTTACACATATCAAATGTACAAGATGCCTTGAGTAAAACAAATACTGAAAATTAAAGAAAAAAATACATAAGATTGAAATTGGATTGTTACATCTAGGAACTGTTTTTTAAAAACTAGACAGTAAACAATTATAATTTTTTTAAAAAGCAAAAACAAATCATTCTCATAAAATGAAAAAAGAGAATTCACAGTTGAAGAAGAAATAAAGGGAAATTATCAGAAACTCTTTGCCATTATTTGCTAACAAAATTAAAGATTTTGATGAAATAGTGAATAATTGAAAATATAAAATACCCATATCAATAAAAGAAAAGCTAATTACTTCAAAAGCCTAATGCAAGAAAAAAAAAGCAAAGACATTATTTCCTGAATTCCAAGAATTACCAAAGAAAAATAAATAACTTCAAGATCAGATGAATTTATTAGTTCATGCTATCTGAACACAAAGAATAACTAATTCTAACATTATACAAACTACTTAAACTAATAGTAAAAGAAGCCATTCTTCTGAAGTCTATAATACAACTATACTCTTGATACTGAAAACTAAACAAGACAAAGAAAAGGAAAATTATAAACCAATATCCTTAATGAATATTAATGCAAAATTATGTAAAATATTAACAAGTAGCCTACAAAAGTATATTAGAAAATATAGGGATGAACACAGTATAGTAAATAATATCAAACATTAAGAGGAACCAGTATATATAAGAAAGAAAATCTTAGAGGTTTTCCAATGAGATCAGGAGTAAAACAAGTCCATTCTCACTTCTGATTGACTTGATCATAGAAATGCTACCTATAGCACAGAGATATGAAGAAAGGCAAATTACATCCTTGCTATCAAGAAGCTCACAGTCTAAAGGAGAGACACTATGTAAACAACTATAGAAAAGGCTTCCTGTAAAAAGAGAGGTCAAGAATGTCAAAGGAAATAATGAAAAAGAGTAGGAAGAAACAGATTATATCAGTATAAGATTTCAAATGATACTCAAAGCAGTAATTATAAAAAATGACTTAGTATTGCTGAAAAAAATACAGGCCAATCAGTGGGACAAATTAGGAACAGAATATAGAGGAGGGAGAAATATTCTATCATGTTATTTCATTAAACCAAAACAAAAATGTCTCTCTTTGACAAAAATTTCTAGGAAAATTTGAAACTAATTTGGCAGGAATTTAAAATAGACTAATTTTTTACATTACACATCAAACTGAATTCAAAATAGATATATGATGTGACATAAAAAGTGACATCATAACTAAATCAAAGCTGTGAGAAAAAATTACCTTTCAGATCTATGGGTAGAAGAGTTCATGATGAAACAAGGGACAAAGAGGATCACAAAAAGTAAATGGGTAATTTAATTTTATTAAATTAAAAGTGTTTTTTACAAAAGCATCTAAGTACAAAAAGGAAAACAGGTAAGTGAAATAAATCTTTGCAGTAATTTTTTTGCATAAAGATCTCCTCTGTAATATATATATATGTGTGTGTGTGTGTACATATATGTATATGTATACATATATAATTGATCTAAATTTATAGGAAAAAAGGCCAATAGATAAATGGGTAAAGGATATGATTAGATAGCTTTCAAAAAAGAAATCCAAACTGATAGTCACATGAAAAATGCTCCAAATTAATAATAATGGACATGCTTCAAGTCATTTGCAGGATTTGTGGTGTCATCACTGTAGTTATTTCTTCTATTAGTTTAAAGCACAAGCTATAGTCCATGTTCCTATAATCTCAAGAAGCCATCAACATGGAGCAACTAGATGGCACAGTGGTAGAGCATTGGCCCTGAAGTCAAGAAGACTTGAGTTTAAATCCAGCTTCAGACATTTGACACTTATTAGCTATGTGACTCTGGGCAAATCAGTTAATCCCATTTGCCTCATACACAAAAAAAAAAGAAAAAAAAAAGAAAAAGAAAATCCATTAACAATTAAAGAATTCTAAGTTGAGAAAAAGACAAAGACAGAGACAGAAGGAGGAAAAGAGGGAGGGAAGGAGAGAAAGGGAGAAAGACAGCAAGCAAGAGAGAGAAAGGAGGAGGGAGAAAGGGAGTGAAAGAGAGAAGGGGAAAGAGACAGAGACAAAGACAGAAGGAGAGAAAGAGGAAGGGATGAGATAAGGAGGGAAGGAGAGAGATAGAGGAAGACAGAGCGAGCAAGAGAGAGGAAGGAGGAGGGAGAGAGGAAGAAGGAGGGAGAAAAGGAGGGAAGGAAAAAAGAAGAGAAGGAAATAGGAAAGGAGGGAGAGAGACAGAGACAGAGAGGTGTATATATTTCACATATGTGCATGTGTATACATAAAGATGTATAGGATGTTCAGAGAACTGGAAATGCCCCTGGTATGAGAGCTTGCCCCTTTTTCAAGACTGTTTATCCATCTTTGCTGTTCTCCTGATTCACCCAGTTCTCATAGGGGGCTCAAAGAAGCTATGGCATGTGCAACAGACATACCTTGACAAACCATCTCCATAGAGGAGCTAAACCAGGTTGACCCTCAGGCCACAAACCAGTCAGGAGTTGGGAATTGGGGGGAGGAATCATATAGCTTACCAGGAACTGTAATGTGTTAATACAAATGAGATGGTTCTATTGTGACTGATAGAGAAATGTTTGTCAAATAAAGCTTCACAGATTTCATTCATAGTGGCAGGCTGGGGAAGGGGTGATGAAGGGAGGAAGGCAGTGGGAGGGAAAAAAAGAAGCTCTACTTGTTGCATTCCTTGATTTGGCTTTATGCTGAACTTCCTATAATGTTAATTTTTTTCTCCATTTCTTCTAAATCAAGGTTTATTGTTACTGCTGTTGTTTTTAACTTGAGGTGTATAAAAATATTGGTTTTTAAAATATTTTATGACTATTTCAATATAATTTGTTTTCTTTGTAAATCTATGTATTTTATTTTATACATTAAAAACATTATTGTAAGAGGAGACCTGTAGACTTCATTAAACTAAGTAGTCTGCCAAAAGTGATTGGATTCAACGTTTTATGATGTGTGCTACTTCGAATTTTTCTTTACAAAATTTACAAAATCCAATATGAGCTTCTATTCTAAACAAGCAGTGTCTTTAAAAGTCTCAGCTGCTCTCAGAAATAGTCTCTGGACTGTTTTGTTCTCCACAATATGGTCCCTACAATCCGCATTACATTTTCCCTCTACCACAGAAAGTCATAATAATATGAAAAAAATACTTTCTACTCTAGATAGAATTACAATGAATAAAGTTCCCAAACCAAGGTTTGGCATTTCGATTTCTGCAAAGTGAAAATAGTGTCCATCTCATTGTTCCACTTAAATTCCATCCCTACACCTCACCTATCCCCCCTAAAAACTGACTCTTATTCATGTTATTACTGACCTTCTGTTTTCTCTGGCTAAAGTCCTTGCTCCTTCCCCTTCTTCAAGATAGCATCATGACCTTCACTTCTTGGATATTCTTCAAGGTCATTCTGCCATTGGGTTGCTGCTTCTGGACTGATTCAAACAGGTTACTTAAATCCTGGGCCCTTATAGGACATATAGCTTCTTTACTAAAGGAGTAAATGTACTAGAATCCTTTTGCATGGTCTTTGATAAATAGCTGTACTTCCCCTTACCTCCTACCTCTGGCTCAACTGGGTAATTTTGTGTTCTTTTCTATTGAAATGCTACTCTTTCAGCAAAGGCAGTGAGTGGTCCTTATTGTAGAAGCCTAGAAGTCTCCCCTTTTGGACTCTTCCAGTCCCTTGACTCTGAACTCAATCACCTCCAGTTGTAGACTCAGTTCTTTGACAATTTTTTTTCTAAGTCAGTTAGATCTCTCAGATTCCCATTGGGCATTATTGTAGATGAATGAATGAGGGCAAAGATATAAAAGTACTTGTTGATGAAAAGGCCACGAAAGGTACAAAGTATTTTTTAACTATAATTGAGCTATTTAAATCTCAAGCCATTTCCAAATATGGAATAGTTCTTTTATATCTAAAAGGTTTACTCTTTACAATTGAATGTCTCTGCTTTTGATCTTTCAGATCTTCAATTTTTCTGAAGTCTAAATGGAATAAACCATTACACTTTGTGCATCCTAAATTGGATGTCATATATTCTTTTTTATCACGCTTTTTTCTCTACGTTTTTAATGCCCATCATAGTACCATGATACATATTATCCATTTGATAAATATTATTGCATTAAATTTATTTATTCACCTTTTTCCTTTTTCCTTATTCACACTTAGATAATGATATACAAATTTCTGCTAATGGAGTGTCTGATAGTTTTTGCCTCCTAGCCAAAGCTTGGCTTTTCTTACTTTTCGGCTGCTTCACAGTCTGGATAGTCTACAAACTAAAAAAAAAAAGTCCTTGAATGATCAAGAATTGATTACTATGAATTAGTCAGAATAAAGGATAGAAAAATCACAAGTAATTACCTGATGTCATGTTATTGTTGCTATGCTGACAAAAATAGACAGTCCAACAAAAGCTATGACTCAAACTTAACTCATAATTTTCTTCTAAAAAGTCCAAGGTCAACTATCTCTTAAAGTCTCTGTTTCTAGTTGTTGTGGGCCAAGGCAATAAGAGAATTGGGTGATTTATAAATTCTACCCTTACATAATACCAACTAGAGCTATTGTGAGTTACAATACTGTGAATCAGACTTAGGGAAATTCAAGTTAATTTTTACCTCAGGGAAATTAAGTTGAGATTCATCTGTGGGTTCTTTGAGGAAAAGAGGATATAAAAACAGCTTTAAATCTCTTAAGGAGGGTCCCTAACTCCACAAAGAATTTCTGATGTGAAGGCTTATTCCCTTTTCAAGATTTCTCTTCCACCTTTGGTGTCCACCTAAATCATCTCACTCTCACCTGTGGCTCTAAAAAGCTGTAGCCTGCTCAGCAGCCACACCCTGATAAACTGTCCGCCAAGACGGGCTGAACCAGGTTGAGGGTAACCAACAGGTCTCACATCTTTTGATGAATTACTAGGGAAATGTCTACCCCAAGCAGGGGTAGGGAAAATGGGTGGATAAGGATGATTTGGTTCCAAAAGCTATGAAGGCTATAGCAGCTACTGTGTGGAGTGCTTAGAGTTTGGTCAGGTATCAAAACTGCCAAGGTCATTCACTGCATCCAGGATATCACCTTCTGTACTGAACTTTGATATTCTTGAAGCGTTTGGCTGACTTTATGCCTCACTTAAATTCAATTTACAGGCAAATCAAGACATCACTTTGTGATGCCATTGGTCTTTTCTAAAAATGAAGGACACCATAATGTATTTAGAAATTAAATTATTAGAATTAAAACATATCATTCTATTATTGTTCTGTAAGAAATGGCCAATAGGATGATTTCAGAAAGGCCTGGAGAGATTTATAGGAACTTATGCTGAGTGAAATGAGCAGAACCAGGAGATCATTATATACTTCAACAACAATACTATATGATGATCAATTCTGATGGATGTGGCCCTCTTCAACAATGAGATGAACCAAATCAGTTCCAGTAGAGCAGTAAAGAATTCAACCAGCTACACCCAGTGAAAGAACTCTGGGAAATGACTATGAACCACTACATAGAATTCCCAATCCCTCTATTTTTGTCCACCTGCATTTTTTATTTCCTTCACAGGCTAATTGTACACTATTTCAAAGTCTGATTCTTTTTGCACAGCAAAACAACTGTTTGGACATATATACACATATTGTATTTAATTTATACTTTAACATATTTAACATGTATTGGTCAACCTGCCATCGAAGGGGGGGGGAGAGAAGGGGAAAAATTAGAACAAAAGGTTTGGCAATTGTCAATGTTGTAAAATTACCCATGCATATATCTGGTAAATAAAAACTATTAATAAAAAACATATCATTCTTCTGATTTGTGTATGAGTAATTTGGGGAGAGGGGCTTATAGGTGATGCAGTAGAGAGCGCACTGGGCCTAAAGTCAGGAAGACTCATTTTCTGAATTCAAATCTAGCCTTTGACATTAGCTGTGTAACCCTGAACAAGTCACTTAACCCTATTCACCAAAGTTCTATCTTTGCCAAGAAAACCCCAAATGGGCTCACAAAGAGAAGCAACAATTTTTTAAACTAGAACTATGATTTCATGGGCATAAAGAAATCTTAGTGATGGAAACTTTATCAATGCAAATGAACATTTATCTTTAATTCATATGACATATAAGTAATCAGAGGAAAGAGCAGATAAGTAAAGGTTAAATGAGATAGATAAGTAAAGGTTAAATGAGATAATATTTATAAAAAATGCTTATCATTTCAGGTATCAGGATGATGGCAATTTTAAAGAAGAGAAGAACACAGAGATGTGTAAAGTATATATGTGTATATGTACATATACAGATATGTATGAGTTATTAATAGGAAGAGAAGATGGTTTGGGGGAAAAGAGAATGCTGTTTTATATATATTAAGTTTAAAATAAGTTCATTCAGTTTGAAATGTCCAATAGGCAATTGGTGATGTGAGACTTAGAGGTCAATAGAGTAGATTTGAGAATCATCTCATAGAGATGAATATTCAATGCATAGTGCCTGTTGAAATCACCAAGTACAGAGGAAGCAGAGATGAGAGCATCGAATAAAACCTTGGAGGACACCAATAATAATAAAGGGGTATGGCCTAGATCAAAATTTCTTAACTCTAAGTTATAACTTCATATAGAGTAGCATAAATGAATGTCATGAAATCATGATTTGTTTTATATATGTGTGTGTGTGTATAATATTATCAGTAAATGTTTGATTTGTATACATATTTTATACACTTATATACACTCATGTAAAAATTTCTCAGGATAAAGGGGTCACGTTGAAAAAGTTTTAAGAAGCCCTGATCTAGATGAAGATCTAGCAAAGGAGACTGAGAATGATCAAATGGATAAAAGAAGAAGCAGGAGAAAGCAGCATTATGAAAACCTAAAGAGAAAAATGTTTCAAGGAGGAAAGAATAATCTATAGGGTGTTAAAGAGATGAAAAAGAGAAGGACTAAGAAAAGCTTTAGATTTGAAATGACCATTGGTGATTTTTGAGGGAATATTTTCAACTGAATAATGAGAAAGTTAAGAAGACAGAGTCTATTCTAAACTACATGCCTAGCTAAGGAATGTGGAGTAATTAATACTTATCTGTTATTCTTTATTTGTCCCATTACTCCTTATTTGCCCCCATCCTGACTTTTTAAATTTATATTTATAAAAGCTCTTACTTGTTTCCTTCCCTAAATTACAATCTTCTTTTTTTTAATTTACATTCTTGGAGGATATTAGCTTGTTATTTAAGTCCCAAACTTACAGTTTATAAAGAACTCACAAATTTCTTCTAATTTCCAGACTCCCTTAGAGACTAATCCATCATTTTGGAGTTTAATAAAGTTTTTGTGACTACAAGAGAATCTCTTTGAATTCTGTCAATCTGACTATGAACCAAGACTAAAATGCTTCCACATTTGTAGTACATGATTTTCTCAAAGAGTTTAACCATGAAAGGGAGATGATATAGGATAAGGATAAGATCATGTGAAGGTTTTGTTTTTGCTTTCAAAGATATAATGATATGGCATGTCTGCAAGCAATAAGGAAACAACCAATAGATAGAGAAAAGATTTAAGATAAGTGAGAAAGTGGGAGGGATGGGGCAATCTGGTGGATGAGATGGAATGGGATGCACATACATATAAAAGTGTTTTCTGGAGTAAGGAGTAAGATCATCTCTTCTTGTGAGAAAGAGGTGAAGAAGTTAGTGGAGAAAGGTATCTTAATGACATGAGATGAGGAGAAAGGGAGAAAACGGAGTTCTCATCAAATGGCCTCCATTTTTTTTTTCAGTGAAATATAAACCCGTATCTTCAGCTGAGTAGATAGGGAGACAAATAGCCATGGGAGAGCCATAAAATGGTTTATAAAAGCTGCTACAGTGAGTGAGACATCGAATCAATTAAAGAGGACATTTAAGAAAAGAGTTGAAATAATATTCCCGATCCCTGAAGAGTCTTAGCTCTGGGATCTGCCATTTCCCTAAAAGGACTTTTAGCTCTGGGCAGTAGACATTTGACTCTGCATCTCTATTTGTTCAACTGAATTCTGACATATGTTTCTTTTTGTATTAAAGCTTTATTTTCAAAACATAGGCATAGATAATTTTCAACATTCACTCTTGCAAGTGTTCCAAATCACTACTGATCAGAGAAATGCAAATTAAGACAACTCTGAGATACCACTACACACCTGTCAGTTTGGCTAAGATGACAGGAACAAATAATGATGAATGTTGGAGGGGATGTGGGAAAACTGGGACACTGATACATTGTTGGTGGAGTTGTGAAAGAATCCAGCCATTCTGGAGAGCAATTTGGAACTATGCCCAAAAAGTTGTCAAACTGTGCATACCCTTTGACCCAGCATTGCTGTTATTGGGATTATATCCCAAAGAAATACTAAAGAGTGGAAAGGGACCTGTATGTGCCAAAATGTTTGTGGCAGCTCTTTTCGTAGTGGCTAGAAACTGGAAGTTGAATGGATGCCCATCAATTGGAGAATGGTTGGGTAAATTATGGTATATGAAGGTTATGGAATATTATTGCTCTGTAAGAAATGACCAGCAGGAGGAATACAGAGAGGCTTGGAGAGACTTACATCAACTGTTGCTGAGTGAAATGAGCAGAACCAGAAGATCACTGTACACTTCAACAACAATGCTGTATGAAGATGTATTCTGATGGAAGTGGATATCTTCAACATAAAGAAGAGCCAACTCACTTCCAGTTGATCAATGATGGACAGAGGTAGCTACACCCAGAGAAGAAACACTGGGAGGGGAATGTAAATTGTTAGCACTACTGTCTTTCTACCCAGGTTACTTATACCTTCGGAAGCTAATAATTAATGTGCAACAAGAAAATGGTATTTACACACAAATATTGTATCTAGGTTATATTGTAACACATGTAAAATGTATGGGATTACCTGCCATGGGGGGGGGGGGAGGGAGTGGAGGGAGGGAGGGGATAATTTGGAAAAATGAATAAAAAAATAAAAAATTTTAAAAAAATTAAAAAAACATTCACTCTTGCAAAACCTTATGTTCCAAATGATTAAATTTTATATTAAATTAAATGGTTATCATTTGTTATCATTTAATGATAGTATTTTTGGTTGTTAGGAAACAATAATATGGTCCTTAAAACAAAGGTGTGTCCCCATGTAGCTTTTTCCAGGATATGAAAGATTATTACATTTGGGTTTGCCAGTTATGTTATTTTGGGCTTTATTCCCAGTGGGCAGTTTTGAGTATAACAGAATCCAAATGGAAAACATCCAAGAAGTCTGAAAAATTCCTTCAAGAGATGCTAAATGGTAGGCAATGCTACATGGCTAATCCTTCTGTTTTCTAGGGTAACAACCTAGATTCATCCCTTAAGCAATGGTGCAAATAAGTGAATTTTCCAGTATGAATAGTGTTATATAAAGAATTTATCAATACCATCTTATTGACCACCATCAAACCTCAAAAACTCTCTGCAAGCTTTCTTCTTTGGGCAAGCCAATCAACAGCTCTTACAGAATAATGTCTTTTCCACAATGAATCCAATTCACAGACAGTGAAACCTTTGAAAACTCAAAATGAAAGGTTGTTATTTAAGTACATGCTATGGAATGACTCACATTTAGCCGAATTGTCAGAACCACCTAACTTTGTTCTCTTGGTAGGTCTTTCTCAAAACATAAAAAAACAATGAAAAATGATGTCATGAAGCCCTGTGTCCAGAAGAACCACCGAAACTGCTTGTCCTTTGGCTGTGGGCCTGTTTCTGTGGTTTATGGGAAAGAAATCGAGGAAGAGAAATCTTTGTTATTCAAAGGGTGAGACTCCAATCATGTTTTTAGAAACAGATCTATTTCCCTTTACTCAATAGGGAGACTAATAAGAGACTCAGTCAGCTTTTGGTTAGTACTCAAGTCAGAACTAACCCTACACTTTTGCCAGGTGTCCTAGCCCTTTGATATATTCAGTTTTGTTCCACGTGCTTCCCCATCTCATTAGGAGACCGTTTGAGAACCTGTGTTTTTCACCCCCTGGATTTGAATGCTCCCAGAGTACTAATCAAAATCTAACTGGGTCTCTGTCTGGAGCAAAGTAGGCATTTTGTACCTTAAAATCTCCCTTCACAATCTGGTTCAAATCACTTTTCTGATTTTAGAACTTTCAATGCACTCAGTGATCTGGCCAAATGTTTTTTTTTCTCTTGCTGTTCTTCATATACCACATTCTATCCCATGTCTCCATGTATATGCACATTCTCCATGACTGGAACACAAAAAGAATTTTCACCTCTTTAAGAATTCCTGTTTTCAGGAGCTAGCCAGGTAGTATATACAGCACCAGCCCTGAAGTCAGGAGAACCTGAGTTCAAATCTGACCTCAGAACTTAACACTTCTAGTGATGCGACCCTGGGGAAGTCACTTAACCTCAATTGCCTCAGAAAAAAAAAAAAAAAAAAAAAAAAAAGAACTAAAGAATCAATTTGGGAGGGAAAGACTCTCAAGAGTTTCTGACCAGAACTGCTATTTACATTCATTCAAAGGCTTCCTTCACATGCTTTTTAGCATATTTTAGCCAAATTGCAAAAGCCTTCATTGAGGACATGTATGGCACCAAAGTCAGCTACCTTACTGATAATAAATTCAACTTAAAAAGGCCAAAAGTCAAAATGAAAATGCATGAGTTTTTGTTTGCAGATAATTATGTACTCAAAGCAGCTTCTGAAGCCATCTGAAGTATGAATCCATTCTCTATTACTTGTGCTAATTTCAGCCTAGCAATTAACACCAAGAAAGCACAGGTACTTCATCAACCAGCACCATGCCATCCATAAGTGGAGCCATCAGTTACAGCAAATGGAAAAGTTTTGAATGCTGTGGATAAATTCACTTACCTTGGCAGTATACTTTCGAGGGATGTCCACGTTGATAATGAGGATGATGAATGCCAGAAAGCTCAGTGTTTGGAAGAATCTGAAGGAAAGCATGGGAAACAAGAGGTATTCAACCGAATATTCAATTGTAGGTCACAGAGCCATTGTACCCGAGTATGAAAGGATGCCAGTGTCATGCTAAGAAACTGAATTGCTTCCATTTGAATTGTGTTAGGAAGATTCTGAGATCACCTGGCAGGATGAGATATCAGACACTGAGGTCCTTTCTCAAACTAAAATGCCAAGAATTCCAACTCTACTGCAAAAGAGTACAGCTCCTTTGGGCTGGTCCAATGTTCAAATGCCATGTGCATGCTTGCCAAAAAGACCATTTATGGAAAATTCACAGAAGACAAGCACTCATAAGGTGGCCAGAAAAAGTAATTCAAGGACACTCTCAAAATCTCTCTTAAGAATTTTAGAATATATTATATATCATGGGACATACTGGCATGCTCCCATCAGAGAAAGTGCTGTGCTCTATGAGCAAAGGAGAATTAAATTAGCTCAGAAGAAACATGAGATGCACAAAATTAGGGGGCTGAGCCATTCTTTGCCTGGTGATTTCAACTTGATATCAGGTGGCCTCCATCCACTGTGTTCTTTAGCAATGTGAAGGAGCAAGTTCATTGGTTGAAGTAATTTTTTCCCAGAAGCCCTTGCGTTATTCCACACCCATTCTCTGGGAGGATAAAAGAGAGTGGCACTCGAGAGATAGTCTTATCTGGACCAGACTTGAGGCGGCTCTCTGAAGGAAGGGAAGTCACTACTCTGGACCAGAGCTGACGGCAACTCTCTGGAGACAACCACTCTCTACAAGAAGAAGAATCTGAGAGATTTGAGTTGACACAGCAGATCTCCTCCCAGAGAGCAATTGGCAGTCTCTGGAGACAACAGAACTTTACATATTGGTGTCCACAACGTGGGGCAAGGACTTTTGCTTATCCTGACAAGGACTTATTCTGAGCTCTTCAGAGGAGCTAGACCAGACCATTGCAATTTGGCACCCAAACAGGGACAGACAGGATCCTGATTCCAGTGGAAAAGTCTCCAATCCAGATCTCAGTCTCTCTGACCCAGAACCGTGAGTAACAAGGAAACTTTGTTAAAGATTAAGTGAGCGTTCTAATAGACAAATAAGGAACTTAACTTGTTAAGGGCTAAACCAGCAATCTCTTATAGTGAAATGGGGCAAATGCCTTTTGTTCAATGAAAATGTTTAGAGAGCATCATCAAGGTTATGAAAAGCCAAGGATTGATTATAATTTTGGAGGATATTACAGAACTTTTAAAAACTGTGAAGGTCATATGTCCTTGTTTTTTCTCTGGAAGAATAATTGGATCTAGATGAATGGGAATAAAGGTAGAATGCATGTCATATGAAGAAGGCCCAGGTGTAATGTGCTGTTGTCTCCAGAAACTGCAGATCGCTCTTTGGTCTAGAGGAGAGATGACTTCCTCCAGAGAGCCGCCTCAACTCTGGCCTAGAACAGAGACTCTTCTTTCCTCCAGAGAGCCACCTCAAGTCTGCTCAAGACTCTATCTCTCAAGTGCCACCCTCTTTTATCCTCCCAGACAATGGGCGTGGGATAACGCAAGGGCTTCTGGGGAAAATTACTTCAACCAATGAACTTGCTCCTCCTAAGCATGCAAGCTCCTCCTCAGGAGGTCACAGAAGTAAAACTCCAAGTAAAGGCTGGAACTAGAGAATTGTCAGGTACCGACTTAGCACTTAGTAAGAACCTAATATCTCATTATCTCATTAGCACTTAGTAAGAACCTAACAGGGGAGGGTGACTCTCACTGTGTCATGAGCTGAAGCAATTTGTGATAAAAAGAAGCCAAGCTTGCAATGGATTGTTCTGAAAATTATTGTTCAGTGATATCTGATTCTTGATGACTCCATTTGGGATTTTCTTGACACACTAGTTTGTCATCTCCTTCTTCAGCTCATTTTACAGAAAAGGAAACTGAGGAAAGAAGAGTTAAGTGAAAGTGTCCAGGGTCACACTGCTAGTTAGTGTCTAAGATCAGATATGAACTCTGAAAGAGAAGTCCTCCTAACTTCAGGTGCTCTATCCACTGAGCCATCTACCTGTTGTTTTGGAGATACTGAATGCTAAATCACCAAGCAAGAAGGCAAGTTGTTCACCAAACAATTCAGATGGCTTTCCAGATTCCCTCACTTAATAGTGCCCTGCCCCTCTTTCCATTCACTGTGTATTTATTTTTTTATTTGCTTCTCTGTAAACATATATCACCATATAGAATGTAGCATCTTAAAAGCAGGGGCCACTTCTTTGTGTCTCCAAAATCTCCAATAGAATCAGGCACATAGTCACTGAATTTATTATTTATTGATTGATTGATGGATTGATTAAAGTGGAAACATAATTACATTGTAAGAAGCTTCAGGTCTTTGTTTTGTTTTGTTTTAATAACTGTAGAAAATAGATTCAGCAACATACACTACTTGAAATAGGCTCATAATAACAAGGCCCAACTTTCTGCTACTGACATTCTAAACAGGATATGAATTCTCAAAATCTTATTATCCAGAGCAAAGAGAGGCAGTCAATATAATGAAATAAAGTATAACCATATTTATCTGCTATCTCATTCCACAAAAAAAAAAAAAAATTAAAAGGAAATTTCTTTTTTATTTGCTCTCTGATGCCCTTTTCATTGGTACGTGTAACAAAGAAAAAGGAGTTACCAAAACAGTAGAGTTTAAAAATGCTGAAACTCAAAGGAAAAATACCAATGATCTCAATAGAATAGAAGAAAAAAAGAAAAATGATTTCTATTTGAAATATATTGTTCAAATACTCAAAACAAAACAAAAAATTTTTCCATGCTTTGCTTTTCACTTTTGACTAATAAATAAGAACCTAAGGGGAAAACAGTGCTTTGCCTCTCCTTCAAAAACAAAAACAAAAACAAAAATATGCAAGCAAAGGCAAAATTTGTCCCACATATTTTGGAAACCATGTTTCCTAACTAAGATTTTGATCTTTGCATATTATATGTAAAACAATATGTTTCTGCTGATCCCCTTCCTACTTAAGTGTATATGTATGTATGTGGGGTATGGCTGTGGATAGGTTTACCAAAATGGGAAGCATTATAGCAACTAACTTCCAGGATTATTGTGAGATACATCCCAAAATATCAGGCTAACTGAGTTTCTGATTTGTACCTTTTCCACTTATTATAGTTAAGCATTTGGGTAAAAATCTTATCTTTACTAAAAACTGAATAGAAAAAAAAAAGTTAATTATGTGCCTGCCATTTTTTGAAGTGATGATTATATAAATTTTAAAATGAGACAGTCCCTAATCTGAAGGAATTTACATTCTAATAGAGGGAGATCTAAATTCAAATCTGCCTTGAAACAGTCCTAGCCACGTGACCCTGGGATAAGTCATTTGCTTCAGTTTACTTTATTCCCTTTAGTTTTCTTATCTGCCAATAGGGATAATACTAGCATTTATCTCCCAGGACAGTTGTGAGGATCAAATGATTGACTTAAAAGGCTAAAATACTTTTCCTTGGTCTCACACACATACACACACATACACACACACACACACACACACACACACACACATACACAATAATTAGTTGCAATAATGCTTCCCATTTTAAATTGGGGAAACTGAGACAGAAGTTAAGTGACTTGCTCAGCATTGAACAGTGTCTGAGGCTAGGTTTGAATTCATGGCAGCACTCTGTACAATACATGATGTTAACACTACTTTTGTCTACATAAATGGATAAAATAGTCAAAAGTGAGTTTTTCAGCAATAAAATTGAGCTCTGAAGTTTAATAAAATTGAGACTTGGGGATAGTTTAAAGTCCATCTTTATACTTTCAATTCCTCTACCTTGGTTGGTTGGTTGGTTGATGTCCAAAATTATATCACTATGTTAGAACTGAGTTATAGTGGCTGTGATCAGCCAGCCACTATGGCTGATCAGACCAATAGCAGCTCAGAAGGCTCTACCACAAATCAGATACAAATAGTCCCACATTTGGATACATTCTCTAACTTTGTTTGTAGCTCCTGCTCTAGGCTATATAACATGATGCAAGTAACAAATTACTGCTTCTGTCCAATTTGAAATCATCAACTTTCATTCCTCCAAGGAATTCTTAGTTAATGCCCATATTTTGTAATTAAAATTAAAAATCCCAACTATTGGCACAGCATCATTTCACTATATATATATATATATATATATATATATATATATATATATATACTCAGTATTTTGCAGCATGGAGACCTATATTCTCAGAAAACTTTAAAATAAATGCCATAAGCAATTAAGAGAATCAAATGGTTTTTTCAATGAGAATGACTTACATGAATTTTGCGAAGTTTTAATGTTGTAATAAAACTGTGGTAATGAAGAAAGGATAAAAGTATTCATTAAATAAATATAATTTATTTACAAATAGAATGTGACTTTTAGAGATATGCATATGTACATGTATATTTATATATACATATATGTTTATATATATGATAAAATTGTAAAACGATATTAGAATCAAGGATCTATTAACTAAAACTGAATAATGAAATTTCCCTTGAGTCCAGCAGTCTTAGCCCAGTAACTTGAATATGCAACACAATTGAAGGGTTTATTAAAATCTAGTAACAAAAGTTCAGGTGTATGCTAGAGACTACTCAAATAATAGTCTACTTACTTATTTTTCAGTGCAAATATTTATACCTTGGAAATTGGTAAATGTTACATTTCAGAGCTTGTTTTGTTGATTTGTTGATTGTCTAGACTTAAAGTGATAGGTGGAGAAAATATTAATAATGTAAATTACACTTAAAAATATCACACATATTTTTTTCCAGATATCCAGCCATCAAATGTAAAATAACTGATAATTATATATGATATTTTAATATTTAAAATGTAAATGGTGTCCCAGCATCAACCTCTGGATTTATACATGCTACCTTTAATTTTAGCAGTGTCTGAGGAATCTCTAGAAGTTGATTCATTTTTGAAATTATGAGCTCAATGATTTTAGACTTTAGAAAACCATGGAAAGACTTGCATGAAATAATGAAAAATGAAATGGGCAGAATCAAGAGAACATTGTATACGGTAAGAGCAATTTTATTTTAAGAACAACTTTGAGCAAATAAGTTATTTTGTCTATTATAAATATCCAAATTAACTATAATGGATATATGAAGAAAGATGTTGTCCACATAAAGAAAAAGAACTCATAAATAGCAGTTTGTCTAGAATAATTATATATCTATGTAGAATAATTTTATATGTATATAATTATTTTATACAGACTCCTATTTATCAATTCTTATGTAGATGTGTGCATGAATATATATATATATATATATATACACATACACACCCAACCCTATTCATATCTAATGGTAGCCATCTTTAGCATGGGGAGAAGAAAAAAAGAATAAATTTGCATGATACCTTTATTGTATCTTTTTAAAATTTATATATGTATTTTTGTATATTTGTATAAAAATTTATATTGTACTATACATAGAAAGTATGTAAAGTAATGTGTAGCTCCAAGTTACAACAATTATTTTTATTTTACTGTGTAATGAAAATGCTTGTTTTAGTCCATAAATAAAAATTAAAATTTAAAACTCCCTTTGTCTTCCACAATTATACTATTATAGACAGCTTAATTAGCAATCCTAACTGTGAATATGAGTGGGATGAGCTCACCCACAAAACGAAGCAGATTGTAGAATGGATTAGAAAACAGAATTTGACAATACATTGTTAACAAGAGGCATACTTGAAACAGAGACATATACACAGAGTTTGAATAAAGGGCTGAAGCAAAGTAGAAATAGGATAGATAGCAATCATGATCTCAGACAAAAAAAAAGATCTAGTTAAAAGAGTCAGAGAAATTGCATTTTGCTAAAAGGAATATAAACTATGAGGAAATATCAAAAATTGTTACAGTTTCTCTGATAAAGGCCTAATTTCTCAAATACATAGGAGACTAGTTAAATTTATAAAAATTAAAGTCTTTTCCCCAATTAATAAAATGATCAAAGGATATGAACTGAGAGTTTTCAGAAGAATCAAAATATTTATAGTCATATGGAAAAAATTCTTTAAACCACTATTGGTTAGAGAAATATAATTTAAAACAATCTCATACCTATTAGGAATGAAAAACGCTCATTGAGGATAAGGGAAAATAGATATATTGATAAATTGTTGGTAGAGTTGTGAACTAGTTCATCCAATCATTCTGGAGAACAATTTGGAACTATGTCCAAAGGGCTATAAAACTGCATATACCCTTTTCTTTAACAATACCACCATTAGGTCCATTATAAGAGATCAGTGGAAAAGGAAAAGGACCTACAAGTACAAAACTATTTTAGTAGCTTTTACTGTTCAATTGAACATTGAAAGGATACTCATCAGTTGGAGTATGGCTGAACAAGCTGTGTCATGTGTTTATGATGAAGTACTATTGTGCAGTAAGAAAAGATGTGAGATGTGGGTTCAGAAAAAATATAGCAAGTCCTATATGATGTGAAGAAAACTGAAGTGAGAAGAACTATTAGACCATTGTGCACACAATATTATGATCAACAACTGTAAGAGGCTTGGCTAGTATGATCAATCCAATGATATAAGACAATTCCAAAGGGTTCTTGATAAAAAAATGTTAACAACCTCCAAAAAAAAGTATAAACAGAATTTTAATTTTCATGTCTTCTTTTTGTGCTTTTTTTGTGATATGGCTAATATGGAAATATGTTTTTCATGGTTTTAATGTATAATTAATAATCAAATTCTACTGATAATAAAAGTATCATTATTATTAATAAATTAATAAATAAATAATAATAAATAATTTTGCCTTCTCAGTGGGGAGGGGGATGGATAGAAAAGAGGGAAAGAATTTGGAACTCTAAATTTTAAAAAATAAATGTTTCAATATGAATGTTCAAGTGTTTAAATGAATGTTTAAAATAAACAAATAATGGATTTGCCTAAAAATTTTTTTGATTGATTTAATCATGTTTGTCTTAGTTCCTCATCTGTAAAATGAGCTGGAAAAGGGAATGGCAAAATATTCCAGTATGTTTCTCAAGAAAACCCCAAATAGTTTCACAAAGAGTTGGACACAACTGAACAATAACAACAAAGAGTTAACCATGACAAAAGTTAACCTAGTCAAAGGATAAATAGTTTCTCAACAATGTCTAAAATTCCAGGATTGACTTTACCAGACTTTTCCAGAAACCATCCTCTTCACAACATACTATATCTGGGTAGCTAGGTGGGCTCAGTGAATAGAATGAAGGACTTTGATGAGGAAGACCCAAATTTATATTTCCACCTCAGATACCAGCTGTGTAACCCCAAACATAATGTTCATTTTTCTCAGTCCCTTGTGTGTATAACAAGGATAATAGCAGCACTTCTCTGAATTGCTGTGAGGGTCAAATGAGATAATATTTGATTACTTTGCAAACCTTAATGCACCTATAACACTAGCTATTATTAGTCACATGCATTTCTCATTTAATCCCCACAGCATCTCTATGGCATTAGAAGTATTCGCTATTTTAAGCTATTAAAGCTTAAAACTGCACTAAAACTTTTGGGATACCCTGGATAAATGTCATTATCCCCATTTTGCTAAGGAGGAAACTGAGGTTTGGAAAAATTCAGCAATTTGGCCCATAATCACGTAATTGTTCGGTATCAGTGATAAGACTGGCATCTCCAAGTTTCCTGACTCTAAGCCCTGGTGTTTTTTGTTTTTTCTCTATTTTCCATTGTTTTAGCAATACCACATAAACATGGCAGATATACTTATTTACAGATTACATGCTTTACACTAAAAGTTTCTTATTCACTTATTCATTTATTCTCTAACCATTTATTAAGTACCTGTTATCGATGAACACCTTACTAGGAACAGGGGGGGAAAGAAAGATAACTTAAGATATAATCTTGACTTCTTCTCTATTGCTTAATAAATAACCAAACACCTTACAAACTGGCTCAAATTTACCTTAACGACGTTACTTTCGGGAATGACCTTTAACTTTGTGTTGTAACCAAATTGGACAACTAAGTCTGGATTAATGAACCCCCACAAAAGTGCTTATGTTATTTGAATTTGAACTGGATATTTCTATTGAATATGAATCCATGACCATATTTTACGTAATTTAAAATAGTCGGAATTTGAATACATGATGATAATAGCTAATATATAACTTCTAGTGGCTCCTTTTTACCTCCAGAAGCAAATACAAAATGCTCTGCTTAGCATTCAAAGCCCTTCATAACTTACCCCACTCTTGCCTTTCCAGAATTATTTCACCTTACTCTCCAACAGGTACTCCTTAAAATCCAAGAACAACTAGATGGTGCAGTGGATAGATCTGAACTGAAATAGGGCCTTAGACACTTTACACTTCTTAATGTGTGACCCTGGGCAAGTCCCTAAATTCCAATTATCTCACTAATAATAATAAAATAATAATAATAATAATAATAGTAATAGTAATAATAAGATAAAATCCAAGGGCTTTGTCTTCCTAGTTGTTCTATGAACAAGACTCTCCATCTCTTGGCTTCTTACATTCTCATAAGCTGTCCCTGAAATACTCTCCCTCCTCATCTCTGAGTTAAGTGATCTTTCTGGCTTTTTTTTAAGTCCCAACTAAAATCCTATCTTCTACAGGAAGCCTTCCCTAACTCCTGTGTCTTCCCTCTGCTAATTATCTCCTATTTATCTTTTATATACCTTGTTTTCTACATACTATCCTTAGTTTATATATATATTATCATTAGAGTGTAAGCTCCTTGAGGGCAGAGATTTTTTTTTGCTTATTTTACCCCCCAGGCCTTAGCACAGTTGCAGACACATAGTAAGTATTTAATAAATGTTTATTGGCTAATTGCTTTATTTGAAATAAGTCTTGTTTGTACCTAGTGAAAAATACTTTATTTACAGCTATTCTACAAACATCACAGTGAAATAGTCTCACATAGCATAGATGGGAAACATGGGATCCCCAGAGTTAAAACTTTAGAATTCCCTTTACTACCCAGGTAATTTTGTACAAGTTATTTTGTGCAAGTCATTTAATGGGACTCAGTTTCCTCATCTGTGAAATGAGGGGTTTGGACAAAATGAGTTCTAAGATCCCTTCCAACTCTAAAATTGAAATGAAATTAAATATGAAATATGTCCCTCTCATGTCAGACTTGTCAGTACTTTGAAATTGTCCTGTCCTGTGTTGTGTTGACCATCCATCACATGTGTCACCATTCCAGGACGACAAAACGGCTATAACATTCATCTTCTCCAATAATCAGTTTGAATAATCCTGTAATACCTCCGAAGAAAGATCACTCCTGTTCCAAGTTTTCTAGATATTTCTGTAGCAACCTTAAAGATGTCACTAATTGCCTACACCCTACATATTAAGTCCTTCTGAGTGGTACACTGTAAGCAAATTTGCTTATTTCTTGATGAGCAGGATACTCTCAGAATAACCTGGAAAGTCCCACATGAATTCATGCAAAATGAAATGTACTGTGTGCAAAGTAATAGCATGTTGTGGAAATGATCAGCTGTGAATGACTTTGCTATTCTCAGCAATACAATGATACAAGACTACTCTGAGGACATATGATGAAAAAGAACTGATTGTGTCTGAATATAGATTAACACATACTTTTTTAAACTTTATTTTTCTTACGGGTTTTTTTTTGAGGGATGGAGGAATCTATGCTTTCTTTTGTAACATGACTTTTATGAAAATGTTTTGTATAACTTCTTATGTGCTTTCTCAATGGGGAAAGGGTAAAGGAGGGAAAAAGAAAAAATCTGAAACTCAATGTTTTAAAAAACAAATATTTAAAATTATTTTATATGTACCTAGAAAAATAAATTATTAAAATATGCTTATTTTTATTTTTAATACCAGTATGTCTGTTTATCTATCTATATCTATCTGCCTGCCTATTTGTATGTCCATCTGTCCATCCATCCGCCCATCCATTTGTTGATCAACTGATCTATTCTTTTTTGGCCATATATTCTAGAATGAAATGGAAAGTTATAGAGCTCCATAGAATCTAAATAATGGAATGTGCTATCTAGGAAAACCTATAAGCATTATAGAGAAATATTTAAGACTGGAGCCAGACAGGGACTATCTAGGTCTATTCCTCCCCTTTTTGAAAACGGTTACCAAAACCCATAAACTTGAAGGACTTGCCTGACAGTGTCACACAACAGGTGATCCCTAGGAATAATTTTATACATAATACCATTTAGAGACAAGCATGGGGTCTTTGGTGGGTGCTACATTGACAAGCAAATGGCAGCTAGATAACACTGGATAGAACACTACGCTTGAAATCAAGAAGGCTCATCTTCCTGACTTAAAATCTGGCCTCAGACATTTACCAGCTGTGAGATCTTGGGCAAGTTATTAACCCTTTTTGCCTCAATTTCCTCATCTGCAAAATAAAAAAAGGAAATAGAGAAAATGGAGAAAAAAATAGCAAATCACTCCATTGTCTCTGCCAAGAAAACAATGGGGTCACAAAAAGTCTGACATGACTGGAAAATAACCTACCAACAACACTAACAAATAAAAATAATTATAATGTATTCCTCAAATCTGGATCCTGGCATTACCTTCTCAAATAATAAATTTGTGAAACTTTGTCAATGAATACTAATATAGTCAAAATTACCTCTTACTACATACAGAATATTGCCAAAAAGAATTACATTGTTCACCCCAAATACATCTTGTTAAGAAGTGTTTATCCCCTGGGATCCCTTAACCTGATATACTAGGAAAGGAATCATCAATTTCTTAAAATGAAGAGTTGTTATTCTTCTTGAATTTCTTGAAATTGTCCTTCCTCTAAGCTTAGCAAGTAGAATGCAAAGAATTCCAAATTTGTTTGGAGAAGATTTCCTATTCATGAATATTTTTAAAATGCCTTAAAATGGGATGCTACATTATGATGTAATGCAATGAGAACATAATGCCTCAGTGCTATTCTATAGGTTGAATGTACTAAATCCCCTCAATGGTCAGCCCTCATGTAAAGGAACTCCAGTTTTATGAAGTTTTTAAGAAGTAGAAAGCAATTATTCTCGGTGTGGTAATATATGCCCAATTCCCCCTTTGTTCTTCAAATTTAGTCAATTTGGATTTCTAGAGTAGTCAGTATTAACATTCACCACATAGATTTAGGGCTGAAGGAGACTTCAGAGGCCATCAAGTCCATTTTATAGGTGAGGAAAGAGGCTGACATAAGTTATGTGACTTGCCCAGAATCACAAAGCTAAGAATTGTAAGATGCAAGATCTGAATTTCAGACTTGCTTGTGGCAAGTCTAGTATGGCAAATCTAATATTCTATCTCCTATTAAGATGCTTTGCCACTCTAGAATCTGGAAAACAAATGGATGCCCATCAATTGGAGAATGGTTGGGTAAATTATGGTATATGAATGTTATGGAATATTATTGTTCTGTAAGAAATGACCAACAGGATGAATACAGAGAGGCTTGGAGCGACTTACATCAACTGATGCTGAGTGAAACGAGCAGAACTAGGAGATCATTATACACTTCAACAATGATACTGTATGAGGATGTATTCTGATGGAAGTGGATATCTTCAACATAGAGAAGAGCTAATCCAATTCCAATTGATCAATGATGGATAGAATCAGCTACACCCAGAGAAGAAACACTGGGAAAGGAGGGTAAACTGTTAGCATTTTTTGTTTTTCTTCCCAGGTTATTTTTATCTTCCAAATCCAATTCTTCCTTTGCAGCAACAACAACAAAATTCAGTTCTGCACATATATATTGTATCTAGGATATACTGTTATAAAAAATTACCTATGCATACGTACTGAGAAAAATGTTATAATTATAAAATTAATTTTTAAAAAAGATACTTTACCACTGAAAAGAACCTAATTTTAGTTATTGTGTAGCACCAGATCCTGAAGGTCACCATCTTTTACCCAAACCAATTACAGCAAAGATTTCATGACCCATAAAGACATAGAATATCAGCAATTAGCAAACCTGAAAGATAATTTAAACCCAAATTTTTAATTTAATAGATGGAAAAACTGAGGACCAGAGAAAAGTAGCGGGGTAAACCAAGAGGAATGCATTATTTTCTGGAAACAGAAATTTTCAAACAGCACATTCTTTATAGTGCTAAGGAGGAAACTTATTTTAGTTTTTACTCTACAATGAAATACAGTGTTTCTCTATCCTTTTAAAGTCATCCAGGGACTCTGTGAATAAAGCAGTAGACCTGGAGTCATGAAGAACTCAATCCAGCATCAGACTCTTACTAATTGAGTCACTTCTGATTACCTGATAAAATGGATCCATGGAAAAATGAAAGAGCAAACCACTTCAGTATCTTTGCCAAGTAAAACTCTATTAGGGATACTAAGGGTGGGACACAATTAAAATAACTGAATGATAGCAATTCAATCTCAGTTTTCTCAAAAGTTAAAAGGGAATCACAATATATGTCCCCAATTCACCTTTCTGAATTGTTCCTAAAGGAAGGACTGTTAAATTCAAAGAATTCCTCATTTATTTCATTTCATACAAAACTGTTGAAGTATTTAGCCTACTCCCTAGAAGAGACCATTTGAAAAGAAGTAAGTAGCTTGGAAAGTTTCACAAAAATACAAGGAGATGCACTGTGGCCCACATTCCTGAAAAAGTTGTTTTACTGGAATAATTAGGAGTAGATATGGATCTTCAGGTCAAGGAAACAATCTGAAAAAAGAAAACAATGCAATTATTGAAGAACAATCCAAATTTGGGGTTTAGTCACATAGCCAAAATGTCAAATTCAATTTCATTCCTTTTTTCCTCTTAGTGGATTGAAATATTTACTATTGGGCAGATGGCAAGAGTTACAGTTAAAGACCCTGTACACTCTAAATTCATCAGTAGAAATGACTATAGGTAAAAACAGTGTGAAAAGTTTCCTACTCCTTGGGTGTGATTTGAAAATCCCTAGGAAAACGTTGACCCTAAAAGATCCTTCCTATTTAGGTGCCAGCATAATTTAAAGTCACCAATAGGGAATTGGAATGTACTGGTGGTCTATATTTATAGCTGTGCAACTGGAAATTAATTTAAATGGTCATTTAGATTAGAATAGGCAATGAGGAGATAAAACTATCACTCTTTCTAGATGATATTGATGGTATACTTAAGAGAATCTTGGAGAATCATCTAAAAACCTACTTGAAACATTAAGAGTTTTAGCAAAGTTGAAGGATATTTGACCAACACAAATCATCAGCAATTCTATACATTGGTAACAAAGCCTCGCAGCAAATCATAAGAAAGAGAAATTCCTTTTAAAATAACCATAGATAAAATAAGTATTTGAATATCTACCTCTTAAGACAAACCCAGGAAATATATGAATATAATTATAAAACACTTTTTATACAAATAAAGTCAGATCTAAACAATTGGAAAAATATCAATTGCTCATAGGTAGGCCAAGCTAATATAATAAAAATGACAATTCTACCTAAGTTGGTTTACTTGTTCAAGGGCATACCAGTCAAACTGCCAAAAATTATTTTATAGAGCTAGAAAAATAGCAAAATTCATCTAGAAGAACAAAAAATCAAGATTATGAAGAGAATTAATGGGGGGGAAACTATAAAGGTTGGTGGCCTAGCAGTACCAGACCTAAAACTCTTGTTATAAAGCAGCAGTCAACAAAACCATATGGCTAAGAAATAGAGTAGTGGATCAGTGAAATATGTTATATTCACATGATACAATAATTTTTTTTACATTTTTTTACAACTAATTTTATAACTAACTTTTTTTTCACAGTACATATGCATGGGTAATTTTTTACATTATCCCTTGCACTCACTTCTATTCCGAATTTTCCCTCCTTCCCTCCACCCCCTCCCCTAGACGACAGGCAGTCCCATATGTGTTAAATGTGTTATAGTATATCCTAGGTACAATATATGTGTGCAGAACCGAATTTCTTGTTGCACAGGAAGAATTGGATTCAGAAGGTAAAAATAACCTGGGAACAAAAACAAAAATGCAAACAGTTTACACTCATTTCCCAGTGTTCCTTCCTGGGTATAGCTGATTCTGTCTATCAAATGGAACTGTTATAGATCTTCTCTTTGTTGAAGATATCCACTTCCATCAGAATACATCCTTATACAGTATTGTTGTTGAAGTGTATAATGATCTCCTGGTTCTGCACATGATACAATAAATAATGACTATAGCAATCTAATACTGGATAAACCCCCAAGCTCCAACTCCAGCTTCTGCAATAAGAACTCACTATTTCACAAAAATTACTGGGAAAACTGAAAAATAATATATCAGAATCTCAGATAGACCTATATCTCACACTCCTCACCAAAATAAAGTCATAATGGGTACGTGATTTAGGCATAAAGAGTGATAACTATAAGAAAATTAGGAGAGCAAAGGATAGTTTACCTTTCAGATCTTTGGAAAAGGGAGGTATTTATGCTCAAAGAACCAGACAACCCTATGAAATTCAAAGTGAACAAGTTTGTTTGTATTAAAAGGTTTTTACACAAAAGCAACACAGACAAGATTAGAAGGGAAGTACAGTGCTGGGAAATTTTTTTTTAATACCAGTATTTCTGACAAAGGCCTCATTTCTAAAATATATAAAGAACTGAATTTTTAGGAATACAAGTCATTCCCCAATTGATAAATGGTCAAAGGATAGGAAGAGACAATTTTCAGATGATGAAATTAAAGCCATTTATAGTCATATGAAAAAATGCTCTAAATCCTTATTGATTAGAGAATACAAATTAAAATAATTCTGAGGTACCACCTCATACCTCTTAAATTGTCTAAAATTACAGGAAAAGATAATGATAAACTTTGGAGAAGATATGGGAAAACTGAAACACTAATGCATTATTCGTGAAGTTGTGAAATAATACAACTATTCTAGAGAGCAATTTGGAAGTATGCATAAAGGGCTATAAAACTGTGCATACCCTTTGACCCAGCAGTGTCACTACTGGATGTGTATCCCAAGGATATTATAAAAGAGGAAAAAGGACCTACATGTGCAAAAATGTTTGAAGCAGCTCTTTGTGTGGTGGCAAAGAATTTGAAAATGAGATGATGATCATCAATTGGGAAATGGCTGAATAAGTTATGGTGTATGAAATAACAGAATATTGCTGTTCCATAAATCTGAACAAGCAGATTTTAAGGCCTAGAAAGATTTATATGAACTGATGCTGAGCAAAACAACCACAACCAGAAATACATTGTGTCATGATCAACTATAACAGACTTGGTCCTTCTCAGTGGTTCAGTGATCCAAGGCAATCCCAATAAACTTTGGATGGAAAACCCCGCTTGCATCCAGAAAACAAACCAAATGCAAAACAACACATGCTATGTTTACTTTTTTCTTCCTTTTCTTCAAATAAAAATAATTATAATATATTCTTCAATTCTGGACACTGGCATTATCTTCTAAAATAATAAGTTTGTAAAACTTTGTCAATGAATAGGAATATAGCCAAAATTACCTCGTATCTATATACAGAATACTGTCAAAAAGAATTGCATTATACACCCCGAATACATCTTGCTAAGAAGTGTGTATCCCCTGGGATGCTTTAACCTGATATACTGGGAAGGGAATCATCAATTTCTTCTTGAATTTCTTGAAATTGTCCTTCCTCTAAGCTTAGCAAGCAGAATGCAAAGAATTCCATACATGTAATGTAGGAAATGAAAAGTTGGTAATTTAGAAAAATATGAAAAGACTTGTACTTTGAAGGAAGGTGTTTGCTACCTTCAGAGAACTGAACAAGAATAATTTAATCTATGTATATATATATATGTATGTATATCTATGTGTGTAGGATTTAAAATATTTATGTGTATATGCGTATCTTTGCTTATTGTAGTCTTCTTGGAGGAAGAGGGAAGAAGAGGGAAAAAAGAATAAAGTTAAAAGTACATAGCAGAAAACAAAAGAAAACCTATGAGGAAATAAAGATGGATCATTTTGAACACAATGTGTAGTATTTATTATTTAGCTTTCTTGAAATGGAAATTTATTGCTTTAGATTTTGAATCCTCTCGTGTTCTGCTGTAGTCATTGCAAAGTTTGTTTTTCTTTTTTTGTTTTGTATTTTTAATGTGGGGCAAAAGAAAATCAGTCATATATTTGGAGACTCCCTTTTCAATGGAAAGATGTGTTAGAATCACAATGACAAAATTGAAAGGAACTCTGGGAATTGTCTAGTCAAGCAGTCCTGTAAGTGGGGTAGGAAATCTCTGAGAGTCCCTAAAACCCTTCCAGGGTGTCCGCAAGGCTTAAATTATTTTTATAATAACCTTTGAAATAACCAATATTTCAATTTTCATCTCTAATGTGTTAAATATAGTTAACCTCACATAAGTGAAAACTCACTTGTGTGTACAACTAGAAGTTCTCAAAAAATTTTAAGATTGTAAAAGATCATAAACAGAAAAAACTGGAGAACTAATTAGTCTTTTTTTGAGAACCATTAGTCTCAATCCATAAATCATAAAACTCAATCTTCAAACCATAAAAATGATCCCCTATTTCTTCTTTGAGCATCTCTAATTTAGTGAACCCATAACAAACTCATCTCCTTGTTAAGAGTCACTTATTTTTAAAGTACTTTGAATTTTTTTAGTAAAATGTTAGTAGAGCATTTCCTCCTAATAATTACAGGAAAATAATTTGATAGGGGTTTCAAAAGTCACCTCATTGTTAAGTCACTTATTTTTTTTATATTTAATAGTTTTTATTTACCAGATATATGCATGGGTAATTTTACAGCATTGACAACTGCCAAACTTTTTGTTCTAATTTTTCCTCTCCTCCCCCCTCTCCATGACAGGTCGACCAACCCCTGTTAAATATGTTAAAGTATAAATGAAATACAATATATGTATACATGTCCAAACAGTTGTTTTGCTGTACAAAAAGATCGGTAAGTCACTTATTTTTAAAGAACTTTGAATTTTTTTAGTAAAATATTAGTAGAGCATTTCCTATTAATAATTACAGGAAATTAGTGTGATAGGGGTTTCAAAAGTCATAGGATAAATAATAAAATCATGATAGATTTCAAAATTTTATATTTTATTTACATCTATATTACACATTATAAATAGTTATAGATTTATAGGTAAGAGCTGGAAGAAGGGACCATAGAAGCCATCAAATCCAATGCTAACTTTCGTTATTCAGATAAGGAAACTGAGGCACAAAGATAAGGGACTTGCCTAGGATCACACGGTTAAGGAGGGAGCTGAGACCGGATCTTCCCTCCTCCAAGTCCAGCGCCCCAGGAGTAACTGGGGCCCGGAGCCCTTTGGGACCACTCTGAGAAAATAACAAGTGAATTAACATATTTAAGTAAAGCGTCCTCCCCACTTGGAAACGCTCTTCTCCGTGTCTGTGGCTCCCTACAATACAAGGCTTGACTGTCTGTGCGGTTTTGGGGTGCAACCTTTCTCTTGGGACAGGCCTCCCGGCCCCACCCACCCACTGGAGCCTCAGTGACGTCAGGGCCCACCCCTCTCCTATGACCCGGCCTGTCCCGGCTCGGGACTTATAAAGCCGCGGATGCGTTAGCACCTCTGCTATGCGAGCACCTCTCCAGTGCCGCTGCTCCCGCCGCCGCTGCTATTGCCGCCGCTTGTCTCGCTGCTATTGCCGCCGCTTGTCTCGGTGCTGTTGCCGCTGTCGGGGATCCGGCCGTCCGGGGAGCCTCGGCTCTCGGCTCTCGGACGGGAACCTGCCCGGAAGGCCGCCGCTCCTTCCCCTAGTTCAGACGGAGCCCTGTCACGGAGTCAACTGCACCCCCTCTGCCCCGCTGTCCCCCAGACTGAGCCGCCGCCCCGAGAGGCCAATGAGAGCTCAGCCGCCGCCGCCCCCACGGACGACGTCGCTTCTATTCCTGTATCTCCTGGTTCTGAGCGCAGGTGAGCGGCTGGGTGCGGGGCGCGGCAGCCGCCGCCTTCTTCCCACGGGCCAGTCCCTAACGCGGTCTCTCCTCGGGAGCGCAGCTCGGAAGGGAGAGGCGGCTCTGGAGGCGAGCGCGCCCACTGCAGCAGGTGGCAGCCGGCTGAGGAGCGCTCGGGAGGCTTACCTGTAGCCTTAGCCCAACCTGCGCCCGCTGCTTCCCAGCGCTACCTGAAGCCTTCCTTAAAAGCTCCCAGATAATGACTAGGAAACATAGTCAATTTCTACATAGAGCGTTAGGATGGGCAGCATCCCCCTTGAACAGGTGGAAAACTGAGGTGACCTGGTCCAGTGAAACAAGTCCTACTGGTGCTGGAGTCGGGATGTGACTTATCTGTGTGACCTGGGAGAGAGAAGTTGCTTAAGGTCCCGGGGCCTGTTTCCTTGTGATTGTTATTAAAATGGCAATGAGCGCATTAATGTTCCAAAAATGCCTTTATGTATATTATCAGCTTTATGATCCTCACAACGATTGTGTGAGGTAGGTGCTATTGTTATCCCCATTTTACAGATGAGGAAAACTGAGCCTGAGAGGTGGAAGTGACTTAAGGGTCACACAGCTACTAAGTATCTGAGACAGGATTTGAATTTGTTTTCCTGGATCCAAATTCATTACTATCACTTTACAAAATGCCACACTGTAACATAAAAGTAATAGAAATCCCTTTTATATGATTTTAGATTCAATATGAGTCTATTATCTTATGAGGGTGACAGGATGTTGAAAGTCACAGGAAGAGCAAGTGTGTCTGATGAAGTCTTGTAACTTACATTGCCATTGCTTTTTATACTACTCAAATTTACCTGTTACCTGGAAGATCACATTTCCCCACAAAACTAGGAGGAGGATTGGTCTAACATGTAAGAGCCAGGGCCCACTATATGATCCATTGGAAAGCAAATATAGTCATTCCCTGTGGCAGTTTCATTTGGAATCAAACAATTCAGTGTTATATATGGAAGCATTTCCTTCCATAAAAAGAGGGGAAATAATGTTATGTCAGGTAATAGTTTTTGTGTGTATCATTATGATCTTATTACTGAAAGCTAGCAGTGCTACTTACTGTGTTACAGTCTCAGTTTTCTCATCTAGAATAAAAATTGAAAGGTTAGATTATATATGATCTCTAAGGTGTCTTCCAGTTAAATGTACTATGATAACTCATATTTGAATAGTACTTCATAGTTTATAGAACCCTTTCTTCCCTAGGAAGTAGCTAGTGGTAGTAAGACTCTTGATTCCAGTTTATATGACACAGGTTCATATGAAACTGAGCCTCAAGATGAAATCTGTAAGGAAACCTAGGCTTAAAGTAATAGCTTTTTTGCACATATCCTGTAAGTGACTTCCAAATTCCAAGAATTGTAACTTTCAAACTAGTGTTCTCTTTACTATACTATGTGGCAAAAAGGAAAGTACTAATAAAAGAATTAACACTGAAGCATCCAAATTTACGTCAATCTGCTTTCCCAAATGACTTAGTCTGCAGTCAGTGTACATGCTGTGACTTGGGTAGAAAGAAGCTCACAGCTGTTTTCTACTGGATGTGGCCAATCCACCAAAAATTCCTGCTTCACTTTCTTGTTCTGTTCCGTAGTGTGCCATCATGTTGCAGCATCAGATGCCAAAGGTACTTCTTATCCTGAGAAAAATGATTTGTTTTCTGGGGACCATAGCCCAGATAGACTTGAGTTATCTACAGTGAGTGAAATATCCTCAACAAGTGAAATATCCTCAGGGACTGAATATGACTACTATGAAGAGTATGAGGAAGACCCACAGATATCAGGATATGTCCTAGATGACTCAATCAGAGGTGAGTAAAAAAAAAAAAATCAAGTGAAAGGTGGCACAGGAATACAGGGATTTGCCAAACATCGTCTTAAGGGGAACTACCTTCCAGGTTTTCTAGTGGATCTCCTGCAAACACACAGCTATTTCTAATGCTTGGTATAGAAGTTAGTCATTAAGCATTCATTAAATATTGACTAATGTGCTAAGCACTTGCTAGCTGTGTGATCTTGGATAAGTCATATTAGCTCTGTTTGCTTCAGTTTCCAAGGAAATGATGGGATAGGGGGTACAGGAGATCTTCAAAAGCCAACCAAAGATCATAGAATTTAAGTCTTGAAGGAAGTTAGGGCAGCCAGTAAGCAGAAGTGAGGAAGGAGAACATTCCAGGGGGGTAAGCTAGTGAGAGCAAAGGTACAATCCGGAGAGGAGGGTGCCCCTTGGAAAGAATCTAAGAAAGCAGGTGTTGCTGGGCCATGAAGTAGGGGAAGGGGGGGAAGGGGAGAGGGAAGGAGTAAAGTGTGAGAAAACTGGACAGTCAGTAAGGGGCCAGGTTGTGGAGCATTGTTTGTTTGATCCTGAAGCTTTTTTCCTTTGATAGTTGCAAAGTGCATCAGGAATGTCTTAGAAATTAGTACTCAGTGGGTACCACTACACACTTTTGAGACTGGCTAAGATGACAATCTTAGCCAGATAATGATAACTGTTGGAGGGGATCTGGGAAAACTGGAATACTAATGCATTGCTAGTGGAGTTATGAAATCATAAAACCATTCTGGAGAGCACTCTGGAACTATGCCCATAGAGTTATCATACTGTGTGTACTCTTTGACCCAGCAGTGTCTCTACTGGATCTACATCCCAAAGAGATCATTAAAAAGAGAAGAGGATTACCTACATGTGCAAAAGTATTTGTAGAGGCCCTTTTTGTAGCAAGAACTGGAAATTGAGTAGATGCCCATCACTTGTGGAATGACTAATGAGACTGAAATATGAATATAATGGAATACTCTTAGAATCATCCTGCTGATCGTTTCTTAATAGAACAAGTTTTTGTTTTATTAAACAATCAACAGGATGATTTCAGAGAGGCCTAGAGAGACTTAACATGAACTGATGCTGAGTGAAATGAGCAGAAGCAGGAGATCATTATACACAACAATAAACAAGATTATGCAATAAGATCAATTCTTTAAAAAGCAGCTTTTTTCAACAATGAGATGATTCAGGCCAATTCCAATGATCTTGTGATGGAGAGAGCCATCTGTACCCAGAAAGAAGACTATGGGGATTGAATGTAGATCATAACATAGCATATTCACCTTTTCTGATGTTGTTTGCTTTTTTTTCTTTCATTTTTCCCTTTTGTGATCTGCTTTTGCTTGTGCATAATGATAATTGTGGAAATAGGTAGAATTGCACATGTTTGACATATATTGGATTGTTTGCTGTCCGAGAGAGGGGATGGAGGAAAGGGAAGGAGAAGGATTTGGGGAGCACAGGGTTTTACAAGAGTGGATGTGTTGTCCCTTTTGAAGATAGAAAGCTATTATTAAAAAAAGAAATTAGCACTCAGTGTAATATAGTATCCAGAACCCCCTCCAAACTGTGGTATGGTCAGGGAACTCATGTCTTGACTGCACCTGTTCATTATAGGCAAAATGTTTCGTATGTAAAATGAGAAACTTGGACTAAAATGATCTCTTTAAAAACCCCTTCCCTTCTTTGAATCCCTTAATCTGACTCATGGCTTTATTTACTAGATTATGAATAGCATTGAGGTCTTTCAGAAAGAAAAAATAATTTTGGAATGGGAAAACTTGACTTTGTCTTGTGTCCATGGTATGTACTTAGTTGTATGACTTTGGCAAGCCTATTCATATGTCCCAGTCTTGTTGTCCAGTGTTAAGTACAATAACAGTCTTTATTAGCAAAGAATTCCTAGGTAAATGTGAACTATTTTCTTTCTTTCGCTTTTTTGCACTTTTTTCTGAAAGTAATTATGTTGTTCCTAAACAATGAAAGGATCAGACTCCAAGAGATGTTGAGAAAATAGGTCTGGAGAAAAAAAAAAGTGTCAAAGAACAGATAATTGCTACAATAGTCATAGCTACAAAAGATTTTAAACTTTTAATGAGTTAAAAATCAGTCTTGTAAATAGTTTAAAGATAAAAAGTAGATCTTCATATATGAATTTATATCTTGATATATAGGTAAATGAATACATGGATGGACAAATGGATTGATATACAAAGAAAAAAGAAAGAAAAAAGAAAGATAGATAGATAGATCAATTGATCATCACAAATTGCTACAATTGCATTATATCTCTAGGATGCTGACTCTTGACTTCTTTTTCTAAATCAAAGAAACAAAGTTAAAAAGATAAAATACTGACTAAAACACTTTTACATTCCCTAAGAAAAGGGACTCATGAAATTACATCTGATATTTCAATATAAAAATGAGTACTCAATTTTTAAAATTAAAAAGTACCTCAGTAATTGCTTTAATTAATGTCTACCTAAAACATGGATCTGGCAAGAATCATCCTCCCTTTTCTTGAATGTCTCTTGGTCACAGTAGACTATGTCATCACAGTTCATCCTAGGGGTAGAAGGTTGGGCAAATAAGGGGAAGAGAAAAAGAAATTTAATAGGAATTTAAGTTGAAAAGAGTAAAAGGGGGCAGAATTTGTTTTTAATTTGTATAAAATTTAATTGAGAAGAAATGATATCAGAATAATTATAACAAAATAATCTGCCTTTATATATGACAGTTTGCTTCCATCTTAACTGCCTAGGCTAAATATTAGCAGAGAAAGAGTATTGAAGTGTATTATGAATTGGAAGTGTTTATCATAGAAAGTATGATCTATTTATTTTTCTGAACACCTCTGAAAAGCTATTAAGTTGAATTTCCATGAGGTTAGCCATCCATTGCATTTCAGTGACTCACATATTGTTTGTGAATGTACTTCTTTCCTTTCACCTATGAGATAAATAGAATAACGTTCACTGATTTTGATTTCTGTATATGGGTCCTAAAACCTGATCTGTGTATCTGGTTCTCTCCTCATCTATAGTCAGAGATTTTAGGATTGAATTCTTAGCTTGTGGTTTTTTATTGTTTACTTTTTATGTTAGATCACCAACACTTCAATTTGTCATCCCCTGTAAGTCTAGGTTTGCTTCAGTTTTCTGAGAATAATTCCCAACATGCTTTATCTAATTCTTTGTATGTCATGGGCTTTGGTGAAAGTTATTGACTGTAGGGGTGGGGATTTTTTTTTTTCTTTTCATTGTTCCCATATGATTTGCTAATAGCTTTTACAAATAAATTCATCCTGGAACTAAGAGAAATATGATTTATATTGCTTCCTCATTTCCCCCTCCTACCCTACTCCTAATCATCTTACCCTCTATTTTTGCATTATAAGTAAAGCAGTGTGCTGGCAAGCAAGAAACGCACACTCATGATATGCTTACCTCTGTTCCAAGAATTGCCCAGCCCCAGAGAGCTTACATCCTGGTGGGGGAAGACAAATCATAAAATAAAGGTGAAAAGTGTAGGGGGGAGTTTAGGGGGCCCCTACATGAAGACATGGGGGGCAGCAAAGTCCAGAGGATCATACACCATGGCAGAATTTATGTTGGATATAGTTAGGAAAAGTATTTGGAAGTAAACTTTTACACAAAGCTGATTAATGGAAGGTAAAGGGGGAAAAAAATCAACCTGAACTATTTAGCATCATAAAGATACAGAGAAATGAAATTCATTGACAATTGTAGAGGGCTAGTATTGAATAAGTCCATGTATAGGAAGGAGTGGTTCACCATCTCCCTTAACAGTTTTAATTTTGGTCATTGTTGAAATTTCTCTCCTGTCACATTTTTTAAAAAAAATCTCAACTCTTGGCAAGTGACAAAATTAATTACTCTGGGTCTCATTATTTGTTGCTTTAGGTACTGGTAAGAAAACTGACTTTAGTAACACTTATATCTAAAGCAATTTAAGTCTTGATCATAATGAACAAGTTCTAATTTTATTTCCTGGTTCATTTAATCCTAAATTTTCTTCATTTTATCATAAAATAGAAATGTATAGGAGCAAAAGCACTGAACAAAAACCCAGAGAGACTTAGATTAGTTTCATCTTTGCCACTTTTTGTCACATTTTAGCTATGTGAGCTTGGGAAAACTACTTGTCTCTTTTCTCAAATGTAAAATGAGTTGAACTCCATGATGATGACTTAGAAATCGTTCATTTGAAAGAACCATATTACAATATTTTCCTTCTTAAACATCAAAATGGAAACATTCCCATTAACAAAAATACTCTCTCTTTTCTCCAGTTGGACATTTGGTTAAACCCAAGAAAAATAGAACAGAAAGTGAAAAAAATTCTAACAAGACTGGAAGAAAAAAATCTAAAGGCAGAAAAAGGAAGCAAAAAAAGAATCCATGTAATGGAGAATACAAAAATTATTGTATTCATGGTGAATGCAAATACATAGAAAGCCTAGAAGCAGTGACTTGCAAGTAAGTATTCTATGCCATATTAATGTTTTCATTTCCTATAAACCAAGTCAGAGATCCTTGACCTTGCTTTTCAGAGCAATCCACCACTTTAATGTGTTATTTTTCCTTTAAAAAAAAAAAAAACAAACTTCTTTTTTCATGCTTTTCAATGAAAAAATAGTCCTCTTCTTGCTTTTTCATGCTTTTTTTTTAATGGGCAAGCTCTGCTACAAAAGCCTAATTTGGAATCAATTGAAAAATTATCTGTCACATAAATTAAGTGATAGTATGATTTTAAAGCTGTATAACAATCATTGAACTCATCAGTGGGTCATAAAATAGAACATAAAGAATAAAAAGGTGTGCCTTCTTGAAATATCACACCCAAACTAATCTCAACTTGTTTTACTACTGACAGACATTCTAATACACAAAATGGCATTGTAGGGTAGCAACATATTTTCCCTTCTACACTACAGTTGAATTCATATTTCCAAAACTTGAGATACTTTGTAGATAATATGTATGATAATAATTGACTTTTCAGTTTGAATTTCATTGTTTATCTGTGGGTCATTTGTAGGTGTCATCAGGATTTCTTTGGTGAACGATGTGGGGAACAATCAATGAAGACCCACAGTTTAGGGGATGGAGGTAATTCCATGACTGCACTGGCCATTGTAGCTGCTCTCCTTTCCGTGTTTTGCTTCTCAGCAATTGTCCTCATTTCCAAACAGTAAGTACAGCAAGATGCAAATCCCTGTTTCAGAACTTTTAGAATAGGAAGCAATTTTCCCAAGGCCACTCCCAGGATTTACTGTTGATTGTGTCAGAAATGTGCTTATGAGTAAGTTGTAGTGGTTAAATACTGTTTTATGACTTTGGATATAAAGGTGAAGCATGTATTGATAGCAGCTGCATAAATTGTAATGAAATTTGAACCATCATGAAAATTTAGTATAGATGATGTTATTTGGAGAAAATATAGAAACTTGATTGGCTATTGGTGCACACCTGTCCCCTCACCCCCGAATCAAAAAGGTTTTCAGTAATGGAAAAACGAATCCTGCTTCCATGAATCGAGATTTTTCTCCTGTGCAGAATCAAATCAACAAACATTTATTGAGCACTTAGTATTGGACAGAGATTTTATTAATGGCTTGAGCTACAAAGAAAGTCTAAAAGAATCCCTGCTCTCAAGAAGCTCACAGTCTAATTGTGGAGGAAGGGATAAAGAGACAACATGAAAACTCTGTTGTTGAATCATTTTCCACTTACATTTGACTCTGTGGGATGCCATTCAGAGATTTCTTAGAAGAGATGCTGGAGTAGTTTTTAGTGAGCCACCTCTGATTTCCTTGTGAAATACCGTATCTTTTTTTTTTTTTATATTTGATAATTTCAGAAGGGAATCAAATCTCCTTCACTCTGAGGAAGGAGTGGGGAGGTAAGGAACAAATTCAATGGAAAATAACCTGTCTTCTTGGATTTCCCTGTCCCCGTTACTCTATGCTTGACTCAGTCAGAAAAATCTGAGTTCAAATAACGCTTACTAGGTGGTCCTGGACAAGTCCCTTAAATTATCTAGATCTAGTTTCCTAACCTGTAAATAAAATTAAGGGGCTGAACTTGGCTTTTAAAGTCTTATCTGATTTTAAATCAACTGTAGTACAGTAGAATGAGTACTAACTCAAAACCTGGTTTCAAGTCTCATTTATGGTACTTATTGCTTGTATGACTTTGATTTCTTCATCTTTAAAATGATAAAAATGATAAAGTTGGACTGACATATAGCTTTCTGAGGTGTCCCTCATGCAAGTGGATATATAATGCAGTAACTGACAATAACAAAAGATAAGAGATTTGCTTTAAGAAGTGGTCCTTTTCTTCACAATTGATTAATAACTCTTAGAATACTCAGCAGCCCAGCTGGATGAGTACCAGACTTCAAATCTAACTTCAAATCCTTATCTGTATGATCCTTAAAAAGTCACTTAATCCTATTTGCCTCAGTCTCATCTGTACAATGGGCTGGAGAAAGAAATGTTGAAACTACTCTAGTATCTTTGCCAAGAAAATCCCAAATGGGATCATGATCAGGCACAACTGAAAAACAACTGAAGAACAAAAGTCAGGGTCCCATACTCTTAGAATCTAGATAATTTTAAGAATACCACCATTTTTTTATTCTAACCAAGGGAAGTTACTATCAGGGAAGATAAAGTGCTAAATATTCAACAATGGGATTCATAATCTTACTAAAGGAACTTGGGAAACATTATGGATATGTGAGCCTAAATTTTAAGTCTCAGAAATTACTCTGACAAAGGGAATTGTGTATATATGTACCATACCAGTCCTGCAATTCAGGAAATGAAGCTCTTTTTTTGTGGTCATTACTATTATTACTGCCTATGCAAATCTTGATTTGATTACAAAGAATGATGAAATATGACATCCAATGTTGTTTTATTATTCACATCAAACCAGAGGTTAAGTCTCAGGTTGCATATACAGCTAGAATCTATTTTTTCTGCTAATATTTCAAAGTAGATGGAGAGAAATCTTTAGGCAAGGTGCACTTAAGCAATTAGTTTTATTTGAATGAGAAAACTAGAGGGGGGAAAAATCTTACCTTTTCCTTAAAAATGACTATTACCCCCTTATTCTCTTCATCATTAGCAAAAGACATTTATAATTCAATCTGAGGAAAATAGGGGTTCAGAAGGAGAAAATATTTACTTTGGGAAATTGTTATGGAAGCAATTTTTATCTGGATCTTAAAGATGATATGTAGAAAAAAACATTTTTCAAACATTATATGCAGACACTATACTAAGTGCTTTGTGTATTTGATACTTACACTCTGGGAGGTAAGTGCTGTTAGTATCCCTATTTTATAGATGAGGAAATTGAGGCAAAAGGGATTATGTGGGTCACACACCTAATAAATATCTAAGACCTGGCTTGAATTCATGAAGATGAGTTTTCCTGATTTCTAGGTCAGTTCTCTTATGTATTGAGCCACCTAGCTGACTAAAATAACTCTGTAGAACAAACCCTTGATTACAATGAATTCTTTCCCCACAGGATTTGGAAAGCACGGTACAGGATTCATGACCAAAGAAATGAAGAAAGAAAACAGCTCAAGAGAGAAAATAAAAATGGGATCATTGATGTATAGCTGAATGTAGTTTTCCAGGTCTGTGTTTTTACATGGGATTAATTGTAATAACATTCATTTGTTTGAAGGTGGGAAATAACTAATATGAGGAGGGGGGGTCATTTAAACAAAGAAATATTCTTGTATACAGGTAGACAAAGCTGACCATGGTAAATTAGTCAAATCTAGTTTCTGTGCTGAAGCATCCCATGATGGGTTGGGTGAAGTTTCCATCTGGTCTCATTCACAATTTCAAGAGGCAACACAGTTGCTTTGGTTATTTATACTTGAGACAGATTCTGCAGATGTAATGATTCTCATCTACTGGAAGTAAGAGCATTATTGTCGATAGCCGAAGTTTTGAAAGAAAGCTCTTAACTATGTGATATTGAATTGAATACAAGATAAATTTCTATAAATAAGACATAGAATTAATGGCTGTAGGAAAGGAGGCCTGCCATTTTAGCTTTGAACACTGTTTTGTAGGGAGGAATTTCATACAAACTTGCCACTAACATTCAGGACTGTTTCAGGGGTTTTTCTCCTGATTCTATGCTACTAAATTAGATATGTTTCCTTGAGAAAAGTGAAAATTAATATTTTGTTACCAATGCTCTATACTTCTAATTGATCATATAAACACATGCAATTCTTTGATTGAAGCTATAAAATAACAAAGATAGCTGTGATTGTAGGACTGAAATCAGAATGCAGGATGTTCCTCTAGTCAGAAATTGTATGTAATCCTTTTTTTTCCACTTTTTTTTTTCTTAATCTTGATTGGGAAAGAAATTCATAGATTTCTCATGGATAACACATATATTTTGTTTCTTAACAGACTATTCAGCTACCTGCTACATCATAGACTGCCACATCACAGCCACAAATATAAAGCCTTTTTCTTGAATGTCATCTTGCTTTATTTTTGATGTTTTTTTTTTTAATTTTAAAATGTCAACTTTTATGCTGAAAGATTTAGTATTTCTGTACATACAGAAGCATGGAAAAACAAAATATGTTTCCATTTGTAAATAGTTTATTTATTATTTAATGGAAGTATATTTATTTTATAGTTCATTAAACTTTTTTTAAAAATTAAATTGAAAGTTCTAAGTATCATTCTTTGGTATCTCAAGAATTCCGGAAATTTTCTCCATTAAAACAGTTTTATCATCCTTCTATGTTACTTTTATTTGTTTCTATAATGTCAGAAGACATTCTTTAATTGGTAAAATATAAATGGAAATGCAATTAGACTTATTTAGTCAATTTTGCAGACGTCTCCTTAGTATTAAGTCTCATAGATGTTCTCAGGAAGCTCACATTCTAGTGGGGAAGACAAATATATATCCAAACCAATTTAATGAACATTTTATTGTTAAATGTAAATACCATGAGTCTCAGGTATTAAGTTCTGGGGATATATTTTATTCATTTAATTTAAATGCAAAACAAGAAAAAAATTTCCATGCACACAGGAAAACCTGAAAAGAGGATTCAATATAAAACAAAAAAAAATCCATTTCATGAAAACTTATATAATAAATCTGAGAATACAATTAGTAAAAAGTAAGGCAGATTTTACCCTCAAAGAGCTTACAATCTAAAGAGGGAAACAATACAGAAAAAGGCAAGAAAATGGGAGGGAAACAGGGTACTATGGAGATTTGGGGACATCTTTTCTGAGAAGTTGATAGTAGGCAAAGCAGCATACACAAAGTAGAGTGAAAAGACATGAGAGTCCACCTTCTGGCCTCTGTAAAAGAAATGTATTGGGAGAAATTTGTTAATCTGATCCCTGGTCCTTCAAAAATAGGAAAAGCTCAGAAAAGTGGTATCTTTGAGGCATAATTAGCAGCACAATGGTAAGCTTAATAGTTATAAGCTTTCTTGGTAGAGGGTCTCTTTCTGTGGAAATGAAAGTAGGAGGGCAACAGATGCAGAATGGAGTTAAGAAATGTGAGTTTCATCTGAAACATAACTGCAAGTCAGATGGAAAGCTCCCATGAATCACATAGATGGTATTTTCTAATGTAATTTCCACCAAGAAAACCATATCCATTTTCTTGATGTTGAATTAATTGATATCAAAGGCTTTGATAAAAAATTTATTTTCTAGTGACTATTGAAGAGGCAATTGTCTACTCCAATTTCTGCAAGAGCTAATTTCCTAAATGATAGCTGTAAATGCAAGGTCAATGTTCTGGAGATGGGTTTGGGCAGGAGAAAGAGAGAGACAGATAGACAGACAGATACAGAGAGACTTCTATTTTCAGGGCTCCTAGCTTCAAAGTTCTCGTTTGTCTCCATTGGAATTTGAAGTGTTAGTAAAGATGGCAGCAGTTGTTTGAGTTACCTGGCACATATCATCTTCTGACTCTCCCTTTAGGGTACCTTGTTCCTCAAGTTAGCATTCATTTTATTTTATTTCTTGAAATATTATTTTTAATTCCAAACTTAAGCCAAAAAGATAATTTTTATAGACAAAGAACTAGGAAAGAGGATTGCAAATAAAACAATATATGGGGGAATATAGGGGGAAAGGAAAGATAAAATTATAACTTGGGGAAAATAAGATGGTGAGAAATACAGAATTAGTCATTTTAACTGTAAGTGTGAATGGGATGAACTCCCATAAAACAGAAGCAGATAGAAGACTGGAGTAACAGCCAGAATCCTACAATATGTTGTTTACAAGAATTCACTTCATCTACATTACACTCTTCACTCTACATCTTGCTTCTTAAGATTCTTTGAAATCATCTCTTTCATCACTTCTTATAGCACAATAATATTCCAACATACTCATACTACCATCTGATGGGCACCCTCTTTAATTTGCAAGATGTTGCTAATTTTCCCAAATAAGGAGAACAATGAAGAGCATTTCCCAGATCACACCCAGTAAGAAGTAATTGAACCTATGCTCTGAACTAATGCTGAACAGATTGATACCTAGCATATTTGGACTCGTCACCAAAAATTGGGGATAGAAATAGAGGAGTAAATCCATTGAAGATGGTCAGAATTGCCACAGAGACTAGGAATAGAACTCTTGAAAATAGATGCATAACTATTACAATTGAAGAAAGGTCCTTTGTTACAACATGGAAGAATAATAAGTGTAGATAAAAGAAGGGGGGGATAACAGTGAAATGAGTTCTACGAAGGTTTGTGGGAAATTATTCACTCATCTCACCTTGTTTCTACCCAGAGTTTCTACCACTGTGACAGGTTTTTTGAATCTGAAAAGAATTGTTCAAAACCACTTAGCAATTGCTTTTCATTAATGGTAATCCTCTTAATATTATGCACAGAGCAACCAAAAAATTCCCCACTAAAGGAGATACTTTTCTTTTTAAGAGGATTTATAGTTTTATTTTTATTTGAATGCCAATTATATATTTCACATGAATGAATCTTATTCATAAGTAATTTCCTATTTCCTTAATTCACTTTGACATGGGAAACACTCATTCAATAGATGTTTATTAAATACCTAAAATATATGAAGGGATGTTGAGAAATACAAGCATATGGGTCAGTATATACACCCCTGCTCAACAGAAGACTGACTCTTATACCTCTAGGATAGCAGATGAAAAACTCAGTTTGAAAATTTCTTCACAAGAAATTTAAATTTCTACACAACTATCTTTCTAGATTTAGTACACATGCCATCTTCTAGTCAAACTGGTATTATTTTTGTTCCTCCCCAAACACAATATTTTCCCATTTATGTTTTTGAACAAGCTATCTAAAATCTACTAGTGTCCCCCTCCCTCCACAAGAATTAGGAAAGGACAAAACTAGGACTTGATCAGACTAGGGATGAAGCAAGTTCCAAGCTGTGCCTCCCTTGATGCACCATCCCGGTGGCCTCTTATTGTGTTGATATGGCTTCCTGGTCATGAAGTTGTATAAAAGATCCCACCCATGAAAGTCAGGCTTCTCCAACTAAGTGGATGTCTGAAGATCAGGTTTAAGTCAGTACACCCTGCCTTACTTAGCTGACATTTCCAAATAGAGATGAAGGAGATTAGGCTTTAGAAGCTGTGTCACTGTACATCCTTCATATCTTTACTATATTAGAGCAAGATAAATCTTTATTAACTATTTTATGACTTAAGTCATTTAATAGCAACATCCAACCTGAACCTATAGTATCCAGCCAACAAGACCACCTCAGACAAGGACTGAGCCTCCTATGGCGGTGCTTCCACAATCAACAGTTATCATATCTGAGGACAAGTAGCTATCACAACAATGGCTGAAACTCTCTGCTTAATGTGTTCTTGCCTAATCTATTTTCCATGAGATGGAGATCTTGGCAGAAAAAAAGGAAGTACCATAGCAGGAATGGCATGAGCAATAGGAAGAGGGACTCTTATGACACCCTCTTGAAAAGTGAATAAGTGGAATGCATTTTAAAAAATATTTTCCTCTATTTTTATTCATTCTTCTGAACTTTGTGTCTTATTTAGTCCTTTAGGGACCTGTATAATATATTAAGTATCTTTATCAGGAGAGAATAAATTACCAATGAAGAAGGGATTGTGTAGCCAATATAAGGAATCAACTTTCTCTTTGTCTGTCTGTCTTTCTGCCTCTCTTTCTGTCTCTCTCCTTCCCTATCTGTCTCTCCATGTTTCACTCAAGGGTTGTTCTTTATATTTCCATATTATTTTTTAAAATTACAACATTGTTCTTATCTGTCTCTCCTTCCCTCTCTGTGTCTCCATGTTTCACTAACTCAATATTTTCTTATATTTCCACATTAATTTTTAAAATTATAACATTGTTCTTATTAATTATATAGTATATATATGTATAATATGTATTATATATTAAATCTAGTATATTATATATATATTATATCTAGTATATATATATTATATATAGTATATATTGTATATAGTATAATTATATAGTATATATATGGTATATAAATTTATATAGTATATAAGCATATAAGAGTTTCTGCTCAAGTTTATTAAATATTATTTAATAATATTTAGAAAACTTTTTTCCTATATGTTTTTGCTCATCTATCAAATGCCCTAATCTCAGTATATTAAATAATTAAGATTTCATACTAATATTACTTATCAATAGTGCAACAAACAATAGAACAAAAAATATAATTATTTTCAATGAATCATCTTTGAAAAAGATCACAGCCAAAATTGCTTTAAACCATCACTATAGCTTCTTACCTTCTCAATTCTGGCAATAGTCTCATTCAATACCAATTAAAGTCTCTTCTCATGTTTTTTCATAAGAAAGGTGTCAAATTCAGTTGTCTCAGAACATAAATTCTCTTAATCCTTTTTCTTTGTCCTATCTTTAAATGTCACAAATGATAGTCTACCCAGAATGTCAAACTCTCAGCCTATACTCAGATTCTTCAAATTGTCATTGCAGAATTCCATTGCATCTTAAGATGCAATAATGATATCTATACTCTGTAGAAGATTCTACCAAAGCTGGTTTTACACTAACATTTAAGGAAATTAAATAACTCACCTACATTACAAAAAGATTTCTTTTGAGCTTTACTTCAGAAAAAGAATATAAAAATAAACACATTCTGTTTCTTCTGGTGTTAGGCTTCTCAGGATTGAATCCAATTCATGTGGTCCCCAAATCCCTTGGGAAACTGCTGAGATATGGGGTACACTGCTCCAGTGATTTGGATCAGGCTCTATTTTCTAATGTTTACTTCTGAGGCTGCCTTTTGGACTGATCATTCCTAGCTGTTTAGCCTAAAGAAGAAATTGAGCAAAATACTTCATCATGACTAGGGTTGGAACAACTGTGATGAGGATATCCATTGCAATGGCTCCATGGTTGTAATGTCAAGCAGACACTGACCAAATGTTCAGCTTAGCACTCCATGCAGCATCCCTGACCAATGTTGCCACAGCCACGGACATTCCGATTTAAACTTTGGCCCCACACCAGGATAGTAGCAAGAGTCTCCAAATTATGGGCTATCTAAAGTAGTGGCTGAAATTATTGGATGTCTTGGATATCATAACCACATCTATGATTTTCAATGAAAACAAATAACAAATACAAGACCAAGAAGCTGAACAAACTTCAGATGATGCTGGATGTAACAGAGTGATTATTTAATATATTTAACAAATTTCTTACACGTGTCATTAATAAGAGTCAGAAGTTAAACTTGAGAAATGCTGCTACTTGCAGCTACTGATATGATTGTTGAATCATTTTCAAAATAATTTCTAATGCTTCAATTTATAGATTATAATTTGGGAAATAGTTACCTATATATATGAAGACATGATTTAAAAAAATTAAAAACGGGTATCTTCAGAGTTTAGGCAATCTCAAGGCACAACCCCTTTATAAAGGTCACTAATATTCAAATTATGTAAGTGAACATGACACGGAGTATATCATTTTCATTTAGCAATAGAAACCTCTACTCTCTACCCATAATAGACAATTCTGTAGATTTTGGAGCCTCTTATAAACAAGGTCCTGGAAGAAACTGGAAGCATAGAGAGAAGCACTCTCTCCACACCCACATCACACACTCAAATAAAAGTCCTTCAGTACAGTTGAGGTGTTCTTCTAAGGTCTTAAGATAGTATCTTCATTCTAAGTGGATGAACCAGTAGGAGTGGCAGAGCTGGTAAGGCGCCAAGAAAGTTTCAGGGATGAAGATTCTAAACCATGTCTGCTATTAACAAAAAAAAAGAGTAGAATAGAAAAGTCACACTTAATCTTCAAGGGACATAATCACATCAACAGGGAAAGGTGAGTTATTAAGGAGAGCAAATTCCAAGCTTGGGCAATGAGTCAAAGGTGCTGCCAAGGAGCATACCAGGAGTATGACGACATTCCACTGATTTCACAGAAGATGAAAACTGAAAATGACATTTAAAACAGAAGCAAAAGACTAAACTTCACACACCATCCAAAGGTGATAACTGAAAGGATAAGGCAAGTCACTAGAATGGTTCCTTCTTTTCTGGGCTTGACACATTTTGGAAATCTTTTATGATATATATATATATATATAAAATAGTTATATATTTTTGTTTTATATATATATAGTTATACATATATTATATATATAATATATTAGTTGTTATTAGTATTGCTATTATACATTATCATTTTGAAATGTTGCACCATTCTGGTTGTCATTCTCTGGTTGCAACTTGGCCCAGGAGTTCAGTAATAGTGATTTTTCAATTAGCTTCAAAATTCTGTGTAGTCCCCAATATATATATAGCAAGGAATAGAAGAAAAAGTACTAGACTCACCATCAGGAGCCTCCTTTCTACTTGATAATTTTGCTGGTAACATGCTGTAGACAAACCACCTAATCTCTTTATTTCTCAATTTATTCATTCAAAGAATGAAGGGATTAGACTAAATGAGCTATCAGATCTTTTCTACTTCTAATACTATATATTCCATAACTTGATGGATGAAAAATATTTATTAAGCATTTACTATGTGACACTCTCTTAACTTCTGGAGAGGTTCTGTTTATTCTTTTTGTTACCCTACTTGTTTTTTTGTTTTGTTTTTTTGTTTTGTTTTTTTGCCAAAAGTTGGTCATTTCCTTTTCCAGTTCATTTTATAGATGAGTAGCTGAGGCAAATAAGTTTAAGTGATTTGACCAGAGTTGAATAACTAGGAATTAATCATCTGAGGTGAGATTTGAACTAAGGGAGAAGAGAAGTCTTCCTGACTATGGATCTACTGCATGCACCACCTAGCCCCCTAAACTCTACAGACACCAACACAAAACTTAAGGCAACTCCTTCCTTTAGAGATCTTAATGTCTAATAGAAAAAGCCAACACAAAGCATGGTAGCTCTGGAGAGATGTTACATACAGGAATTTCACAGGGATAAGGAGTGAAGTTATGGGACAATCAACTAATATTTACTTTCCAAGAATAGATTTGATTACTGTTCCCAGAGATAGAGGTAGAAGGAGTGGAAAAAATTCAGTAATGGTCATATGGTATGAATATAACCAGAGAGCAGCACCTTGATGGCACTAGGAAAAGGGTGTGCTGGAGCACTAGCTTCCTTCCACTGGCTCACAATGGTTCCTAAGAGCCAATTGTTAAATTTTAAATGTGAACATTTACACCTTGGAAATTGGCAGACACTACAAATCAGGGTGTAATTTATTGTCTTGATTGGCTAGACAAGAAAATGATAGACACAATGTTATTTATGCAAGTTAAACTTAAAAGCATGTTGTGTGTATAACCCTGACTCCCTCCTGAAAGCTCCTTGTTTTATGAGCACACCCCACAGCTAAGGTCAAGACTTATTATGTTGAACACTTTGCCAGTTTGAAGTCTGGAGTCACAAAGGATGGATTTGGAAGAGAGCTGAAAATGGAGGCTAGAACCAGCACGGTGGCCTTTGTACCTGTAGCAAAAGTCCTGTGTCTGCTCAGCTGGAACAATGTTCTCTTTCACTCACAACAGAAATGAGGTTGTTTATTATCTTTTAAGTCTACGGAAATGGGCTTGGCCTGGGATGTGGGAGTGGGTGAAGGTAGAATAGTCAGTGGAGAAATTGGGATGATTCTTCTCTCCAACAGTTACACTGAGGTTGTGTCTGCACACCCAGTTGTCATTTGAGTTGGTTAATAAATCCATCCACTTAATAAAAACAAAAATCTAATGTGACTTTTAACATTGATTTAATTGTCTTAGCAGTGGAACTGGAGTGTGAGAGAGGTACCTGATGGGTAGAGAAGGAAATATGTCACTTGATTTGGGAGAGGAGGTTGTTATCTAAATAGACTAATGTATATCTATAGAAAATTCACCAACCAACCTAGATTTTTAAAAGATACATATGAAAGATAAAAGCCAGGATAGATAATGAAGCCCCAAGATACTCTCAAGGGGTCTATAAGATCAAAATTATACCCATAATAATATTAAGGTATTTTCATTCTAAATACAGAAATATCGGTAACCCTTGGCTCACATGGAGCCATTTGCATGGCATTATCTTTATTGCTGGAGATTGGCTATTCAATGTTCCTTGCCTGAGAGGAGAAGGAGGAGGAGGAAGAGGAGGAAGAGGAGGAGGAGAAGAGAAGAAGAAGGAGGAGGAGGAAGAGGAGGGAGGAGGAGAAGGAGGAGGAGGAAGAGGAGAAAAAAGGAGAAGAAAAAAGAGGTAAAGGAGAAAGAAGGAAAAGAGACATTGGATTGAATATATGGGACAAAATATAACAAAATAAATGTAAAGCCTTATCTTTGAATTTTAAAAACTAGTTTCATAAGTAAAGGATAGAGAAAGGCATGATTCAGAAACACTTTACATAAAAAATATCTGGGGAGGGAAGGGTTAGTGGACTACAAGTTCAAGATGAGTCCAGGGAAGGATGGTAAGCCAGCTACCAGAGAGCTAATGAAAATTTAGCCTGCTCTAAGAGAGACTGTGTCTAGGACTAAGGAGGTGATAGTCCTCATCTGTTCTGACCAGTCAAATTATATTTTAAGGATTGTACTGTCTGAAGTACTGCCTCTTAATGTAAAGTGACCACTTCTAGATCAAGTCTCAGTTCCTTCCTTTATGTACTCTTATCATACTGAGTTATCTAGCAGTATACTTGTATATTTCACCACTAATTAATAAAATTGGAACATCTTTTAACTAAGGTAAATTCTCCACTTTTTTGACCAATTACTATCTAATCAATAAACTGGAAAAGCCTTTTTTCTTATCTTCATATATTAATCCCTTGATCTCTTAGAATTAAATAAATATTAAAATTACTGAGAAGGAATATAATTAAAATGATAAATTATTATATTGTTTATTATTATCATCACAATTGATATCATTATTATTACTATTATCAATTATGTGGATGCTGTAAGAACCAAAGATAAAAAATTAATACAATATCTACATTATTGGTAATTATGTATAATACTTTGGGTTTTGGGGGGAAAGGTTATATTAGCATATATAAACAGATGAGTGTATTACATATGTATGTGTATCTGTACATAATAGGGGGAGTGTAGAAGATAAAGCACTGAGTTTGGAATCAGAAAGACTTATCTTTCTGAGTTTAAATGCCCAGTCTCAAATACTTACCAGCTGTTTGACACTGAGCAAGACATCATTCTGTCTCAGTTTCCTCATCTATAAAATGAGCTGGAGAAAGAAATGGAAAACTACCCCCAGTATCTTTGTCAAGAAAACTTCAAATGGGGTCATAAAGAGCTGGACAAGACCGAAATGACATATATACATAGACATATATAATGTGTATATATATATATACATATATATAATGCATATACATACACACATATCTATCTCTATATATAGAGAGAGAGATAGATAAATAGATATACATATATATATATATACACATATGTACACACACACATATATATATACACACACAGACACAGTATTTTAAAGTTTCCAGAGGACAACCAGAATGGTGCAACATTTCAAAATGATAATGTATAATAGCAATACTAATAACAACTAATATATTTGTAAAACACTTTCTGTACATTGTTGTATCCCATTTGATCCTCACAATAATCCTGTGAGATTAAAAATCATGAGTATCATTATTCTCAGGCTCAGGGTATACGGGCTTTGCCTTTGCTCTGATTGTTCTGAGACATGCCTGGGGACGACTTCTCACCACATCTGGCTCCTTGGGATTCCTTATTCTGTCAAGACCTTCAGATAGCCCTTTCTAGGGGAAGCCTTTCCTGATCACTTCAGCTGATTGGTCACAAGTCACACATAGGTAAATGTTCAACATTCTAGCCACTACTTGATTTGTTGACTACTCAAGGAATATAGTTGAGATAAGACCTAAGACTGTCTTGATAATTGCCTTCAAATGGCTTTCTTGCAGAAAAAGAATTAAATTTGTTCTGTAATCAGAAATAACAATGATGGGTACAAGTTGTAAAAAGGCAGATTAGATTTACTATCAGGAAACTTCCTAACAATTAACATTTATTCAAAAACTGCTAGTCCATCTGAGGATTTGGTGGGATCCTTCTCACTTGAAGTCTTTAAGTAAAGGCTAAAAAGACCATTTGTGGATTAAATTATTCAACTATATTCAAGGGATAGCTAGGTGCATTGCATAGAAGACCTGGTCTGGAATAAAAGAGTCTCATCTTCATGAGTTTAAATCTAGTTTCAAACAATTACTAGCTCTGTAATCCTGAATAAATCACTCAGTTTCCTCTTCTGTAAAATGAGCTGAAGGAAATGGCAAACCATTGCATTATCTTTTCCAAGAAAATATAAATGGGGTCATGAAGAGGCAGACATAACTGAAAAGACTGAACAAAGATTGGGGCCTAAATTGGAAAAATGGCCCTTGAGGTTCTTTTCAACTCTGAGATTCAGTATGTAGTCAGTCTCACATAATTAGCCTGAGGTAAGTTTTCTGTTACATGTTTATATATAATCATCCTTGGAGAAAAAGATTATGATTAATATAATGATCCCTCATGATTCCAGAGAACTGAGGATGAAATATTCTATCCACTATTGAGAGATGCTCAATTTAGGGCATAGAGATGTGTGTGTGTATGTGTGTGTGTGTATATGAGAAAGACAGACTGACTGACAGACAGACACACAGAGATAGAAACAGAGAGAGAGAGAGAGAGAGAGAGAGAGAGAGAGAGAGAGAGAGAGAGACTATATATTGAGAAAATTTGTTTTACTTGTATATGCATATTTATTAAAAATTTTCTGTTCAATGGTATGGGGAATCTAACAGAGATGGATCTACTAATTAAAAGACTATAGTTGAAGGGGCAGTGTTCTACAAATGTGAATTCTATAGGCACTTTCAAATGAGTTCACTGCATTTAGTTTTAGTTAAGTTTTTTGCTTTATGACAAAAAAGCTCTTATGATATGAGGAATATGTAAATATTTGTAATATAAAAATAAAGCATATCAATAAGTCTTTAAAGAAAACATCATATGCGTGAAAGGAGAAGAGAATGCTGATTAGAAAGGGAAGGTACTGGATAGTCTATTTCTCCTGGAAGTACATTTTCCTACTGTCTAAAATCTAACGTAGATCTTTACCCATCAATAAATGGTGAGTTCCCTGAGGGTAGGGACCTCTTAGCATAGCATTTAATAAATGTTTGCTGACTGACTGAATGACTATTGTAGCTCCCAGAAAAAAAAAAGTGTAACATAATCTAAGTTGTCAATAACATAAATAAGATGTGTTTTATATAGAATCAATTTTATAATCCATCAGTCCCTGCCTCCATGATATACATAAGGTATCCAGTTTTAAGCTTCAACAGCCTGAAGTGTACTCAGATTTGGGGGATATATTGTATGTAGTAGGTAGTTAATAAATATTTGATGAAATTTTATTTGAATTGTCCTTTGAACCTAGTGAAGAGGATGTCTAAGAGCAATGAAAAGGATTTAATATTTGGGTTGGGATTTGCGATGTGTTTTCTTTGTAAATAAAAGTGAGAATTTTACATTGTATGAGCATGTAGATGTGTTGGAAATGTAGCCAGTGTATCAGAAGCGGAAGAAGTACCATTCAGTTCCCAAGGTGTGATGTTCTTGCCTTAATCCTTCATATATCGGTGCAAATATTCTCAAACCTCTGGTAAGCCTATATTTACAATGACATATTTGAAGTCCAAGCAGGTCAGATTAGGGCAACTTTCTGTCTTTCCATGGCACAGAGCTGTCACATCCACCTGACACTTGCTATTATCCCCAATTCTTCCTAAACAAAACACCCCCAAAATAAATCAGTCCTTTCTGCCTTCTTCGGTCCCCTCTGCATAGAGTCCCATCAAGATTTCTGGAATCTTGTGGTAAAATCTTCAGAGTCCAAGTAAGCTCTGAGCATATAGTCTCATGTTACTCAATTAGCTTGGCACAGTTTTAAAGCATTAAACACTCTCTTTCCAGGCAACTCCTTGTTTCACTCCCTTTCCAGTCAGCGGGCCCCTCCTCTAGCCCCAACCCCCTGGGGACAGGCCCTTGCTTGTTTAATTTACTTCTCAGTCTTAGCCTGACTACTATCTTTTAGCCTCTTAGATTCCTGAAAAAAGTAGAGTTCTACTGTGTGGGGTACCAGCTTAGACCATCTGATTTTGGTCTAAACAATTCTTCCATGGCCCATCAAGTATCCAGGGTCTTCTGGGCTCTGAAAGTAGACTTGTCTTGTCTCTATTTGTCTCCTAGATTTCCCAGAACAGAATCTCCCAAATTTAATGATTTTGAGTTTTCTCTTTTATCTCTGCTTGTAATACAGTTACCTTTTCCACATCACTTCTCTGTGATCTGGAAAATCTGCGCAAAATTTTTTGGTTTTCCCTTCATATCTAGATAAGCAGACTGAATTATTATGGTATTAAAAGGTAAAATATCTTCGTAATTTACAAGATTACATGTATATTTTATGCATTTCTGAGTTTCTAAACTTTTTTTCTGTGTCCTTTGTTGGCCTTCTCTTGTTGTTTGTGGCTTCCACAAAACTTCCTAAAAATCCCCCTTTAATTTCTTATGCTGACCCATGGTATATCAAAACCATGAAGGGGACAATTGTGATGTGGAAGGGATAACTTCCTTAAAATCAGGAATTGTCTCCAGTTTCTCAGTTCTGGATCAAACTATATTGAATGAAGATTTTTCCTAAAAATAAAACAATCATACTCTTAAGATTCTTTTCTAGGAATCCCCAAAGTGCCTTGTTTTTTGGAACCCCATCTCCTCTCATCTGAGGATCATGAACTCAGTTCAAAACTAGAGCTCCCATTCTCTTAATCAAGGAACAAGAAACAAGGAACACGGCCCTTGGACAGAAAATGCCATCAGAAAAAGATCTAAGAAGACTGAATGTAAATCAATGCATGCTATGTTCACTTCTTTTAAATTTTTTTTTAAATCTCTCCCATGGTTTTTCCCTTTTGCCCTAATTTTTCTCTCCCCAAGTGATTCATAAAGCAATGTGTCTTAAAAATGAACTTATTACAATTAAAAAAAAAACACTCAATACAATTGCCTTGCTTTCAAATGAGAAATCTAAGACTCTCCAGATAAGCAATATCTTCTTCTCAGCACTCACTTGGTTAAGTCTTGATCATCCTATCCCCATCACTGACTCTTCCTAAATGAAGCATGAGAAAAACATGACCTGCCCTTTTGCTTTTCTATAGCTGTCTCTGCCTAGAGCAACAAGAGACTTCAGAAAAGACTCTTTGTAGCTTCAGGTAGCACTGGTCCAGTCTTGGGATGCTCTGCCTTCGGGATATTATTTAACATGGAGTTCCCAACCAGAGTTTCTGTTATAGGAATAACTGTCCAAAAAGTGAAACATAGGAGACCATATAAGATGGATGTTTTACAGAACTGGTCTGGATTAGGTTTCTCAACCCTGACTTTTCCTTGGAAATTGGAGAAGTCCTTCAAATATGCTTATTGTAGCCAGCCTTAAACTCTTAACTAGTTAGGTAATCCTGATCAAATCATTTGACCTCTGTTTGCCTCAGTTTCCTCATCTGTAAAATTGGAATAATAATAGCTCCTACTTCCCAGGATTGAAGAAAGATTTGAATTTGAGTAAGGGAAGGATTGAAAATCCAATGAAATAATATTTATTAAGCATTTTTACAAACTCCAAAACACTATACAAATTCTGTAATACTGACATATTAAATAAAATGTTAATTATTTAAAATGGAATATCTTCCTGTTTGTGTTGATATTTCATTGAGAACAAATATAGGTTGAAGCTAGGGAAGAAAGTCAGCAGAGAGTGACATTGTATGGTCTTGGATTTAGAAAGATTTGTATAAATAATCTGTGACCTTGCTCTAGTCATTTAATAATAAAATATTAACTTTTACATAGTGCTCACTCTATGCCAGACGTTATCTCCAGTTTTTGTTTTTCCAAAATTTAATCTTTTAGTTTAATCCAAGAATCTCTCTATATTACATACCAAGTACTGCACATTAGAAGAGAAAGTGTCTTTGCTTAGAAGTCCTTACACCATGAAATCACAGTTTTGAGTCAAAAAAGAAAAAAGAAAAACCGAAGTAGATGAAACCTCAAAGGTCATTGATAACTTTAGGACACATATTTTCCAAAGCTTCTTGAGGAGGATGTATCTCTATTTACCTAAAGTAGAGAAGGAAGGCTTAGAATATAGGCTTTAATTTATAACTCCCCCCCCCCCCATTATTTGATCTTTAAATCACAAATGAAGTATCTGAGGCCCAAGGAAGGGAAGTTCCTTGGTCAAGGTCAAGAGTGAGGTATGAAGATTAGAATCTGTGTTTCACAACAAAGGGTGTGCTAGAGTCGGCTAGTTCTAAAGAGTTCTAAGTTAGACTTAGGAATTGGATTCTAACTTAGAAACACAGTGACCAAATGCAGTTTTAGAGGATTCATGGTTTAATATGCTACCCCCCTTAAGAGAGAGAGGTCAATAACTCAGAGTGCAGATTGAGACATATATGTGTATATGCATATATATATATGTAATATATATATATGTATTTCTATATGCACATACACATATTGCATATAACCAATGTAGAAATTTGTTTTGCCTGACTATATATGTCTTTGCAACAGGTTTTGTTTTTCTTGCTTTGTAAATGGGGTAGGGGTGGGGACTGGAGGTGTTAGAGAATATGGATCTGAAAATGAAATAAAATTGAATCAAGAAATAAAATTGGTCAAGATATATCTATATCTATCTATATGTGTCTATGGGTATATGGTTGCTATTATCATCATTAGGTAAATTATTTTCCTAGTGCAATTCACTTCAATTTGGATCAGTACATAAGAAGTTCAGTTTCCTCTGAAACTATACATTTGTTATTTCTTATGATTCAATCATATTTTAGTGCATTACATTTTTATATATTTGATACATTACACTACCATTTAATAGAAAAATTTGTTTAGGCATCCCTCAACAGATGGATACCCTCTTAGTTCCTAGTTTGAGGCTATTACAAAAAGAGTTGCAATAAATATTTTTATAACCATTGGCCCTTTTCAATTTTCTTTGATCTCTTTAGAGTTAGACCTAAAAATGTATATATAGCTGGTTAAGTGATAGTCCCTATTCTTAACAAACTCAAGTCAAGATGACATGAAAACAGTTATGTAGAAGACAAGATGTGTACAGGATAAATTGAAGATAATATCAAACGGGGGAGACACGAGTGTCATGAAGGAATCAGACTTCATGTGGAAGGTTGTATTTTAACTAGGATCTGAAGACAGCCATGTAAGAAAAGAAGCAGAGATGAAGAGGGAAAAAATTCCAAGTAGAAGGGGAAAAACAAAACGAAGAAAATCCAAGGGATTGTTTCTCTTCTGAGGAACAAGGAGGCTCACGCTACTGTATATACAGGTAAATGAGGCTAATTATAATGGTTTTTGAAAGCAAAACAGAGGATTTTATATTTGATACTGGGGGGGATAGGGAACCACTGAAGTCTTTTAAGAAGGGAGGTGACATGGTCAGTTTTAGACTTTGGGAAGATTACTTTTAGTCAAGCATGAATTGTAGTAGTAAGAGACCTGAGGCGAGGAACCTAAGAAGAGGGTTATTGCAATAGTCCAGGTATAAGGTGACAAAAATCTATACCAGGCTGGTAACCATTTCAAAGGAGATAAAGGACATATATAAAATATGTTCTAGAGTTAGAATAGACAGGAGTTGGCAACAGATATGAAGTATAGGGAATGAAAGAGAATGGGAATTATGGATGTCACTTAGATTTTAAGGTTAAATGACTGGGATGATGGTGTTTATATTTTTAAAAAATAGAGACATTAGAAAATGGGAATGGTTTGGGGGATGCTGGGGAAGTAGATAATGAATTCAATTTTGGACACTATTAAGTTTGATATTTCTATGAAACCTGTAATTTGAAATGTCCAGAATGGAAATGAGACTACCTTGATCCTTTCATTAATAATGAGATCTTTTATATTTAGGTAACTTTCTTGGTATATGATATCCCAGTTCAGAAACATGAAAACCAGGATAGACCTATATATCTTTGGAGGCATTTTCTATGACCTCCTGCTGTGTTCTCTCATATCTCCTGGATGGACCATTTATTACTTTTGTGCTCTGAGGAAAATCACTGTATCTTCTGGGCCTTAGTTTCCCCATTTGTAAAATAAAGTGGGTGGAACTATTATTGCTAAATTCCTTTTAATCTCTAAAGTTTTATGAATGCCATTGAGTTCATTAACACTTTGGCCAAAATAATGAAGATGAGGAGGAAGAAGAAGAAGAGGAGGAAAAGGAAAAGGAGACAGAAGAGGTGGAAAAGGAAGAAGGAGGAGGAGGAAGAAGAAGTTACATCTTCAACAAAGGTACTGTGGTATTACAAAAACAGGTTTAAAGATATTCTTATGGCCTTCCTCCCCATCCCTACCCACCAGTTCCTCATAGGATGTATTGTAGCTTCAAACACCCAAGCAGTTTTTCCACCTTCTTGGGTCTGAGTGAATCATGAAAGGAACAAAGAACGCTTCTTCCCTTAACATCTCTGCTGTTGGCATTGGGAATATCCACCCAAGCATCCCAACTGCTAGTCTGACCCATAATTCAAGGTATTTCCATAAATTCTGGGAACTGATGTCAGGCGGAAATACATTCCTAAACATCAAAAAAGTCAGTCTCTTTACAGGCTTGACTATGTAATTCATGCTTCCTAAATTCTGGGCACCTTGACAGCTCGACAGCTCATGTGTGTATACCTGTGTGTGTGTATACATATATATATAGCATGTATGTATGTATATTCAGTGATTCCCACTGAGATGTTGACAGATTCTTCAAGTGGGCAATGTGCCTTCAACTGATGGAACTTGAGAGGAATTCCTCATTTATTGCCCTTACCGTGCCAAGGATAGGTGTGCCTTTGCTGAAGGAAAGGGCACTGAGTTTATCACCTTGAAGTCATAGACAAATAGAGATCAAAGGAAACTTCTCTCCTATAAAAGTACTCATTAAGCCTTCTCCTGAATGATTTCAGCAGGGCCCAGCACTGGGCAATGTGCCCGTTGTGTCTTGTATAAACATGATGAGGCTCAGGAGGCTGTGGCCAGGATAGGAGAAACCAGGTGAGAATTCCAAGAGAATATTGCCATCTGGTTGGAGCTTAAGAATGACTGGGCAGCAAAGGAACACATTGGGCTTGAAAGAGGGCAGGAAGGAAGTCTGTAGGTGGTACAGTCATTATTTAGTTTGAAAAGGAGAAAGGATGACACCAAATTTATGAGGTTCTATAGTCTAGTGGTTAGGCAAATTCTACAGACTCTCAGAGGGCACAGAGCTTGTCAGGTCAGTGGGAGTCCTCCCTGCTCCCCTGAAAAGATCCCTCCCCTCAGTGTGAGCCAAATATGGGACTTTTCACTCTCAGATCACAATGGAAACTAGAAAGGCACAAAGGATGTCCTAAATACCATTTGGTATTTTCTATTGGCTACTAATCCTCCTACTTGTGTTCTCAGTTATCATGTGAACTTCTTGAGAGGAGCATATGTCTCCTTTTTTCTATTCATATTTCTAGGATTATATTATAACAGAACTACACTAAATTCCCTACAATTATTTTACATAATTCTATAAATGTTTGCTATAGTGATAAAAGAACAAAACAACAAAAATAACAGTATGAATATTAGCCACATTCCCAATTTTCACTCATAGGTTGTCAGATTGTGTACGCAAGAGAATGACTACTTTATTTCAAAAGGAAAGGGTAATTTTGGGGTGTCTAGTCCTAGCACCATAGTTCACAAGCCCCCACTAGTGTGCTCCTATTAAGGAGCACCAGACAATTAGCTTTTATCAAAAGTGTTTACTCAAATGTCATATCAGGAACAGTAGTTACAAAATACTTCTCCCATTAGCTTGGGGCACATTCTCCCATGAGTAGCCACAAGAATGAGCTCAAATTTAGCAGAAGATCATAGTGATATACATATATAGGATAAACTTGTGGCAAAAGTAACTCATAATTCCTAACATTAAAAGAGTGATTGTGACGAATTTCCAAGATCTCTCCTCATGTTGATTGTTAATTGCTAGGGATCTCATTCCTTCCCTCAGGTGACTTACTCTCTGTATCCATGTCCATCCTGAAAATTCATCTCTCTGGGGCAACAGGTATAGTGGATAGAGCACTAGCTCTCAAATATTTAAATCCAGTCTCAGACACTTAACTGTGCTGTGTGACCCTAGACAAGTCACTTAACCCCAACTGTTTCACCAAAAGAAAAGCAAGAGAGAGCATCTTTCTACTCCTGGCTGAATTCAGCATCTCCTACTGGTCCAGTAGCTCCCCTTCAAAGTTATATGACTGATGGGGGTGGGAAGGTTGAATAAAAGCAAATTTTTCTCCATCTTCCCTCCCAAGATCCTACATAAGCAATTTATGACTAGCAATATCTTCAAATCTAGAACTAGAATTCATCCAACCCAGAGCTACTTTCAGTTAGTTTAACATATCAACACTCTCTAATTACATTTTGGGCCTTTCATGACTATATCATCTGAGCTAGAGAAGATAATACTCTCCCTCACACAGACAACATTATGACATGCTTATAAAACTCCATAGAATAAGCAACAAAATTAATTAAGCCCCTTAACAATTTCAATAAAGTAAAATAATTGAAAATAAATATACGAAATCATAACCATTTTACATAATGCTAATAAAAACCAGGAAGAAATAAGTGGAGACATTATATTCAAAATAACAAAGATGCATAATATCTTGGAGTTCACCTACAAATTAAGACAAAAATATGTATAAATTAAGCAATTGAGTTCCCCTTTCTCCTTTTCTCTTTAATTCAAAACCTCTAGACGTTATCCCCACTCTTTTCTCCTTAATCTCTAGTATCTGATAATGAAGTCATCCTTTTCTTTGCTGAAATCAAGTCCTTCACATGAATTTTTGATCCCATCTCTATCAAACCTATCCAGAAGATTGTCCCCTTAATCATCCTTTCTCCCTCTCTAGATTTCAGCTTCTGCCCATCTACTGATTCTTTCTCTGCTGCTTTTTGTGACTCCATCTTCTGCTTCTCTTCCTGCTTCTTCTCATTTTCCTTTGTTGGCTCAGCTATCAAAGTGATCTTTCTAAAGGGCAGATCTGTCATGTCAGACTCTGGTGGCTCCCAGATCTAATAAAAAATTATATTTGGCTTTTAAATCTCTTCATAATCTTCTACTTTCTTTGTGCTCCCAACAATAATTTCAATGCCAGGCACATATTGGGTACTTAGTAAAGATTTGCTGCATTGCATGCATTGTTGCGTTTGGTTTTTTTTATCCATTTTCCCATCTTCCAATCAATCACTTGCATCTCCCTTTTGTTATTGGAAGTATTTAGAGGTACACATTTTTCCCCAATGACTGCTATGGCTACATCCTACAGGTTTTGATGTGTTGTTTCATTGTTTTTATTTTTCATTAAATCATTTATTATTTCTATTTTTTATTCTTTGACCCACATGCATTTCAAATGATACCATTTATTCTTTTTAGAAATATAACTTGGTAGAGGTTACTCTAAAATATTTGTTTTCCTGCTCCTCAAGAGCTGCAAGTATATTTTTATCTCTTGTTTCATTTCTTTCATCCACCTTTGTAATCTTGACTAAACTTTTTTTTCCAGAGGTTTTACTTCCACTTATTCTAGGGTAATTCTCTGGATTTGTCTCCTCCTATGACTACAAATAGGAGGAAGTGTTTTAGGCTTCTTGGAGGGGCCCAAAGTAGGCTCATTCCCCAGTCACTTCTCCCATCTACCAGGGCCTACCTCTACCACTCACTGTAGCTCTGAGACTATAGGACTCAGATTCCACTGGCTGGGAGCCAACAGCATCAATAGCTGTTGAGTCATTTTTCAGTTTTGTCCAACTCTTCTTGATTTCATTTGGAGATCCCATTTGACAAACATCCTGGACAAACTGCCAACTCCAATAGTCTTTTTTCTTCTTATCCTTTTTGACATTTTTTGCTGAATTTGATACTGTTAGATACTTTTCATCTTCCACCTAGTTATTCAGTCGTGTCTGACTATTTGTGCCCTCATTTGGGGTTTTCTTAGCAAAAATACTGGAAGTGGTTTTCCACTCCCTTCTCTAGTTCATTTTATAGATAAGGAACTGAGAAAACAGGATTAAGTTACATGCCCAGGATCAGAGCTAGTAAATGTGTGAAGCCAGATTTGAACTCATGAAAGTGAGTCTTTCAGATTCCAGACCAAGCATTCTATCCACTATAACACTTAGTTGCCCTGTGGTATTTATTAGATGTTTGACCATATTTACTGAAGATCTAATTGATGGCAGATCCTGCTGGACCATCTGCTTATGTGATACAAGCAGATGTCTGGTTATTTTATTATATAGTCCTTATATAGGATGGAATAGCTTCCTAATATTTCTGTTTGTTTTTATCAGTCATTGGGCCCTCTGATATTCTTGTCAATATTTACTAGCATGTTTCTCAGTGGACTTGGGCTGGGATCTAGGACCTTTCATGTCGCTCTCAGAAGTTTTTAAATACACAGTCACAATCTCTGAAAAATTCATTATATTAATAGGTAAAGTCTTTAGTTTCATGAGCTGTGCTGGGGATATTGTTGAAGTATTGAAGTATGAAGAAGGTATCTTGGGGCTCATTTAGGGAATTTCTCTGCTCATGTGCTTCCCTATGGGGTCTTGCCTCCCTTCCTCCCTCACTTCAACAACAATCCAAGTAATCTGCTTTTTGCCTCAGCTTCTTGTCCTATATCTCTTCAGTTTTCTCTCCAAGACCACTGGATAAGATTGGCTGATACAATTCCAGGCTTAGCTCAAGAACATTTTACCCATTTTTCTGAAAGCCACTGATTCCAGTTCCTAGATATAGGTTCAAGGTTTTCGTTGATACCCACACTGAAAACTCCACTCATCTTCCTTGTGGTTTCTCTTTTCTGAGTGCCCTCTCTCTCTATCTCCTTTATTCGGGGACCTTTGGCTTATAACTCTAAAATAAATTATCTTTGTAGTCTCTTGCATTTTCTTCCAGCCATCATACACAGGAAGGTCTGCCCCACTAGGTTGTTACCAGGAAATGTTTCTGTGTCCTATCATATAATATGTTGCTGTATATTACTAAAAATGACTCACATGGGAAAACTGGCATAAAAGCACTCTGCTAAGTGCTAAGAATACAAAGACAAAAATTCAAATAGCTCTAAATTTCCTCAGGGAGGGCAACATAGACATAAAGACAAAATAAATATGAGGTAATTATTGGAGAAGGGCACAAGCTGGTGAGATTTATGAATAACCTTCTCTAGGTTATAATGCTTGACCCTAGAAGGAAACTAGAAATTCTAAGATGTAAAGGTGAAGGAGAGCATTTCAGAGATGAAGGATCTGTATCTTAGAAAAGGTATAATATGGAAGAAAGTATGTGAGGGATAGAAAGGAGACTGATTTGACTGGACAATATGGTAAATGGTGGGCAGTGACATATAATCATCTTAGAAATGTAAAATAGAATATGATTTTGAATGGTTTAAATGAAAATAGAAGCAATGGGAATCCGCATTGCTTACTGAGCAAGAGCAGGGAAGAATGGATAAAATGGGGAGATTTTTGATTTAGGAAAATTACTTTAGAAGCATAGATAAGAAGAAGTAAAATCACCTCTTTTTGCAGATGGTATGATGATTTACTTGGAATTCCCTAAGAAATCAAATAAAGCAATTATAATGAATTTACCAAAGATTCAGAATATAAAATGAATACAAGTAAATTATCAGTATTTTTTGTACATTAACCAAAACTGAGGAAAGCAATTACTACAGAACATAAAAAAATATTTGTGAGCCTGTTAACACATGAAGAAAATGTATTAATCTAATCACAAAACATGCTTTATAATAATAAAGACAGACTTAAATAAGTGGAGAAATATTCATTGCTCATGAGTAGGGTTTCCCAGTTTGATAAACATTAGAATCCCACTTAAATTAACAGTACCATATTAATCAAACTACTTAACAAATATTTTTTTAAAAACTAGAAAAAAATAATAAAATTCATCTGGAAGGACAAAAGATTGAGAAACAAAAAGAAAGTGATATAAAAAAGTGGGAAAGGAGAGGTCTAGTCATATCAGATCTACACATTATGCTGCAGTAATCATCAAAATTATTTTATACTGGCTAAAAAAAAAAAGAAGTTATTCAGTAGAACATAACACACAGAAGCAAAACAAAAAACAAAACAAACCCAATAGCATAGTCTGATAAACCCCAAACCCCAATTACTTGGAGGAAAATTCACCAAGACTTACTGAGAAAAATGGAAGCAACCCAATAGAAATTAGGTATAGACCAATATCTCATATTATATACTAAGTAAACTCTCATTGTATGTATAACTTAGACATAAATGGTGATATTCTAAACAAATAGAGAAGAAAGGAAGAAATTACCTTTCAAACCTATGTAGAGGGCAAGAATTCATAACCAAACAGTGAACAGAGAGTATCTCAGAAGACAAATTTTTCATTATATAAAGTTTAAAAGGTTCTGCACAAACAAATTCTATGTAGTTAAAATCATAAAAGAAACAATCAAATGTATGAAATATTTGCATTAGTTAATTGATAAAAATTTCATTTCTCAAAATATATGAGTAAGAGTCTTCTTCCAATTAATAATTATTAAAATGTTAATAGTTTTCAAAACTAGAAACCTAAGTTATCAACAACCTGATATGAAAAACATTTTCCAAATCACTAATAATTAAATTAATAATTAAAGCAATTCTGAGATTGTACCTTACATCCATTAAATTTGAAAGAACAACAAAAATGAAGATAACAATGCTGAAGGTATCCTAATGCAGTATTGGCAAAGCTGTGAATTATCCATTCTGGAAAGTAATATTGACCTAAGTCCCAAAATTTATAGACTATGCATAGTCTTGGATGTGATGATATCACTAGGAGGTATGTATTTAAAGAAATCAATAAATAGGGGGGGGGAAACTCATACAGATGAAGATATTTATGACAATTCTTTTCATGATAAAAAATGACTAAAACATTACAACATATTAATGTGATAAAATATGATTGTACCATAAGAAATTATGAAATTCCTGGGAAAATAAGAATACCTCTATGAATGCATGCGAAGAAAATTGAGCAGAACTAGAAGAATTTTGTTTTGTTTGATTATACATTTTTGCTGTGTGGATTTTTTAATGTTCCATGGGGAAGAAGAATGGAAAGCAAATAAAATAAATACTTGCTAATTGGGAAAAAATGCATTTCAAAAAAGAAAATTATCTTGGCAGCTGAGTGGAGGATGTGTAGAAAAGAAGAAATGAGTTTAGGAGTTCAATTAGGAGGCTAATGTAATAATATAGGTGAGAAGTGATGAAGTCCTGAACAAGGGTGGAGATAATGGGATAAAATGAGATATTATGGAGACACAACTGTAATTGGCAATTGATGGTCAATGTTCTCATTTAGCATATTTATTGGAAGTTTGAGAACTGGTGTTTGAATTTGAGTTTTCTAAGGTACCATTTAATCTTAGCTAACTTACTTAACCTTTCAGTGAAGTTTTCTTCTCTATAAATTGATGGAATTGGATTACATTGATCAATCAATAAAAATTTATTAGGAAAGTCAGACTAGCTGAATCACTAAGACACTCTGAGGATAAAGAGGTAATGTGTTTCAAGTGACTAAAATTAACCTCTCCTTTCACCTCTCCTTTCACCCAAGTAAAGTCCTCTCAGGGCTAGAATCCAAGAACCCCAGAAATAGCAGCACCTTCTCTCCCAAACTAGTGCTGCCAGGTCAGACTCTACAGCCATCAGTTAAGGGAGCAAGCCCTGTGTAGATTCAACCTGGCAATTGTTTCTGTAGTTCCTAACTCCTCCAATGCCATAGCTCTCAAAAACGCAAGAGGAAAGAAGAAGATTCTTGTCACCCAAGTTCTTAATGAGGTTAAATTGTTCAGCATCAGAAACTGATATTTTATCAATAAAAATGACATCAAGAAGAAGCATCCCCATCTGCTTTGCTGCTGCCCCTTGAAAACCATGGGACCTTTCCATGTAGCTGGCAGCTGAAACCTTCCCTACATATTGGTTAGAATATGAGCTTCTCAAAAGTAATGGCTGATTTATTTTTCTATTTGTATCTCTAAAGTTTAGTATAGTGCTTTATACACGGGAAAGGCTTAATAAATGCTGTTTCATCCATTTACTCACACATTACATGAATGAGTTCCAGTTCTATCATGTATTTAACAAAAATGAGAAACTATATACAACCTATTGTTCCATTCAATTTTTTTTAAAAAGTCTTTTACCATATTTCACAGGTTATTTTAGGATTATCTTTATGAAAAGGCTTGAAGAGGAGATGTGATGAGTATGATCAAAATAAGTGACAATAGAGCCCACATTTATGAAGCCATAAATTTCTTAAAAGTCAACTATGTCACTTAAAAGTCAATCATGCTATAGAGGATAGACTTCTGGACCTGGAATTAGGAAAGAATTCAAATGTAATTTCAGATACTCATGAGCTGTGTATTCCTGAGTAAGTCACTTTAATTTTTGTCTACTTCAGTTTCCTCATCTGTAAAATGAGGATAATAATAACACCTATTTCCCCTGGATTATTGTCAGGACCCAATGAGATTATAATTATAAAGCACTTTACAAACTTTAAGATACTATATAAATGTTAGCTATTAGTTATTGTAGATTATTTTATTAAGAGAATTTAGAAAAATGGCTTCATTGACTTTCTGAGCTAGCTCTTTCCTCTAGCACTCTGTTTATCCCCAATCCTGCTTATTTTACTCTTGCCATTCCCTTAAATTCCTAGAAGCAAAGAATGTCAAAAATGAAAGAACCATTGTTTATTAGAATACTAAAATTAGAGCTGAAAAGGACATTAGACATCATCTAGACTAATATTCTCATTTTACAGAAAAAGAAAAGTGCCAGAGGTAACTAGCATCAGGTGTAGAATTTGAACTCACATTCTTTCATTTTCAATCCATTGTTTGAAAAGGTGAGAAGACATTCCATCAGATTCAGATTTCTCATTTTTACAGATGAGAAAGGAAAGATTAAAAAACTGATCCCAGCCACAAATGACAGGACAAAAACCACAATCATAGATTTCCTGATACTAAATTCAATACTCTCTTATTCTGCTCAGCTTTATTACAGATAAAAATTAAAACACCCCAAAGTTTTTTTAACCAATTTGCAAACTTTTAAAAAGCATTTAACTGATTTTTGTGTGTGCACATGCCTATGTGCATATGTTTGCTTAAAACCCAGTCTGTTGTAATATGTAGGAGGAGAAGCTCCTAGGTCCTCCAAATTCTTTGCCTTTGTGAGGCAACAGATATAATGTAGCATCAAAAATGTAGCTAAAGCTATTCATATGTAAAATTCCTGTTGGCAGTCTGGGGGGAGAAATCCAGTTAGATTTCTGCAGATACTAGCAGTGAAAAGAAAAGTCTTGTTATCTCCAGATACTACAAATCCTACTATTAGGACTGTTTGTTCAGTAGCCCCAAGGCAGTGCAAATGGAGCCAGTTTTTCAAACCCTTCATAATCTAGTCCTTTCCTTGTCCCTCTCTCAACATGTATCCTGTGATCCAGTGGCACTGACCTACTTGCTCTACTTCAAACATAATAGCAGCTTTGTAGGCACAACATGAACACATCCTCAACTCAGAGGACTAAAACTGATATGTCAAAAACCCATGGAGAAAGAGGCAGCTACTCAAGGATTTACATGAATAAATGAAAGAATGAATTAAAAAGTATTTAAACTCTTGCTATACATCAAATACTAAATTCTAGGGAGTTTAGTTTGTAGGGGTACAAACAGAAAAGTAAAATCATCCCTATCCTCAAGGACAACAACAATAGGAGAAAGTTGGAGCTGTCAGTTAAATGGAAAGGTCCACTGATTCTCAGCATCAGCAGATGATAATACATCAGCTAAACTCATCTGTCTACCCTACTGGGAGCAACTGGTGATAAAAGTGATGGAGAGCTCCTTCTTTTCATGGGTGCTGTCCTAGAGGATAGATTGGAGACTAAACTGGAAATAAGGATTGTAGTAACTAATATAGAAATATAGTTTACATATTTGCATATACATAATCTACATCAAATTGCTTACTGTCTTAGAGGAGTAGGAGAGGAAAGGAGGGAGGGAGAAAATTTGGAATAAAAATTTTTATTTAGAAATGAATGTTAACAAAATAAATCAAGGATGGAGGAGTGTTGGGGGGAGGGTTGTTCCCAGGGTTCTTGGGAATCAGTCCCTATAGGTAACACTTGATTTGGGTCACCACCGGGTTGCAAAAAGAAATTTCAGAAAGCTATATAAGACTCTGGGAAATTTTGTTTTCCCTATTTAGAATAAAAATGGCTGTTTTCAGGTCCATTTCTAGAGATTTGTGTGCTCAGGGTAGAAATGACCCTCAATGTGGCTGCCAAGCCCTCAGGGTTTATTAAACAGGTTCTGGTCATGAAAGCCTTTTTAAGAACTTGCAGATGTAGCTAAAAATTGTTTATAATGATAGCTATAGCCCTTAAGCAAAGGAAGTAATAGGTCCATCACTTAGCCAGCAAGATGAGTTCTATGTGAAGGCCCATCAGAAATTTTTCTGATGTTGCTAAGCAACTAGCCAGACCTGAAGAGATCTTTGCTGAATCCCTGCAGGGCTTCGGAGTTGGGTGCTGTCTTTCAGAGACTGGTGATTCAAAAAGCAGCATTATTCCTGAATTATTGACACAAACAATAGCAGGGTTTCTTCTTCATGCACCTGATATAATCATTAATGTATAGGGGTGTTGTTGTTGAAAAAGAGTACTATTCCTTTAAATTCTGAGATAAACTCAAAAAAGCTCTGGGTTGAAAGGGTGGGGGTGGCAAGTATGCCTTTTGGATATTTAGAAGAGACTACAATCTTAGTAATTTCATGCAGCTTTGTGGGCACAAACATGTACAGGCAGGAATATGAAGGTCCTTTGGAACACTGTTTTTCCAAAGGATGCCAAGTTACACTGACATTTGTATTTATTGAAATGCAACCATGAATAAACAATGCCCCCCAAAAATAAACAAACAAATCCAAGCACAATCAGCTTTATCTTTTAGACTCTGTCTATCCAGAAAAACAGAGTTCAGACATGGAAACCTAACATCAAAAAGGAATCCTCAATATAAGAAGAACAAGAGTTTTGGGAAAGGACTCTCATTCTCAATGATAAGCAAAAATTGCAGATAATTGGAGCACCTTTAGATTTGATAACAAGGCTGGATAATGAGTGGTTCAATGGTAAGAAGTGAGATCTAACTCTCCCACATTATCTAGAGTGGCCTGTGCCATATAAAGCATGGGTTTATGAAACCCTTCCTGCCAGCCCTAATTTCTCATTTTTTTTCCTTATAAATAACTCTTCAGTGGCCTAGCTGTACCTGATCTAGAACTATATTATAAAGCAGCAGTCACCAAAACCATTTGGTATTGACTAAAAAATAGACTAGTGGATCAGTGGCATAGGTTAGGTTCACAGGGCAAGATAGTGAATAAAAATAGCAATCTAGTGTTTGACAAACCCAAAGATCCCAACTTCTGAGATAAGAATTCATTATTTGACAAAAACTGCTGGGAAAACTGGAAATTAGTATGGCAGAAACTAGGCATGGACCCACACAACACCATATACTAAGATAAGATCAAAATGAGTCCATGATTTAGGCATAAAGAACGAGATCATAAATAAACTAGAGGAACATAGGATAGTTTACATCTCAGACTTGTGAAGGAAGAAGGAATTTGTGTCCAAAGGAGAACTAGAGATCATTATTGATCACAAAATAGAAAATTTTGATTACATCAAATTAAAAAGCTTTTGTACAAACAAAACTAATGCAAATAAGATTAGAAGGGAAGTAACAAATTGGGAAAATATTTTTACAATTAAAGATTATGATAAAGGCCTCATCTCCAAAATATACAGAGAATTGACTCTAATTTATAAGAAATCAAGCCATTCCCCAATTGATAAATGGTCAAAGGATATGAACAGACAATTTTCAGATGATGAAATTGAAACTATTTCTACTCATATGAAAGAGTGTTCCAAATCTCTACTGATCAGAGAAATGCAAATTAAGACAACTCTGAGATATCATTACACACCTGTCAGATTGGCTAAGATGACAGCTACAAATAATGATGAATGTTGGAGGGGATGTGGGAAAACTGGGACACTGATGCATTGTCGGTGGAGTTGTGAAAGAATTCAACCATTCTGGAGAGCAGTCTGGAATTATGCCCAAAAAGTTATCAAAATGTGCATACCTTTTGATCCAGCAGTGCTACTACTGGGCTTATATCCCAAGGAAATAATAAAGAAGGGAAAGGGACCTGTATGTGCCAAAATGTTTGTGGCAGTCCTTTTTGTAGTGGCTAGAAACTGGAAAATGAATGGATGTCCATCAATTGGAGAATGGTTGGGTAAATTATGGTATATGAATGTTATGGAATATTATTGTTCTGTAAGAAATGACCAACAGGATGAATACAGAGAGGCTTGGGGAGACTTATATGAACTGATGCTGAGTGAAATGAGCAGAACTAGGAGATCATTATACACTTCAACAATGATACGGTATGAGGATGTATTCTGATGGAAGTGGATATCTTCAACATAGAGAAGAGCTAATCCAATTCCAATTGATCAATGATGGACAGAATCAGCTACACCCAGAAAAGGAACACTGGGAAATGAGTGTAAACTGTTAGCATTTTTTGTTTTTCTCCCCAGATTATTTTTACCTTCCGAATATAATCCTTCCTTTGCAACAACAACAACAACAAAATTCGGTTCTGCATACATATATTGTACCTAAGATATACTATAACATATTTAATTTTATGGGAATGCCTGCCATCTACGGGAGGGGGTGGAGGGAAGGAGGGGAAAAATTTGGAACAGAAGGGAGTACAAGGGATAATGTTGTAAAAAATTACCTATGCATATGTACTGTCAAAAAAAAGTTATAATTATAAAATTAATTATATATATATATATATATGTATGTATATATATATATATATGTGTATGTATGTATATATAAATAGCTCTTCAACTTAGGGTAGAAAATGCCATTCGCATTAGGAGAGAGAACTATGGAGGCTGAATGTAATGAGGGAAAGGAAAGGGGGAACCCCATTTCTTGGCTCATAGGTAATCCCATGAGGTGCAATGTCCCCTGTAAAATGAATTTACAGGCCCGAAAACCTAGATTGTTAAATAAAAGGTTTATTGTAGGAATTTGGAAGTAAAGTTCAGTTACAAAGACGCCAGGGCCAGAGGTGGCCACTTGGTGGGCAGGAACCCCTACATGGCTGGAAGGATACCATGTGTTGGCTGGGAGGGCTCCTGCAATGAGGGAGTTCTGGCTCACCTCTTTCATACCCAAAAGATGATGGGCAGTACCAAGTTCTGGTGGGCTTTTCAGTTAGCTCAGATCAGGTGAGGGCTGGAGGAAGCTGAGCAGATAGTGGGGGCTGGGCCCAGATATTCAAAGGGTGCCTTTGACCAGGATTTGTGATCAAGGTCAGCCATGGGTTGGGCAATTAGAAAGGAATCTTTCAACCCCCATCAGTTCCCCCCTTAAACAGTTGAGACTTAAATTCATTTAAAAAAAAGAAAATTTGGGGCAGTGTCCTTCATTTAAGGCAAGATAGACGATTTTCTCCAAAGATCTTCAGAGTAGCAGGGTCCCCTCGTCTTGTTCCCCCCTCAAACCATCGCCTCCAGATGCATGTGGGAAAAGGGGCGTCGATCTCCTCTTTAACTGCTTCGAGCTGACAAGGGTCATAGAGATTTGGGGTTCCATGCCAGGAGGTGAGGCATGAGGTGTGGGGGATGGCAACAGGCATCAAGGAGGTGTCCCACTCAGTTGTCCCCAGTCAATGTTCTCCAGGCTGAGAGGCCAGCTGAGAATCCAAAGTGTGAAGCCTAGAGAAAACAGATCTCAGGAACAGATTAAAAGTGGGGTGTCATCCAGGGTGGAGATGGTGATATTCAGGAGAATGGGGCCTTTACCAAGAAATGCATCAGGTCCCTTCTGTGGGCTGCTTGTCTGATGGCCCATATAATTATCAAAGAGAAATAGGAGAAAATGCTGAGAGAAAAAGATTATTTGTAGCCTAGCTCTTTCACCCTTAATTTCCAGGAAAGCTAATTTCTCCTGGGGTTGGGATTAAAGGGTATGGAGATTTAATGAACTCTTGTAAGTCAGGGTCTAGGGATGGGTATATATCCCCAGTTGTCAGAGCTGCAGATCAAGATAAGAATGTGGTTTAAGCTTTTGGAAATGTTGGAAAAACTGTGCTGTTCTTGAAGAGAGTTAGTTATTCAATATGCAAAGATCCTGAATCTTTTCCTTCTTAGTTTCCCCACTTTTTATGGGGGAGGGGTGAAAGGAGTCAGGGTGCACAGTATCAGCATAGCCTACCCAGCTTACCAGCCCTTGGGGTATTAGGGCTGTCCTGAGATAAAAGGGAAACAGGGCCAGACCTCAAATTCCTACCAGGGAGCAGGACACTGGGGCTAATTCAACCCTTGTGGTGTTCTGTGGTGGTGAGAAGGCAGTTCCTCCTGCTCGAATTCAAGACAGAGACTGGGGTCTTCTAAGGCTTAAGTCTAGCAGAGATTTGCATTAAAAGAGTATCTCTGCTTCTTTCTGAGTGTCTGGAGACAAGTGTTGCCCTGAGAAGAGAACTGAGAATCTCAGGTTAAAGAGATAAAGGAAACCAACAGGTGTTAGAAATCAGTTTTGGTCTTACAGACCTCTATTAGTTGTCCAGTAGCAGACAGATGACCAGGATAAATACTTATTTTGCCAAGCATTTAGGGTACAATGATTACATATAATCAGGCTAGACACAGCAAGGTATGACATAATTGAATTGCATTAACAATTTCTATTGACTATTGCTCTGATCTTAAAATCAGTTACATGAGGGAAAAAATGCAAGAACATAAATTCTAAACAAATATTTATCATAACCTTATATTGATAACAATAAGGAATTTGTCTCAATGAGTTCATATCCAAGTAGATATAAATCAGTTTGCTTTAAAAAAAATACAATCATATACAGAATGTCTAATTCCACATAAGAGAATTCAAGAAGTTAGCAGTTAAACTTTTAGAAATAAATCCTACCGAAGTATGGATGGCATTCACAGAAACCCAGGCTAAGTTTGAATATTGCTCTTTTCCCAACCTTTTCGATTCAAAGGGGTTAGCTTCCTAACAGCAGGGAAGTCCTGTTAAAGTGGGTGTAGAGAGATTAGTTCAGTGGAGTTTATTGAGAGGCAGTAACCAGACCAACTCTATAGCTTTCATTCCCTTTAGGCATCCCTAAGAGAGAGAGATACGACAAAAAGTTTTAATTTCACCAGAGCTGTGCCATGACTCTCAATGAGTAATGCTTGGCTTGAGCGTAGAGCTCCAGACAGCATCAATCAAGTCCCGGGAAATTGAGTTGTCCCACCTCGCTGATAGAGTGTAGGGGGTTTGTGTTACCTAATAGAGGCGAGAGCAATATTGGAATAGGTTTCTAGAGAGATGACATAATCAGTGGAGACAGCATCTTGATAAGGCATTCCCATAGCTTGGGATGGGAGAGGCATTCTGCTATTCTGAAACAAGATCTTATCAAGTATTCTGATAAAGAGGCAGGGGGAGGTTTTGCCAAACTAAGAGGCAGGGAAACTGAGGCAGGACTGAGTCAGGACAATAAAACAAACCAGACTAAAACTAGAAAGTGCAAAGACTTGTGGCAAGGACCAGTTTCTCCCCGATAACCCCAGAATTATTAGCATAGAACAGCACTCCTTATTCAGAGAGACACACACCTCCCTGTTTGAATCTCTGCAGTTGGGGGGCATCTCAGCCAGAGATGGACAGTCTTTAGGTCTATGGTCATTTGTGCATTTAACTTAGCCTCTGCTGTGTAGCAGTGCTCAAGGCGGTCCCACTGCCCTGAGAAGGCACCCCAAGTCAGGGGCTCCAAGAGAGAGACAAAAAATGGAGTTTGAGAGCTTCATCTCTCTCTCTCTCTCTCTAGGAAGGAGAGATTTCTGAGTAAATTATGCAATTAGACCAAGACGGGCCACCCCAACCATTAGAGTTCTGATCTCAAAATGCTGAAATAATAATTAAGGAAATGGGGTAACAGGGGTGGAGAAACAGATCAGAGAGACTGCCAGTCCCAGGACAGGTGTCTGATTTTGGTTGTTTCTAAAGGATAATCCCAAAGACTGAATAAGGGATTTCAAAGTTAAAACAAAAGCCAGCCAATCATAGTCTAGTAAATTTTAAGCAAAGAGTAAAATAGTTTCCAATTCAGTCTGAACTGAAATAAGACATCAGTTTTTCCCAATTTCCTGACCAGCTGAAATTTCAGTTTCCTTCCCCCCCATTTACAGAAATTATCAGATTATACATAACAGACTAGTAAATTTCCTGAAATAGCAATAGTCAAACAGTTTTATGCAGCAATAGTTAAACAGGTTTATATAGAGCAATAGTTAAACAGGTTTATACAGTAATAGTTAAAAGTTTCTCATACAGAGTCAAACAGTTTTATACAAGTCCCCCAGTTTCAAGGAGTCTTAAAAAAACAGATCAATTAATTTGAAAGCCGGCCTATCTCACTCAGAGCCTTTTCGGTGAAAGGTGGGTGGAGAATCCCATGTGACCACTCCCTACTCTGTTAGAAGAGGCAGAGGGAGGGGAAGGCAGCTAGCCTTAATGTAGAGAATAGTGAGTCGAAGACAAAAGACCCTGCCCCCACCCTTCTTCTAGTGATTAGGGTGTGGGGGCGTTTGGGGCATTTAGAAAGGCCAGGCCCTAATTGGAGATAAGCGACTCCTGAAGCAAGTTGGGGTTTGAGCCAGTAGAGAGAGATTGGAACTCTACATAGAATTCAGGTGTTAATATAGCCATTCTCTAAAAGGCAGCTTGAGGGAGAGTCTATTCTTATTCTATATCCCTGGCTTCCTGAACTGAAGCCAGAGAAGTTCAGTCAAGAAAGAGACAGTTTAAGGAAACTGAGGCAGTAAAAAAATAATTGTTGCACACCAGAACAGAGAAAGATTCTAGCGAGGTGCCAAATTAAAAGTAGCTAAGAAGTGTTTTTTTTTTTTTTAAATAGTTTCAATTTCTTAATTCTCCTCCCGCTGCAGTCAGGATGAGAGAAAGATAAAAGAAACTATTTTCACTCTCTTAACAATTAATTTACCTGGATTCAGAATTTTGTTCCCCAGCCCAAATTACAAAGATGTCCTTTCTGAAGCTCTAGCCTGGCCAGGACCAGAACTTAGAAAGGGTATCTTTTAATTGTTGGGAGAGGACATAGGATACCAATGCTTGAAAAATAGAGAGTGCCCTAGGAACTAAAAGTCCTGGACCAAGAGAAAAGTCAGGAGTTCCCACCTGCAAGGTTACTGAGACATAGAAAGGCTTGAGCAGCTAGTTTAAATTCTGTCTAGACTTTAGAAAGCAGGTAAGTATTCCCTGAGGCTTAGAAAGAAAATGGGCAGTTTTAAAATCCAGCGTAGAGAGAGTGGTTTAATGCAGGAAACCAAGTCCCATTTTAAAAGGTATGGGACAAGCTAGTTCTCTGAGAGTGCTGGAAGCCTTGGCTCCTTTAAGAGCCAGTAGAAGCTATGAGAGGGGCATTTCTAGAGATCTTGAAAAGAGTCCCCAAATATCTCCACTGTACCCTGAGAAGGTGACAGGATGGGAGCATTTAAATGGCAGGTTAAGCCACAAGGGAGGGGTTGGAAAAGAGAGAGGATGGGGGAAGGGGGAGATGTTATCTTACCCAGTGCTTCTTGGGTGGCAAAGGTGAAGGCTCACGCAGTTGGGTAGAGACACATCTCCAAATTCACCCAATCCATTGACTGTCTCCTCATGGCTACAGTGGAGTGCGAGAGGGGCTCAAACATAGATATCTCCCCCAAAAGAGATCAAGGAGACTGCCGGCCTGGGACCAGAGAAGGTTGGCCACGTGGTGAGGGGAGGGGTGAAGAAGAGACAGAGAAGGTTGGCCACGTGGTGAGGGGAGGGGTGAAGAAGAGTGTCTCCGGCCTGTGGGCAGGCTTTTCTGGCGGATAAAGGGATTAGAAATGCCTTGGAAAAAGGTCTTTTGTCTCTAGAAGAAGTGGCCTGTAGAGACAGAGTGAGACAAAAAGAGAACTTTTTTTCCTGAAAAGTAGTCTCCACAGGAGACTTTGCTCACACCCCAAACCTGGTCTGGGTGCCCCATGTTTTAGAGATAGAGTGAGACGAGGGTAGGAACACAGATATTCTTCCCAGAGGCTGCTCGAAACTGCTAAGGACGAAAATTGGTTCTGAGAGACATGAAAAGCTTAAGGTTAGTTTTGGGGATAACAGTTTTTGGGGTCCCCGTGTGGGCCACCAACTAATGAGGGAAAGGAAAGGGGGAACCCCATTTCTTGGCGCATAGATAATCCCATGAGGCGCAGTGTCCCCTGTAAAATGAATTTACAGGCCCGAAAACCTAGATTGATAAATAAAAAGATTTATTGTAGGAATTTGGAAGTAAAGTTCAGTTACAAAGACGCCAGGGCCAGAGGTGGCCGCTTGGTGGGCAGGAACCCCTACATGGCTGGAAGGATACCATGTGTTGGCTGAGAGGGCTCCTGCAATGAGGGAGTTCTGGCTCACCTCTTTATACCCAAAAGATGATGGGCAGTACCAAGTTCTGGCGGGCTTTTCAGTTAGCTTAGATCAGGTGAGGTCTGGGGGAAGCTGAGCAGATAGTGGGGGCTGGGCCCAGATATTCAAAGGGTGCCTTTGACCAGGATTTGTGAATCAAGGTCAGCCATGGGTTGGGCAATTAGAAAGGAATCTTTCAACCCCCATCAAATGTGCATCAAAATGTAGTATTTTTAGCTTTTTGTTGTTGCTTGTTTGCTTGTTCCCTTTTGATTTGATTTGTCTTGTATACTATAACAAATATGGGAATATGTTTAAACAAATTGCACGTTTAACCTATATCAGATTGATTATTGTCTTGGGGAAGGGGAAAAGAAGGAGGGAGGAAGGGAGGGAAATATGTTAAGTATGATAATTTTTTATAAAGTTTTACAAATATGAATGTTAAAGATTATCTTTTCATGTATTTAAAATTTTTAAATAACTCTCTAAAAAAGGGAAAGGAAAAGAAATGTATGGTTTTTTTCCCCCCATATGCTAGAGGTTCTCAAGGTGTGATGTATTTACCTCAAAGGTTCCCCTGTGATCTTTTCAGGGAATACCCAAGGTCAAAACCATTTTCTTAATAATGCTAAGATGCTATTTGCCTATTAAATTATGCACCCCTTTCCAACTACATATCTTTGTGAGACTATATTTCTTCATATAAATCAACCAAAACAATATGACAGATTGAATGTGGGAGCATTTATGAGAATCCAGATGTCTTCTAATAATTCAGACATTTAAAAGATTTGCAAAAATATATAAAACAGTGCCACACTTTTTATAATTTTTTTTGTTTTGGAAAACATTTGCTTTTTATAAAAAATATCTTATGTTCATGTGAAATGAGTCTGTTATTTTTCTTTTAAATGAATTAACAGATAAATATTTTAAAATTTTATCCATTTTAATTGCTAATGCTATAAATATCAATTGACATATCTCACACAAACAAAAGGTCTCTAAGATCCTTAAAATTTTTTAATAATATAAAGAGGTCCTGAGAACAAAAGGTTTGAGGACTATTCATATAGATAAAAGATTGAGGACAAATCATATAATAATATATGGGGAAATAAAGTATCAGTATCTAGTAACTATTGATTGTCAGACTACCATGACCTTTGATACAGTCATAATTGAGAAAGTAGGGAAGGACTTATAAAATATTATACATAACAGTTTCTAGTAATCCCATGATATATTCATCATTATAATATTCTTTTATTTTCTTCTTTTACTCTTTCTCTCTCTCTTTCTCTCTCTCTTTCTCTCTCTTTCCTCTCTTTCTTCTCTTTCTCTTTTTCTTTCTACCCTCTCTCTCTCTCTTTACTTTTACTTTTACTCTCTTCATCTTTGCCTCTTAGAATCATTCTCATCCTTTAAGATGTTTCTCTTAGCTCTGGCTTTTTCCTCTGGATTTTCCATAAGTCTATAATGCTCTACCTCCTCATCTCTAACTTCTGGCTTTCCTGCTTGCTTCAAGTCACAGGTAAATTTCACTTCTATAAGAGGTATTTCTCAATCCCTTTTATTAATTCTTCCCTCTGCTAATTATTTCCTATTTATTTTATATTTGACTTGCTTATAAATGGCAGTTTATATGTTGTCTCTTCCAGTAGACTGTAAACTCCTTAAAAGCAGAGATGATTTTTTCCCTTTTTTTGTATATATAAAGGTTCATAATAAGCATTTATTGATTGTCCTTCATTCTTGAAGAGGACTATGACAGCAGGGAAATGATGCTATAGCATATGTTAGATTTAAGTGAGTGATGGCTGAACAAAGTCACCATTTAATAATTAATAGATTGAATTTAAACCTTTTTATTGTCCATCAAGAGTTAATTGCTTCTAATTGACTTGGCCAATCTAAGTTTTAAGATGTAATAACTTTGGTAGTAAAAATTTTTGCAGGTCAGTCAAATTTATCTATAGACTATTACTGACTCCTCCAGAGCCATCGGGATGCAGTGGTAAGATACATTGTAAATGATTAGATGAGGACAAGTGGAAATGATCCTGGGTGCAGTAAAAGACCTTAGGTTTTTTATGCACATTTTTATTAACAATGTATTTAACCATTCCCCAATCAATAGAAATGCAAATAATTCTTCAAAGACAATTATAAAAATAATCTTTACCATTTCATTTTAAGTAATTTTTGTTTAATAATCACTGATTAATTTTCTAATGTTTAATATTTTATGTTCAAATGTAGATAAAATTGCCCTGATTTTATGCCTTCATGCAGCAAAATATCCCAACAAAACATATGCTATAGTCTAGATGTATTCACCTTTGATCTAGGCTAAATAATACCAGTCATTTAAAAATCAGGTTTATTGTTTGACCTAAATCAAAGAGGAATTTAGTAAGACTACCAAGCATGTTTTGTTAGGGTGTTTTATAAGAACGATCTACTTCATTTCATTTTACTGTCACTTATTATTTGTAAATTTTAAGCATAGGATGGAGTACTGCTATTTTATTGGCAAAACAAAACAATATTCTTTGGAATTTGTTTATTCACTTCTAAATTGTTTTTTTTTATTTCATCAGTATGTATGTTAATCAAAATATCCAAACTTCACTACCTCAGTAATCTGTGATTTCTTCAATTTAAGTATTACTCTATCAATTCACATTTTGCTCACCTTTGAGTTCCTTTCCTCCCCTCTCCACCCAGAATGTAGTAGACAGTCTTCAAGTGAACATCTAAAAGAATTTATCAGCTCATGGATAGGCTCTTGATGATTCCCTCCAAACTTGAGTAGACTAGTCCTCAAGTGAAAGTCATTACTTGGACTGTATTTTCAGTCTACCTAGCTTGAGGGGACTGGTTAGAGATATAACCATTAGAATTACCATCACATCTGAATAGAAGATCAGAAGAATACACTAAAGAAATCTTTAAATATAAGAACCTATTAATTAGAACAACTGAATGAAGTGAGAAAATTTGAGTATTTCCTATTACCATTGATGATTGAATATAATACAGAAGAGAGGATTATGGTTCATGTATTTATATATAAATATATATATGTATATATATATATATACATATATATATATATACATCATGGTGATTAACTCAGCTCATTGACAGGCTCTTGATAATGATTCCCTTCAAACTTGAGTAGACTAGTAATGACTTATGTTTTTCTTTCCCATTCAAAAGACTTTAGCTTAAAAAGATCAGAGTCTTTCACTGCATCCAAGGCCATCATTACTCATCCTGACCTATATCTTGCCAATGGAATCCAGTGATTCTGAAGGAGAGAGTGAGGCTGCTGACTTTGTACAGCTCTGTCTCACTTCAATCCAATTCAATTATAAATCAAGACATCACTCTCCTGATGCCATTGATCCTCTTCAAGAATGTAGAATGAACTACAGTCTTTTTTAGTCCCTGTATCTTTTTTTCCTGTCTATCACTCTTTGATGTCAATAGTAGCTCTAAACAATTAAGATAGTGCAATTAAGGATAAGAATCAAGTCTGGGATGAAGAGCAGATATATATTTAAATAAGTCTTTTCAAGATTAACAAATGCCAGGTAATGGACAAAATTGGAAAAGTCTCAGTGTTAGAGAATTTCTCAGATGGCATAAAGGATTTTGAATAAAAAATATGTTCCTCCTTCCCTTTTCTCCAAATTTTTGTTCTTGGATCTTGTAGCATTCAAAAATGGAGATTAAGTAATTGTCTGGGTGGTCAAAATACATTCAGTTTGTCTTCCATTTATTTCCACCACAGATTTCCTTCATCTTCATGCATGTGAACCCTTTGACTCCTTAAGAAACCACTCCAAGAAACATTCAAATGAATGTTGGATAATTTCCTTATCTTGCAAGGTTATCTGAAACTCAGCATTCTCACTCCCTCACCCATTCTGCATACAATTATAAGCAGATGTGCCAAGTATGCGCTTGGGGCCAACCATCTGCTCCCTTTAGGCTGGGCCACATCCTGATGTATCTTATTATCTAACTTGCAGAATTAGACAATGTAGTCCAATAAAAAAAGCAATGGATTTGGATTTAAATATTGAGTAATTCTATTCCTTATTAGCTATATAGCTTCATTTCTTTCCTCATCTATAAATGAGGCAGTTGGGCAAGCTGATCTCTAAAGTCTAGTAGACAAGGGGAATGCTGTCAATAATGTTGACCTATATTATAACAAAGCTTTTTATTTTTTAAATATTCCTTTTAAGAAAATCTCAATCAGTTCCAAATTCTCTTTTTCCCTTCATCCCCTCTTCCATCCTTAGAGAAAGCAAGCAATATAATAACCATTATACATAGTAAAGCTTTTAATAAAATATCTCATGCTGCTGTTTGTGCTGCTGCTCTTGTTGTTCCTTTGTTTTGGAAAAATACTAATGACATCAGGAGAGTGAAGTCTTGACTTGCAAGTGAATTGGATGTAAGTAAGGCAGAGCTATACAATTCAGGCTCACCCTGAATCCTTGGAGTCCAATGGGAAGAAATAAGTAAGGATTACTGAGGATGGATGATTAGACTCAAAGAGTAGTTGTTAATGGTTCAGTATCTATGAAGAAGGAATTCTCTAGTGGAGTACCTGTGGGCTAATTCCTTGGTCATATGCAATTTGATATTTGACTATCACTGATTTGGAATAAAGTCATAAGTAATAAGTCAAATCAATAATCATTTATTCAGCAATTCCCACATGCCAAGCATTGTGTTAAATTCTAAGCATATTAATACGGGCAAAAAGAAAGACAATACCTGACCTCAAGGAAGGAGACAGCACAAATTAAATATGTATAATGCAATTTCTTGGGGAAGATACGGACTAAATATGCAGGTCAATTTTTGTCCCTACAACACAAAGGAGGGACCAAAGGGCACAATGGAAGAATAGAGTAAGGTGGTACTGAAGGATAGGAATAACACGGAAAGGTCATAGGTCTAGGGAGGGATCCCAAGGAAGAAAATTTTAGTTTAGACAACCTAGAATTGAAGAGCAGAAGGATTCTGAGTAGAACCATAGGAAAAAAGAGCTTCATCTGCTTCATGGAAGAAATATTGATGTTGACTTTCTACAGCATCACAGCTATGGAATCCCTGGCTTATGATGACAACATGGAGCACTGGAATCCTAAAACCTAACTGGTTGTAGTGTGTAAGGGGTGTGTGAGGCACTCATTTTCTATTCCTCAGCCAGGTTGGCTCTGTGAGTTAGAGAATGAAAATATAGTCATTTTATGGACAAGTAGACAAACTCTGAGAGATTAATTGACTTATGAATACACAGTCAGTTTCTATGTCCAGACAATGTAAAGTCCATCAACATACTCTCTGAATACTAAAAACCTCATCTTTTTTTTAAAGGCTATCTTAAAGCAATTCTATGAAACTGATGCTAAGTGAAATGAGCAGAACCAGGAGATCATTGTACATGACATCAATATTATATGATGATCAATTCTGAAGAACATGACTATTTCCAACAATGAGATGATTGATGCCAGTTCCACTGATCAAAGAGCTACCTATACCCAGAGAGAGAGAGCCCTCTCTCACAATATAACATTCTCACTCTTTTTGTTGTTGTTCATTTGCAGTTTGTTTTCTTACTCATTTACTTTCTTTTTTGATCTGATTGTTCTTGTGCAACAAGAGAATTGTATAAATATGTTTACACATAAAAAAGCAGTTCTGTGTTTGCCCCTTTATGAATATGTTGTTCTTTCTGTCCTTGGTTGCTGCATTCTTCCCTTAAATAAACAAAAAGAAGCTCATTGTTGAGGACCCTGTCATTAAACACCAACTACAGTACTTAAATAAACAAAGGATTATTTGAAGAGGAGCCAGAGAATCCAGTCTTTATTAATCACTTTGTCATAACCATGTTTATTATCTCAGGGTTTATTCTTGCAAGACTTTTAAATTTAATTTATAGTTATATCTAGTGGTTTCTTAATACAGAAGCAAAGGTGAACACTAGTAACTTAAAGGGCACAATTAGTTCACATTCTATTTTTTTTCAATGAATACCTTGTGGCTCTCCTTCCTCATTTACTCCTACACAGCTAAATTCTCTATTCCTGAGATGCTCACTGGATCTCACATATGAGATGCTCCTAAGGGGAAGAATGGATGCTCCTAAGGGGAAGCATGAACTCTCAACACAGGCTACTTTTTTTTTTACTAAGACATTGCTTCTTATCTCATCAATCACATAAACACACCCCATATTCCTCAGTCACATTATATTTTTCTTTACCAATATGCCTTCGAGTCATCCTCATTAGAAATCTCAGATATTCAGAGACTTTGACTCCAGAGAAAGGTTTTCCCAGCCTACAGTTTTCCCTAGCAAAAGTCATTTAGCTAACTCAAGAAACAAAAGCAAAACACACAAACAAAAGAAACACAATACATACACAAAACTGATTCATAACTTTTAATGAAATTTTCAGGAAATCTCTGAGATGTCGATATAGGACAGAAGAATGATGTACTTAGAACTTTGATTATAGATTGTTAGTAAATACACCCTCCCAGTCAACCCAGTTTGAAGTATGATTGCCCTCCTTATAGTATAAAGCTTAGAAATATGATTTACTTAATTAAAACCTGATAATATTAGTTGTATCTTTTTATGTAGTTTGGTAGATGAGCACTAAAGATCCCATTTTTCTTTTTCCAAAATTTTATTGATTTTCATTTTCTTAAAACATTAGTCAGTCAACAAGCATTTATTGGTACTGTGCCAAATCCTGGGGACACAAAAAAAGGTCCCTGTTCTCCAGGAATTGGAAGTCTAATGGAGGTGGGGGAAATAATATGCAGATAACTATGTGCACCAACAAGATTTAAACAGGATAAATTGGAAATAATTAACAGAGAGAAGACTTTAGCTGTGAAGGGAATTAGGAAAAAAAATTCTTAAAGGAGATGGGATTTTATCTGGGATTTAAAGGAAATTTTCACTGTTTCTCCCTTCACTACTCTCCTCCCTTATTAAATATTGACATAATTAAGCAAAACAAATCATCCTCTTACTCATTTCTGAAAGAATATGCTTCATTTCCCATCTCTACCCCACTACCTCTATGCCCCAAGTGCAGCCTGTCCCTCTTAAGTTAAAATACTCCTTAAACAAAGCTTTGGAGATTGACTTGAATCTAAAGTTATCTATTTACAATTGTTAAACTCATGGCCCAGCTGGATCTAGTACCCCCAAAAGTCACTAGAGTCATCCTCAACTGGTAGTTAAATATAGAAGTGCATAAGGGGCAGAAAGATGAGTTCTAAATTGCCTCACACTAGTTGTATGACAATGGACAAATCAGTTTTACCTCTGTCTGCCTCAATTTCCTTATCTTAGTGAATTGCCTATGGTCATACAGCTAGTGTCTGAGGTTGGATTTAAATTCAGGTCTTTCCAACTCCAGGTTTGGAACTTTATCCATTATACCACCCAATTGCTTCTTACCAAAAGTGCCTACTATACACCAAGCATTGTGCTAAGAGCTGATGATATAATAAGACAGTCCTTTCTGTCAAGGAGCAACGGAACTTGTTTACAAACTATATACAAAAAAAGATGTTGTTTTCTACTCTTCATGACCCTATTTAAGATTTTCTTGTCAAAGCTACTAGAGTAGTTCATCATTTCCTTCTCCAGCTCAATTTACAGATGAGGAAACTGAGGAAATAGGGTTAAGAGAATTGTCCAAACTCACACTGATAGTAGGTATCTGATGATAGATTTGAATTCAGGGCTTCTGACTTCAGACCTGGTGCTCTAGTCATTGGGCTATACAAACAAGATATATATGGAATAAATTGGGAATGGTCTCCGTTAAAAAAAGACATTCTAGACAAACTATTAGGACTGGAAAAATTCATGAAATCTCCATGTGATATGCTTAAAAGAGAGGAATAGAGTGATACGGATTTTTTCTCTTCAATTCATCTTATAGTCTATTGAGCAGGATGATCTCTCTATAAGTCTATCTACCATTGTGTTCAGCAGACAATCTCTTTCACATAAAATCCAGTTCCAGTGACAGAGTATCATTTAAGTAAAACGAAGCCCTTGTTCCTCAACAAGAAACCAGTACCAAACAAAGGAAGATCACATCTTTCATGGAATTACCCCTGTTAGATTGAGATGAACTAATTTAGTTATTCTGATTTCCAAATATGCTTTTTCTCCCCAATTTCATTTAGGCTCAGGAAAGCTGAATTGTTCTCATAGTCATAACATCAACCTTAATTTAGGTTTGGTAAAGGAGGGGAATGGATATGGATCCCTAAACTTAATTCAGGAGACTCAATCTCAAATAATACCAAAGACTTTCACAACCTGAAAACAAATGAATTATCCTTTTCGATTTTTAACTGAAAACAAAATTTCATTTTACAGAATAATAATATAATAATATGACTGAAAGAAAAGCTGCTAAAATAATCAATCAAGCCAGTTCATGAGAAAACAAATTCATTTTGCTGCTGATCAAAGGGATTTCTTTGGCTATAAAATTAGGTTCATTCAGGTCAGCCTCTGGTCTACTATTGAATTCTTCACTTATATCTCATTCCATTAGATCACTTGAGACTCATTTTACCATTCTAAATATTACTTTCTTCAGAAGCATGACATTCAACACAAATTTATATTTATAACTTATTTACAAATTACCAGATCTTTTTTGTGTAATGTCAGATGTGTGAAGCATTTCAGAGGAAGTGAAGCCATTATTAATGTCCTGTCAGTTTCTGACAACAAACCTCAGAGTGACTTTATGTCCCAGACAGAGCTGCAGGACCACAATTGTTCAGACTTCAAAACCCACTACTAATCTCTACACATTCCACTGACTAACCCTTCCATCCTTTCATGTTAAAAGCCATGAAGAAAAATCAGATAATGGCAAAACTGGGATAAACATGTTTGTTCTTGGTGATTTGTACAATGACACATTTTCCCTTGAGAGGCTTGACTTTTTCTTGAGTATGATAGCAGTACAGACTACTTTTCTGAGAAAATTTAATTTAATTTGTAACTTAATTTTAATTCTTTTAAATTATAAAGATCTGTTTTACTTCCTTGCTGTCCTTCATCTTGAGGAAGGGTAGAAAAAAGAAAAAGAAAAGCCTTGTAATAAATATGTAGAGCCAAACAAAGAAAATTCTCATTTGGGGCACATCCAAAAACTCAACACTCTACTTATTGAGTTATTTTCTATCAACAGGTTCCACCATGGGTCCTCTCATACATCATATCTCTGATCAGAGTTCTTACATATTCAAAGTTGTCTTTTAAATAATTGTAAATTTTTTCCTGCTACCTCCATTCTGCATCAGTTTTTAAAAATCTTCATTGGGCAAATTTTCTTCTTAAGTAACACATAAGAATACTAATAATAGATGATATTTAAAGAGTGCTTACTAAATGATGAGCATTGTTCCAAGTGCTTTCAAATAGGATCTCAATGAATTCTCATGACAGCCTTGGGAGGGAAGTGCCATTATTATCCTCATTTTACAAATGAGGAAGTAGAAGCACACAGGGGTTAAATGACTTGGCCAGAGTCACACAATTAGTAAATGCCACATTTGAATTCAAGTCTTTTTGATTAGAGGACCAGTGTTCTATCCACTGTGTCACCTAGCAGCTGAGGTAGTAAGTTGAGACATGTGGGAGCGGGGGCTGGGTTAATTAAGAAAGGGTGATATTTTTAAGCAAAAAAATAATAAATAGTTTCACATAACTTCACAATAGAACAACTAGAGTCAGAAAAAAATACTTTAAAGTTCATAGATTTTGTAGAATTTCTGAAGAAATCAAGACACTTAAGACCAGAAGCTAAAAAACATGGAGACAATGGGAGTTAATGTCTCAGACACAATGCAGGAATATGTTTTTGGCTCTTTCTGTTGGCCAGAAGTAAGTCACTTTTAACAGCTAGGGCACAATATATAGAGCACTAGACTTGGAATCAAGAAGACTCCTCTTTCTAGTTCAAATCTAGCCTTGGACACTCACTAGCTATAGGACCTTGTGCAAGTCTCTTAACCCTATTTGTCTCAGTTTATTTATCTGTAAAATGAATTGTAGAAGAAAATGTCAAAGCACTCCGGAATTTCTGCCAAGACAATTCCAAATGGAACTACAAGGAGTGGACATGACCAAAACACAAATCACTTTACCTCTTGCTAACTATAAACACAAAATTCAAACAATTCTGATCCATAATCTCAAATATTTAAGTCTGTTCTTTGGAAAGATGCCAGATAAAAAAAAATTTAGAAACCGCAAATTTTTCTTTCATTTTTTAAGAGAAAGCTAAGGAGGTTCCTATGGAAACTCTACATAACAGATAATGTTAACGTCTTTCTTGTTGACTTGACAATGCCGTACGCAAAGTTTGTTGCCTTCCTAATGGTTTCAATACAGTATTAAAATTGATCCAATATTCTCAGAGTATTCACTAATTAAATAGACACTCTCTGGGACTAAATATTTACTGAAAAGTCAATGCATAATCAATATGGAAATAATTGAAACCATTTTAAATGGTTGATTCTGAACATGTCTGAGACTTAAAAACAAACATTTTATATGTAGCATCAATAACTAAATCTTATTATCCTGTTTTAAACCTAGGTTAACCAGAAGTTGCACAGAAAACTAGAGTTGCCTGGCTCTTTTTAACCAACAACATGTGCTAGCTCATCATTTGAGTGCCTTGGGGATGACTAAACTCTTGGCTTCTTTTGCCAACTGTGTGTGTGACTCAGCACTTAAGGAGCTTGGTACTTTGGGGATGATGAAACAATCTTCATATTGGCTACTGAGCCAGAAAAGCTGATGATTCAGTAGATTATTAAAAATTCATTATCTGTCCAAGAGCCAAGATGGTGGAGTAAGCAGTAAATCACCATAACTCTCACATACTCACCTCCAAACAATCATAAAATAGCACCCCAAAACAAATCCTGGAAAAGAAGAATAAGCAAAAAAGATGGAATGAAACAATCTTTGAGCCCAAGAAACTTGGAAGATCAGCAGGCAAGGTATGTGTTACTCAGGTAATAGGGGAATGCAAACCAAGGCAGAAGCATCTTAGCGAGTCAGCAGTGAGCCTCACTTCAGCAAACTAGCTGTAATCCCTGAATTATAGTGTGATAGAGCAGGCAAACATGAACATCACACACACACACACACACACACACACACACACACACGCGCACACACACACACGCACACACACACGTGCCTCAATATAGCCAGGGGAATTGGCAGATTTCAACTTTTAGAACCATTAGATATGTCAGCATAGTCCATGGCAAACAAGCAAACTCCAGCAATAAGACCTTAATGTGCTTCTGTGTAGCCCTAGGCAAACAAGTAGATGCTAAACCTATGGGTGTCTATGCAAAACAGGCAACCACTAGTAGAGTCCCCCATGTATTTTAGCACAGACCTAGAAAACAAGTAGTCTTTAGAAACCAGACTATCAGTGTATTTACAGTGCTTCAGTGTATCCCAAAGCAATACAGAAACACCCCACCAGCCTAAGCATATGCCAGACACCAGTACTAGGCCCAACTACCCAATACCTATAGTCTCTAGCAGCATCCCCCACCTCCCATCCTAACTTACCCTCTCACTACAGCACCAGACATAAGGGTCCCCCAAGCATCACTAGGCAAACAGCCAGAGCTTACAGCCCCAACACAAGAAATCTGAGACAGAGCCCCTTGCATACTGGGAGGAGGGTTCAAATTTAAAAGAAAAGAAAACGTCAAAATAAGATGAGCAAAAAAACAACAAAAATCTGAACATAGAAAGATATTAGGGTGACAGGGAAGATCAAAGCATAAATTCAGAAGAGGATAATAATGTCAAAACATCTATGGGTAAAACTGAAAAAAAAATGGGAAGTGATTTAAAGCCTAGAAAAAACTCATGAAAAAGTTCAAAAAGGAGCTTAAAAATCACATAAGAGAGGTAGAAGAAAAATTGGGAGGAAAAATGAGAGTGATGCAAGAGAACATCTTGAAAAAAGAAAACAACTGTTTAAAAAGTAGAATTGGGAAAATGAAAAAAGGAAGTACAAATGGAAAAGGAAGAAAGCAACTCCTTAAAAAGTACAATTGGACAAATAGAAAGAAAGTATAAAAATTAATTGAAGAAAACAATTCCTTCAAAAGCTAATGATTCTATGAGATATTAAGAGTAAATCAAACAAATTCAAAAGAATAAAAAAAAATGGAAGAAAATGTAAAATATCTCATGGGAAAAATAACTGACCTGGAAAATAGATCCAAGATAAACAATGTCAGAGTCATTGGACTACCTGAAGCCATAATCAAAAAAGAGGACCTAGACAACATTTTTCAAGAAATTTTTGAGGAACACTGCCTTGTTATCCTGGAACCAGAGGGGAAAATAGGTTTTGAAAAAATCCACCAATCACCTCAAATAAGAAATCCCAAAATTAAAAGCCCAAAGAACATTAGAGTCAAGTTCAGAATTATCAGATCAAGGAAGAAAATACTATAAGTGGCCAAAAAGAAATAATTCAGCTATCAGAATACACAAAACTTATCAGCTGCAAAATTTAAAAATTGAAAATCATGGAATATGATATTTGGAAAGACAAAGAAGCTAGGATTATAGCCAAGAATAACTTACCTGATGAAAGTAAGCATAATATTTTAAGGGGGGAAATGGTCATTCAATGAAATAGAAGTATTTCAAACTTTCATAAGGAAAATATCAGAATTAAACCAAAAATTTGATCTCCAAAAACAAAACCTATGAGAAACATAAATAAGTAAAAAGGGAAAAGAAAACAAATAGGATTCAATAGAGATAAACTGTTTACACTTCTGCATAGGAAAATTATATTTGTAATTCTTTTAAAAATGTATCACTAATAGTACAGTTAAAAAGAATATTCATAACTAGAAGGTACAAGTATATTTGAGGGAATCACATAAAAAATTAAGGAATGAGAAAGGATTATACACTGAGTACAAAAGTAAGGGAGAGGTATAATAGGGTAAATTATTTCACATGAAGAGGCACAAAAGACCTATTACAGTGGAGGGAAAGATAAGAGGATGGGAAATGGGTATTGATCAAACTTTGCTCTAATAAGATTGGCCTCAAAAAGAAAATAATGTAAACAATGAGTTGAATATATAAATCTATCTTACACAACAAAGAGGTAGAAATAGAAGAAATTAAATAAAGGGAAACGGAAATAACAGAAGGAAGGGCAAATCGAGGGATGTCATAGACACTGGTGAGAAGGGGAAAGGAAAAGAGAGAAAACAAATAATAGGAAAAATATGATGGAGAGAAATACAGTTAGTAATCATAGCTGTGAATGTAAATGGGATGAATTCTCCCATAAAATGGAAGCAGCTAACAGTGTAGATCAAAAAACAGAATCCTACAATATATTTATTCACAAGAAACATGCTTGAAGCAAAGAGATACACATAGAGTAAAGGTAATGGGGTGGAGCAGAATCTATTATACTTTAGCAGAAGTTGAAAAAAAAAAAAAACAATACTAGCAATCCTGATCTTAGGATAACAATCCTAATTAAAAGAACTAATGAAGAAAACTACATTTAGTTAAAAGGTACCATAGACAATAAAACAATATAAATACTAAGCATATATGGACCAAGTGGAATAGCATCCAAATTCCCCCCCCCCCCAGGCTGACTTGCCCAGGGTCACACAGCTAGGAAGTATTAAGTGTCTGAGACCAGATGTGAACTCAGGTCATCCTGAATTCAGGGCTGGTGCTCTATCCACCTCGCCTCCTAGCTGCCTCAGCATCCAAATTCTTAAAAGAAAAGTTAAGTGAATTACAAAAAGGAAGAAACAGCAAAACCAGACTAGTGGGGTATTTCAATTGTCCCTCTCAGAATTCTATAAATGCTGCCAAAAAAAAAAAGAAATAAAAAAGAAATTAAGAAAGCAAATAGAATACTAGAAAAATAAAATGTACAGACCTTTGGAGATAACATTTGAAGAAAGTACCATTTTTGTCTCAGCAGTACATGGCACCTAAAAAAATTTGATCATATTTTAGGGCATTAAGACTTCAAAAATCAAATGTAGAAAGTCAGATATAATAAATGTATTCTTTTCAAATCATAATGTCAGAAAAATTATATCCAACAAAAGACAGTGGATTAAAATAATAATAATTAAATAATTAAAAAGATATAGATTAAAAAAAAATTGGAAACTAAATAACTTAATCCTAAAGAATAAGGGAGTAAAAGAAACAATAATTTCATTAAAGAGAATGACACCAATAAGAAAACACATCACAGTTTAAATAAAGAAAGATCAATTGGTTATGACTAGGTCAAGTCAATATAAGAAAAATGACAATTCTGCCTCAACTAATTTTCTTATTCTGTGCCATACCAATCAAACTTCCAAAAAACTATTTGATAGAGCTTGAAAAAAAACAATGAAATCCATCTGGAAGAACAGAAGATCAAGAATATGAAGGGAAGCGATGAATAGTCACATTTCAGGAAAAACCTGGAAAACCTTGTTATGAACTGATGCAAAATGAAATGAGCAGAACTAAGAAAATCAGCAGCATTGTGTGATCAACTATAAATAACTCAGCTTTTCTAAGCCAACACCTTTATCCAAGAAAAGCACAAAGGGTCCACAAAGGAAAATACCATCTATAACCAGATAAAGAACTAATGGATCCTGAAAGAAGATCTAAGAATATTATTCTAATTTTATTATTTTTCATGTTTTTATTCATTTTGCTGTATTTCTTTTTTCATCACAATGACTAATATGGAAATGTTCTACATGATAGCATATGTATAACCTATGTCAAATTGCCTACCATTTTTATGGTAGATAAGTAGAGAAGGAGGGAGAGAGAAAAATTTGGAACTCAAAATCCCATAAAAATGTATGATAAAAATTGTTTTGACATGTAAAAAATAAAATATTATTTTTAAAATGCATTGTCTATTTTCTGCTGCATTCTTTCTTTTCTTTCAGGCTATGGATTGCAGCAGAACTGTTTTCATTCATTCATGAAGAAAAAAAATAGGGATGATAATATGGTTGTATTATCCATACATAATGGTTGCATTGTTGTAAGGATCAAATGGGGTAATATTTGCAAAATGCTTAGCATACTACCAGGCACATAGTATGTGTTTAATAAATGGCTGATTTCTTCTTCCAAAATTTTTACTTTATATTAGTATAATCATCAATTAGCATCTTGATTTTGCTTATTCTGCAACAATTCACACTTGTCTCTCCAGGGTTATCTAAATGTAGGTGCTCTTCTGGCTATAATACCTGGCTATGTAACTGGTGTTACAAAGGATTGAGTGCTGGATTTGGATTTAGGAAGACCTTTTAATACTCCCTCAAGGATTATGTAGCTGTGTGATATTAGACAAGTCATTTAATGTCACTCTGAGTCTCAGTAAGCCTATACATGATAGGGTTGCTGTGAAGACCAAATGTTCACATGCTTAGTTCATATAATATTACTTTACTGAAATACAGCTTTAATTTTTAGATGAATTTCTAGACCTCTCTAAAAATATCTATCATATAAAATGTAAAAATGATTTTGTTTAATCTTTGCATATATTTATTCATTTTATTTTATTATATAAAATAAAAATGGTTACAATAGGCCTTTCTTTATGCCTTATCTTACTAGAAATGCCTACAGTTTTTTTCTGTTCTTAACATATAATATTAGTTTTCGAGTTTTTATTAATACTATTTGCTATATTAAGAAAAGTATGCTTTATTAGTTTTTCTCTATATTTTGTTATCAATATGTTGTCATTTTCATAATACAGAAATTCATTTAGATGCTTAAAATGAATACAAAGGGAAATAAAGATCACAAAATTATACATACTACAACAGTATTCTAGATAGTATAATGAATACACCATATTGGTGTGTAACTAAATTTAAAACTAACTATCCAAAATGCAGCAGCAAAATTTGTTGTGTGATATTAGACAAGTCATTTAATGTCACTCTGAGTCTCAGTAAGCCTATACATGATAGGGTTGCTGTGAAGACCAAATGTTCACATGCTTAGTTCATATAATATTACTTTACTGAAATACAGCTTTAATTTTTAGATGAATTTCTAGACCTCTCTAAAAATATCTATCATATAAAATGTAAAAATTCTATTCTAGATAGTATAATGAATACACCATATTGGTGTGTAACTAAATTTAAAACTAACTATCCAAAATGCAGCAGCAAAATTTGTTTGCTGCCTCAACACAATACATTTTACCCTAGTCTAAAAGGTGTTAAAATTAGCTGCAAATATGTTTCTTGCATATGATTTTAATTAAAAAGATATCAGAAAATGGATTTGAAATGCCAGTTTGTTGGCTGTAATTTTGAGGATATTCGAAACAAGAAAATTCTACAATACAATAGAGTCTAGATATAACTTTTTAATGTGCTAGCCTCTGGTTTGAGATAGTACAAGATTATATGCAAAAATTAAATCTGTCAAAAGTTCATACTATAGCATGTTTAAGCTTTTAGTAAATAAATTAGATATAACATTTATTACACTTCAGGGCAACATTAAAAAAGAGAAACAAATCTATGACGGGTACACAAAACCAATATTGTAAGCATCACTTGAATAGGTATAAAAGGCTGTACAAAAAAAATCTGAAATTTATTCAGAATGATAAATAAAAAAAATCAATTTCCCCCAAGGTCTATATTGAACTGGTAACTAATAAGCTGGCTGGACCTATACTAAAGATACTGAGAATATAAGAGTGAAATAAATGTTGAGAATACAGATAAAATAAGTCTCTTTTTCTTCATGTGCATCCCAGAGCCACCAGTACATTGTTTTTTTTTCATATTAAATTACCATGCTTGACCCAGCAGATTCTAAAGCAAGATTAGCCAACAGCATATTCAGAAATGCATGCTGTCGTATTTATAGGCACATTTTGGACTTACTCTCCCAACCTACATGCATACTAGTAGGCCAGATCCTCAGCTGCTAACTCCCCTCTAAGAGTTCTAAGGGACAATGACACTCATTTGATGTTATTGATTCCCATTTGGGTGCATTGTCTCCTATATCAATCACCAGTGCTTATTAATATATTTTCAATATCATTAAACCAGTGAGTATCGAATTAACATGACATATTTTATAAAGGGCATGAGAAGACATAGGAAGATCCATAATATAAAAGTTTCTTCCTAGTTTCTTAGTCCTTGGGGGAAATTGGCTCAAACTAAACTGATTGCTATGATTTGCCCCAACAAGTTCACTTGTTAATTGGTTAGAGCTGGTTTCTGGAGGGATAAGAGGTGATACGTTGGCTATTGAGCTGACCCATTGCTAGAGCTGGTTCATCATAGTTCCTTCATTCCCAGGCTTGGAGGCACTGGATCTCTGGAATTTCATCTGTGCCTTCAAGATCTTGCAAGACCCTGTACCAAAGGAGAGAAATCACAAATAGGAGATGACCCTGTCCCATTTGGGGGTCACCTGCTCCCTGAGGTTCCCTGAGCTTTGCTCCCCAGAACATAGAAGGTCACCACTATATCTTATAGCCAGAATGAAGAAAAAAGGTTTGAGCTCATCTGCAAGACCCTCTTGCACATTATCTCAGATCTAACTTAGCAGTCAAGTAAAAAGCTTTTCTTTCATCACATTCTCTTCCTTGTATTGCATCAGGCAGTACTCCTTATGCATGTTCCTAGGTCTCATCCATCATTGGCAGTTCCTCCATTATATATTTATAGATTTCTTAATATTCAATCTACCTTGAATTTCTGGTATAGAACCAACCTTTTTATTTTTATGAAGTTGTTTATTTTTTATTTTCAAAACATATGTATAGATACTTTTCAACATTCACCCTTGCAAAACCTTGTTTCAAATTTTTCTCCCTCTCTCCCCCCCACCCCTCATCTAGACAACATGTAATCCAATATATATTAAATATATGCAATTCTTCTATAGTTTACAATTATATATAATTCTATACACAATTATCATGCTACACACAAAAAAAAAGATCAAAAGAGAAAAAAAAAAACAAGAAAACAAAATGCAAGCAAACAACAACAAAAGGGAAAATACTATATTATGTCACACTCATCCCCCACAGTTCTCTCCCTAGGTGTAGATGGCTCTATCCATCTTCACAAGTCTATTGGAACTGACCTGAATCACCTCATTGTTGAAATGAGCTACTTTCATCAAAATTGATCATCACATGAATGAGTCACCTGATGTTGTGGACATAGTTCCTTCATCATTAGAATGAGAAGAGAGGAGGTGACATGGAAAGGTAAGAGTTGTCACTGAACCACTTGGCCAAAGCAATGGCTTCTCTCTCCAAGGTCAAGACTCCCTCAGCTGACTCCTACTGGGAACTGAGGAATTCTAATTGCTAGAACCTGAGCTACTTGAAGCCCTCCAGAGCTGCCTTCAATTCTCCTCAAGCTCCAGCATCAGGTTTTTTAATCTATCATTTCTTCTTCCAAATTCTCATACATTACAGGAGAGACTCCAAATATTAATGGAATCATGTTTTCTGCACATATTCACAACTTCCCCAACTTTTCCTGTTAACTCAATAGTCCTTTAAAAAATATACTTCAGTTGCAAAAAAAAAAAAAAATTGATCATCACATAGTTTTATTGTTTCTGTGTACAATGATCTCCTGCTTCTGCTCATTTCACTCAGCATCAGTTCACATAAGTCTCTCCAGGTCTTTCTGAAATCATCCTCCCGATCATTTCTTATAGAATAATAATATTCCTTTACATTCATATACCATAACTTATTTACTCATTCCCCAATTGATGGGCATCCGCTCAGTTTCCAGTTCCTTGCTGCTCCAAACATTGTGCACATGGGCTTCTTTTCCTTTTTTATGATCTCTTTGGGATACAGACCCAGTAGAGACACTGCAGTGCAGTGGATAGAGTGCTAGACTTGGAGTCCAAATGACCCAAGTTCAAATATGACCTCAGACACTTACTAACTATAGGATCCCAAGCAAATCACTTAACCTCTGTTTGTGTCAGTGTCCTCATCTGTAAAATGGGGAGTATAACAGCATTTACTACTTAAGGTTGTTGCAAGAATCAAATGAAATAATAATTGTTAAAGAGCTGAGCAAGGTGAATGGCATATAGTAAGTGCTTTATGAATATGAGCTATTATTACTCTTATATAAATAAATATTCATTAGAGAGATTAGTCTTAGTTTTCTTTGATTTCTCCTTTGTTTAGTTATCAAAATGATGTTTGTTTTGTAAAAAGAATTATGACTTCTCTATTTTTGCAAACAACTTATGTAGTACTGGAGTTAATTATTCTTTGAATGTTTGATAGAATCAGTTTGTAAATATATCTCATTTTGGATTGTTATCTTTCCTTCCTTAGGGAATTCACTTATGGCTTATTTAATTTCTTTGAATTATCAATTTATTCGTATGTGAGGCAATTGAGTTTAAGTGACTTGCCCAGGGTCACACAACTAATGAGTGTTGTGTCTGAAGCTGGATTTGAACTCAAGTCCTCCTGACTTCAGGGCCAGTATTCCATACACTGAGCCATCTAACTGCCCCTAAATTATGTATTTTTAATTATTTTAATCTGAGTGTTTAATATTTTTGAAACTATTCATCTGTTTCATTTAAATAATTAGTTTCATTGGAAAATAATTGATAGATTAATTTGGAACTATGTCCAAAGGATAACCAAACTGTGTGTATGTACCCTTTGATCCAACAATATCACTACTATATCTGTATCCCAAAGAGAATATAAAAAGGGGGAAATGCAAGAAAATATTTTAGCCATTCTTTTTTATGCTGGTAAAATATTGGAAAGTAAGAGGAAGCCCATCAATTAGGGAATAGCTAAATAAGCTGTGGTATATGAATGTGATAGAATATTATTGTGCAATAAGAAATGATGAGAAGGCAGATTTCATAAAAACTTGGAAAGACTTGTATGAACGGATGCAAAGTGAAATAAGCAGGAGGAAAGCATTGTACATAGAAACAGCAACATTGTGTGAAGATAAATGAATGATTCAGTTCTTCTCAGCAATACAATGATCCAAGACAGCTACAAAGGTTTCATGATGGAAAATGCTACCTACATCTAGATAAAGAGCTGATAGATGCTGAATGCATTTTCACTTTATTCTTTTATTTTATTATTTTAGTGAGATTTTTTTCCCTTTGGGTCTTTCTTCTTTCACACTTGTGACCAACATGGAAATAAGTTTTACATGATTGTCATATACATGACATATATCGAATTGTTTAAAATTTTAGAAGAAGGGGAGGAAGGAAGAAAAATTTGGAACTCAAAAGTCTTATAAAACAATGCTAAAAGTTGTATTTTACATATAATTGAGGGAAATAAAATATAAAATGACCAGGAAAATTGGCAAAATAATTTCTAGAAATGTCTTTTATACCCTTTTCATTTGTTGTAAATTCTCTTATTTTTCATATTTTATGTTAGTAATTTGTCCTCTCTACTGATATGTTTATTTTATTAATCCTTTGAAGGGGAGGGAAACAGAAAGTTGTTTTAATGAGTTTCAATAAGATTTTAAAATGTGTTTCAGTTTTTACAATTTTGATTTTTGTGTTTAGTTGGAATTTTGTAATTTATTGCATTTCTAGTTCTTTCCCTTCCTCATCCTTCTTTCCTCCCACCTTCCTCTAGTCCTCCTCCTCCTTTTCCCCATCCCTTCTTTCTTTTCTCCCTCCTCTCATGCCCCCTTTTCTCTTCTTTCTTCTCCTTTCTTTCTCCTCCTCCTCCTTCTTTTCCTCCTCCTCTCCTCCTCTTCCTCCTCTTTCTTCCTCTTCTTCTTTTACTATAGACCACATAATACCAAGAAATACGGGCATTTTATCTGGATGATTATCTGGATGATTTACCTGGATAATTATCTGGATAATTTATATGGATAATAAATCAAATTTCTTTCTTTTTCTTGATTCCAAGCATCAGGAAAAGTCACAGGTTTGTGTTCCAGTAGGAATATTGAGTGGGCTCTAAAACAGAAACTAAGCTTTTACATATTCTTCAAGAGCATTGTGACTCAATGGAATCAAAGACTCACCAGGTTGAAGATTTCTTTGGAAGGCTTATAGTTCAAACTGTAGCTGAGAAGGACTCCCCTTTGTAAATATATGACCACATTACAATAGACTCATCTTCAAGTCAATTTTTTCAGAAAACCAAATCCTCTCTTCATTTTTTCGCTTAATCCCGTGGTTACAAATATGTAAGCAAAGTTCCCATTACTCACAAAAAGTAATACCTAGATATAACTCTAGTCTCTACTGCTTAGTATTATCATAATCTGGCCAGACACGTTGTCGGGAAAATTAACCTCAATACTAAATACTTTAGGAGTATTTGCCTTTTGGCATTTAAATCACAACAGAACTATTTTTTTTTCTTTTTATAAGAATAATTCTGATATGTAGAATGTAAGCTCCCTGAGGACAAAAACTGTTTCACATTTTATTTACAAGTGCATCCAGAATCCAGGGTAAAATAGTCTCAAACCAAAAGTAATTGTAACTTCTTGGATGCATCCCTTGGGATTGGTATTGCTTTCTATTGGGCTCTTTCCAATCCTGTAATTGCCTTTTCCTCACTATGTCTTGTTTGTCCTTGTCTCCTTATGTAAATACTACCATCAGTCATCGCTATTCTGAGAATGCTCCTAGGACAACCATGTGAAAACCAAAATGGGACCATTTAAAATCACAAAGTGAAGAATAAGAAAGGTTCTCTCCTCTCCTTCCTGGCCCCTCAGGTTCTTAGCTGGGATTCCCTTAGGGTAACTCTTCTGGAAGGTCAGATTCCAAACTGACTACTATTTTTAAATTTATATAGACAAACCCTCAGTCTCTCCCAATACACCGTCTATGTGCTAAAGAGAAGAGGGATTTGCATTATGGGAGGGGGAATAAAAGGCTATGCTTTTGCTTCAAGAATGAACCTACTAGTTTAGACACTTTCTTTTGCAAGAATTTAAAATAAAATCTTTTCTGGATTCATCATTAGTCAGTAGAGTTAAAATGCTTTTTTCTTACATTTCCACAAGCATTAAACTGCACTTCAGCTTTGGAATTGTTTAACAGAATAAGTCCTAATCTAACCAAAAGCCTTTGCTTCCATGATCTACTCAGCTCTCTTTAAATAGGATCTTTGGGAAATTTGCCAAAAAAAAAAAAAAAAAAGCTTCCAGAAGTCCACATTTCCATGGATGTAGGGCCCTCCTAAAAGAGTGCTCCCTAAAATCTTCAAACCAAATATGCTTTAAAAAATAATATGCTTCCCAGAGATAAAATTCCCAGGACAGGATAATGCTTTTTTTCACACCATTGGTGAACTTGAGTCATAATTGTCATCCTCATCCAATTACTTCTGTTTAGCAGCAGATAATTCAGGTACAAATTATGCGAATTTTGTATTTCAGTCTATTGAACATATCCTAGAGATTATAATTTCCTCTTTCTACCAGAGGATTTTGCATTGAACAAGAGGGTATAGATTATCTGTAACCAATTTTTCTATTTGACTCCTTTTTTTTTTTTTTGAGGGACCTGTCTGCTGATATTCCCTAGGATGGTTATTTTAGTCCCTAATACAACTTCTAACATCCCAGTAAAATTGCTGAGCTAAGAAATGGGAAGTTCCTCCATCACTAGAGCAATCATTGTGTAGGTAAACCTGAGGCATGTAAAAGTGAATTCCATAGAATTCGGCCATTATATAGCACTCCAATTCATGTCTTCTTAACAGTATTTTCTACCCATTAAGCCACACTGCCTCTCCTTAACATAATTCTTTCTTAAATTCTACACTGAACATAGTGTTTAGGAAATTATATAACAAAAGGAACTTTTTGAGTTCATCAGCATCTGGTAATATCAGTCATCTGCCCTACTTATGATCATCTCCTTCATCAACTTCATTCAAGGGGTATAATAATAAATAATAATTTATAGTGTGCTTATTCTATGTGTCAGGCACTATACTAGGCATCCTACAATGATTATCTCATTTAATCATCACAACAACGCTGGGAGGGAGGTGCCAGTATTATCCCCATTTTACTGATGAGGAAATAGGCAAACAGGGTTAAGTGACTTGCCCAGGAGCACACAGCTAGTCAATGTCTGAGGCCAGACTTAAACAGGTTTTCCTGACTCCAGGCTGGGTCTCTAAATGCACAAGGAAAGTAGAGATAATTAACTGCAACAAGGATTTCTTAATAATGATGGTTGTTGTAATTTGTCCTTCCTTCTCAAAACCACCATGACCTGCAAGTGAGTTGGATTTCAATGAGGGAGGGCTGCACAAGTTCACCTGCCTCACTTTCCCCTTTAGAGCCATCTGGGGCTAGTCAAAGATCAAGGCAATTGAGGTGGCCCTGGATAAAAAGGGAAACCTTGGCCTTTTTAAACTAAAAAGATCTTAGTGTGACTGGGGCTATACCCATTGAGTGATTAAAGATAAGTTTGGTTTTTTTTGGTTTTTTTTTTATATTTATTTTTTTATTTATAATTTTTTCACAGTATATATGCATGAGTAATTTTTTTATAATATTATCCCTTGTATTCATTTTTCTAAATTATCCCCTCCCTCCCTCTACTCCCTCCCCCTCATGACAGGCAATCCCATACATTTTACATGTGTTACAGTATAACCTAGATACAATATATGTGTGTAAATACCATTTTCTTGTTGCACGTTAAGGATTAGATTCCGAAGGTATAAGTAACCTGGGTAGATAGATAGTAGTGCTAACAATTTACATTCACTTCCCAGTGTTCCTTCTCTGGGTGTAGTTGTTTCTGTCCAAAAGATAAGTTTTTGATGGAGGAAAAGAATCAACTCTTTAGTCCACTCCCAAAAAATGAAGGATTTCCCTCCCAGATTCATTCATTCAATCAATCATTTATTTATTTATATGGCTGTAGTGCTTTTGAATATATATGTATATATTTTTAGACAGACTGGATTTTTATCAGTCTAAGTTTGGTTCTGTTTAAAGTACAGTATAAAATACAGAATTAAGTTTCCTCAGAGAGGTCCTATCTCTGTGGGCCTCAAGTTGGTTTGGTGAAGTAGGATTTTCAAAGCAACAGACTTCAGAATAATGTCAGAGAAGATCTTGGTGGCCTTCTAATCCTGGAAGATGGGAAGAGGAGAAAGGGCAAGAGAAATCCTGGGGGTTGGAGTTATTAGCCATTTTAGGGGGGCCTATTTTGTCTATGTTCTCTTTAAAATTTTTGTTTTTTCATTCCAAGCTTCAACAACAACAACAAAAGCCTTTCCACACTAAATGATAGGAATCTCCACTTCACCCAATATACATTTGACACATTACTTTCAAAAGTGTTATGCACATCCTTCTGAAATTCCTTCTGTTCTCTTCTACATTTTTCAGATGTTACAATGGAGTAGATCTATTCTCCAAGAGATCAAAGGAAAGATTCTTATATGTACAAAAATATTCCTAACAACTGTTTTTGTAGTAGCAAAATCAGAGAATTGCTGAGCAAATTATGGTATTTGAATGTAATGAAATACCAGTGTGCCGTTAAAAAAAATAACAGTGATACAGGAGATGGTTTCAGAGGAACCTGGAAAGACTTGTGTGAAATGATGCAATGTAAAATGAGAAGAAACAGCATAAAAAATACTAAACTATCAATATTGTGACAACTGCTGAGATCTATTCAATGACCAGCCATGTTTTCAGAAGTCCAGGGACACTGCCTATCTCCTGACAGAACGGTGATGGACTAAGAGATATAATTTCTGGACATGGCAAATATAGAAATTTGTCTTCCTCTGAAGTTCTTTGTTCTAATCTAACGATACTTATTTTTACATAGGTTTGTTTTACAAGAGTTTGTCTCCGCCTTCTCCTCCTCTCCTTCTCTTCCTTCTTCTTGAAGGGGGTAGTAGTAAAAATGCCTGGAAAAAAAAATTTAAGTGTTACAAATTTCTTCTCTGGGGAAGCATCATGATTGTACATATCTCTTTTCTCAAACTCTACCGGATTAATACAAAGAATTATGGAAGGAAGACGTTTTAACCAAACCAGGGAAAACAAATACAGTGCCTTGCCCAAAATTAAATGTCTGCCCTTTCCCTTCCCACCCCTATCCCCACTAGTATCCCCGTAGAATTTTATGAAAAGCATTTCTTTTTTTTTTTTAATTTTTTATTTTATTTTATAATTATAACATTTTTGACAGTACATATGCATGGGTAATTTTTTACAACATTATCCCTTGCACTTACTTCTATTCAGATTTTTTCCCTTCCTCCCCGAACCCCCTCCCCCAGATGGCAAGCAGTCTTATATATGTTAAATATATTACAGTATAATTTAGATACAATATATGTGTGTAGAACCGAATTTCTTGTTGCACAGGAAGAATTGGATTCAGAAGGTAGAAATAACAGTTTACATTCATTTCCCAGTGTTCCTTTTCTGGATTCTGTCCATCTGTAGCTGGTTCTGTCCATCATTAATCAATTGGAATTGGATTAGCTCTTCTCTATGTTGAAGAAATCCACTTCCATCAGCATACATCCTCGTACAGTATCATTGTTGAAGTGTATAATGATCTCCTGGTCCTGCTCGTTTCACTCAGCATCAGTTGATGTAAGTCTCTCCAAGCCTCTCTGTATTTCTCCTGTTGGTCATTTCTTATAGAACAATAATATTCCATAACATTCATATACCATAGTTTACCCAACCATTCTCCAATTGATGGACATCCATTCATCTTCCAGCTTCTAGCCACTATGAAAAGGGCTGCCACAAACATTTTGGCACATACAGGACCCTTTCCCTTCTCTAGTAGTTCCTTGGGGTATAAGCCCAGTAGTAGTATGGCTGGGTCAAAGGGTATACACATTTTGATAACTTTTTGGGCATAATTCCAGATTGCTCTCCAGAATCGTTGGATTCTTTCACAACTCCACCAACAATGCATCAGTGTCCCAGTTTTCCCACAGCCCCTCCAACATTCATCGTTATTTGTTCCTGTCATCTTAGCCAATCTGACAGGTGTGTAATGATACCTCAGAGTTGTCTTAATTTGCATTTCTCTGATCAATAGTGATTTGGAACACTCTTTCATATGAGTGGAAATAGTTTTAATTTCATCATCTGAAAATTGTCTGTTCATATCCTTTGACCATTTATCAATTGGAGAATGGCTTGATTTCTTATAAATTAAAGTCAATTCTCTGTATATTTTGGAGATGAGGCCTTTATCAGACCCTTTAACTGTAAAAATGTTTTCCCAATTTGTTACTTCCCTTCTAATCTTGTTTGCATTAGTTTTGTTTGTGCAGAAACTTTTTAATTTGGTGTAATCAAAATGTTCTATTTTGTGATCAATAATGATCTCTAGTTCTCCCTTGGACACAAACTCCTTCCTCCTCCACAAGTCTGAGAGGTAAACCATCCCATGTTCCTCTAATTTATTTACTAAGATTAGATCAAAATGGGTCCAAGATTTAGGCATAAAGAACGAAATCATAAATAAATATGAAAAGCATTTCTACAGCAAGTGTATCCCTCCTTTGTCTATTTCGGACAAGCGTAGGGGCCAGCGGTCACCACGTCTTCCTCCATGATTACAGACTCTTCTTCTTCACCCAAACTGTAAGGGATTGCGAGTTCCCCGGCCCCTTCCACTGTGTATCCCCTTTCCCGGCTGGTTCTCCTTTTAGCGCCCGCTGCTCACACCCCTCGAAACACAACCTTGCCACCTCAGACACTGCAGACAGGCAGGGAGCTGGGGTGGGATGGGGACGGTGGTTCTATTCCACCGCCCTCAACCCTGTCTCTTTGCCCCCGTGGCGGGGACATCCTCTGCCTTGAGCCTTCTCTGCAGAAGAATTCAGCCAGCGGGAATGGCAGAGGGCCAGGAGGGTTGCGCAGCCATTTACTGCAATATCTCCCTTAATAGCACGCTTTCCCTTCCTCCCCTCCTCTTTCTCCTTCCCCCCACCCCAGTCACTGCACCTAGGGCAGACCCTTCCCTCCAAATAAAAACAACAAACTGGAAGTTTGTGGCAGAGCATAGGCGACAGAAGCCGCAGTCTCCCTCCGCTACCTCCCCCTTTTTTTCCCTTCTCCTCGGTCCTACTCTCCCCCTCCCCAGGGTCTCTTCACCACCAACCAAGGGCATCACGGTGGATCCCACCCCGGAAGGCTCTGTCCCTCCACTCAGCTACCGGGAATAGGGTCAGTGACCTTTCCTCCCCCACCTCCCCACTTTCCTCTGCATCCTCACTCCCGCAATGCGGGCGGTTCCCATCTCCGAGAGGTCTGCAGCTTCTCCAACTCCTCCCCTCTTTCCCCTCCCCGCTTCCCTCTTCCCTCCATTCTCCTGTCAGTCCTGGAGTCTGCACCGCCCCCATTCGCAGTCCGGCGTGGGTGGACGCCACCCCTGGAAGACCCGAAGACCAGAGTACGCAGCAGAGCTTCGCAGATACCAGAGCCGCAGCTTCCCTTCCTCTCTCCTTCTTCCCCTCCCCTTCCCCCTTCCCTTTCCCCTTCCCCTTTCCCGTCCCTGCCACCCACTTCCATCCCCCATGTCCTGCGTGGCTGGTTCCCACCCTGAAAGACCAGAGTTCGCAACAGAGCTTCAGAGAGACTCGCCACTGCATTCTCCCTTTATGGTCTCCCCCTTTCTCCCCCTCCTTTCTCATCCCTTCCCCAGTCCTGTGTGGGCAGACCCCCACCCCTGGAAGACCCGTCCCTCCACTGAGATACTAGGCTCTCTCCTCCCTCCCTCCCTCACGTCCCTCTGAACCCCCTCTCCCACTACCCGCAGTATTGGGGGACCCCTCCCCTGGGAAAATCCCAGCCCCCAAGAGCTGCGGATGCTGTGGTCCAACTTGCCCTCTTGGAGGGTAGCTCTTCCCCCCGGCTCCAGCTTTCGCTTTTCTTTAGGCTTCTTCTAGGAGAAAAGACCTGGGACAGCGACCGGACTGGGCCGCTGTTGTCCCTGCGGAAAAGGCTCAACACCTGAAAGATGCTCATGGCCAGCCCTTTGTCAAGCGGGGAGCCAGCGCCTTTTTCACCCTAGAGGAACGGAGGTCCCCCTGTGATCTATCTGGTAAGAAACTGTTTCATTGACGTCTTATCTGATAGAGAAATTGGATTCTGGTTCTTTCCACCCTGACAGCGCCAGGATTGAGGGCCTCCCTCCTTAGCTGCGGCTAAGCCAGACCTGATCCCCACCCTCCCCCCACCCAAAGCTAGCAGCCTTAGTGAGATGTTGGGGCAGGTGCTGAGCAAGCTTAAGACAAAAGGAGTGCCCGATATAGCGGCGTTTTCTGCCATGGGGCCTTGAAGGTAGTCGGGATGTGTCTGTCTCTGGGGGGGCTGGGGCAGCAGCTGCTGGGGAAGGTGCCAGCCTGGGGACCACCCCCGCCACCAGTGAGCTGACATAACTCGGAGCAGGAATCCTGTTCTGGCCCAGGTAAGTCTATGGAGGCTATGATGCTCAGACTAGACACCAGACCTGTAGCCCAGATGTTAATTTAGAGGCTCCAGCTGGAGTGACTTGATAGCCTGTTTATGCTGATTATCAATTCCTGGTTCCTCCCTGACAGTTGGCCAGCCATTTCTGCTCAGAGCAGAGCAGAAGCTCCTTCCCTGAGAATGGGCGTCCAGACCCACAGCAAGCCTTCTTCTCACAAGCCCCAGCTTCCAGAGGAGTCTCCCCATACTTCCCTCTGGTTGCTCTCCTTGGCTCCTGACGTTCCAGGATTTCTCCATCCAGGTCTTCATTCTGTGTTGTGGAATTGTCTCCTGTGCCAGTGACTGCAGCAGCCTTCTCCCCAGCCTCTTGATGGGGGCCATCTTCTCTCTCTCCTTATTCTCCTTTTCTACTTTCCTTCAGACTACATTAATGTTTCCTCCTTAAGACCATGAGCAATTTTGATGACCATGGGGGAAACAGCTTCTCTGTGTCCTTCATAGAGCGACTCCAAAAGGATTGTACAAATGTTTAGATTTTTATTTCCTTCCTTCCTACCCTCCCAGAAGGCTCTACTACCCCTTTGTGTGTCTAGGATTCCCTGTTTGTCTTTAGTATCAAGTATTCCCTATGTATATATATATATGTGTGTGTGTATATATATATGTCATTCTATCTCTTTTCCTTTCCATTTAATACAATTCAGCAAGTATTTAGTAAGTGCCTCCTATGTGCCCATTGTTAGTGTCACAGAAACAAAAAGAGATATCTACATAGAGAGCAGGAGTTGGTTGTTTTGCTTTCCCTTCCTCTTACTCCTTGAAGAAAATCTATAGAGAAGGTTCATTGATCTGGAGTTGAGGGGAACCTTACCGAGCCATCTCATCTAAAGCCCCACTCCCACCACCACTTTTACAGATGAGGAATCCGAAGTGATTACACGGCTTGCACAAAGTCATGGGAATACTTTCAAAGGACAGAGATAGAGTTTGAATCCAGGTCCTCTGATTCTAAAAGCAGTACATTTTCCCCAACCCATTGGACTACATTGGATCAATCTCCCTCTTTTTCTTTCCTAGGACAAATACCTCAGAGAAAGTTGAGAGAAAACGCAGACGACCGCTTAGATCTGGACTTTGGGGATACAGTTCCCCCAACCCCATTCACTGGCACTTAAAAGATCAGCCTCCCATTCCATTACACTCCCAGCTCTCAGTTCTGATCCAATACATACATCCCATATGTATATAAAACGCCTCATTTTGAAAAAGGAAGGGACCAACAAAAGGGACTTCAAAAGTTCCTCCCTCTCCCTCTGGTCTAGCCATGGCTACCTTCTGTCAATACTGTTTTTCTCACTTTAGAAAAAATACCTTATAATATACCTTTATTGCTGTTTCTTTGTATCCTAGCATTTAGTTTAGTGTAGTGTCTGATATACAGGGAGGCCTGAATAAATATTTGCTGGTTGTAATGGAATCCCTAACACTTTCCTCTGAGCCAAAAGAGCTCAGTAGGATCTGATAGTTAACAAGGGCTATCTTCCTTCTAGCTGTGAACCATGTAGACTGGTTCCAGCTGGTTCCCCAGAGTCGGGTGGGAGAAGGGGACAATTTCCCCATCTTCTACCTGGCCCCCATGTGACCACAAGGTCACCCCTATATTTTTTGTGTATTTGTGTATCTTTCGTGTTTGTAGATGAATAATTATTCTATAGTGCATGTGACCAAGACTAGTAGTGAATTCCTGAATCCCAAAAGATCTGAAAATCCCTGTAGCCAAGCAAATGTGATGACTACAGCAACGCCTGAGCAGCTGTGGTCGATGGCAGAAGTTGTGTCTATGTGACTTCTGCGGAGTGGTTGAACAATACAATTCGAGATGAAATTTAAAACACGAATAGCAAGTTTTGCAAAACTGCTTTATTTTCCAATGAAGTGTAAATACTAGCTTTCCAGCTTCTTGTAATGGTAGTTAAAAGTTAAATTACTGAATCTTGTTAGTCCTACTAACTGGTTTAATTCTGTTAAGGTAATGAAAATTGTGATTCTTTCATGATTAACATTTCTTTCTGTATAGATAACAACTACCTATTCCTTACCTATAAAAAACACTCAGAAAAAAAACAAACAAACAAAAAAAAAAAAAAAAACCAGAATGGAATCTATCTATGTCCAGGAAATCTGGTTTTGTTTCTTACTGAACTCTTTTGATATCTTTTGAAGGCAATACGATTCTGAATGAACACTTGTTTCTTCTCTCCCTATAAAATATTGTCATTTCATCATTATCCAGCTCTTCCTAGTTACTTAAATAAATATACCTTTCTGTGTTTCTCTGGACTCATGATTGTAGTTCTACTCAATTTATACTCATCCCAAGCTATTTCATTAGTTATGCTTAAAAGTAGATTAAAGCTCAATTTTTTTCTTATGAAATTATGCCTAAGACATAAGCTTATATCTTTTGCCTTTTGGAATATTATCCTCCAATATTTTCTTCATTTTTAGTAGACATGCAAGATCTTCTGTGAACTTGATTTGTAATTTCTTGTTTTTTGAAGTTCCTTCATATGAACATGAAACATAAAAATATTTTTTATGATTGCAGTGAGGGAGGGGGTGAGGAGAGGGAAAAGGAAAGGGATAGAATTTAGAAGTTAAAACTTTAAAAAAATAATTTAAATTATTTTAACATGTAATTGGGGAAATATATATGCACCTTGCTTTTTACTCACTGGAGATTTTAAAGCCCTCGCCCTAGAATTTACCGCCCTGGAACTCTTGAGGAGATCTCTCCAGTCTCACTGCTTTTAGATTGTTGCCTCCAAGAAGCTCTTGTTATTTGTCCTTTATTCTCAAAGAGGACCATGACATCAGGAAGGTGATGCCATGACTAGCAAATGAATTACATTTAAGTGAGGCAGGACTGTACAAAGTCACCAGCCTCTCTGTCTCCTCCAGAACCATCTGGGTCCAGTGGCAAGAAATAGATCAGGAGGCTTGGAGATAGCCCCAAATGCAGTGGAGATCTTGGCCTTTTAAAACTATAACAGGTCTCAGTTTGCCTGAGGCAATGCCCAATAACTAACTGATTAAGGCTAAATAAAATTTGAAATATTTAGCTTCAATTTATTCAAGGAGATATACATCCTTTGTTTACACTAAGTTCTGATAGGATGATTCAATCAATAATCAGTAGCATTCATTTGCTACTTTGAGAGTTGTAAGGGCAGACATAGGCATTCATCCAATAAAAATAAAAAATTTAATAACATTAGCTAACATTTAAATAATGCTTATCCCATGTCAGACCTACACTTAATAATTATTACATCATTTGTTCACTGATTGTAATATGGTTGCTATGATTATCCCCATTTTCCAACTGAGGAAATTGAGGCAAAGAAGTTAAGTGACTTACACAATGAACTAAGTATGTAGGTAGAGTCCGAATTCAGGGCTTCCTGACTATAAGTCAGAAATTCTATCTACTATGCTTTTAGAAGCTTAATTAAAAAGTGTCCTTTAAAAAGTGAAAGTAGGGTGGCCATCATCATCACTATTATCTATGATATTCAAAGACAAAAGGAATAATTCATCATTATATTGGTCATGTTACCCACTTAAAAGAATGTTCTTCATTGTGTGTGTGTGTGTGTGTGTGTGATGGACCCATTTGACAGAAACTTAAGGAACTCTCCTTAAAATAATGTTTTTAAATTAAAAAAATAAAAACACAGGAAAACAAAGGAACAACCTATTTGAAATATTTCTAGTTAACAAACTATATTTAAAAAAAAAACCCTCAAGGTACCCAAGAAAGGTCCTCAAGGCCAAAGATTGTCTTATTTTTATTTTTGAATTACCAGAATCTGGCATGTTGACTGGCACATAATTAGCACTTAATAAACATGTATTAAATTTAGTTAAATTTAAATACTCATTGATAAATTCTTTTTAAAATTCCATATAAAATAACTGCAGATGGCATAAAATACTTGAGTATCCACTTGCCAAGATATGCATAGGAACTATATGAATACAACTACAAAATTACAATCACAAAATATTTTACACAAATAAAGACATCTATTTAGATTGTGCCAAATATTAAAGAAATTGGGGAAAACATTTAAAATTGTAGAAATATGAATTGTTCATGGGTAGGCTGAGTTAATATAATGAAAATGATAATATTACCTAAATTGATTTACTTATTCAATGCCATACCAGTGAAACGATCAAAGAATTACTTTATAGAGCTAGAAAAAATTAACAAAATTCATATTGAGAAACAAGATGTCACTTTAACCTTCCCCTCTTAGAATCAGATAAATGTAACCACAAAATAAACAATTAAGAAACTGAAGAGTTTAATAGGATGCTAAAAAACCTAGATATGATAGACCTCTGGAAAAAAATTGAATAGGGACAGAAAGGAATATACCTTTTTCTTGGCAGTAGATACACCTATACAAAAATTGACCTTGTATTAGGGCATAATTTGATGCTCTAAATGCAAAAAGGCAGAAATTGTAAATGCTTCCTTTCCAGACCACAATGCAATAAAAATTATATTCAATAAAGGGCCAGGGAAAGATAGACTAAAAACCAATTGGAAATTAAATAATCTAATTCCAAAGAACGAGTGGGTCATACAACAAATCATCGAAACAATCCATGATTTGATCCAAGAAAATGACAATAATGAGATAACAAACCAAAGCCTATGGGATGCAGCCAAAGCAGTCTTAAGGGAAATTTTGTATTTCTAAATAGCTATGTAAATAAAATAGAGAGAGAACAATGAATTAGGTATGCAACTAAAAAAGTTAGAAAAATACATTTAAAACCTCTAATTAAATACCAAATTAGACTTTTAGAAACTCAAATGAGAGATTAATAAAATAAAATTAAGTAAACTATTGAACTAATAAACAAAACTAAGAGTTGGTTTTATGAAAAACTAACAAAATAGATAAATCTTTGGTTAATTTGATTAGAAAAAGGGGGAAAAAATCACCAGCATCAAAAATGAAAGGGGGAAATTTACCGCCAATGAGAAAGAAATTAAAGAAAAATTGGGAGATATTTTGCCCAGCTCTATGGAAGCAAGTCTGACAATCTAACTAAAATGGATGAATATTTACAAAAATATGAACTGCCCAAGTTAACAGAAGAGAAAATAAAATACTTAAATAGTTCCATTTTAGAGAAAGAAATTGAAAAAGTCATCACTGAAGTCCCTTAGAAAACATCTTCAAGGCCAGATGGATTCACAAGTGAATTCTACCAAATATTTAAAGAATAATTAATTCCAATACTATGTAAAATATTTGGAAAAATAAGCATAAAAAGAGTACTGCCAAATTCCTTCTATGACACAAATAAGGTACTGCTACCTAAATCAGGAAGGACCAAAATAGAGAAAGAAATTTACAGACCAATCTCCTTAATGAATATTATTGCAAAAATTTTAAATAAAATATTAGCAAAGAGATTACAACAACTTATTAGCAGGATAATACACTATGACCAAATGTGACTTATACCAAGAATGCAGGGCTGGCTCAGTATCAAGAAAACTATCACCATAATCGACCTTATCAATAACAAAACCAACAGAAATCATGTGATAATCTCAATAGATGCAGAAAAAGCTTTTGACAAAATACAGCACCCATTTCTATTAAAAAATACTAGAGAGCATAATTTCCTTAAATTTTCCTTAAATATAAGCTGTCTAAAACCTACAACAAGCATTTTTTGTAATGTAGAGAAGCTGGATGCATTCCCAAGAAGATTGGGGTGAAACAAGGATGCTCATATCACCACTATTATTCAACATTGTACTAGAAATGTTGACTTTTAACAATAAGAAAATAAAAAGAAATTAAAGGTATTAGAATAGACAATGAGGAAATAAAACCATCATTCTTTGCAGATATGATGATATACTTAGAGGATCCCAGAAATCATCCAAAAATCTACTGGAAACAATTCACAGCTTTAACAGAGTTGCAGGATATAAAATAAACCCACACAAATCATCTGCATTTCTATATGTTACTGACAAAGGCCATCAGCAAAGAGAAATTCAATTTAAAATTATCATAGACAAAATAAAATACTTGGGGGTTTATCTGCCAAGACAAACCAAAGAACTATATGAATACAATTACAAAATACTTCTCACACAAATAAAATCAGATCTAAACAATTGGAGAAACAAAATGTCAAGAATATCAAGAAAATCAAAGAAAAAAATATGAAAGAAGGTTGCCTAGCCATATCAGATCGCAAACTACATCCCAAAGTGATCATAATCAATACAATTTGGTACTGAAAAGGAAATAGAATGACTGATCTATGGAATATATTAGATACACAATAGACAGAGGCAAATAAGCATACTAATTTACTATTTGACCAACCCAAAGATCCCAGCTGTTGAAGCAAGGACTCACTATTTGACAGAAAAACAAAAAATTTACTGGGAAACTGGAAAAAAGTCTGACAGAAACCAATATTTTACATCATATACCAAGATAAACTTTAAAACGGGTATATAATCAGATGTAAAGAATGATAGCATAAGTAAATTAAGGGAGCATGAAAAATATTACCTGTTAACTCTATGCATAAGAAAAAAGTTTGTACAAACAAGGGACAAAGAAATTTATGGGAGGGAAAACAAGTGTGATTACTTAATATTAAAAAGTTTTTGAACAAATGCAACCAAAATTAGAAGAAAAGCAGAAAACTAGAGTGAAATTTTATGGCCAGTTTCTCTGATAAAGGTCTCATTTCTTAAATATGTAAGGGAACTGAGTCAAAGTTATAAAAATAAGAGCTATTAGTTGATAAATAGTCAAAAGACACAAACAGGCAGTTTTCAGAGAGAAAAAAATAAGCTGAATAAACACAACACTTTAAGTCATTAATAATTCGAGAAAAGCAAATTATAACTCTAGGATATCATCTCACACCCAGCAGATTGCCTAACATGACAGAAAAGGAAAATGACAAATGCTTAAGGGAATAAGAGAACAGGCATATACATTTATGCATTGTTGATAGAGTTGTAAATTTGTCAATCATTCTGCATAACAGTTAGTAACTGTGTCCAAAAAAGGTATAAAACTGTAAAATGACCTAGCAATGAACCTTTGACCCTAAAATATACAGACCTACTTATACAGCATTAGGTTAACTCTGATTTTATCTTAATACGAGCTTCTAAAAGAATATATATGGAAGAAAAGAATGATATAAAATGTGAAATTTAAAAGAAAAGAGAAATTTTGGAGCAAGTATATGCTTTCTCTGGCAAGGAGAGATTTTCACCCATTGAGAAAGCAATAAAAATAAAGAGATAGTCATGTAAAATATATATTCACATTAATCATGTTCTCCAAAAGAAAGGCAAGAAAGTAAAGAAAATCATGTTTAACATATATTGGACTATTTGCCATCTAGGGGAGGAGATGGGGGAAAGAGAGGGGGAGGGCATTGGAACACAAGGCTTTGTAAAGCTAAATGTTGAAGAATTATCCATTCATATGTTTTGAAAATAAAAAATGCATTAATAAAAAAAGAAAGTAAAGAAAAATATCTGGAGGAGGTCAACATTTTTCATAAAGATCCTTTGGAATTATCTTGAATCATTGTAGTGATTAGTTACTAAGTCTTTCATAGATAAGTATCTTTGCAATAGTACTGATATTCTGTAGGGTTCTGACGATGCTCACTTCACTTTGTAACTTCATATAAGTCCAGATTTTTCTGAAACCATCCCTTTCATAGTTTCTTATAGCACAATTGTATTCCCTCACATTCATATGCCATAAGTTGTCAATCAGTTTTTCAATTGGTGGACATCCATTTAATTTCTGATTCTTTTCCATCATGAAAAGAACTGCTATAAATATTTTTGTACATAAGGATTCTTTTTCTTTTCCTTTGATCCCTTCAAGATAGGGACATAGAAGTATATTTTTGTTTGCTTGAGACAGTAGAAGAGAGGGGGTATAGATGGTCACACATAGAGTCTTTCCATAGAAGCCCATGAAATTGTTTCTTCCCTTTCTTTCTTCCTGCATCTCATTTTTCCTCTTCACTTCAAGAACTTCCTGAAATCTACCTCCCCACCCACCCTCAAACCTGCTTCTTCTGCCTTCAGGGGAAAAAAAATAATAAAGAAAGAACAGTCCAGGCTGCCTTAGAGAACTGGGTAATTTTGAAATAATTGGGGAGTCGGGTATTGGAAAACAGGATCCTCAGCTCTACCAGGACGCCATGGATTCCACATCAAAAGGACACCTAAGTTACATACTCCTGAACCCCATCAAGGAAAACAAATGTTTTCTTTTGTGGGAACCTGCACAGTGAACATCATTTACCATAAGAGACAGCTGTCACATTCCTTCTGTTTTGGTTAAACTCGGTACTCAGTTTATAGGAATGAGGTCATGTTAAGGAAGGAAGGACTTGTCATTTTGGTCAAAATTTTTTTTCAGTTGGGCCATGATGTTTCCTGATATACCTAAAGCACTTAAATTCAGACATACAAGGAAGAGATAATTGTCTGAAGCATCTTTTAAAAATTGTTCATTTATTTTTAACATTAATTTTTTTTAAATTTTAGTTCCAAATTCTTCCTTCCAAACCCCCTTCCCCAATGAGAAAGCAAACAATATGGTACTGATTATACATATGAAGTCATGCAAAACATTTCTATATGAGCCGTATCCTCCCCCTCCAAGAAGCAAAAAAAAAATAAAGTAGAAAAATTTAAGCCTTAATTTATAATCAGAGTTCATCAATTCTTTCCTTGAAAGTAGATAACATTTTTTCATAATGAATCTTTTGAAATTGTCTTGCATCTTTGTATTGATTGGAGTAACCAAGTCTTTCACATTGTTGTTACTATGCACAATGATCTCCCAGTTCTTCTCACTTCACTTTTCATCAGTTCACTTAGGTCTCTCCAGGTGTTCTTGAAACCAACCTCCCTCACAAAAAACCAGTACTTTGTCACAATAATATGTCACAGCTTGTTCGACCATTCCTGAATTAATGAGCATCCCCTTTATTTCCAATTCTTTGTCACCACAAAAAAAACTGCTCTATTTTTGTGTATACATAATTCATTTTCCTTTTTCTTTGATTTTGTTGGAATACAGAGCTAGAATTGGCATTGCTGGGGCAAAGGATATGCACAACGTCCCTCATTCCCTCTAGCATTTGTAGTATCTGATAAGTATGAGATGATGCCTGAGAGTTGTTTTTTCCCCCAAGAGTTGTTTTAATTTTCATTTTTCTAATCCATAGTGATGCAGAACATTTTATATAACTATATATAGCTTTAATTTCTTCTGAAAATTGCCTTTTCATATGCTCTGATCATTTATCAATTGGGGAAAGGCTTTTATGTACATAACTTTGACTCGTCTCTATATTCAGTACATATTTGTGAAATGAGGTCTTTTTTGGAGAAAAGCTATACAATTTTTTGATATTATTTTATTGTCCATGGTATCTTTTAGCAAACTCTGATTTCCTTGATTATCTATTGTAATTAGGTCTATTTTTGCTTTTGCTTTGTCCAAGATCCTGATTCTATGCCTGCCTTTTTTTTATGTTTTTACTAAAGCATACTAGACTCGGCTTCCAGACTTAAATGCTTAGTAGCTGTGTAATCCTGCATATGTCACTTAATCTATTTGCCTCAGTTTCCTCATCCATAAAATAAGAATAATAATAGTATCTCTCTGCCAAGGCTGTTTTTAGGGTAAAATGAGATAATGTAAAGTACTGTAATTATGACATCTAGGAAAGTTGAATAAACTAGCTCTTAAATCAGCCTCTGTAAATGTGACAGAGAGAAATTCCCAGGACCCCATTTCCCAGGAGGCTGTTAATCAATCTGGACATAGAGGTTGAATCATGAGAAAGTACTCTCAGTGGTCAAATGTTATATGAGAAATATCTCCACTTTGAATTCAAGTAGTAGGTAATTGCTACAGAAATCAATGTACTACAACACAAAAACTATAAAGATAACAAAAGTCTAAGTTTATTATTATGCTACAGCATAGGTTAGACAAAAATAAAATAAATCTGAACCCTAATTAGAATTCTAACAAAGCCCCTTACAAATAAAATTACGTCAGAGTAACAAATAAATCATCCTTTTACAATTGCAATCTTATGCATTTTCTTTCGTTATAAAGGTTAAAGACATTCATAATCTTTTACTTCTTTCAGTGTCTTAAAAGCTGAACAAACTTAATAAATCTTAATCTCATATATAAATAAACCTAGTTGAACAGATTCTAAAGGTAAACTAAGTTGGGTTATAGATTAAACAACATTTTGACGGCTCCTGCAGACTAATTGAGGGGAAAGATTTATATATTATCAAGATAATATATACTCTAATATCAAGGAGATCTTTCCTTACATGGTTAGCTAGGGGAGCTAACAAATATCTAAATCATTTTAGGGAGCTCAAACTCTCCTTTGGCTCTTATTAAAAGAAATGTCAACTCATTTTCCCTTAATATTTTTATTCTGGGAATTAAATTTTGGTGAGGTAAAATCATTATTAATAAAAGGACTTTTGTTAACCAGAAAATGCAAGAAGAAATACCCTAAGTCCCAAGTAATAAAAATTAATAAAAGAACATTTTAAAATTCCCATATCATAAATCAAGAAGCATTGATTAAATACCTACTGGATTTTCAGCACCATGCTGTGCTCTGGGGATAAAGAATGGTCAAAAAAATGGTTCCTCCTCTCAAGGAACTCACTGTCTAATAGGCAATAAGGGGAAAGATAATATGCAAACAACAATATTTGAACAGATAAATGAGAAGGCAAATTGAAGATTAACTCAGGAAAAAAACCACTAAGATTAATGGGGACAAAGAAAGACTTTTGCTGAAGGTAAGTCTTCTGAGGAGTGAGAAAGTGATGTGGCCTCTGTCTAGGAGATGGTGGAGTTTAAGAGTATAAATTGGGGTATTGTTGTTTGCCCTTCATTCTCCAAGAGGACCAATGATATCACAAAGGTGGTATTTGATTTTGAATGAATTTGATTTAATTTAATTGAAGCAGAGCAGTATAAAGCCATCAGCCTTTGTCTCTCCTCTAGAGTCATTTAAGTTCAGTGGTGAAACAAAGGTCAAGACAACTTGTGATGACCCAAGATGCAGTGAGTGACCAAGGACATTTTCTAAATTAAGGTTTTTCCCCCAGATCTCAGCTTGTCTGAGGCTACATCCATTCAATGACAAGGGGTAAGTAAGAGCTGAGACCAAAGATAGCTCAATTGACTATATAGCTCAATTGACTATCACATCGATATCAGTCTGGGAGGGGAAAACCTCTGAGTTTCTGGCCAGAACAAAAAATAATTGCTTTTTACACTCTTCCTAAGTCATCATGATCTAAACAATGAGCTACTGGACTTTTTAAAGCCTGTCATTTCATAGCTATAATTCAAGAAATCAAAAAGAGATAACTGTGCATGACAAGAATTAAATTGTCTCAGATTTTTGAAAAAATAAAGAGAAGAAAAAGAGAAGAGAGAAGGAGGAGAAAGAGAAAAAACAAGGAGAAAAATGAAGAAGAAGAAGAAGAAGAAGAAGAAGAAGAAGAAGAAGAAGAAAAGAAAAGAAAAGAAAAGAAGAAGAAAAGAAGAAGAAAAGAAGAAGAAAAGAAGAAGAGAAGAAGAAAAGACAAAGAAGAAGAAGAAGAAGAAGAAGAAGAAGAAGAAGAAGAAGAAAGAAGAAGAAGAAGAAGAAGAAGAAGAAGAAGAAGAAGAAGAAGAAGAAGAAGAAGGAAGAAGAAGAAGAAGAAGAAGAAGAAGGAAGAAGAAGAAGAAGAAGAAGAAGAAGAAGAAGAAGAAGAAGAAGAAGAAGAAGAAGAAGAAGAAGAAGAAGAAGAAGAAGAAGAAGAAGAAGAAGAAGAAGAAGAAGAAGAAGAAGAAGAAGAAGAAGAAGAAGAAGAAGAAGAAGAAGAAGAAGAAGAAGAAGAAGAAGAAATAACAACAGTAGCAACCTGTTCTTAAAGTCTCAGGTTGGGTACCCAGAGGCCAGCTATTACTACTCTCAGAAAACAGGGTAAGGATAATTAATACAAGATATTCTCCTAAAAACTTCAAACCCAGGAAACCACAGAAGTTTTGTTTAACATGGCCATGCTTCTTCCCCCCCTCACACCCAATCCCAGCTTGAGTCCTCTTGATCTTTGTCTTGCTACTAAACTTTGATACTCTGTAAGAAAGAATGAGGTTCATTCAGCTCTGTCTTATTTAAATTAAGCCCAACTTAATGTGCAAATCAAGATACCACTCTCATGATGTCTAGGTCCTCTTTGAAAATGAAAAATGAACAACAACAAACCTTGTAAAAGATATTTCTTATGGGTGTGCTTCCCTGTTATAAAGGCTGCTGGGTGTATTTGTGACAAAGAGTGAACCAAATTTTTAGGAGAAATATTTTGTATTAATTATCTTTACCCTGTATCTTGAAAGAACTTAAAAATGCAGAAACCATTTGTCAACCCAAAGAGCCTTAAGCAAGACAGATGGTACTAAAAATCAAGGGTTTTTTTTCTTCCTTTGGCACAAAGTTATGTTCTCACTTTCTATTATACTGGGAGGATTAGGGATAGTTAGGGATTATATTCATAGGGAGCTGAGAGGAGAATATGTTCACTTATGTCTAGGACTGGGAGGGGGAAAAGATTAGAGATTGATTCCAGTGCCTAATTTTTATTTGTTATCTTATTATTCAGTTTTGTTATTTAATTTAAATTGGTTTGGGAGGTGAAAATAAACTAGAAGGGGGGGAGGGTGATCTTTCATTTTTTTGTATACATATGATTCCCAAAATGACTCACAATGAATCTAGAGAGCAAGAAGTTCCAGAGTTCAACAAGACATCTGTTGTACTTAAATCAAGCCTAAATGAAACTTTGGCAACTTCTACCTATTACTCCTACTTTTGCCCTTTGGGACCAAGCAGAACAAGACTTCCCTTTTCTATTTAACAGCCTTACACCTACCTAAAGTTAGTCTTAATCCCACTCCCACCTTCCTCCTCCCACCAGCCTTCTCCCGGCCAAAATTACCAGTTCCTTCAAGTCATCTTCCTATGACATGATTTCAAGGTCCAACCCCATCTTAGCTAGCTGACAGCTTATCAATAGCCTCCCTAAAATCTAGGACCCAGAATAGAATGCAACACTATAGGTGTGGTCTGAACAGTTTCTATCAGTGGAATTATCATTTCTCCGGTCTTGGATAGTGTGCCTCTTTCAATGTTGTCCAAGATCCCATTAAATTTGTTGGCTGCCATAATGTAATTTTGACTCATCTTGAAGTTTCAGTCTTCCAAAACCCTCAGATTTTTTTCAGATGGACTATGTCTTTGGAATACTCCATTATAGACCTCTCTTGCAGGTGGCCAGTTGGGAAATAGAATAAACATTTATATAGTGTTTACTCTAGACCAAGTACTTTTATAGATATTATTTCATTTAATCTATATAACAATCCTGAAAGGTAGGTGCTGTTATAATCATCTCCATTTACCGTTGAGAATAGTGTAAATGTCATCTAGCAAGTGTGTAAGGATAGATTTGCAATCAGGTTTTCCTGATTCCAAGCCCAGCACTCTATCCAGGAAGCCACCAATTACTTCTGTGAATAACACATTAGAAAGAATCTTTGATCCAAGGCAATCCCAATAAACTTTGGCTAGAAAACTCCATCTGTACCTAGAAAAAGAATTATGGAAATTGAATATAAATTAGCACATACTATGTTCACTTCTTTTTTTCTTTTTTCTTTTCCTCTCCCATGGTTTTTCCCTCTTGTTCTGATTTCTCTCTCCCAACATGATTCATAAAGAAATATGTTTAAAAAGTTAATATACATACATATAAATTTAATAAAGGGGAAAAAAGAAACTATCCAAAAAAGTAATTGTGAAAATATTTCACTACATTTATTAAACTTATTTTAATTAATAAAATATTATTATTAAACACTTTAAAAAAAGAAGAAAGAAGAAGGAAGAAGGAAGAAGAAGAAGAAGAAGAAGAAGAAGAAGAAGAAGAAGAAGAAGAAGAAGAAGAAGAAGAAGAAGAAGAAGAAGAAGAAGAAGAAGAAGAAGAAGAAGAAGAAGAAGAAGAAGAAGAAGAAGGAGGAGGAGGAGGAGGAGGAGGAAGAGGAGGAGGAGGAAGAGGAGGAGGAGGAGGAGGAGAAGAGGAGGAGGAGGAGGAGAAGAGGAAGAAGAAGGAGAAGAAGAAGAAGAAGAAGAAGAAGAAGAAGAAGAAGAAGAAGAAGAAGAAGAAGAAGAAGAAGAAGAAGAAGAAGAAGAAGAAGAAGAAGAAGAAGAAGAAGAAGAAGAAGAAGAAGAAGAAGAAGAAGAAGAAGAAGAAGAAACAAAGAAACAAAGAAACAAAGAAAGAAAAGAAAAGAAAAGAAAGAGTCCTTGGCCAGGATCCAGAACGATCTGGGTTCAAATTCAGAAACTAGCTGTGTGACTTTGAGCAAGTCACTTAATCCGTTCAACTCAGCTTCCTCAACTCTAAAATGGGGGTAATAGCAGAACCTACCTCACAAGATTGTAAAAATCAAATAAGCTTGGCACATAGTAGGCACTTAAATGTTTATTTGTTTTAGTCTTTATTCTTCCAGGTTATATTAACCCATTAACAACTACTCTTTTTTTATCTGATTATTTAATTAGTATATAAGTGATCTCTAGGCTTATTCATCTTATACCATGCTTTCATAAAAGGGGACCTTTGTGTCAATACAAATCAACCTATTAAGGGTAACCTGGGATAGAGGTTAATTAGATTCAAACAACCAAGATTTGTTTGTTTGTATGTGTGTGTGTGTGATTTTTTTCCAGAGGAAGGAGTTGAATTCTATTAAACAATAGTTATTAACTAGTTGCTGATTGATTCATTTTCCTTCCTCCCACAACCAATTCTTCAGAACTTTGCATCCTTTCAGTCAACCAAGTTCACAACCTCGATGTCATCCTCAACTCTTCACCTATCCAAACAAATTGCAAATCTCATCATTTCTATCTCTACCACATAGAGTGCATCTCTGTTCCATCCATTCAAAGACCCCTAGTCCTTCATCACTTCTTGCCTACTCTGTTGTAATATCCTCCTATTCTGTCTTCCTGTGTGGAGTCTTTCCCCACTCACATCCCTCCTACAAACAGCTGCAAAAAAGAGTTTTTCCTAAAGTTCACCTCTGTGGGTGTCAATCAGTCAACAAACCCCATTCAGTAACATCCAGTGCCTCCTTTAGGCTTCTAGAATCAAATGCAAACATCTCTATTTGACATTTTAAAATCTTCATACCCTATCTAGCTCCTCCTTTCTGGTCTAATCCATTATTTCATTCACTGTGTTCCAGCTATACTGAGCTATTTGTTGCTGTTCCATATATATAATATCTCATCTCTCTTCTCCGTGGCTTTGCAGCGGCTTTTCCTCCCACCCAGAATGTTTTTCATTCTCATTTCCACTTCTCAAAATCTCTGGTTTTCTTCAAAACTCAATTTAAGAGCCAGCATCTACCTTCATCCTTCCTAAACCTCTGATCTATTAGTATTAACCCTTCCTACCCAAATATTCATTTTGCCTATCTATATTCCATACATATTTTTATGTGTCTCCCCTTTATTAAACAGCACATGTTAAAATCTTGTGACTCAATGCCATGTAACAAAAGTTCACATTGCATATAATTTTTAAGCTGTTAAGAGCTATAAGTTTATGTCAATAAATTTAATTACCTTTCTTTGTCCCTATTAATTCACATTTCACCGTAAGAATGTGACAAAGAAGCAGTTTCTTCATTTTTGCTCTGTTATTTTCTTAAACCTTTTCATCTTCAATAAGACAGTGTATTTCTGTGTCTTTTTTTTTTGTTTTATTTTTAATTTATGGATAAAACAAGCCTTTCCATAATATAGTAAAATAAAAAAGATAATTGCACATGAAACTTCAAATCTGTTATGTACAACTTGCTATTCCTTTTAAATATATAATAAAGTTATCGTGTAAATTTATTTTTCTTCCCTCCACGTCCTAGAAATGACTACTAGTAGATACATGGGTGCACATGCTCACACACACACTATTATTTTATACCTACTTCTATTTTTTAGTTTTTTCTTTTTTTCTTGGAATCTTACCTGCAATAAAAACAAAAACTTCCTTTCCTAGAGCATCTTATGTGTATATTTAGTTAAGATTGTGATTTGTTTGGGCCACATACAGTTTGGGACTATGGAAATTGAAAGGATACTGCAGCCTTGAGAATTTGAAGGATAAAAAAAAATGATTTTGGTAAATAAGGACTTTTCATGAACTCTGTCTTTTGACTTTGCTACCTTAAAAATAATCATTTAGGGGCAACTGGGTAGCACAGTGGATAGAGCACCAGCCCTAACATCAGGAGGACCCGAGTTCAAATCTAGCCTCAGACATTTAACACTTCCTGGCTGTGTAACCTTGGGCAAGTCAGTTAACCCCAATTGCCTCAGGGGAAAAAATCATTTATGTTCATCACCTTCATTCCTGAATGCAACCCTTCCCTCTCCTTTAAGCCATTCATTCCTTATAAGGAAGATTTTTTTTTTTTTTAACAGAGAAAAGCACTATACTGCTCAAGTTAAACAGTGTACCAACTTTTATATGAAATATTTCACACCTGTGGGCTTCCCCCTCAAAAAAGGAGCTTTTATGCTTTCCCTTCTTCTTCATGAATAAGTGTGCCTGTGTGTGTCTGTGTGTGCATGGGAAGAGAATAAAGTCATTGATTTAAAATTTTCTCTATTCATAATAAAGCTGAATAACAGATATACAAAGGGGAAAAGAAAGCCTGCCCATATATCCACTCAGTGTATAAGCCTTCTAAAGTACCTAATAAGAAGGGCTGGGTTTCAATGGGGATTATTTTAATAAATAATTCATCCATACCAGTACCATTGACCTGGTGGCTCCTACTATAAACTAAATTAAGATGGGAACACCCTTTATTCAGCCTAATGGATTTGTATGTAATGTATTTGTCATGGATTTGGATTTATACTATCTATCATCCCATAAATTAAAGGCTGGGACACCTGAGAGAGAGCTCCACCCTGCTCACACACTGGGGTGTGAGGCTGCTCACTGCTCCACAGATTCCAGACTAAAGAATGCAGTGAGGGGGAGGACTTTCTGGGGAAAGATTGAGGAATATTTGGTATGAGTCTGGCCAGCACATGGCAGGGTTTAAGACTTGCATTATCTTTGCATTTATTTCCCAGAGCCAAACTTAAGCAAATTGAAATTTGAAACTAGACTTTTGCAAGCCCAACTCAGATCTTTACATGAATTTCTGCTGTTGATCCTTCCTCCATCTTTGGAAAAGACCACCTGTGACTTTTTCCTTGACTTTTTCCAGCAAGTTAACCTGTTCATCTGGTTACTGGTATTAGCAGGCTACACTGTGTTTCTGACCTCCAGCTCTCCTGGAAATCCCCCATGTTGCCTTCCTAGAACAACATGGGCATTAGCCAACCATGACACTTGCCAGACCCCAACCTGGGCTTTGCACAATGTCTGCTCCATACGAGCCAGTACTCTATTCCCTTTCCAACATTTATAAGCAAGATTTAAATGTGTACGAATCAAATTTTGGTGAAATTTAGGTCATATTGGCTTTCAGTAAGTACAGCCAAAATAAAAATAATTCTAATAGCATTCATATAAACTTTTACAAATATTATTTCATTTTATCCTTATTAATGACCCTGGGAGATAGGTGCTATTGTTACCATCATACTGGTGAGGAAGGCAGATATTAAATGATGTGTCTGCTCAAAAAACTACAATCTGAAGGGCAGATTTGAACTCATATCTTCTTGATTCCAAGTCTAGTGCTCTATTTCTGCACCATCTAGCAGCTAGCCATTTTTTTTCCCCCAGTTTTATTATCATGCTAAGGAAGTGCTAACAACTTTCCTTCCATCATCCACATTGTAGCTTTCAGGGGAAAGATATTGAAGTCTTCCCTGTTGATATTCCAGAACTGGGTAACAATTATAGCCAGGATTTAGTCCAAAAGTAATAATAAAAACAATGTCAAACAAATCAATCAAGAGAACAATTAACAATTGGGATTTGATTACCTGGATGGGGAAATACAAATAGAGGAAATGAGCACAACTAAGATAAAGGAGATAAAGGAATAGGAGGTCAGAATTAGGGGTTACTGAGGAATCCCTCAAGGATTGTCTAGACAAAGATAGAACAAGAAAGACACATCACAATTTCAGAGAAAAATTGTCTTGGGTTCCTAAATGTTTGGTCATCCTATATGCTGCTAGCATATCCTATCCTATGAGGCTGCTAGGTGACACAGAAGAGAGAGCGCCAGAACCCGAGTTTAAATCCAGACTCAGACACTTAGTAGCTGGGTGATCCTGGGCAAGTCACTTAATCTTGTTTGCCTCAGTTTCCTCATCTGTAAAATGAGCTGAAAAGAATATAGCAAACCACTACAGTATCTTTGCCAAGGAAAACCCCAAATGGGATCATGAAGAGGTGGACTCAACATATTTACTAAGCACTTATGATCAGAAAACCAGGATAAGGGGGTAGAAAATTAGGGGAACTAATTAAGGATCTCATCGATTAATGGGGAAGACAATAAAATTCAACTACATACAAGCAAACCATAGTCAGAATAAATTAGTAATGATCAACTATGATTTCACTGGCAGAGAACTCCCAAATAGGGAAATTTCCTCTATCCACCTTCTCTGTGGTTTATATTTTTAGAATTGCCCAAAACAATGAGCATTTGTATAAGAGACATGACTGGAGGCCAGATCTTCCAAGCTTAGAGATCAGCTCTTTTTCCCCCCCAATCATACCAAGCTGCCTCTCACAAAGGAAAACACTCTAAAAAATTTTTCACCATCCTGTGATGGAAGAATCCAAGGTACAGGGGACAGGCAACAGAGAGAATCTTATTGGAAAGTTACAAAGATTCAGACCTTTCATTATTTATAAATGTGAAAGGCTAGAGAATAAGCCCAGTGTCCTGGAAAGATTGTGCTTTGTGTGTTTTTTCCTTTGGAAAAATCAGTAATTCTTTATACAAAATTCAAGGAGAACGTTATTGAGTTGGTGAAAGACCTTTCTATTCTAAAGAATATGAAGAAAAATTCAGTATTCCCTGGTAGGATGGAAGACTTATTGCAAAAGAAAAGCAAAGTCAATTTCTTTGGAAGTTGAAAGGATACTCCAAAGCAATATTAGGAGAATGGAGGATGAAAGACTGAAGTAGTAGAACTCTTCTTCTGCATTTTTGGGAGAAAAAGTGTATTGTCATGATCCATGGAAGATAAGATATAATATACATTTGCTTCTGGAGAACTTGAAGTAGAAAGTGCCATTCACTAATGACCTCATTAGCATTTTCATAGAAATGATAAGCATAACCAGTAGGTTCAACCAGTAAATCACAGAATGGCAATATATTACTGTGGTAAGTCACCCCTTGTGAAGTGTATAAGGGGAGCCAACTGTCCATCAAGCATGGCCAACTTGGAGAAATAATATTTAAGCTCCTGTCTGAAGACACTTTTCCCCATCCCCAGCTTAAACTCATGATCTCCATTTGGGAATTCAGAAGGTGGCTACTACTCCTATCACAAGTTGTAAGGTAAATCTGAGCATCTAGATTTCTAGTACTGTCTCTGAGTTCCCATTAGCATTCTTGCCTTCAATAATCAGCCAGTAGAAAAGAGTATTTACTAAGATTATATAGTAAGAATCATCGATGCAAAATATCCCTCTCAAAACCTGAAATATAGTATTCCACCATGAAGAGTGCAATAATTTGCTGTTGTATTCCCAAAAACAAGCATCCAAAATATGATACAATGTTTTCCAAAATTTGTTAAACAAAGGTTACATGTTTCTGGTGATTCATGTGAGAATAAACACTATTGCTGAACTGGAAATCATTTCCAGGGAAGCAGTTCTGAAAAGAAAAGAAGGACTTGATTGTAAAGTGGTATTCTCTTTGTTGCTGCTAATTAAAAATAGAAGCATGAAAAGATAAAAGAGGGCATGAGAAGATAATATTAACAAATAATTGTTATAATAAGAAGTTGGCTTTCTATGTATGGATAAGATTAATAAAGGGGAATTATGAAATTTTGGTGAAATATTAAATAATGACTGAGAAGAATATATTTTTATTATAGCTTTTTATTTACAAGATATATGCATAGTAATTTTTCAGCATTGACAATTGCAAAACCTTTTGTTCCAACTTTTCCCCTCCTTTCCCCCACCCCCTCCCCCAGATGGCAGGTTGACCAATACATGTTAAATATGTTAAAGTATAAGTTAAATATAATATATGTATACACGTCCAAACAGTTGTTTTGCTGTACAAAAAGAATGGGACTTTGAAATAGTGTACCATTAGCCTGTGAAGGAAATAAAAATGCAGGCAGAAAAAATAGAGGGATTGGGAATGCTATGTAGTGGTTCATAGTCATCTCCCAGAGTTCTTTCGCTGGGTGTAGCTGGTTCAGTTCATTACTGCTCTATTGGAATTGATTTGGCTCATCTCATTGTTAAAGAGGGCCTTGTTCATCAGAATTGATCATCATACAGTATTGTTGTTGAAGTATATAATGATTGAGAAGAATATATTTCCATGAAAGTATCATTACATCTCCTGGATAAATGACCCAATCCATCTAAAACATATCTATATAATAGAGGGAGGAAGGGAAGAAATAAACATGTATATAGCACCTATGATGTGCCAATTGCTTTACAATTATTGTCTCATTTGTTCCTCTCAACAATCCTAAAAGGTGGGTGCTATTATTATCATACCTATTTTAAAAATGAGAAAACTAAGGCACAGTAGACCCAGAGTCACCCAACTAGAAAGTGTCTGAATCCATATTTGACCTCAGGTCTTTCTGACTTCACACCCATTATTCTATCCACTGACCCACCTAGATGCTTCAGAGACACAATGGTATTGAGAGAAAACCATAGATGTGGACTTGAAGACTGTAGAGATGAACACTAGTACCTTTTAGCCTCAATTTCCTTATCAGCATTGTTGTTTAGTCATTTCAATCATGTCTAACTCTTCATGACCCCATTTGACATTTTCTTAGCAAAGATACTGGAGTGTCACTTTTTTTTTTTTACAGAAGAAATTGAGGCAAACATTGAACCTTGTCCAAAGTCACATAGCTAATAAGTGTCTAAGGCCAGATTTGAACTCATGAAGATGAGTCTCTGCAGTAAGATGGATAATCATACTTCCACTTCTTGCTTTATGGGGATGGTTATTCCAGCAATTGTATAAAGATGGATCATGTGGGACAATGGATATGAAAAGATCTGTGAGGAGACTATAATGGAAATATTTTAGTACCTAAAATTTTACCTGCTTATCCATGTCATATATACAACTCTGGCAAACTTAAAATTTTTAGCAGGAAAGGAGTTACAATAAAGATGTGAACACTTTGATTCTTCATTGAATTGGTTAAAATTTAAGTAAATTGCTATGGAGTGAAATTCATGGAGTGCTGCTGATCTAATCCAAAGGGGGTCACTGGAAAGAGGAATGGAGGGAGAAAAGTGCCCTGATCACACAGGCAAAGAAGATAGTAAAACAAAAGGTATATATATACATATATATATATATGTATATATGTATATATGTATATATATATATATGTATATATGTATATATGTATATATGTATATATGTATATGTAGGTGCCGGAGATGGCACACAGTCCATATTGGACCATCCCTGCCCTCGTGGACTTTTCAAGATAATGAGGAGACACAAGACATAAACACAGTTAACTATAATCACCATTTCACATGTTCGTGCCTCCAGGAATTATAAAACTGTTATGTCGGTTCAAAGGTGAAGGGATTAATGCCCAGGTGATCAAAGGAAGCTTCCTAGAGGAGTGAGGAGGAATTTAAATGGGAAGAGGGAAAGGGGGAGGTTTTCTAGGCATAGGAAAGTGTGAGCAAAGGCATGGAGATGGGAAAAACAGTGTATTTACAAGTTAAAATCAATTTGGGTGAAGTGGGATTCTAGAAAGTGGAAAGGAATACATGCAATGTACTGGAAACACAAGGCAGACAAACTTTGCAGGACTTGAACATCAGGAAAGAAGTTTGAAATTTACTAAGCAGGAAAGTGGGAGCCATTGAAGGTTTTTTGGATGGAGCAATATGATCAGATTTATGCCTAAGAAGCTGGTGTAGTAGTGTCAGGCTTGGATGCAGGAAGAATCACATTTGTGACTTCAATTCCAGCCTCAGTCACTTATTAGCTATGTGAGGCTCTAAGCAAGTCACTTAACCTTGTATACTTCATCTATAAAATCCTGGAGAAGAAAATATCTAAGTATCTTTGCTAAGAAAACTCCATACAGTCAGAAACAACTGAAAAAATGACTGAACAACATCTCCGAAAAGTTATTCCATCAATGGGTTCTGTCCTGGGTCCTCTTCTCTCCTCCCTTCATTCTAGTTCACTTGGTGATCTCATCAACTGCCATTAATTCAATTATCATCTCTTTGTTGATGATTCTCAAATTACTTATCAGTCTTAACTACTTCCCTTACCCCCAGCCTTAATTGTCTATTAGTCATCTGGAATTGTACCTCATGTCAACATCTTGATCTTGACATGTTCAAAACTGAAATAATTATCTTTCCCTTTCCCTTCCAAACTTCCCAGATATCATAGAAAGAACCACCATTCTCCTAGTCCTCCAGACTTGAAAAGTGAAGGACATCCTCAAATTATCACCCTCCTCCACCACCACCACCCCAGGAATATATAACCTGTTGCCGAGACCTGTTGAGTTTATCTTTTCTATATGTCTTACATTTGCCACTTTATCTCCTTTGGCACTTCCATCACCCTGGTATAGACCATCACTACATATGGCAATAACCTGGTTGGTTTCATAATACAAGTCTCTCCCCACTCCAGTTTATCCTTTATTCAGCGATTAAAATGATCTTCCTAAAATACAGGTATATGACTGCCTCTTCTTACTCAATAAACTCCAGTAGCTCCCATTCACCTCCAGGATCAAATATAAAATTTCTCTAGTAGATCATAAAGGAGAGAAAGGGACACATGTGTGCAAAAATGTTGAAGAGAGACATTTTTTATTTGCTAGCATTATGTTTTCTTTCTCATTCTTTTCCTCTTTGATCTCATTTTTTCTTGTGCAGCATGATGATGTGTAGAAAAATTGTACATGTTTAACATATTACTTGCTGTCTAGTGGAAGGGTTGGGAGGAAGGGAGGGAAAAAATTTGGGACACAAAGTTTTGCAAAAGTCAATATTGAAAATTGTGGGTGCATTTTGAAAATCAAAAGCTTTGATTAAAAAATTGAAAAAAGCAAAAAATAAAAAAATAAAATTCCTCATGTTCAAAGCTCTGCCTAACTACCCTCCCTTTATAGCTTATACTCTTCCATGTACTCTGATCCAGTAACACTGACTACCCCCCCCAGCCCCATTCCTCTCCCATGTCTAAAATGCTCTCCCTCCTCATCTCCGCCTCTTAATTTTTCTGGATTCTTTCAAGTCCCAGATAAAATCTGACCTTTTGCAAGAAGCCTTTCCCTGACCTTAATCTTAATGCCTTCCTTGAGATTACTCTTATTTTTCTTGTCTATATGTAGCTGTTTGCATGTGGTCTCCCACATTGGAAGGTGAGCCCTTGAAAGTAGGGATTATCTTTTACTTTGTATTGGTAGCAATGTCTGACACATAGTAGGCAATTTTTGACTATTGACATCAGAAATAGGAGCTTCCCTCACGATTATAGGAATTATGGGTAAAAGGGACTTCAGTTACCCTAGTCTAACCTCATTTTATAAATGAGAAAATTAAATTCTTGAGGGGAAATCACAAAAGCAGAAAGGGGGAGAGCCAATGTTAGAATCCAGTTTCTCTGGCTCCAGATACGGCATTTTCTCCCATATACCTCATATATCAGTTTGCATTAGGAAGAAAGTAGTTCAACTGTCTTCAGTCACATCCAACTCTTCATGACCCCATTTTATTGGCAGAGATACTGAAGTAGTTAGCCATTTTCTCCAACTCATTTTACAGATGGGGAAACTGAGGCAAACAGTGTTAAGTGACTTACACAGGGTCACACAGTTAGCAAAGTATCTGACATCAGATTTGGATTCAGGAAGAGTCTTTCTCACTCCCAGCACTCTCCACTGCCCCATTTGTGGAGCGCTATCTCACAGAGTCATCTGGGGAAGCTGCTGCTAGCTTGGCACAGGTGGTTGGCAAGGACTCCCTTTACAAGCCCAGACAAGGACACGTTTTCCACTCTAGGAGTGCCTGAGAGAAAACCACAGCACCTGTGTGCTTCAGTTCTTGCTTCTTCATCCAAGACCCAGCCTGCTGGGATATCCGTCAGGAAACTTCGCTGTAACATCCAAATATTGTGTGCGAGGTATTGTTTTGTTTCCCTCGCGTCCTAGCAGACTTATCACTTAGACCACTCATTTGAATATCATTTGCTAATTGTGATATGAGAGAATGGTGATCATTTCTGCTTCGAAAGTAGTCTGTAAGTATTTAAGTACCTACTATGTTCCAGAGAATGTATTTCCTCGGGCCAAATGGGTTGTACAGTACAAATATAAAGAAAGAAAAAGATGCAAAGAAATATTATGAAAAGCAAGAACCTGTTAAGACATCAAGGAAATCTGAAGGCTTCAAACGTGGGGGGTTGGGTAAATGGTATTATAGACAGACATAGTGAGGTTAGAAACAGTAATAGACCATTAAACGGTTGTCTTTTGTCTGGTAGTCTATTTCCATTACAATTTCATAATTTTCTTCTCATTTTTGTGTGTTCTCTAGTATGTTTTTTCTCTCAAATATGTGGATTTCTACATCATCAAGTCAAATCTTTTATTAAGTACCTACTATATGCCAGACACTGTTAAGAGCTAGGGATACAAAGAAAGGGATACAAAAAAATTTTGAAGTCTCTTCTCAAGGAGTTCACAGTCTAATAGACATCTTTTTGATATAAAATGTTACTTTGACATCTTCTTTAACCAATATATTATGCTAATAGGGCAACTAGCTGACATAGTGGAAGGAGCTCTGGGTCTAGAGTTCCTATCCAGCTTCAGTCACTCACTAGCTATGTGACCCTAGGTATGGGTCACTTATCCCCGTTTGCCTCAGTTTCCTTATCTGTAAAATGAGGTAGAGAAGGAAATAGTAAATCCCTCAGTGTCTGTGCCAGGAAAACCCCAAATGGGGTCATGAAGAGTCAGACATGTTTGAAATGACTGAACAACAACCACTGCTAATATATTAATGAGCATATTCTGTTCATGAATCACATCTGGCTACTTTTCAGTCATCCCTACAAAATTACATTGACCTCCTTGTGTTAAGAACTCTTAATCTGCCTGGTTTCTTGCACATATTCTGCAATTCATATACAGGTATCTGGGGTTGTGATTAATTTTCTGTCTTTCTTGCCTGTTATTAGTTAAGAACTTTTCCATGATTATTCTAAAACTTTGGTGCTATCTGGCATTGGCTTCCTCAGCCACCTCCCCTATTTGTCAAAATGTCTTCATCATCGTATTTTTTTTCCTCTTTCCCACTGGTAACAGAAGCATCACAGGCCCTCAATAAGATTAATTTCTCTATCTGCACCCTTGATCCCTACCTTTCTCTCATTCATATTCTAGGATCATGTGTTAACAGTCATTCTCTCTACAACATCTTTTTGTCCTTCAACATCTACCTACAAATATACTCAATCAGTCTATAAACATGATTAGCTCTCCCTAATCCAAAAATTTTTAAAGACATATTGTATAAAAAAAGTCTTTTTATTCCCATTAAACTACTATGGCATCTCTATTTTCCCTTTCACTATTAAATTTCCTGGGGCTGGGAAGAAATATCCATACCTTTATTTTTTACGTTCTCTCTATGAACCCTTTACCATGTGGCTTTTGCTCATACAATTTGCAAATTGTTGTCCTTAAGAACACTAACGAACTTCTAATTGCTGAATCAGATCTTTTTTTCTTTTTTTCTTCATTTTCTTCTTTTTTCCTTCCTTTTTTCTTCCCTCTTTCCCTCTCTGTCCCTTCCTTTCTCTCTCTTTCTGTGTCTCTCTTTTTTCCTTTCTTCCTCCTTCCCTCCCTCCTTCTCTCCCGTCTTCCTTCCTTCCTTCCATCCTTCCTACCTTCCTTTCTTCTTTCTTTCTTTCTTTTTATTTTTCCTTCCTTCCTCTTTTCTTTCTTTCTTTCTTCCTCCCTCCTTTCCTTTCTTTTTCTTTCTTCCTCCCTCCTTTCCTTTCTCTTTCTTCCTCCCTCCCTTCCTTTCTTTTTTTCTTTCTTTCCTTCTTTCTTTCTTTTCTTTTCTTTCTTTCTTTTTCTTTCTTTCTTTCTTTCTTTCTTTCTTTCTTTCTTTCTTTCTTTCTTTCTTTCTTTCTTTCTTTCTTTCTTTCTTTCTTTCTTTCTTTCTTTCTTTCTTTCTTTCTTTCTTTCTTTCTTTCTTTCTTTCTTTCTTTCTTTCTTTCTTTCTTTCTTTCTTTCTTTCTTTCTTTCTTTCTTTCTCTCTCTTTCTTTCCTACGTGGCTTCCCTCCAAATTCTAACATTATCAAGCACTCCCTCCTCTTAGATTCTCCTCCTCCCTTAACTTTAAAGACCTTACAGTCACCCACACAAGTTTATTTCTCCTTTATTTCTTCCTCATTTTCTTCCCTTCTATTTGATGGGGTGAAAGGTAGGAAAAGATGAGCCTAAATCCTACAGGTTGCCATTTGGGCTTGTTTTCTTAAGCTATTTTAAAGTTACCTTACTTTCTTACTGAGCTTTCAATGAAGCTCATGCATATTGCTGAATTTTATGAACAAAAAAGGAAAAGCTTTTAAATGTGGAAACTGGAAAGTGAGAGTACAGATAAGGGAAATTCCCTCTTTTCTGGTATATTTCAGATCATGAGAGGATGGACTGAAGGATGGGAAAACAGGTTATCCCTATAGTCAGAATATCATCTGGATAACCCTGAAGGAGGATACAGCCATTTGGAAAGGGTCGCTACCCTCTGATGCAGCCCTTGGGTTGGTGGCCCCAAGGTAGCGCCACCTGCTGTCCAAGTTTTGGACTACTTCCCTAGATGGTTGGCTAATGAATTATTTAACAGCTCAGGACACTCTGTAGATAGTCAAAAGCAGCAGAAGGAGTCAGGTGTGGGTGAATATAACTCTGGTGTCACCATCATATGCACAGATCACTTTTCTGGGAGTGACTTTGAACTCAGATCTCACTGATTCAAGTCTCCAATGATTCTGGAAGAGAGGAAGACTGACTATTTTGCCCTGTCTCATTTAAATCTATTTCATTGAAGACTCCATCAATGAACTCCCTAAGAAAAAATCTCCAGAGCCTGATGTATTTACAAGTGAATTCTACCAAACATTTAAAGAAAAATTAATTCCAATACTATATAATTTGGAAAAATAGGGAAAAAAGGAATCCTACCAAATTCCTTTTATGATAGAGACATATGCTGATAACTAAACCAGGAAAAATTATAGACCAATTTCCCTAATGAATATTGATGCAAATTCTTAAATAAAATATTAGTAAAGAGATTGCAATAATTTATCATCAGAATAATCCACTATGGCCAAGTAGGATCTATACCAGGAATTCAGGACTGGTTCAATACCAAGAAAACTATCAGCATTATTGATCATATCAATAACGAAACTAACAAAAACCATAGGTTTATATCAGTAGATGCAGAAAAACATTTAAATCCATTTCACCTACAAGTCCTTTTCAAGAACAAAAGACAAACAACAATAACAACAAAACAACCCATTGCTCTATCTGCCTCCAGGCAATCCAAAACAGGATTGTTGTTTGAATCTGTGGTTGAGGGATTATGCTGGGCTCAGAAGGGAACAGATCCCATCCATGAGGAATGAGAATGTGTATGGACTGTTGTCCATCGATCAAAAATAACAAAGACTTCCTAGAAGGACAGGGGACTTAAGAATACCTTGAGAGACCAAGTTATGGTCAAATAAAATAGGACAATTTTTAAAAATTGTAATTTCTGAGTAAAATTAACATATCTAAGTGTGATGTCATAAGCAAATTAAAAGAACAAGGAATAGTCTTCCTACCAAAACTATGGAGAAGGGAAGAATTCATGACCAAACAAGAGACACATTACAAAATGTAAAATACATAATTTTGACCATGTTAAAATATAAAGGTTTTCTACAAACAAAGCCATTGCAACCAAGATTAGAAGGAAAGCAGAAAGCTGGAAAACATTCTTTACAGCAAGCATCTTTGATAAAAGTCTCATTTCTCAAATATTGAGATAGATTTATAATAATGCAAGTCATTCTCCAATTGATAACTGATTAGGTTATGAACAGTGGTTTATAAAATGAGGAAATCAAAGCTATCTATAGGCATAAGAAGAAGTATGCTAAATCATTTTTTATTATAGAAATACACAATAAAACAACTCTGATGTACCACCTCACATTAGTGGCTATGATAAAAATAAAATGAAAATAATAAATGTGGGAGAGAATTGGGAAAATTGGGTAACTAATGCATTGTTGGGGGAGTTGTGAATTCTGGAGAGCAATTTGGAATTGGTTGGCTTGATTGTTGTCCTTTTTTCTCAAAGAGAACCACAATAGGGACCCATGTGTGCAAAAATATTTGTGGTAGCCCTCTTTGTGGGCTGACTGGATGCCCATCAGTTAGAGAATGACTGAATAAATTGTGGTATATGAATATTATGGAATGTTATTGTTCTGTAAGAAATGACCAGCGGGATGATTTCAGAAAGGCCTGGAGAGACTTACATGAACTGATGCTGAGTGAAGTGAGCAGAACCAGGAGATCATTATACATGGCAACAACAAGACTATATGATGATTAATTCTGATGGACGTGGCTCTCTTCAAACATTGAGATGATTCAAACCAGTTCTGCTTGTGCAGTGATGAAGAGAGCCATCTAGCCCCGGAGAGAGAACCATGGGAACAGAGTGTGGAATACAACATAGCATTCTCACTCTCTCTGTTGTTATTTGCTTTCATTTTGGGTTTTTTTTTTTCCTCAGTTTTTCTTTTTCTTCCTTCTTGATCTGATTTTTCTTGCACAACCAGATAACTATATAAATATGTATACCACTATTGGATCTAACAAGTATTTCAACATATTTAACATGTATTGGACTACTTATCAAATGGGGGAAAGAGGTGGAGGGAAGAAGGGGAAAATTTGCAACAAAAGGTTATGCAAGGGTCAATGTTGGAAAAACTACCCATGCATATTCTTTATAAATAAAAAGCTTTAATTTTAAAAAGAGAGAGAGAGAGAGAGAGAGAGAGAGAGAGAGAGAGAGAGAGAGAGAGAGAGAGAGAGAGAGAGAGAACCCACAATAACATCTCTATGTTAGAATCAAGTTACAGTATGTCCAACTGTGGCTGATCAGACCAATACGAACTCAGAATGCTCTAACACATGTTGAGCAAAAATAGCTCATATAAACATTTAAGATGTATTTTCAAATACATCCTGAACATCTCTAAGCTTTGCTTATACTTTACTTTTAATGGAATTAAATGACGCCTTCTTAGAGATAGATGAACAATCCTGCTGATAAATTCTGTGAAGTTCTTGTTTTTCATTTAGTGGCTTCTGCATTTCCCCATCATCTTTGTCAAATCAACTTTGTATTTGCTAGTGTTCTGAGACTGATAAGCAAATGCAGTGCTATATACCAAATCTCTGAAAACTACCTTTTTTTTTTCCTGCTCCACTGTTGCCAACTGTGTCTTGGCTGAACTTTGCCTCCAAGTTAGCAACAACTGTTGACACTCACAGAAGCACTTTAATAGATTAATATTAAGCCTTCTAATACGCTTTTTGCTTTAGGGCTCTATTGTTGAATGCAAATATTCAGCTTGGAGAGGATAAGTCCATGATCAGTCCAGCATTCTGTACCATACATTACCTTCAACACTCTCACACTCTGTCTCTTCTCCTTACAATCATATAGTCTCTTAAATGTTTGCTGTGAGTGTGCATCCATGACTTTTATTGCATTTAGGTAAATGGCATAAAGTGTTGGTGATAAGAAGGTCATGAGATGTACAAGTAAGTCTTCTGGAGTAAATTACCATTGCTTTTTCTAACTCTATTCCTCCCAAAGATTCCCTGTCATGTCTGGTATCTGAGCATATACTAGCATTAAAATCACCCAGAATTTAAGTCTGTGCTCTACTGGCACATTGATGATAGGGATCTCATAAAATTTTTTTTTTACCTCATCGGGGTTTGTCACAATGCAACATAGACACTGATGATAATGGTATAGCGTTTTCTTCTGAGTAGCAATCACATTGTCAAGAACCTGTCACTCACTACTTTTGATAGATATGCAAGTTTGTTGACTAGATTCATTTGGATTGCAAAACCTACACTAGTTTTATGGTACTCTCCTTCATTGTCACCACTTCAGGAAAACATGTATCCAGGTCCTACATCAGTAAGCTATCCTTCATTTATTTACTAGTCTTGTTCTACTCAGGGCTATTATTTGTGATATTTATTGAGTTCTTTCACAGCAAGAGCTGGTCATCTTTCAGGTCTACTGAATTTTGTGTTGTATATGTTTGTGCACATCCCATGTACCAATGGACTGGAATCACTTTTACAGTTGTTTTTTGTATGTATGTGTGAGTATGTGTATGTATATGTGTTTTGACTGCCAAATGGGATCCATGGCTGCCACGAAAATCAGACCAAGATTGTGTAAGCAGATAATTTTTATGGCACCTTTTCTAGCCCCTTCCTCACGGCAGGAAATGATCAATGCTGTCCTTAAAAGGTTGCTTAAAAGTAACCCAAAGTATATATACCCTTTTTGCTAGGTCTGTTTCCCAAAGAGATCCATTTGCACATACATGTGCAAAAATATTTATAGCAGCTCTTTTCATGGTGATAAAATATTATAAATTGAGGGAACATCCATCAAATGGGGAATAGTGGAACAAACTGTGATATATGAATGTAATTGAATACTTTTGTGCAATAAGAAATAATGAACAGGCAAATTTCAGAAAAAAATGGAAATATTTGTAGGAACTGATGCAAAGTGAAATAAGCAGAATCAGGAAAACATCGAACACTGTATCAGCAACAATGTGTAATGACCAATTATAAATGACTCAGCTCTTTTTAGCAATATGATGATCCTTAAGACAAGTGCAAAGGACTCACAAAGGTGAATGCTATCTACATCCAGATAAAGAACTGAAGGACTCTGAATGCAGATCAAAGTATACTTTTTTGACATACTCTAGTATTTCATTTTTTCCCTATTTTGATTTTTCTTCCTTCACAACTGTGACTAATATGGAAATATGTTTTACATGATAGCATGCATAACCTATATCAAATTGCCTACCATTTTTGGAAGAGAGAAGAAGAGAGGGAAAAAATTAGAATTCAAAATTTTGTAAAATAATCAAAGCTAAAAGTTATCTTGACATGTAATTGGGGAAAAATAAAATATTATTAAAATTAAATTTAAAAAACTAAAGTGTATTTGCAGATAAAACACATCAGAGCAAATTTAAAAACAAAAAAGTTTGCATCAATTAACATAATTAGTCCTTCCAGTATTTCAGGCACTGTGCTTAGGTTTGGGGATATATATATATATATAGGGAAAGAGAGAGATAGAGAGACAGAGACAGAGAGACACAGAGAGAGAGAGAGACAGATAGAAATAGAGAGACAGAGAGAGAAAGAGAAGGGGAGAGATAGAGAGAGTAAAAGAGAGAAAAGAGAGAGAGAGAGAGAGAGAGAGAGAGAGAGAGAGAGAGAGAGAGAGATATCTGCATATGTAATGGTAAAAAACATGATCTCTGTCATCAAGGGGATCACATAACATGAGATATACAAAATATATACAATGTAAATGGAAAGTTGTCTTAGAGGGAAGGAACTAGCACTTAGCAAGAGCATGAACGTTTTCTTCAAAAGGTAGGATTTAATTTAAGCCAAATTTTGATGGTAGCCAGAGAAGTCAAGGGAAGGAGGAGCATTCAAGGTTAGAGGAATACCCAGAAAAAAAAAATTATGAGAAGGATTATTGTGTATGAGGAACAGCAAGATCAATGTTTTTGGATCATCATCTCCTGAGGGGAGACAAGTATAGAGATACTGAAAAAGTAAAATGTTGTGAAAAAGAGTCCCCAAAAGGCTTATGTATTTGATTCTAAGGGTGACAGGGAGGCATTGCAATTTGCTGATTGTGTGTGGGGGCAGTGGGGAGGCTATATAGCCACACCTATGCTTTGATGGAGTGTGGACAGATTTGAGGGAAGCAGACCAATTAGCAGACTATTGTGACAATCCAGGCATGAGGTGATGAGATCCTGCTCTAGGATGGACCTGAGTGAGTGGAGAGAAGGGCATCTCAATTGTAAAGGTAGAAATCACAAGAATCAGTGGACAGTGATGTTGGAGCAATCAAGGAATGAAGGATGAGATTGAGGTTCTGAGCAAGGATGACTTGGAGGATGGTGATACTCTTAATAATAAAAATTAAAAAGACAGGAGGACTTTCTGAAAAACTACAATTAACTTTTTTAGATGTGTTCAGTTTGAAAAACTTACATGACATTGAGATGTCTATGAAGTAGTTGATTTTGTGAAATAACCTAGAACTGGAAAAGAGATCTAGAAGTTATCTGCACTGACATAACAATTGAACTATTGAACTAATGAGATTTGATGAGCCTCCCTTCCCCTCAATGAGACTATTTAGAGGGAGAAGAGAAGAGGGTTCAGGAAAAAAAAAAAAACTAGATTAATAAATATGACCTGGATGAAGAACCAGGGGAAAAAAAAAACAGAAGAGGAAAGTGTCATAAAAATCAAGAGAAAAGCATGACCCACGAGAAGGATTTCAGCAGTGTCAAAGGCAAAAAAGGTCAAGGATTGATGAGGAGGAGGAGAGGGATGGTGGAGGTGGTGATAGTGTGGTGATGGTATACTTCCTGGTCATGGCTTCTAAAAACCATTTATATCTTTTGCATTTTCTTTGGGAGTGAAGTAAAAGATGTCCTGTAACAAAGGCCATTTTTACCTTGAATATTTGAATGGGATCTTGAAAACTTGTTTCCCACATCTAATCAAACTAACCACAAATTTCTCATGAGTTATTTGTAGATAATCTAGAGCAAATTCTGTAGAGGGACATCATAATCCCCCAAAGTGTAACCCAGGATACACTATGCTCTGTTAAAACCACAGTTTATATCTTCAATGCTAGAACTTACCTGTGTAAGGATAGGTTCTGTTCTATAGATTACATGTGAATTTAAGGGGTCATTCGTAATAAGGTTATCTATGGAAAGGATAATGAATCCATGAATGAAAAGCTTCAACACTCACGAATTGGTAGTAACTGATTAGCAAATTAAGGACTAAGTCAAAGTGTATTAAGTCATAAAAAATAAATGGACTTTGATGAAATCTATATTTATTATTTTTCCCCTGAAATTGCCTCCACTGTTTTAAGAATACCATTTGTTTTTACATACGCTTAGGATAGCTTCATTTTAAAGGGGGAAGGAGGTTTCCCTAAAATTTGGCTAGAGATTTAAATTTTGGCATTCGTTCCCTATAATGTGATGAATAAAAATTTCAGGATCTGTGAAGCAAGTAAACCAGAGAATTGGCAAAATATCTATTAATCCAGTGATACCATTGGATTATGCAGAAGTACAGAAGTGGAAGAAAGAAGCATGTATTTGCATGAATACATTTTATCCATTTAATCTTTTTATTGGAACTAAATATTTTTATTGAATGTTATGATCCATGACTATTTCATTGCTTTCCAATCCCCAGACTGAATCACTAAACTGACCTGATCTAGGCTGGCCCAGAATAGTTGACAGTTGTCAGAAGAACTAGATAAGAATCATTTCCTTGTTGATTTTACATTTGAATTGGAGGAAAGGTCATGAGGAGGAAAGAAGGAAGAAAGTGAGATACTTGATTAAACACTTCCCAACTATCATCTCATTTGATCTTCACAATAACTGGAAATTACCCTCAAATTTTCCTGATTTCAGATCCACTGAACCTTATATAAATGTTTGGATGGGGAGACAGGGAATTCCATTTCCTTTCTTCTGTCTTCTTTCTCCATGTAGAAGCCTTCTCAGTAGGATAAGAAGACCCTGATGACTACATGATGATCAAGGAATGTTAGAAAGGGAGTAAAGTTATTATAAAAATTAATATTCACTGGGCCTTGCTAACAGATTTAGAAAAAATTCTATTGCCAGCATAAAGAAAATGAAAATAAATTGGTTTTGTGTACTCAGCAATTAGAGACAGTTATACATGTGCTTGTGGTTTTTAACAATGGTGCTTTCAAGGCAGAAGGGCACTTTCATAAGACAACAGGTGAAAAGGAAGTTAATGAAATCATCAAGGTCAATAGTATAAAAGGAAAAGATAAGAGGGCAACATCAGAACCTCTAGGGATACCCACAGTTGGTAAGTATGACACAGTTGCTGGTTGGCAGAAGAATCACCATACAGGTAGAAGGAGAACCAGGAGAGACTTAGGCTTAAAAATCTAAGAAGAAGACAATGTCCTAGAGAAGGGAACAATTTTTCACATGTCACAGAGGAACTAAGGAAGAAGAAAACTGGAAAAAGGCCACTAGATTGAGCAATTAAGAGCAATTTTCAATTGAATTACTAAATTGGATACTGATTTCCTCTAAAGAAGAGTTAGGAATGTGGCCCCAGAGGAGTAATTTCTTACTCCTGAAAACTGATAGTTAAATTTTTAGTGTATTTTATACCTTAGAAATCAGTATACAGTAAAACCATGGCTGATTTATCGTGGTGTTGATTGCCTAGACTCAAGAAAGTGATGAAGGAAGTTAAATTTAAAAATATGTCATGGATACATTTTCCCCCATTGTTATACATTTATCAGCACACCCTGAATATAGATGGGTTTTTACTACCAAGAATAGTAAGAGATCACCAGAAAAAGTTTAAAGAACAACCTCCCAAGTCACTTGAAAACAGTGGTTAGTGAAGATGTGGTTTAAAGGGACCTAGGTGAAATTCTCTTAACTGCAGAATTATACAGACTTAGGGAGCATTTGAAAATACAATTAATTCTGTTAAAGGCCCCAGAGGGTATTACTCATTGACCCTTTTTAGATAGCTAGGGTAGGGATTTCTTTATATTTGGCTTCCTAAAAGAGAATTTCCTCTGCTGCCAGTTTCCCATTGGATATCATCAATTAAGGGAATGAAATTTCTAAAGAAAATAGATTTTGTAGGCCGCAGCTATATCCCATTCATGTTCCCTTCCTCCTCCAAAAGATACACATACAGACACACCCATCACCACCACTACCACCTTCCTATGACTGACATAAGTTAGGAGAAATATCATCCCTCCTTTACTTTCAGGTAGAGTTTCCTCTGATTGGCAACAGGTATTACTATGGGATTCCCCTGTCACACCATCATACACACCTAACCAGATTAACTGAAATTTAAGTGGGAGATGGGAACAGTTTCAGTGAATATCTAAGCACATGAAACTGCCCACACAAAGTTGTTCTGGAGATGGAGGAGGAGACGATGTGATTGCCACTATCTTAAAATGGTTGTACTTTCTCCCATAAGAAGTTCTTGTGGTGACTTTTGACACACAGGATTGAATAGAATCTCATAAATTGTCAATTTATAAAGAGTGATAGGAAATCTGAAAGTGATGTCCAATATCAGAGCAATAAGAATATTTCTTTCCCCCATGTGAACTTTAGGACACTCATAAAAATACTCCACCCCACTCTGTCATTTCAAGCCACACAAATCTTTGTATTCAGATTTGAAAGATTATTGACATGATTCAAATTCCAGCATTCTGCTCTTCATTACCTATGTGAAATAATAAGGGAAAAGATACTCTTCCTAATTGAGCCTCAATTTCCTCATTTGGGAAATTTGGGAATTGAATTAGATCATTTCTAATGTCTCTTTCAGTCTCAAATTTTACAATATCAAAAAAAATTCATCTAATTCAAGAAAGATGGGTAAATATATGCCCATGTATACTCCAAAATGTCATTTATATTAGAGGTTCAAAAAATGGTGGAAGGGATTAAATACAATAGGGCAGCAAAGATCCAATCCACAAAACAATCCATGTTAGAAATTTCACTCCCTCTTTTACTGACCCCCAGTGAGGAACTGGTTGCCAAGGAATTAATCTTCATAAACAGAACTGTGTATCTTATTCATCTAAAAAAGGACCATGGACAATCTCCATCTGAGGCCTCTAACTTAACTGGTTTTGCAAAACAAAAAAGTATATCTAAGAGCTCCCTAAACCTGTGGAACTCTGCTGTTATAGAATTCTATATTGTCCCATTAGATTACACCCTCACTAAAAACTGTTCTTGTGACTCATGAAATTACTGTGTAAACTTCTCTGGAAACCTCCCCAGTTAATTTGGTGATAAAAGTCCTTCCTCTATGGAGGTCAGCCTCCAACCTCATTCAACTAAAATTCAATTTCTTGAATAGTAATAAGGACAAACCATCCCTGAATCCATAATGAGACACTTAGGACAAAATTTGATCTATTTATTAGCAGCTAATAATAACTGAGCAATTGTTTTTCAAGAGTTATTAAACTTATTTTTGTTGTTAAAAAGCATCTAGGTGCAAACTGATCTTCTGCAAGTTTTTCTTTAAAAAAAGCATCCTCCTTATAATTCCAGAAGTTGATTTGACAAAAGGGGTTTTATATGTATCTCATCATCTTCTCACATAATTTTGATGGCTTTTGCTGGATCCCTGTATTTTAAAATCATTTCATTACATCTAGCTTGGAGATTATGAACAATGAGGAGCTCTATATACCAACTATTAGAGATAGCAAAGTTATATTGTATTATTTTGGCCATTAAGTCATAGCTCATTAGTTACTGAACATTTAATTTTTATCGCCTGCATATACACTCTCTATCATTTCCTCTTATTCTAAATCAATCATTAAATCAAGGCTCCTTAGAGATAACTCTTCTGTAGTTTCTGATGGCAATGATCAGCTCCTGAAATTCTTTTATTTCCATAAATAAATTCATCTAACTTAGTTATTTCTTTGACATATCCTTTTTGATATCTTGTTGGCTGAGTGAATGTCACCCATGACTTTAATTCCAGTCTTGGATCTTAGTTGTTTCATAGGCTCTATTAAAAGTTAAGCAACTTTTGGTTGTATTCTAAAAATCTAAAGGAATTCAGATCTTTAATGTTGCTTGTTGAAGTGATACCTGCTCATTTTTTTAAATTGTAAAGTTTTAAAGATTCTTATTATTTTATTGTATTTCCTAGAAAGATGCTAATCTCTCCAAGCTATTTCAACAAATTTGTGACTCTGAGATTAAAAATCAATTTTATATAGTTTTTAATGTTATTTTTGTACCCCAACATATGAACAACAAAAGGCAGAGTCCTTTTGCCATAAGAAATTACTTAAGATTACTTTTGGAGGGGGGCAAAGAAAGTTATATAACTTTAATATAGAGTATAAAAGAATAGCAAGTTGTACATAATAGGACTGTAGTTTCATGTGCCATCATCTTTTTTTCCTCTTCTACTACATTATGAAAATTTTTGTTTTATTAAGTTCAGAATAAAATAAATAAAAAATTTAAAAACAAATATCATGATAAAATACTCATTAATTCAAAGTACATGATGCAGAGGAAAGAGTCCTTCTTTTGGAGCCAGAAAACATTGCTACTTGCTACCTGGGTGAATTTGGAAAAATAACAACCCCCTCAGAAAGCCTCAGTTTTCATATGAGATTGAGACTAGATAAACTCTCAGCTTGCTCCTACTATGTTCTACAACATTATGACCTTATAAAGTTGGACTGTTGATGATTCAGTTGCTAAATTTGTCCTTTGTGAAGATTGTGAATGACCACAATAGAAAAAATTGATACTAAGCTGTATTCTGATCTTCAACTGCTATAGCCACAGGTTTGGTTTATGGGACTTTTAGGAACACTCACAATAATCACAACTCTTGTTCTGATTTCTCTATTCTTTCAACTTTTATTAAAATTTTAGTTTTTTATAAAATTAGCAAAATGTGCAGGACTACTACAATAACATTTCAGAGACATGTGAAGAGTCTTTGTTCAAAATAATTTCTATATACGTATATTTCTAAGAATTGTTGAGTTTAAGCGCTATCATTCATCATTCATCAGCATCTCACCACCCCTAAGGATGGAGTAGAAACAGCTTCAATGGCACCAGGAACTGCTCTAGCACATCAGTTTCCCTGACCTATCTCTATCCCCATCTTTCCTTCCTCTTCCTCCTCTCTTGAGATTGCAGTTGTCTCTTCAACATTACTAGGAGAAAGTTGTTCACTGGTCAAAGTTTCATGATCCCAAGGACATAAGGAGAAAAATGCAGGAAGGCAGCAGACATTGCTTCCACTTTAACACATGATTAAGAAATTAGCTCAGGGAAACATAATGTAGTAAAAAAAAAAAAAAAAAAAAAAAGACCAGAATAGTTTGTGAAGATATAGGTTCAAAGTTCCAACTCTATCATTTATTATGTGTTATTGAGAAAGCCAACTCCCTTATCTGAATCACAGTTTCTCCATCTGTTTAAACTGAATTATCTGTAAAGTTCCATTCAACTAGGATCCTGTGCTCAGGCCTATGTTATAAAGTAATTGCAAAATAAATTGTCCCTTTTTAGAAGCAAAAAGTACAGTAATTTCATGATATTCTTTTAATTATAATATTATGTAAGTCAAGGAAGAAGAATCTTGCCTAAAAGAATGTAGAAGAGAATGAGGAAAATTGAATAGGTGATGTCAAGGACATACCTATTTGGAATAGTATTATTTCCTTAAAGGTCAAGTCTGTCAGCTCTTTATTTATAAAATAAGCCGGATTCTTTTATTAATCCTTTGATCTCTTTATGGTGTCATTGTTCATTCCACCAACTAGACTGGTAACTAGTTTCACATTAGATACTATAGGTAATAACAGACAATAGAAAAGGAAGTGGGTGTGTAGTTGTAGATAAGTAGGTTGAAATAAGCCTTGGTTGCTATTTATAGCAGAGGTTCAACTTTCATCTGTTTAAATTGCTATTTTCATGAAGCAAACTTAAATCTCTCTGGCAACGGTGTAAGCAGCATAAGATTAGAACGAGAAATGATAATTGGTGTTAGTCAAATATATAATGACTAAGAAAAATACCTCTTGAACTGTGAAGGGCAGCCAGTTACCAACAAAAAGATGAAAATAAACATTAGCCATGAAAACAGTAGTGAGCAACTCAGCTGAGGAGAGGACTTGTGCCAGTTTTGCAAAATTGATAAATTGGAAAATGGACAGGAAAGAAATATATTTTAATTGACATTCTTTGTGTAAAGGACCTGTGGAGGAGAAAATTGGCCCAGCTTTTAAATTCACCTTTGTCTTGTGAATGAGAGGAGAAATAGTTCGGAGGCTAAATGATACCTACTGCAAAGGCTTGAGTCTTGAGTTCATAGTTTGGTTGACTATGTGACAAAAGGCAAGTTTACTCTTCTGTAAAGAGGATGTCTGGGCTTCAGCTTAAATACTTTCAGGGTGTTGAATTTGACTTCAGAAGTCAAGTGATAGATTCAGTCAAAATCTGTTTAAGAGCAAACTGGTCTACCATACCCAGAAACCTCTTCTTCCTGGAAGATCATTTCCAAAGATCATCCATCCCTCTGATTACATGGCTCCTCCTTGTAAGGAGGTCTGCCCTGTCCAGCCATCTTTTTATTTCTCAGCAGGTTAGCTCCAGATTTCTTTATTATGTTCACTTTCTTCCCTACTACCCTTTTTTAATTTCCTCTTATATATCTTTTTGTAATAGAATGTAAGGTCCTTGAAGGTAGTAATTGCCTTATATTTATTTGTATTTGTATTCAGCACAGTGCCTGGTACACAGTAAGTCCTTAATAAATGCTTGTTGATTGATTGACTGATAGAATTGTGGCTTACCTGTTCTTATAACATTTATAGCATGATCTTTTTCAGCATCAACAGCATGCTGCCCTTCAATTAACCTCTCAGAGCTCCAGGAAATTGTCTGAGACTATATGTTGGAGAGGAGAGGCTGAACCACTTTGGTACAGGGAGTTTCCTTATCTGAGAGTTCCCTATACCAAAGAAATCATAGGTCATGTCCCTATGATACTTAGCATCATCATTATTTCTATACTTTTCTATTAGGTGCATCTGGCAGCTCAGAGGACAAAGTATATGACCTGAAGTCAGGAAGACCTGAATTCAAATGTGGCCAAAGATACTAGAAATGTTATTAGAAAGTCACTTAACTTGTTTGTCCATTTCTTAATCTATAAAATGGGGATAATGCTAAAAGCTACCTCCCAGGATTGTTATCAAATGAAATGATATTTGTAAAAAGCTTAGCATATTGCCTGGAAGGTGATCAATGCTTGTTTCCTTTCTTTCCCCCCCCTCACCCCCCAACACATTGGATTATGGACTCCTTGAGAACAAGGATTATATATTATTATCTTTCATCAGTTTAGTAGGACCTCCCCAAGTCTGTCTAGTTTTTCAGAACCTATGATTATTTAAATGTCATCATGAGACATTTAATGAAAAAACTCGATGAAAATCACACAATAGTGGAAGGTAGGGTTAAATTCATAAGCCTGGCTTTTGGATCTCAATGTTCTTTCCAGTGTACAAGAGCTGCCAATATTGAGCACATCTGCTATACACCAGAGAGATGCTGATCTTATTTTGGTTTATAATATAGCTGTGTTCAAATTTCTTATATAAACTTTCTCCAGTTTCTTTTAGAGTTAAATCAAAACACCCAGACTGATAGTTTAGGTCCTAAGCTATTATTTCATATTATATTATATTATTATTTTATTTATTTAGCTATTATTGGCTATTATTTTATATTATATATATATATAAAATATAAATATATTATTATGTCCTAAGCTATTGGAATAGCTATTATTTAGATAATGCTTTAAGCTATGCAAAAGTATTTACACATATTAATTCATTTGATCCTCCCAACAATTCTGGGAGGGAGATACTATTATTATCTCCATTTTACAGATAAGGAAATTTAGGCAGAGAAGTGAGGACCACACTGTTAACTACATAGGGACTTGTTTTAGTACAAACAAATTAGGGGGGAAATGGGAGAGAACAAAGATTAAAAACCATAGATCTGAAAACTTGATGTGATTAATAGAACAATTCAAGAAAGAATCATTAAAGAGACAGTAGCAAGTATTTTGAAAAAAAGACAAGCAGCAATTACAAAAAGCCAGCATGATTACATTAAGAATAGGACAATCCAAACTAACTTTGTTTCCTTTTCTGTCACAGTTACAAAACTGGTAAATGAGAAAATACTACGGATAGAATTCACCTGGATTTTAGCAAAGTATTTGATAAATGATTTCATATTAAAGAAGATGGAAGAGAGAAGAATCAGGTGACACAAGCCAGCATGATTACATTAAGAATAGGACAATCCAAACTAACTTTGTTTCCTTTTTCTGTCACAGTTACAAAACTGGTAAATGAGAAAATACTATGGATAGAATTCACCTGGATTTTAGCAAAATATTTGATAAATTATTTCATATTAAAGAAGATGGAAGAGAGAAGAATCAGGTGACACAAGAAAGATGAATTATACAAGAACACAAGCAGACATATTCAAAAGTGGAATGGTGGCTGGAATCAAAGAGTTGTTAATAGTTCAGTATTAACATAGCAGGGTATCTCCAATGGAGCATCTCAAAGATCTGTGCTTTCCCTGTGCTGATTAACATTTTTTATTAATGACTTAGTTTAGGTGTTCTCATTTAGACACCTGATCAATTTTCTTCCCATTCAAAGGGATTACAGTGAATTTCATGCGAAACTGGGTCAATTTTCTCCCCAAAAAGGTCCTTTATTTAAAGAACTAGGTAATATTCTCTTAAAATCTGCAAAAGGTACAAAGATAGAAGGGATAGATAACATAGTAAATGATATAGCCAGGATCCAAAAGGATCCTTGAAAGACTAGGACATTTGGGTTGAATCAATAGATATAAATTTAAAACCTTGCACTTAAATAAAAAAAATTATCAATATCACAAGTACAAGTTTGTGGGTATCAGGGCATGGGAGTCAAGGCTAGAGAGGGGTTGTTTTTGAAGATATGATATTAGTGAACTTCAAGATAAATATGCATCAGCAGAGTGAAGTTAAAAAAATTAATGCAGTCTTAGATTGCATTAAGAGGAAGCTTACCTTCTAGAAAGAGGGAGATGATAGTCCTATTGTACTGTAGTCTCATCAGACCCTATCTAAAATTATATGGTCATTTTGGATGCCGTGACTTAAGAAGGATATTGATAAATAGAAGAATGTTCAGAGGACCACCAGAATGCTGAAGGATTTTGAAACCATGTCATATGAGAGTTTGGAGGTAGCTAGATGGCTTGGTGGATAGCACTCTACTAATGTAAGGAAGACTTGAGTTCAAATATAGTCTCAGATGTGTCAACTGGGCAAGTCACTTAACCTTGTTTGCCTTAATTTACTGGAGAAGGAAATAGCAAACTAAACTAATATCTTTGCCAAGAAAACACCATATGGGTCATAAAGAATTGGACACCACCAAATGACTATATATACATATATATATACATACATATATATATATACACACATATATATATATTAATATTATAAAATATTAAAATAAAAACAGAATTTTATTCTGTTTTTCTCCAGAAGGCAAAGTCAGGACCAATAGATAAAAGTTTCAAGAAAGTCACTGTAGGTTTGATGTCAGGAAAACATCTTAATGATAATTGGACCTGTCCAAAAATAGACTACTCTGTCTAGAAAATAGCAAGTAAGCTTGCTAACTGATTTATAGTCAGCAAACATTTAGTAAATCTCTGGTGGGGAATGCCAACTAGTCAGCAACTTTGAGGGCTTCAAACAGGGTCAGGACTTCCAAAATCTTCCAGTTGTCTTCATCTATGACCATTGGTTTCATATCTACTATGGAAAAAACTCAGAGAAGCCTGATTTTATTTATTTATTTTTTTAATTTGGGATTTTTTTTTTTTTTTTTTTTTTTTTTTGCCTCAAGGAGATTGACACATTGACAGGTAGGTTTTGCTTCCTTTTTTTTTTTTTTTTTTTTTGGACTTACACCTATAATTTCCTTGGTAAAGGGAATTTCCAAAAAGGAAACGCCCTCTACCTCTACCATTATAATCTTTTTTAAATAGCATTTTATTTTTCTAATTCTATATAAAAACAATTTTTTAAAATAATAATAGTTTTTATTTACCAGATATTTGCATGGGTAATTTTACAATGTTGACAATTACCAAAACTTTTTTTTCCAATTTTTCCCCTTCTTCCCCCCCCGCCCAAATGGCAGGTCAACCAATACATGTTAAATATGTTAGAGTATAAATTAAATACAATATATGTATACACGACCAAACAGTTGTTTTGCTGAACAAAAAGAATCAGACTTTCAAATAATGTACATTTAGCCTGTGAAGGAAATCCAAAATGCAGGTAGACAAAATTGGAAGGATTGGGAATTCTATGCAATGGTTCATAGTCATCTCCCAGAGTTCTTTCACTGGGTGTAGCTGGTTCAGTTCATTACTGCTCTATTGCAACTGATTTGGGTCATCTCATTGTTGGAGAGGGCCACGTCCATGAGAATTGATCATCATATACTATTGTTGGTGAAGTATACAACGATTTCCTGGTTCTGCTCATTTCACTCAACATCAGTTCATGTAAGCGTCTCCAGGCCTTTCTGTAATAATCTTGTTGGTCATTTCTTACAGAACAATAATATTCCTTAACATTCATATATCACAATTTATTCAGCCATTCTCCACCTGATGGGCATCCACTCAGTTTCCTGTTTCTGGCCACCACAAAGAGGGCTGCCACACACATTCTTGCACACACAGGTCCCTTTCCCTTCTTTAAGATCTCTTTAGGATACAAACCTAGTAGCAACACTGCTGGGTCAAAGGGTATGCATAGTTTGATAACTTTTTGAGCATAGTTCCAAAATGCTCTCTAGAATGGCTGGATCCATTCACAACTCCACCAACAATAGTATCCATGTACCTGTTTTTCCACATCCCCTCCAACATTCTGCATTACCTTTCCCTGTCATTCTAGCCAATCTGACAGGTGTGTAGTGGTATCTCAGAGTTGTCTTAATTTGCATTTCTCTGATTAATAATGATTTGGAGCATCTTTTCATATGACTAGAAATAGTTTCAATTTCTTTATCTGAGAATTGTCTGTTCATATCCTTTGACCATTTATCAATTGGAGAATGGCTTGATTTCCTATATGAGTCAATTCTCTATATATTTTGGAAATGAGGCCTTTATTTGAACCTTTGACTGTAAAAATGTTTTCCCAGATTATTGTTTCCCTTCTAATCTTATCTGCATTGATTTTGTTTGTACAAAAACTTTTCAATTTAATATAATCAAAGTTTTCTTTCTACTTTGTGATCAATGATGATCTCTAGTTCTTCTTTGGACATAAATTCATTCCTCTTCCACAAGTCTGAGAGGTAAACTATCCTATATCCTCTAATTTATTTATAATCTCATTCTTTATTCCTAAATCAAAAACAATTTTTAACATTCAATTTTTAAGTGTTGAATTCCAAGTTTTCTTCCTTCTTTCCTTTTCTCCCCCCTTCAGTAAGCAATTTGAGATAGATTATATCTGTACAATAATATAAAATTTACTTCTATATCAGTCATGTTATAAAAGAATAAACAGACAAAATTGGGGGGAGAAAGATGTGAACAAAAGTTAAGAAAGTGAAATACTCTTAGTCTGAAAGAGTTATCTGGGAGGAACATGCCCAGAGTTACACAGTGTGGCTATGTCGGAAGCTGCTTTTGAACACAGGATTTTTTTTTATGCTACTGCAATTCTTGGAGACAAACAGATTCCAATGGATAATATAGTTGTTTTTCAATTGTGTTTGATTCTTCATGATCTCATGGATCCTGCTATCCATGGGATTTTCTTGGCAAATGTGCTAGAATGGTTTGCTATTTCCTTTTCCAGTAGATTAGGGCAAACAGGGTTAAGTAACACAGCTAATAACTGTCTATAGGTAAGATTTGAATTCAGGTATTACTGACTCCAAGTTTGATACTCTATTCATTGTGCTACCTAACAACCTCCTCCTAATGTATAGTACAAACTTGTAAATGATGATTGCCAAGAAAAGGATACATAATCACATGCTGTAGAAAATTGATGTCATGGGAGATTGCTGTGGATTGAAGCAGTCAGGTAAACTATAAAGGACAAAGGGTTAACTTTATTTTTAAAGATTAAGAATATTTCAATAAGCAGAAAAGGTGCTAAAGTCAAAGGAAACAGTATGAGCAAAAGCAAGAGAATGTCTTGGAGTCAGAAAGATTTGAATTCAAATTCCTCCACCACTCACTTGCTATGTGACTAGTCACTTAAGCAAATTATTTAATTTCTCTCTCCCTCAGTTTCCCCATCTATAAAATGGACATAATAAAAGTACCTTTCTCATGGTGGTGTTGTATCAAAGGAGATAACATATGCAAAGTTCAATGTACATTTTAAAACAATATGCAAATGTTGTTCTAATTGCCATTTTGTCATGTAGACTCTCCCAGACTCCATATGAGGTTTTTTTTGGCAGAGATTCTAGAGTGGTTTGCCATTTCTTTCTCTGAAGGCTCATTTTATAAATGGAGAAATGGAGACAAACAGGGTTAAGTGACTTGTCCAGGTCCACACAGCTAGTAAGTGTCTGAGACTGGATTTGAACGTAAGAAAATGAGGTTTCCTGATTCCAGGACTGGCACTCTATGCACTATGGTACCCCCTAGCCACCCATGTCAATGCTAGTTATTAACACTTTCAGGGATGCAGGTTTGTTGAACAATTCGTAATCTCATAGGTTGTCTCTAGAGCTGAAATTATGGTTCTCAGAGCTGAAAGGAACTATAAAGACTCTCACAATTAAAGTGCATTAGATTAATTTTCTTGTCTTCCACATATTTCTGAATGACCCTTCCAACCCATATTGTGAAAATTCTAGTCAATAGAAGCCAAACAATGTCTTTCCAGTCAGGGTAGAATATTAGGAACACATCCATTCTGGGAAATCCCCATGGTTTGGATACCTCAGAAATTAAGTGTCTGATTCATTCATTAACAATAGGAAGAATGTCTCAAGATGCCATCCATCCTTAACCCCAGAGAGCCTCCCTATAACCCATTATTGTGAAACTCCTGGGTAATGTCAGATGTGTTTATGAGGATTTTTCTCTCACCCAATGTTAATACTGTTGCATCATAAGCCATTATTTACACAACTTTAATAGTGACTGGTTAAGTTTTGGGGGTATGTATCTATCATAATTAATGCCACTTAAGCTGAATGTATACTTAATTCTGATGTCTGGCACGGCCCTGAGATTTCATGTTTTTAAACTCAAAAGAAAAAAAAAAAAAAAAACCTTTGCGGTGGCAGCAAATTAGCAAAAGGTAGTATCAGCAAAGCCACAATTTTAGTTGGAAATTTGTGTTTTATTGGGCCCTCTTGGAATCTTCTGAGCCTCTACTTAATTGAGAGGTATAGGACTTCTGAAGGCTTTTATAGCATTATTACAATGCTTATGCATCGAAGGCATTTCCTTTTTGGCAAGGGAGCTGATGGGAAGTGTAATTTTAAAAAATTTTACAAGGAAGTAAACTGGAAAACAGCATCTAGATAAGGGAGAAAATTATGCTTAACATCCATTCATCTATAAAACCATCCTATTCAAAGGCTGAATTAAATTAGTCTAAATAATGTAGCAATTTATTTTGTTTAAAAAATTAAATTTCTTTTAAAATTTCAATTTTTTAATTTAAAGATTTTGAATTCTGAATACTTTTTCTCTTCCTGCCCCTTCCCCATATATTTAAAAGATGAGCCATTTGATATCAAATATACATGAAAAATCATGCAAAACATATTTCTGTATTAGCCACATCAGAAAAAAATATGAAGCCAAAAAAATAAAGACAGTGAAAAATTGTGCTTCAATCTGCATTCAGACTTCATCTGTTGTTCTTGAAGTAGATGGCATTCTTCTTGAGGTGGATAGCATTTTTCCTCATAAGTTCTTTGGAACTGTTTTGGATCATTGTATTGCTGAGAATAGCTAAGTTATTCACAATTGATCTTCACATAATACTACTGTTACTGTATGTAGTATTCTCCTGGTTTAGCTCACTTCACTTTGCATCAGTTCATATAGATCTTCCCAGGTTTTTCTAAAACTATCCTGCTCACCAATTTTTATAGCACAATATTATTCTAGCACAATATTGAGATTTTCATCTTACAACTCGGTTAGACATTCTCCAATTGATAGACATGTCTTTAATTTCCAATTTTTTGCCACCATGAAAAGAACTACTTTACATATTTTTGTACATATAGGTCCTTTTCCTTTTCTTTCTTTGGGATATAGACCTGGTAGTGGTATTATTGGGTCAAAGATTATTCATAGTTTTATATCCCTATGGGCAAAGCTCCAACTTGTTCTTTAGAATGGTTAAACCAGTTCACAACTCCACCAACAATTCATTATAGTGTCCCAATTTTTCTGCAATGATGCAGTACTTCTATATACAAAGACTACCATCTAATGGTAGTAGAAGGAAAAAAAGACTGGTGGTGACAAAAAAAAAATATGAAGAATAAGTTTGCTGAAATAAAGATTCCAAAAGAACAAATGTGTGACCTGAGAGACTCCATTTCACATGAACATGTATGCATTTTCAAAAGTGAAAATGGAACACATATGCAGGCTACTTACTTATTTTCTCTGTGCTTCAGGATCTTGGTCCATAAGGTCTATAAGGAATGATGCTTGCAGAATATCAGAGCCACAAAAACAAGACAAGGAATATATCTTAGGAAGATAAATTGTTTATTGTTTGCTTCCCTGTTTGGACACATAATCTCAACACAATAAAACAAAGAAATCTAAAATTATAAGAGATTATATACTCTCAAATTTGCTTTCATAGGCTATATGACCACATGATCAGCAATAAAAATATATATATATATATTAAGCTCCATTAAATTTGATCTTTAAATTTTGAGTACAGCAGGAGTAGAAATCATGATCCTAGACAAAGTAAAAGCAAAAAATATACCTAATTAAGGAGATAATCAGGGAAACTACATTTTGCTAAAAGGTACCATGGTCAATGATAATTCATTATGAATTAAACTCATGTGCATCTAATAGCATAACATACAAATTCTAGAAGGAAGTTTAAATGAGCTAAACTATATAGTAACTATATACTATACTATATAATTAGCTATATGTTATAGCTATATAGTATATTGTCATATAATGTATATATGTATAGGTGTAAGCTATTTGACATATGTAACTATATGGTATACTGTATAAAATTGTATAGTAAAACTATACTGTAAGGGAACTCAATTTATCCCTCTTAGATATAAATAAATCTAACCATAAAATTTAAAAAAGGGGAAAAAAAGACACATAGAATTTTAGAAAAGTTAGATATGATAGACCTGTGGAGAATGTAGAATAAGAATAGAGAGAAATATCCCTGTTTCTCTGCTAAGCATGGAACCTCCATAAAAACTTACTCTAAGGGCATTAACAATGTTTAAAAAAAAACAAATGCAGAAAGGTAGAAATATTAAATCTTTTTCTGACTTTTTGGGTGAATTAATTTCATCCAAATTCATGGTTAATTGTATTTTCATTATATCCATTTTTTTTCCTTTCTTTGCCCACTCCTCCCTTGTTAATCTTTACAAAGAAAAAAAAAGAGAGAGGAAAAAAAGCAAATGGGATAAACAATAGTGATTTATCATTCCATTCCTCTGTTCCTCCTTTCTCTATCCTGCTCAGACTGAGATCATTGGTTATTATGCTTACTTTCAGTCCTTTTAATCTGTCTTCATTAATGGAAGCTTGTTTGGCTTGTGAGTATTCCCTCCCACATTTTGTCCTTCTTCTTAAATACTCTCTCCACTTTCCTTGTCTTTGCTTGTTTCTCCAATTCAAGACAAACTTACTTCTCCCATTCCCACCTCCATGTTTGTATATTCTTCTGGCCCACTCCAAATATGACAAATAATAAGTACATCCTTTATTATCTTTATTTCTTCTACAGTGTATTCTTTTTTCTCCTCTCTTTTCACCCCCACTCTTAGAATCAACAAAATGAACAATACAATCCCCAGTCCCTAAGCTTGTCTTTACTCTCTGTAGACCTTGAAAACAGTGTTTTGTGGGGACACATGTCTCTTCTCCCTCTGTGCAAGCACCTGAGCATTGTCTAATCCCTACAATTTCTCAAAAATATTCACTTCTCTAGGATTGTCTTTTCTCTGTGTTTACATTTCAATAATTCTACCCAAGTTTGGATTTTTTCATCAGAGATACTTGAAAGTTCTACAATAATAAGGATAATAATTATGGTGATGATATTGAAGATAAAACTGGCATCCCAGGCTAGGGGTTTCCCTGAAGTCCCTGGCACTCACCCACCATGAGAAGGCTTTGTTGTGACTATCAAAAATGGTATTCCCCAGCCATAACCTCTTTGTCTGAATCCCACCAGAAAATAGGAAAATATCCCAGCCACCTAGATTGGTGAGCCATTTGGTTTATCTCGCAGGGCAACCATGACATATTCTGCCATCTTATCTCCCACTCTTCCTGATTTCAGATTCCCTTGTTGCTTCCCTATCCAGAGTCCCCATCATGCTCTTGAACAGGATTACCCTAATTGAAGGAAATCAATATTTTTCCTTTTTTTTTTTTTTTGACAATTATTCTATATACCACCTCTTAGGGGAGTCAGAATTACTGAGTGCATACCTTTCAAAACATTATCTTTGGTGGAAATCTGCCCTACCATTCCTAAAAACATCTGCAACCCTGTCATAAAATACTTCATTTCAATTATGAATAAATATGTTATGCATAATCTATTAATAATATATTATCTAATAATCTGATTGAATCTAATAATTGAATTGAATCAAATAATAATAAAAATGAATCTAATAATGACCTTGTGACCACAAGGTTGTGCTATTTCCAGGACAGAGTTTTTAAACCCTAAGAGAAACAGTTGAAAAGTCATCTCCCAAATTTTAGTTCTATAAGTAATAACACTGATAAAGATGATAGTTCTCATTTATTAGTACTTTATAGCTAATGCAGGACTTTAAGGTTTGCAAAATGCTTTAATTCTCCATATATTTTGACTGAAACAGAAAAATCTACCAATATAGAAAGCCCAAATTCTTCCCAGCCTAAACAATGCACCCACATCTCCTGGATATATGAACAGGAAGTGAAAACTTCACCTCCTGATTTGAGAATGAACATCACTCTCAGTCCCCTGACTCACAATTATCTCATTTTAACATCTACACAGAGCAGGGGAATTTTTCTCCTATAAGACAGTGACTGCCTATAAAACATGAAATTCAGGGCCCAAATTTACACTGGCAGGTCTGGTTTTACATGTAGGTAAAGTAGATGACCAACTCAATCATATGGTTTAAGGCCTATTTGGAAGGACTTTCTGCCTAAAGAGCCAATGGTTCCACGGAGCCAATAATTCCACTATTGAAGAGTCGTTCCTTTGGGTTAAACAACATCTTCTTTGGTCAACTTCACTAAAAAGTTCAAATGGTTTTGAGCCGTCATCAACATCATGGTATTAATTAACTTTTCTAACCACTTTCTTATGTGCAAGAAGGGACTCAGGACTCCTGGATAACATTGAAGTAATGGGGAAAGGAGGTACAAAAAGGGGGGAAATGGTTATTTTAAAAAGCATAGATGAGCCTCAAATGGATGTTTGATTTGGTATCAGGAAGACCTTGATGTTACTTAGAAACTAGGTAACTCACCTAATCTCTTCAAGACTCAGTTTCCTCTTTGTAAAATGAAAATAATACTGCCTCAATATTTTCATCACTGGATTATTGTGAAGATAAATAAGATAATGTTTGGCTCTGTTCTTTGGTGATATGATTTAATGTAAAGGGATTATATTCTTTAAAGAACTATTATAACCATGGTAATCTCAGAGTTTGAAGTGATCTCAGAAGAAATATATAAATATATACATACATATACACATGTGTAATGTATGTATATGTACATACCACATATGTATATATGCATGTGCATATGTATATATGTATATATAAATATTATATATGTGTGTCTATGTATGTGTATATATATATATATATATATATATATATATATATATATATATATATATATATATATAAAGTCCCCTCTACACCCTAAGGAATAATCATCCAGTCCTTGCCACAAATTCTCCAATGAAGAGGAACCCAGTATGTTCCCAGATAGTCAACTCTATTTATTGATAACTACTGAGAAATTTTTCCCTACATAAAATGTAAATGTGGATGGACTTCTAGCTCCACTTTCGGGGCCAGTCAGGGAAAGTATTATCTTGCCTTCATATCTCAACTCTTAAAATATTGAAGGCAGCTACAATCCTCTCCTAACATCCCCACAAATATCCCCAGTTTCCCTTCCCTAAGCTAAACATCCTCAGTTTCTTTAATTGATCCCTATTAAACAATATTCTGGGATAATTCACAATCCCAGGTTTCCTTCTGTCTGCACTCTACATTTTGGAAGACAGAGCAGTTTAACAGAAAGAAAACTAAACGCGGCACAATCATATGAAATCTG